>NC_133325.1:218165432-218765432 GCF_042186555.1 Aquarana catesbeiana | reverse complement strand
AGGGACGATCACTCGCAGGTGATCTCTGCAAAGCAATTATATGTGAGCAGCTACAATAAGCTGTTGTAGCCAGCAGCCTCCAGTTGCTTTTGCTGGGGTTCTCACATCTACACTCCATTGGGCCAATACTGTCTGTGTCTTGCCAGCACATTGTGAGTGCTTTTCCTACTGTGTGTTTCTTTTTTTGTCATATGTGTTCAATAAATAGTGACTCGATCTAGTACACTCTCTTGCTTTTTCAGACTCTTGCGCCCTTTTCCCCTTTTTTCTGTAGCGCAACATAGAGAAACCTGAGGAAAAATGAAATCGTGCTGGGATAGTATATGGTACATTTATCTGCTGCTAGTTCTTTGCTATTTGATCTCATCTAGCACATTTTTCCAGGTGTCTCGAGTTCTGATATGAAATACTGCTGCCTTCTTACTGGCACTAATGCAGAGTGTGTATGATCAGAGATTTTGTAGCTAAATTGCTGATTTTGCATTTGGCAAATTTGCTCTGTAATGTTGTCTTGCACCACTGCAAGTCAGAATAGGTAAAACAGCTATCTATGATAATTGGATGCTTAAAAAAAATTAAAACCCTAACCACTATGAAAAGACCACTAATCGGTCTACACATTGCCTAGGCACTCCCCAAATGTCAATGGCTGTTTGATTTGCACACAGCCACTGTCACCCCTTAGCATTCTGGGAGAAGGCTTTGTCATTTATAAGTAGCCTTCAGTTCCCCATCACTGTGTCCACTTATTTGCATATGAATAAATGTGTGTTATGTTAACACAGCCATTCATACAGTATATGAAAAAGTACATGAAAATCGGTTTGTAGGTAATCGCTCCCATTTACTAGATTCTGAGCAGGTCAAGTGAAGATTTCGGTGACTCGCCAATGTACTCCACAGATGAAATCTGTAATAAGTGGATCCTTGTATACAGACACAGATCCTGTTATAAAAGTAAAAAATAAAAATCCTTTTTATGATCTATATTTTGGAGTATTTTGTTGTTGAAGGATTTTTAGACCATATAAAAAATTAATTGCCAAATGAGCAATGTAAAATATTTAAAGAGTTAATTCTTGATACATAACTTTTAAATAAAATGAGTGTTCGGCTGGACACTCATAGAAGTCACAAGACTGCTGATGAGAAAAGGGGCATGTCTTGGCTGCAGAGCATGCTGGCTGCTTGAACCTGCTCCTCTGCATTACCGGTGGTGTCTACAGCGGCTCACTGCAATTTTGCCTGCCGTGTAGACACCCGGTAAGGAGGGAAAGACAGCAGGCTCTTGGCAGGCTATGTCCCAAAGAAAAATTGGGCACAAGCACAACGCCAACTCACAGATTTCATGCAGCCAGCAAGGGATAGAGTGGCTACTCTCACTCACTGCCACAGGCACAAACAGACCCAGAGCAGGATACCTTGGAAGCTATGGAAGAGCCTCTACGCTAACCACTGCTGATAGAGGTAAGAGCCTGGTGCCGTCTCCTGCACACTCGCCCCATAAGCCTCTTCAGACAAAGAAACAACACTGGGCAGTCTCTTCACAGTCACAAGCTGACATGGCTGCAGAATAATCAGCACCATCAGCCGCATCCCCTGCCTCTGATGCCCCTGCCTCAGGAACTTCACTTAGACCCCTTTCACATTGAGCCGCCCCGGGCGTCAGCGGTAAAGTGGCGCTATTCAGCCACTAATGGGGCGGTTTTAACCCCCCCCCGCTAGCGGTCGAAAATGGGTTAAATCCACCCGCAAAACGCAGCTGCGCTTTGCCGGCGGTATGGCGGCGCTGCCCCATTGTTTTCAATGGGCAGGAGCGGTGTAGTCACCGCTGCTAAGAAGCTGCTGGCAGGACTTTTTGTGACGCCCTGCCAGCGCAGTACCCCAGTGTAAAAGCACTCGGGCTTTCACACTGAGTTTGCAGCTGAGGCTTTTTTCAGGCACTATGCTGGTGCTATTTCTAACGTTGTAGCGCCTCAAAAACGCCTCCAGTGTGAAAGGGGTCTTAAAGCAATGCTGTTATCCCTACCAGCTGGACTACAGCAAGAGCTATGCTCTTTAAAATCTCAACTGACCTTTTGCATTGGATCTATAGAAGACTACTCTTATATCTTAGAATTCCAAATTGGGGAAGTTGTTAATGCACATGATGAGATGGTGGATGCACATGACAAACAAATTGAAGCGATACTCAAACTTCATGTTAAGGTGGCAGATTTTGAGGGTTGTTCTTGCTAAAATAACATTTAGCTCAAGGGAATCTCTGAAGTGGTTAAACCAAATGGCCTAGTCCCATATCTACAACAGTTGTTCCTTAAACTTATCCCAGATCTTACTCCATGAGATATGTTGCTGGACAGAGCCCACAGAATCCCCGAACCGACCCATCTCCCTGATGCAATTTCCAGAGATGTTCTTAAGACTCTGACCAGTAATAGTCGATTGGCAGTGACAATGGGTGTACCAGGATAGTAAAGTAACACCATCATCTCATGTAGAAGATAGCTGGCACAATTTCACATGCCTTGTGCAAATTCCATCTGGGTTCTTAAATGCTATGTCATACTTAAATGTTTTGAGGTCAGGACAAATTAGCGCCAGTCCCATGTTTGATAAATGTTGTGAAGTTTAATTTGGTAAAATGCTGGCACATACATCTAAGCTTTAATAAATACGCCTAATGGAGTTGAGGGAAATAAAATTCCTTTTTTCAATTGTTAAATTAAGTTTTACTATCTATGGTATATAACTATAGGTTAATATTTTAAGTTGTTTATATAATACCAAAAAATGACACAGATGTTCACTGCTTCCACAGTCAAACTGGTATTTTCCTGGTAGAAAAATTAACCGCTTACCTACTGGGCACTTAAACCCGCTTCCCGCCCAGCCTAATTTTCAGCTTCCGGCGCTGTCACACTTTGAATGAAAATTGCGAGGCCATACAACACTGTACCCAAATTATTATTTTTTTTTTTTCCACACAAATAGAGCTTTCTTTTGGTGGTATTTATTCACTCCTGAGTTTTTTTTATTTTTTGCTAAAAAAGGAAAAAGACTGAAAAGTTTGAAAAAAAAAACAAAAAAAAAAAGTTTCACAGTTTGCTATAAAATTTTAAAAACAGGTAATTTCCCTCCTTCATTGGTGTACACTGATGAGGCTGCACTGATGTGCTCTGATGGGCTGCACTGATAGGCTGCAGTGATGTGCACTGATAGGCTGCAGTGATGTGCACTGATAGGCTGCACTGATGGGCATTGATTGGCAGCACTGGTGGGCATTGATAGGTGGCACTGGTGGGTACTGATAGGTGGCACTGGTGGGCACAGATAAGGCAATGGCGGCACTCTGGACCGATGTCCCTCTGACAGAAGCCAGTGATCGCCTTTTTTTTTTCCCTCACGCTATTAGTGCATTGCTATCTTGCAAGACGTAATTGTATAGCACTTTATACAGTCCTTTTATTATTTGTACAGTCTGTTAGGTCCCATTTACACTTTGCATAGCAGGAACGTGTGTTTCTGCTTGCATCTTTTTTAGAGTGTTTCAGGCCATTCACTTGAATGGGTTACCCTATGCGCACCAAAAAAGCTCCCTTACCTTTTCCTTTTCGGGCGTGGGACGGAGCACGGTAAAAGGTGTGTCCGCTAACCATGTTTATTGTGCCGTTAAGAATTAATAGACCCTAAGCACATTACATTTTTGCTGCAATTTCAGTGTGATCTGGGGTTGTGGGCAGAATCCCATGATTTTGCATTGCTCAGATGTGAACAGGGCCTAAGGCGTTCAGAAAAATTTCCAAGAATTTCTCTAATGAGAAGTGTTAGTGAAAACTAACCAGATTAAACCCTGTGACGTTTAAATGGAAATCTAGCTTGTGACTCTGACTCCACATGTTCGCATGCTATAGGAAAATTGTGATCGCTAAACCCTTTAAGATTGATTAAATAGGTGTGTATGTGTTAATGTTCAATGACTGTGAGTCCAGCCGCAAGCTAGAAACCGTGATCTCCATTAGATCGTTGGCTCTCCGCTTCTGTGCAAAACTGTCTTACATGCTTGCAAAGGCCTTAACACGTGTTGACAAATGGCTCCGTGTCTCTCCTCTACAGTATATTTTAATTATACAACTGTAACCAATGCCCATTTTTATTTTTTAATTATGCAAATTAAAATTGTCTTCCTCATGCTCCTCTGTTATCTCAAAGAGCAGCTACAGCAAAAGAAGCATGAAATCTGATCCCATAAGCTACATGCTGATTTAATGACTACATTATCAACTGTTGCTTGCTAATTTCCTTAGACTTTAGTTTCCATCACTTTCAACCATAATTAATTTGATTGCTTATTTCATTTAGGAGAAAAAAGTATAATATGACAGTTTAATATTTTTTTTTATTTAATAATTAATATTGTACTGTTTGTATTAGGAAGACATCAACAAATGTGTCTTAGTTTTTGCTAAACCTCTAATCGTGGGTGACTGACAGGAAGCACAGCCTACAGGTTTCTTTACTGAGACAATCCTTTAAAATAATTATATATATATATATATATATATATATATATATACCAGTGATATATTTATTGGCGTATAGCACGCACCCCAAGTTTAGGAGGGAATTTTAAGGAAAAAAAAAATCTTTTAGGAGGAAAGTTTAAGGAAAAAAACTTACATTTAAATGCCCATCAATTCAGCCTTATTAGTGTCCATCTGCAGCCTTGTCCATCATTGCAGAATGATCAGTGTCCATCTGCAGCCTTGCCCAGTCTCATTGCAGCCTTGCCCAGTCTCATTGCAGCCTGATCATTTTTAAAATTAGCGCTGCCGAGATACACAGAGCTGGATGTTCTGTGTACTCTGCTCCCCTCGGCTCCTCTCGCAGTCCCGCCCAGTCCTGCCACATGGCCCGGTGCCTATGATGGACATAACACAGGTCCAATGGCGGGACTGGGCAGGACTGCGAGCGGAGCCGAGTACACAGTACACTCGGCTATGTGTATTTCGTCAGCGTTCGCTTCTCGCCCCCTCACAGACAGCAGGGATCAGCGTATAACACGCACCCACATTTTCCCCCTGATTTTAAAGGGAAAAAAGTGTGTTATACGCCGATTAAATACGGTATATATTCTTTTTATGTCAGTTTTGCTGAGAAGATGACACTCACCTCTAGGTAAACTGTGTAGGCAGCATGATTTTTTGCAGTCTTTCCTAAAGATGTATGGTTGTATATTTTGAAGAAATTGCTTTTTACTTCACTGTGCCCTTTCTCAAACTGATTTTTCAATGAGTAGAAGGGTGTCAGGCTTCATTATGACCACCTGACTAAATTCAGTGGGACATTGAGAAAAGCTGTGTCATTTGTATCTTTTTAGAAGTGAACAAAAAAATGAATATCCTATTGCAGGACATGCCTAAATTTGGCTTGTAATTCAGCGCAGGTTTCTGAGAATGGAAATGAGCAAAGTATGAAATCAGGAAGTTAGATTTAGAGTGTTGTATATACCAGCAGTCTGCGTGTATTCTTAAATTACCGAATGACTTTTAAAGAATATATGCCAGGGTATGCAGTCTGCAGTGCCCCATGGAGTCCTCTCTGTTTAACACAACAGAGAGCTATGTGATGGAAGGAAAATTGGTCACCATATGCTCTCCTCTTGCTATCTGTAATGCACATTGTAGCTGTGCAGAGCATTTATTTTTTTATTAAAGTCAAAGTTTGATCAAAACCTTTAAAAAATTTAAAAATTAGCACAAGGGTCATTCTTTACTATTAATCCAATGTGTCCCTTGTGCTGTTGGCTCCTGCTTTCCTTGAAATCTCCCTCTCCTGATTGCCTACTGCCTCTCCCACAATTATGTTCTACTGCGGACTGCCTGACTATTTCTGCCCATCTGCTCCAATCGTAGCAGTTGTCCTACAGCTTCTATGGATGGATGACTGAAAGGTCCGTTATTGGTAAAGTTATTGTACCAATTAATATAACATCTTGTTAGTAGTAGCAACCATCATTAAGGGACCTTTCACACTCATGTGCTTTTCCTGCAATTTACCTTGCAAGAAAAACGCAAGAAAATGGTCCCCCTTTAAATCCTATAGGACTCTTCACACAACTGCGTTACATATGCTGCATGTTTTGAAAAGCTCTATATGCTGCATCTTTGGTGCGTTTTGAAAACTGCACCAAAAATGCAGCTTCCTATTGAAATGAATGGAAGTTGCTTTAAAAACAAACTGTGATTTGCATTTTTAGTTGCGTTTTTGAGTCATGTCCATTTTTCACAGGCGCAGGCAACCCAGAAACGCACAGGAAATGCATCTGAAACACAGCAAAATTGTGGTAAAAGTGCATATGCATTTTTACTGCGATTTTGCTACAGAGTTGTGTGAAAGAGCCCTAAGGGAATGAACCTCCAGTTACTACCAAGCTTGTATCTGTTCCTTTTTGCCAAGTTGAACCACAAGATTTACAATTGAAGGATCATGGCTAACGATCATGTTGAGAAGCTACCCAGGAGTAAAGATCATGACCCTATGCTGCTACAGAGGGAGTCATACTAAATTGATGCTTTCAGAATGGTTTATTCATGTTTTCCTTGATTAAAGATAGTTCGTCTGATATGCATTGGGTTTTCTTCTGTCTTGTACAGAATTACCAGTTAATGTTATTGCTAGTTGTTTTACAGCCATATTTTCTGGTGTTTTCTATACAAGTATCCTAAATGTAATGATTTTAGTGATGTATACAATACCTTGCTAACTGGTTTGCTTTAGAATTACTTTTTTAAAATGTTAACTTTTATTCTAATATCTTTATTTCAAGTTCTAGGTTTCAGTTTTTATGATGCATATACCTTTGCATTGTTTAAGCCACATACTGTCAATAGCTATTATAGTTTTGTTAATAGCATACTGTTATTGGCTATTGTGCTGTCCTGTACATTTATTTTTATGTATTTTTTTTGGTTTCTCTATCTGTATATAAAAAATATATACAATTATTAATGGTAATTTTATTTTTATTTATTGAGCTGCAGAGAACTAACATTTCAGGAGAAAGAGCTCCCATTGACTTTGGGACTTTTAAGTGCAAAACTTTTGTGTGCAAAACCTGTATAACAGGAAAAAAGTACAGTCTTTCTAAATCTTAATTTGTATATGGATTGATTTTAAATACTGTTTCATGTTTGTTTATCATCAGGCTGTTAATACATATTCATTTTCATGTTTTTCTATAGCAAGCAACAAAGGAGAATAATAGACGCAAAGAGGCAGAAGAGAAATTGAAAAGAGTCAGGTTAGCAAAGGAAATGGCAGAAAGAGAGAAAGAAGAGAGACAAAAAAAGAAACGGTGTCTTCTAGAAAAGAACAATGGTTAGTAAAAACATGTTTTACTCAAATATATTATAAGTTCATGATTGTCCATGGGTACCAGGATTCCACTTCCTCTTATGCACAATAATCCTGAAAGGGAGCTGCTAATTAGTGGACTACTTGGTTCTTCATTTTTAGATTTATGTTCTGTAATATGGATGTTGAACATCCTGATCTCGCAATATTCTAGAGGATTTCATTCAAGCGCAGTGCTTACTAGTGACTTGAGTCCAGCCAGGAAATCCTATTTCAGGGCTTGTTGGCCCACTTTAAAAAAAAAAAAAAAAAAAAAAAAAGAACGTAAAAGTTTTACAAAAAACAAGTGGTTGCTTTTGCAGGGGTTTCCGCCATCACTTCACAACACAAAAGAAAAATGTCTTTAAGCTTCCTTTTGCAGTGCTGCAGCTCAGTTCTCAAGCTTAGAATATCTCTTTTACCACTCTCTCTTGCAGCTCCTTGCTGCTCTGGCACACTCACCCTGTCCTCTGGGCAGAAGACCTTTTGTCTCCTCGTTGGAGCCCAGAACTACAGCTATGCCCTTCATTATAAGGGCTGTGCACACCTTCACACACAGCTTGCCTTTTTACACAGTGATAGGTGTTAGCACTGTCACCAAAAAAAAAAAGATATATATATGTATGTGTGTATGTATGTATGTATATATATATATATATATATATATATATATACATAAATATAATATGTGTGTGTGTATTTTTTTCTTGGTTCCTCCTGAACTACCCCAAAGCACCTTATCCCCATGTTGATGGGGATAAGGGCCTCTTCCCAACAACCCTAGGCAGTGGGTCTTCGAGCAGAGGGTTTATCGGAATCTGGAAGCCCCTTTTGACAAGAAGGCCCTCAGATCCCGCACCCCACCTATGTAAATATATATGGGGTACATTGTACCCCTACCCATTCACCAAAAAAGGGTCAGGTGGCAATTTCTGACAATTCCTTTATTTAAAAAAAAAAAATGTCCCCTGATGTAGATCCAAGTCAATCACGATGACCAAAAAAATGTTCTGCCTGTGACCAAGGCCAACCACTGAGCGCCTGCTCTGCCATTTGACGGTTCTTAAATAAGTAAGGGGCGGGGCCACCTGGTGATGTCACTGACCCAGCATGCATTGGTTGGTACGTCAAAAGGGGCGGTGCCAACTGATGCCAATTCTTTACATTTTTGTATTGCCGGCAATGGTATTGTATTGCCAGTAATTTAAATGTAATTTTTAAAAAAAATGTCAGTTTTGCTGTAGCAGGTTCTATACAAGGTACAGGTACATCAATATACCGGCTGACTAAGGTGACCCCCCAGGAACTATATTGAAAGGAATTTTTCATTTTTATTGTTTCACTTTAAGCGTCATTAAAATCCCTGCTCCTTTAAAAATGACCTTTTAAAAAAAATAATTGCATTGGTACATGTCCCCAGGGCAGTACCCGGCCTCCATACCCTTTTTATGGCCAATAATTTGCATATAAGCTTTCAAAATGGACACTTTTGATTTTTCAAATTAGGGTCCCATAGACCTCAGTGGGGTTCAGGTCCGAACTTTTGCGACGTTTGAGAGTTCTTGCACGAACCTGGGGGGGTGATCAGCCCATCTCTAGTAGCTGGATATAATCCAGTTGTGATGATTTAAAGAAGCACATGTCATGTACTGTACTCCAGGAAATAAACTTTATCAGTAAGTCCATCCTAATTTTTAAAGACGACATACTGACTTGCAAATGTGTACATTGAGAAACTACCGAACTCGGAAACTGCTAAAAGAGTAAGAAAACACTTACAACATATTAAAAATAAAAGCAGCTGTGCTTGGATTTGTGCTTGATGGATATGACCAGAAATATACTGTATATGTGCGCCAGGAATGCATCCATGCAGACTTGCAAAATTACGGAAAGATCCTCTTTAAATTGTCAGTTTTCAATAGCTAAGTACATTGCACCTAGTATTGACTAGTTCCAGCATAGTGTGGTGTTGAGAGCTGTAATGCAAAATCACATTTAAAGCGGTTGTATCCCGCTGGATGTACTAGCACATTATGTGAAACTTACCTTTAAACGAAGCTGTTCCAGCTCCGCAATGTCAGCGCTGCAGGGTCTCCCATCTTCTCCCATCTTGCTTCCAGGTTTGCGGGCTCTGTGACTGGCCGGAGTCGCCATAGGGTCACTCCCGTGTATGTGCGCGGGAGCCGCCGGTCACGGCACAGGTTTCTGAAGGAACGCCTCAGGTGGGCGTTCCTTCGGAGCGCATGCATCAGTGATTGCACTGGCTGCATTCAATGTAAATATCTCCTTAAATGGCACACGTTTAGGAGATATTTACACTATCTAGGTAAAAGTAAGTAAAGGATGTTTACTTCCTCTTTGATTCTATAAATCTTATTTTTTTACTGAGCTTCATGTTGGGGTTGATTATAAAGATAATATATAAGGTATGGTTTTACTCATATGCAGTCATTCGCCATCTCCACAATCTATTTGGACATTTAACTGCATGAAAATTGTGAATAGTTACAAGTCACATTCTCTGACTTTAATGAATTCAATGCTAATCACACTTCACACTTTTGTCTGTGGTCAGACAGAGATACGGCTGTCATGAACACGAACTGGTTTTCTATAAGCCTTAATGAGCAGGACCCTGTACCTCATTATAGAAAGGTACAAGTAACCAAGACTGTTCATTGAATGTTATTAACTTTTAAGTCAACTTGGTCTCTTTCTCAGTGGCCTTTACAGCATTATCATTTCTCATATAGAAATTTCTGAAGTTGGTGAATGATTTTTTGTAATAAGGAATAAGAGACTTTTTTTTTTTTTTTTTGAGAGTGAGTACAGTCCATCCGCAGAGTGTTATTCCTGCTGCAAGAGCTCAGGGTTTTTTTTTTTTTTTTTTTTTTTTTTTTTTTTCAGTGCTGCATTTTTTTTTTTAAATTGTTCTTATGTAAAGGGACAACTGAAATAATTATAAAGTGGCTGTAAACACATACAAATCTTAACTTTATAGCTCTGCTTTACTTGTCACTATTCTGTATCTGATATCTGTCTTATGTTTGTCAGCCTCCAAATTCACAGGTGCATGCACATTGAGATTTTCAAACATAAAACATAGTAAACATTAAGGCCTCGTGCGTACGGGGCGTTAGGAAAAACGAGCTGCAAAGCCACTACCAATGCCAAGAAAAAGCTCTTAAGGCAGCTCTGGCCTTTTCTGATTTCTTCTCCCTCCAGCATTGTCTTCAATGTTCTTCTCCCTCATTTGGTGATGTCTTCTTCCCCTCTCTGGTTCTTCTCCTCTATGCGATGTCTTCTGCCTCGCCTCCTCTCTCCGCTGTTCTTCCTCTGACGTGTGCCATTACTTATATAGGCATGGGGCGTAGCCACCCAGTGATGTGATCTGTAGGCCTCGCCCCATTGTGACGTCACCACCCCATCGTGCACTGGGCAGTGACATGAGGGAACGGGTCTACTGATGATGTCACCGGGTGGCCATGACTATATAAGTAATGGCACACTGGGGACCCAGTATTACAGCGGTAGAGAGTGTTGAGACAACATCAGAGGAAAAATGGGGGAAGACAGCGGAGAGAGGAGAAGAGGCAGAAGACATTGCAGAGAGAAGTAAAAACAGAGAGGGGAAGAAGACATCGGCGAAGGAGGGAGAAGAACAGAAGGATGAAGACATCACCAAAGGGAGAAGAAAATCGGAAGAGACGCCAGAGCTACCTTAATAAATAACTTTAAAAACCTGTGTAGTGTTTTCATTCTTGACGCTTTTTTTTGGGTGAATGGGTAGGGGTACAATGTACCCCATACTCATTCACATAGGGTGGGGGGCCGGTATCTGGGGGCTTTCAGATTCTGATAAGCCGCCCGCCCACAGACCCTGACAACCACCTGCCAAGGTTGTTGGGAATAGGCCTTGGCCCCATCAACATGGGAACAAGGTGCTTTGGGGTCGGGGGTGGGCCCCAAAGCACCCCCCCCCTATTTAGGGCATGTGGCCTGGTTAGGGGGGTGCGCTAACTCACCCCCCCTTTCCCGACTTGCCGGGCTGCATGCTCGGATAAGGGTCTGGTATGGATCTTGGGGGGGACGCCACGCCATTTTTTATGGCGTGGGGGTTCCCCTTAAAATCCATTCCAAACCAAAGGGTCTGATATCGTATTGGGGGGAACCCCACGCCAGTTTTTTTTTTTTTTCATTTCATTTTGGCGAGGGGTTCCCCTTCAAGATCCTCAGCACCCAAGCTGTGCCGCAAGTCGGATCATCATGATCTGACTTCTGGCGCGACTTCTATTCAAATCAATGGGTTCCCATAGGGATCCATTGATTTTAAATAGAGGCATGAGAAACGCTTGATGAGGCTTAACGTGACTGAATCCAGCACTAACCGGCATTTAGCAGCTTTTACCAGTGTCAGCCATTTTTACAGCTCTAATGCCAGTCATCAGAACATGTGGGGTTTTTTTGAAGCCTAAAAAACTGCCTATGACACTTACCGCTCCTAAAAGCCTGTGTGTGCGCATGAGGCCATAGAATAACATGGAGAGGCGTTTTTAAGCTGAAAAAAAAAAACAGCTAACACTCCTAAAAGCGGCTGTAAAACACTGTAAAATCTTTAGATCGGTTTCTGTCGAACTGACCTGTGTATTCTGGCAGGGGCAGGCGGCTGTCAGAATACAAGCAGGGGAAATCCATGCATTCACATCATTTGCGTGGATGCAGAAATCTGTACATGGATTTTATTTTATTATTATTTAGCCTGCTGATTGAAAGAAAAAAAAAAATTCATAGGGGGATTTACTAAAACTGGGGCAGGTGTGCATAGTAACCAATCAGGTTCGAGGTTTTAGCCTAGGCTCACACTGAATGCGGGTTTTGAAAACGTTTGCGTTCAGCTGAACTCGCACAATTTCAAACCGGCACTTCAGGTTGACTTAGAGAGCGATTTTACAGACATCTGTGCGGATTCATGCACAGATGTCTATTGAAATTGCCCCCGAAGTTGCCAAAAGTAGTACAGGAACTACCTTTGGGAATCGGTGTGGAGCCGCAAAGTCGGCGTCGCACCGATTCAGACGGTGCCATTGTCGGCAATAGGCTTCAAATGGCATGCCAAATCAGCCCAATGTGAACTTGGGCTAATTGTCAAAGCTTAAAGCGGCGTTCCACCCAAAAGTGGAACTTCCACATGTTGTACTCCTCCCCCCTCTGGTGCCACTTTTGGCACCTTTTGGGGGGGAGGGGGGACAGGATACCTGTCTTTCACAGGTATCCTGTTCCCACTTCCAGGAGCCTCAGCCGTGGGTAATGACGTCGCCACCCAAGCTCCCTCCTACTTCCCCCGCCGCCGGGCCAGTAGGAGAAAGAAGCGGAGCCTCACGCATGCGTAGTAGGGTTCCTGGGTTCCCTTACTCGCAATGTAGGATGCATGCATCCGACAGCTGATGGAAACATCAGCTGTGGTGCCAACATTGCTGGACTCCAGGGCAGGTAAGTGTCCGATTATTAAAAGTCAGCAGCTACAGTATGTGCAGCTGCTGGCTTTTAATTTTTGCAGCAGTGAGCGCACCTCCACTTTAATTGAAATTAGAAGCTGATTGGTTACTATGCACAGCTGCACCAGTTTTAGTAAAAGTGTGTACCCATATTAAAGTAAACCCTCACCTTGTAAAACAACCCATTTCATTTAAAATAGAAATGAAAGGCAAAACATTTGTGTATACATAATTAAAAAAAATCTCAATATATTTCCCCCTTTTTTTTTAATAAGTGATCACATACCCTCTGTTCTCAGCTGCATAAGATGCTCAGAGAGGGAGGAGAAACAGGAGCACACTAATCTTCCCAGTACTGGCTGTGGAGGGAAGGGCATGTCAGCTGAAGTCTAATCATTGGAGAGCAGGCTGAGTTCTCAACACAGCCAGAAAACTGACCACACTGCTAGTCTCTCTCCTCCTGTCCTATAGCTGCTGTCCACCTCACACAGTGCCCTAAATGTAACTCGATTCTGTGGACTGTCTGTAGGCCCTCTCTCATCTCCAGTCACCTGACAGTGTGAACAGTCTGCCACCCTCTTCCATGTTCTGTAATAATGGCATTTATGTCTTCCTGCAGGCACTCTCACGCATATTGTACAAAACCTTCTCCAGCTTACATCTACTTCCCCCTAGGGAATGTCTGATTACCAAGAGGCAGCTCAAACACAGTGGGGAAGAAGGTTCCCCTTTGTGTGCACTATAGTTTTGACAGCAAGGAACTGGGAGAGGGGCATGGCACTAAACTGACTACAGTAGATACAGGAATGCCATGCATAGGTACCACATCCTGTATCTGCTAGCAGGTGTGCCAGTGATGCATGACTTGTAAGAATGGTTCTAACTCTGTGCCTTGCATGGTCAGTTTGA
Source organism: Aquarana catesbeiana (assembly GCF_042186555.1). Lineage (NCBI taxonomy): Eukaryota > Metazoa > Chordata > Amphibia > Anura > Ranidae > Aquarana > Aquarana catesbeiana. The sequence continues at coordinate 218,751,633 of NC_133325.1, read as the reverse complement.
AACAGAAACCCAGGGAACTGGCAGGATCACCAGATATGTTAACATAAAACATAACAACATACAAAAAAAAACAAAAAACTTACAATTATCAAAAAAAGTTACAGGCAACACATTCACAAAGTGGTATGCGTTTTTGTAACCATATATGGATTTTTAATTTAACCACTTCAATACCAGGCACTTAGACACCTTCCCGCCCAGGCCAATTTTCAGCTTTCAGCGCTGTCGCAATTTGAATGACAATTGCGCGGTCATGCTACACTGTACCCAAACAAATTTTTTATCATTTTGTTCCCACAAATAGAGCTTTCTTTTGTGCAACACATAAAAAAAGACCGAAAATTTCGAAAAAAAATACATTTTTCTTTGTTTCTGTTAAATTTGTTTGTAAATAAGTATGTTTTCTCCTTCAACGACGGGCACTGATATGGCGGCACTGATGGGCACCAATGAGGTGGCACCAATGAGGTGGCACTGATGAGGTGGCACTGATGAGGTGGCACCAATGAGGTGACACTGATGGGCACTGATAGGAGGCACAGATAAGTGGCACTGATAGGTGGCACTGATGGGCACTCATAGGTGGCACCGATGGGCACTCGTAGGTGGCATTGATTGGTACATATGGGTGGCACTTATGGGTACTTATGGGTGGCACTGATAGGTGGGCACTGACAGGTGGCACCGATGGGCAATGACAGGTGGCACCGATGGGCAATGACAGGTGGCACTGATAAAACATATTGGGGGCATTGCTGGGCAGATCTGGAACATAATGGTGCCAATCAGTGCCCATTTGTGGGCACTGATTGGCACAGATTGGGCACATGTGGATGGCCATGGGGTACATACCTGGCCATCCACATGTTGCCCCTTCCCTGGTGGTCCTAGTGGCGATCCCTGGTGGTCCAGTGTGGTGATCTGAGGGGGGGCTGCGCTGATAAACAATCAGCGCAGACCCCCCCCGTCAGGAGAACCGCCGATTGGCTCTCCTCTACTCACGTCTGTCAGACGTGAGTGAGGAAAAGCCGATCAATGGCTCTTACCATTGACAGCGTGATCAGCCGTGATTGGACACGGCTGATCACGTGGTAAAGAGCCTCCGCTGGAGGCTCTTTACCAAGATCGGTGTAGCGGTGTGTCAAGCTGACACACCGGTCGCCGCGATGCGCGCCCCCGGGGGCACGCAGCGGCATGTTATCCTGCTGGACGTCATATGACGCCCAGTCAGGATAACGGAACCACTTCCTGGAGGTCAATCCGCTATAGGGCGGGCGGGAAGTGGTTAAGGATTAGCAAACACTTTATATTTAATTTGAAGGCTCTATCACACTATTGCAGTGCATTACCAAAGTGCACTAAGAAAGGAGCAGGTAGCAGTTTTGTCAGTGCTCTGCAATGCACATAAGCGTGGTGCCTTGCTTGCACTGTACAGCAATGCGTGTCTGTTGGCAAGGTGTGTTGGGGTGCCATTCAGAATGGTGCAGTGCAATAATGTGAATGGGTTAAAGTTGTTTGGGAGGCCTCACTGATTTGTGCTTTAGTTATGCACTTATCACGATGTCTTTTAGTGAACTTTAAGAACTGTTGAAGCTTGTTCTCAACAAGATATAGCTATGTAGGCCAGAAACAGATATGTATGTTATGCTTTGCTGTGGTGTGAGGTCTGTTGTTAGAAAAATAAATAAAATATATTCTTGGGAGGAAATTGAAGCAATAGTGCCCCTATATTTAACTATAACTTGCAAATTGTTAGACTTCTGGCAGTATAAGAACAAGTAGTTTGCTATCTTATATCTGCCATAGTAAACACACAGTAATATGTAGTGGGTTGTTTTACATTGTATAATATAGGGGCTCTGTGATTTCTGGTGGTGGCTTTGAGCAAAACTTATTTTTTGTTTTTTATGTAGCCATAATAAAATTTAAAAAAAGCTTTTTTTTGCATTTCATAGTGTAAATATAGGTGCCGCCTCAGTTATAATATTCAATTAATTGTAAACCTAAAATGCTTTTAGCCTAAGACCCCTTTCAACACTGAGGCAGTTGTCAGGCGTTTTAGCGCTTAGAAATAGTGCCTGTAAAGCACCTGAAAACTGCCTCCCATGCTGCCCGAATGTGAAAGCCTGAGTGCTTTCACATTGGGGCAGTGCACTTACGGGAGGTTAAAAAAAAAAAAAAAAGTCCTGCAAGCAGCATCTTTGGGGCAGTTTGGGAGCGCTGTATACAGCACTCCCAAAATGCCCTGCCCATTGAAGTGAATGGGCAGGGCGCTTGAAAAGCGATTTGGAGGCACCCTTCGGCCGCTAGCGGAAGTTAAAAGCGCCCCGCTAGCAGCCAAAAAGCTCAGCTACAGCACCACTAAAACGAGCGGGACTTTAGCACTAACGTTAGGCCGACCCCAGCTTAACCCGTAACATACAAAAAATAATAATATTTATCAATTTGGGATTGTACAAATTTGCTTTGTTTTCATTATAGTCCACTACTTTGTGTGCTAGATGTTTGTATCTATTGACCATAGAATACCTGACAATTTAATGAGCTGTAAGATGTCACTTAATGGCTTAAGGTTACTTCAGCTGTGCTTAGTAAATGTGTCATGCTGGCTTCACCCTTTTTGTACCCTCCGTGCCAATAGCACTGAGTAATAGTAATAGCTTTTGTAAGACGTATAGTGATGATTGATGACTTCAGTTCTGCTTCATCATCTGCTTGAGAGGCATAATGTACAAAGAACCAGAGCCAAATCAGTTACAAAATAGTGCAGTGTGTTGACCTTTATGCATTGACAATTGCTCATTTTACCTTCACATTACGCCATACAAATAGCAGTGAACATGCATGGCTCATTAATGTACATGAAGCAGCTTTCACTTTTATGCTTATAAGTACTTTTAGCTGGCAACATTCTCTGTAATGTACATGTAAAGTCAGCCATCCATCAGCTAAGTGGTCTTTCCTTTAAAGAAATCAATCTGTGATTGGTGTTTCCAAATACTTAAATCCATTTTATTTACAGGCTACAAATGACAGTATTTTATGATTTGTTTTGACAGTGAATCTGTGGGGATAAATAGTAATATTAATAATTTCTCTTACGTTCATTGAAGAACACAGCTCTTCTATTCTTTGTCCATAGGGTTTAATAGCGCCACCTAGTGGAGTAGCACACTAAGTAGAAAAGAACACAGCATTGCCTATGGGCAGTCCCAGCTGGTATAAAGCCTCTTCTCTGCTAAGGGCAAGCTAGTGTTTTCTGCCTAGTGTAAGTAGTAAGGACCTATTTCCTTACTGGAACCTGGATTCCGTAGTCTTTTTTTTTTTTTCTCTCCTTGATCTTCAATTAAAATCTTGGCTATTTGGCAGGCTTGATAATCTAGATACCGCAATCACCCCAGTCTGGCTAAGGAGCACATGCAGACTTTTAGCTACGTGTCAGGTCAGATGCAAAAGCACCATTCCCGACCGGGGCAGCCGACAAGTTAAGTGCCTCATGGGGACACATATGACCGGACGCCTACAGTCCATATCACAGTGTTACCCTGGTCCACAGCCTCCAAATTTGGTGGAGAAGAGGATCTGTCTAGGGAGCCTTACCTTCAAGCTCAGTTGGATCAGTAAGTAGATGCCCCCACTCCCCTACCCTCCCGTGATGCAAGAGCCAGACTAAGGGATGGCAGTCATTTTCTTGTTGCCGCACTGTAGAGACCATTTTCCTTTCTTCTTACTAAGAAGCATCCCCCACTGTTGCCCTTTTGCTCTGAGGTTTCTCAGCCTGAGTCGTGGCTGAGTTTGGGTCTGCCAATGAGGTGGCTGTGCCCTTTGGTAAGCACAAATCTGCTAGGTCTGCTTAGGTTTTTCCTTACATAAGTCATATGTTTTTAAAGAGCAGGCTCCTCCGTTAAAAAACAGCCCACTAGGACGATTAGTGCCTGGGTGTTCCAACACTTTAGGCGTCTGTCTCTCATGTCTGCAAGGGGACTGGTCGTCTGTGCACACTTTTACCAAATTTTACAAAGTTGATGTGCTTGCATCTTCGGGTCCTTGTTTTGGCTGCAAGGCTTTGTCGGGCTCTGTTTAAAGGACGAGTACAGCCAAAGCTTGTTTGTCTGTACTTCTCCTATAGATCACAGGAGTGCAGTTTGTTCTGCACTCCTGTGACCCATTTTAATCCAACAGCGGGCTAAAGCCCACTGTTGGCTGAAGTCACAGAGCCAGTCCAGGCAGGGGAAAGATCGCAACCATATAGTCGGAATCCACCCAAAAGCCTGGACCAGCTCCTGGCCCCGCCTCTAAGCTGTGCCGCTTGGAGACTGAGCCAGCCACTCCCTCCCTAGCTCGACGATCAAGTGAGTGCTGGAGAAGCAGAGGAGAGAGTGGTGACTGACAATCGCCACTCTCTGCTCAAGCAACAGGGAGAACTGAGTGATCAGATGTGTTTGATTGCACAGTTCTCAGCTTTAGGCTGGTTCACACAGGTGCGATGTAAGACATTACATGTGATTCGCACTGCACTGCTGTGCAGATCATATGCGATGTCTGTGCGATCCAAATTCAGCTATACAGATTGTATGGCTGAATTTACACCAAAATAGTGCAGGACCCTTTTTTTTGGTCCACACTGGAATCAGATCGCATAGGTGTTCACGCCTATGCAATCTGGTTCCTGCACCATTTGGCAGTTCGCACTGCGATCTGCAAACCGATATGGGTTCCATTAACTTTGTATTGACACCCGCAGTGGTTCGCATAGGGCAGTGTGAACCGCAGACAAGTGACATGGGAACCCGCACTGGAATCGCGCGGGTTCCCACATCTCATATATGTGAACCGGGACTTAGAGCTGAATCGATGCTGAATCCATTTATGTAAGTATGATTAAAAAAAAAAAAAAATCCCCAACTTCTCTTTTAAGGTTCCTTGTTTGCCTCTTTGGAGGTTTGTTTGGGTGGTTGGCACGTTTGCCTGGTTGCTTCAGTTTTTTGGTTTGCCCACCCCTGTGTTAACGGACACAGCACTCACCTCTCTGTTTGAGTTTTATCTTTTCTTACACTGCTTTGGGACTTAATGGCCTTTAGTCAAGAGGGGGTTTTATACAATCTAGAACTGCCCATAGACAGTGCTGTGTTCTTTTCTGCCTAGTGTCCTACTCCTGTAGATGGAGCTTTAAAACCCCATGGTCAAAGAATAGATGAGCTGTGAACTCAGATAAAGGGATATTATGGTAACAAAAAATTATGTTATTGCAAAATACATCCCAAATGTTTTCAGAATTTCACAGTTCTACATTTACACAAAGATGACATACTCTTATAAATATATTAAAAAATTTAAAAAAAAAAGTGTGCTGCACAGGCCAATTTTCAGATATACAATGCTGTGAAAACGTATGTGCCCCTTTTCTGATTTTTTTTATTTTTTTACATATTTGTCACACTTAAATGACTCAGATCATCAAACAGATTGTATTATTACACAAAGATAACCCAAGTGAATACAAAATGCAGTTTTTAAAAGATGGTTTCATTTATTAAGGCAAAAAGCTGTCCAAACCTGCCTGGCTTTAAGTGAAAAAGTAATTGTCCTCTAAACCTAATAACTGGTTGTGCCACCCTTGGCGGCAACAACTGCAATCAAGTGTTTGAGATAACTGGCAATGAGTCTTTCACATTGCAGTGGAGCAATTTTGGCCCACTCTTCTTTGCAGAATTGTTTTTATTAAGCCACATTGGAGGGTTTTCCAGCATGAACTGCCTGTGTAAGGTCATAATACATGTACAGTACTTTGTTTCTAACCTATTCTTGAATTTTTTTTAGATTGTGGCATGATGTGTGGCTTTTTGTGATCTGTTTGCGTGCTTCACTTTCTCAGACAGCTTCTATTTATGTGATTTCTTGATTCAACAGGTCTGGCAGTAATCAGGCCTGGGTGTGGCCAGTGAAATTTAACTCAGCTTTCCAAAACATTGTGGGGAATCACAGTTCATTCATAATTCAGCATGGGAGGGGGCAATTACTTTTTCACATAGGTAGGAAATCAAATAATAATTTAAAAACTGCATCTTGGATTTACTTGGGTTATCTTTGTGTAATATTAAAATTAATTTGATGATCTGAATCATTTAAGTGTTAGAAATATGCAAAAAAATAAAAAATCAGGAAGGGGCATATACTTTTTCACAGCACTGTACATGTACATTTTTTTTATTTTTATAGAAATTTTCTTAGAACCCCCAAATCTGTCCAACACACTATTAAGAAAAAAAACAAGAAAAAAAACAGTGCTCTGCTATTGATCTCTGCCATCGGAGCACTGCAGTGTCACTATTGTGACATTGTACTGCTTTTGGTTAGTAATCAGAGTATGCCATTACAGCACACTGTGTCTCTGATCATTGATAACAGCAGTACAATATCACAATAGTGACACTGCACTGCTATGGTGACAGTGATCTTTTTTTTTTTTTTTTTTTTTTTTAATGTCTTAGCGGTCCTTCTTCCCAACCAGGAAGTAAACAAAAGAAGAGTAGAATAGGAAAGAGCTTCAACTGTTGCGTTTTTATTAATGATCCCCCATTGGGATGAAGAGCGTGGGTTAGTGTCCCCGTTCGGAAAGATTTTCCATCGCTTCTTTAATATTATGGTAAGCTTACACTGAGGATCTCTGTGCAGAATCTACTCCAGGCAATGTGTAGCTTGTGGAATGGAGAGAGAACTTGACCTTTGTTGAGTGAGGAATTTAGCCGAATATCAGACACCTAGGTGTGAAAGAATTGAAAGTCACCTGGGTGCTGCACTGTGACCTACGGTGCTCCAGTTGCTGCTGAAAACTGTGTATCTGGATACCATCACTGAGCCGTGGGATGGCTCCTAAGCGTGTTTAGACTCAGTCTCACAGCTGAGTCACACGCACTGAGGTGAGCTGCTGTGCCGGGGGGGTCACTGGATGGCACTTGAGCATGGAATTCTGAGCACTAAGATTATTGCACGCATGTGGATTTTTTATGAACTGTTTTTATGGACTTTATATACATTTTTTCATATATTGGACTTAATAATCAAGTACTATATTTATTTTGGATTTGATATTTACACTTATTGTTTGGCACTTGGCACTTTTTTGTATTTTGCACTTATCACGGTGATATATTTCTTTACATGATACTTTTTATGCAATATATATGATTTTTTTCATCCATTATATATACAGGCACCAGTTGAGTAATCGCTACTCTCATTCGGATGTTATACATCCAGTATATTATTTACACATTGCACTTTAAAAACACTTGGTTTTATACATTTTTTGTGCCTTTGCTGTGGCTAGATGGGCCATTTATATGGTATTTTCAGTATACCTCATATGCATTAATAATTTCCAGATTGATATTTTCACCTTAGCGCAGCGTATCTTTTGTATACTGTGTACAACATTAGTTGCTCAGTTTGCCCCTCTTTCATTAGTGGTGAATACTCTTACACTGACAGTCAGTGTACCCACTTTACATTGGTGTTCTGTGCACTTTATGTTGGTGATCTATGCTGTCAGTGCACCCTTTTTCGTTATGGGTCAGTGCTCCCTTTTCGGTTATGGATCGGTGCTCCCTCTTTTGTTATTGGTCAGTGCTCCCTCTTTCGTTATTGGTCAGTGCTCCGGCTTTCATTATTGGTCAGTGCTCCCTCTTTCGTTATTGGTCAGTGCTCCCTCTTTCGTTATTGGTCAGTGCTCCCTCTTTCGTTATTGGTCAGTGCTCCCTCTTTCGTTATTGGTCAGTGCTCCCTCTTTTTGTTAGTGGTTAGTGCTCCCTCTTTTGTTAGTGGTTAGTGCTCCCTCATTGGTTAGTGCTCCCATGTTCGTTAGTGGTCTGTGCTCCATTTTCCATTATGGTCAGTGCACCCTCTTATGTTCGAAATTGGTGCTTCTTCTTACGTTAGCAAATTGTGCTCCCTCTTACGTTAGCGGTCAGTTCTCCCACTTATACTAGTGGTCAGCTCTTACGTTGGGCTCAGGGCTCCCTCTTTGTGGTCAATACTTTGTCTTATATCAGCAGTCAGTGCTCCCTCTTACATTAGTGGTCGGTGCTCCCTCTTACGTTAGTGGTCGGCACTCCCTCTTACGTTAGTGGTCGGCGCTCCCTCTTACGTTAGTGGTCGGCGCTCCCTCTTACGTTAGTGGTCGGCACTCCCTCTTACGTTAGTGGTAGGCGCTCCCTCTTACGTTGGTGGTCGGCGCTCCCTCTTACGTTGGTGGTCGGCGCTCCCTCTTACGTTAGTGGTCGGCGCTCCCTCTTACGTTAGTGGTCGGCGCTCCCTCTTACGTTAGTGGTCGGCGCTCCCTCTTACGTTAGTGGTCGGCGCTCCCTCTTACGTTAGTGGTCGGCGCTCCCTCTTACGTTAGTGGTCGGCGCTCCCTCTTACGTTAGTGGTCGGCGCTCCCTCTTACGTTAGTGGTCGGCGCTCCCTCTTACGTTAGTGGTCGGCGCTCCCTCCTACGTTAGTGGTCGGCGCTCCCTCTTATGTTGGGCTTGGTGCTCCCTCTTTGTGGTCAATACTTTGTATTATATCAGCAGTCAGTGCTCCCTCTTACATTGGTGGTCGGTGCTCCCATCTTACATTAGTGGTAGGTGCTCCCTCTTACGTTAGTGGTCGGCGCTCCCTCTTACGTTAGTGGTCGGCGCTCCCTCTTACGTTAGTGGTCGGCACTCCCTCTTACGTTAGTGGTAGGCGCTCCCTCTTACGTTGGTGGTCGGCGCTCCCTCTTACGTTGGTGGTCGGCGCTCCCTCTTACGTTAGTGGTCGGCGCTCCCTCTTACGTTAGTGGTCGGCGCTCCCTCTTACGTTAGTGGTCGGCGCTCCCTCTTACGTTAGTGGTCGGCGCTCCCTCTTACGTTAGTGGTCGGCGCTCCCTCTTACGTTAGTGGTCGGCGCTCCCTCTTACGTTAGTGGTCGGCGCTCCCTCTTACGTTAGTGGTCGGCGCTCCCTCTTATGTTGGGCTTGGTGCTCCCTCTTTGTGGTCAATACTTTGTATTATATCAGCAGTCAGTGCTCCCTCTTACATTGGTGGTCGGTGCTCCCATCTTACATTAGTGGTAGGTGCTCCCTCTTACATTAGTGGTCGTTGCTCCCTCTTACGTTAGTGGTCGGTGCTCCCTCTTACGTTATTGGTCGGTGCTCCCTCTTACGTTATCGGCCGGTGCTCCCTCTTATGTTGTCGGTCGGTGCTCCCTCTTACATTAGCGGTCGGTGCTCCCTCTTACGTTAGCGGTCGGTGCTCCCTCTTACGTTAGCGGTCGGTGGTCCCTCTTACGTTGGCGGTCGGTGGTCCCTCTTACGTTAGCGGTCGGTGGTCCCTCTTACGTTAGCGGTCGGTGGTCCCTCTTACATTAGTGGTCGGTGGTCCCTCTTACGTTAGCGGTCGGTGGTCCCTCTTACGTTAGCGGTCGGTGCTCCCTCTTACATTAGCAGTTGGTGCTCCCTTTTTCATTATTGATCAGTGCTCCCTTTTTCGTTATTGGTCAGTGCTCCCTCTTTCGTTATTGGTCAGTGCTCCCTCTTTCGTTATTGGTCAGTGCTCTCTCTTTCGTTATTGGTCAGTGCTCCCTCTTTCGTTATTGGTCAGTGCTCCCTCTTTCGTTATTGGTCAGTGCTCCTTCTTTTGTTAGTGGTTAGTGCTCCCTCTTTTGTTAGTGCTCCCACTTTCTTTAGTGGTCTGTGCTCCATTTTACATTACGGTCGGTGCACCCTCTTATGTTCGAAATTGGTGCTTCTTCCTACGTTAGCAATTGGTGCTCCCTCTTAAGTTAGCGGTCAGTCCACCCACTTATACTAGTGGTCAGCTCTTACGTTGGGCTCGGTGCTCCCTCTTTGTGGTCAATACTTTGTCTTATATTAGCAGTCAGTGCTCCCTCTTACGTTATTGGTCGGTTCTCCCTCTTACGTTAATGGTCGGTTCTCCCTCTTACGTTATTGGTTGGTTCTCCCTCTTACGTTATTGGTCGGTTCTCCCTCTTACGTTATTGGTCGGTGCTCCCTCTTACGTTAGCAGTCAGTGCTCCCTCTTCTTTTAGCAGTCAGTGGACCCACCTTACTTTGTGTCCTTTTGTGGTGGACAAGCAAGCAGGCGAAGGCTGAGCATGTGCTAGAAAAGGTACCAGTTTACTGCATGGGCACCTGTACACATAGGGGTGGGCTTGGGAGTGGGAGCTCGCATCAGGAAGTTGGGTCTGCCCAAAGTCATTATGACAGCCAGGGGATCCAGGCTGCAATTTGTGTATCTTTTCCCAGAGGTGTCCTGGGCGGCTGCTGCCATCACTGCATTCATGTCATTTTAGTTTCTTATTTTCTGTAGAAATTATTTCAGATCTCTACTATTTTGTTGATGGGGATGAAAAACCTAAAGAGATGTGACTCATCCAAAAAAAAAGTGTTATAAGGGAGATAGAAAGGTGGTGGAAACCTTCAGATATCTAAAGCAGTTTTTAATTAGAAAGAAGTACTTCTGCTGCTTTTGTTCCTTGCTCTGTCAGGTCTGTGGTCTTGTGTGTTACACTTTGCAGCTCATGCACAGTTTATTTTCATTGTGTTATACTGCCGTGCTTTTTTATCTTATCCGGGCTTATTGTTTTCCTTAAGTGTTCCCCTGGATATTGCTTCATCCATCTTGTTCTAAATGAACTTATATCACAACACAGCTTCCTATCACATTATTGTAAGGTATCACCATCAAGAAAGCTGTGCTAATGTTATTTATCTCCAGGTTTCATCTATGTTCACTGTCACTCATTTTCAGAGAAGTTTAATGTAAGGTTTTATACTTAGTTTAAACAACCTAAGAAGAATTGTAACTGTATTCTAAAATTGGAGTAGAATCCTGTTAGGGCCAATCAATCTGATTGTAGCACCCTGATGTTTAGGCAGGGTTGCTAGTAAATTTATTCGCCAAGTGATAGTTGCTTTGGCCAATTGATAGGTCAATTGATTTCACCCTAATTATGGAATTGCTTCATTTCTTTCTTCTGTCACTAGATGGCCGTGTGTCTGGTGACATTAGTTAAGACAAGGGCATTGCAAGGATAGATTAGGAATGAATGGGGTGTCTCAGCCAATGGGCAGGGATTTTCTTGGGTCCTTTGGCCTGCTGGGAGAGCCTATTAATTTGGGGGGAGTCAGGTGATTGTGGTTCTTTGCCACCTGGATGGCTGTCTAAGTGGACGTGTGTCGTATTGCCTTGGGCTGCTAGGCCAGAGACCTGAGGCCTACCCCGGGACATCTGGCTGCTAGGCTGTCTGAGGGCCTATCCAGAAGCAAGAGAGCAGCATAGGGTTGGAACTGTGGCTTGCAGTCAAACCAGAAGGAACGGTTCTGCCGGCCAGAGAACCTGTCATGGTCAGAGATAGAGGGGAAGCTGTTGCTACTAAGGGACCATTATTACCGGGGACCACTGTGAGTAGCTGAAGCAAGTACCAGAGCAGTATTTTCACCAACCAGGGACAATGAAGAATTGGGAAACCTCAGCAAATGTCAAGCCAGCCAGTGGAGGTTACGCTTGCAGAGCATTATTGTGTGTAAGCTAGGGACCAAGAAGGCCAGTGGGGTGACGCTTGAAGAGTATCTGTGAGTGCCAAGCTAGAGACCCAGCAGGGACATGGGGGTGACGCTTGAGGAAGATACTGAGTAAGAAGATTGAAAGAGCTCAGGGTATCCAGTGGCAGTGGATCAGCAAGTCTAAGTGATAGACTGGGAGCTCAGTTGGGTAAAGATCTACAATAGGAGATTGTAGAGGTGAAGAAGTTCATTACAAACTTTGTTAGAAACCATTTCAAGATTGTTGCCATAGGAGACATCGGTCCTACTCATGCAGGCATGCAGCCTTAAGAAGTTTTGGAGTCTGCCAATTAACATTGCATCTACCTAAGGGTGTCCTGGCCCCAAGTAATTCCTGATGATGCGCGATAGAGCGTGAAATGCATAGAAGCGAGGCCTGACAAGCATAACATTAGGAGCCTTCCACATCCGCTTGGTAAGCTGAGACGCATTGTGCACGCTGCGAGTCATACAGCGGCGTTGGACCGGATTCTGCTTTCCCTTGAGCAGCTTGTTTGATTGCTGAACCTATGCTGGACTATCTATGGGCTAATTTTAAGCGATTAAAAAAGCAATATCACACTATTTCCTGCCTTTTGTGGCTCTTTGTGGTGGAGCTTTTTCGCAGAATCACTTGATGCAAGTTGGTTATATGCAGTAGTGGATATATAAGGTCAAGATATTGGCATTTAAAATCTGCATTTTGGATTGGGATCCAGTTTCTTCTACACATGAATGACGGATGAGACACCTGAAGGAGATATTTTAATGATCATAGATTTCCCTATAAAATGCATGCTTTATGGTCACTTTGTGGCCGAGGCTATCACATATGTTTATTATGGAGATTTTTGATGCATCATTTACTTGTGCACTTTATTAATTTATTTACACTGTACAGTGCCTTGCAAAAGTATTCACCCCCCTTGGCATTTTTCGGGTTTTGTTGCCTCACAACCTGGAATTAACATGGATTGTTTGAGGATTTGCCTCATTCAATTTACAGAACATGCCCATAACTTTGAAGATTTTTTTTTAATTTTTATTGTGAAGCAAACAACAAATAGGACAAAATAACAGAAAAAGTCAATGTGCATAACTGTTCAACCCCTAAAGTCAATACTTTGTAGAGCCACCTTTTGGGGCTATCACGGCTCCAAGTAACTTTGGATAAGTCTCTATGAGCTTGCCACATCTTACCACTGGGATTTTTGCCCATTCCTCCTTGCAAAACTGATCCAGCTCCTTCAAGTTGGATGGTTTGTGCTTGTGAACAGCAATCTTTAAGTCTGATCACAGATATTCTATTAAATTGAGGTCTGGGCTTTGACTAGGCCATTCCAGCACATTTACATGTTTCCCCTTAATCCACTCAAGTGTTGCTTTAGCATTGTGTTTTTGGGTCATTGTCCTGCTGGAAGGTGAACCTCCGTCCTAGCCTCAAATCCCACACAGAGTGGTACAGGTTTTGCTCAAGAATATCCCTGTATTTAGCACCATCCATCTTTCCCTCAATACTGACCAGTTTCCCAGTTCTGACTGCTGAAAAAACATCCCCACAGCATGATGCTGCCATCACCATGTTTCACTGTGGAGATGGTGTTCTTTGGGTGATGTGATGTGTTGGGTTTGCGCCAGATATAGCGTTTTCTTTGATTGCCAAAAAGTTAAATTTTAGTCTCATCAGACTAGAGCACCTTCCTCCGTACATTTTGGGAGTCTTCCTTTTTGCAAACTCAAAACATGCCATTTTGTTTTTTGCTGAAAGTAATGGCTTTCTTCTGGCCACTCTGCCATAAAGCCCACCTCTATGGAACATATGGCTTATTGTCGCCCTATGTACAGATACTCCAGTCTCTGCTGTGGAACTCTGCAGCTGCTCCAGGGTTGCTTCTTGCCCGGTCCATGAGTTTTGGGGTGTGGCCGTCTCTTGGCAGGTTTGCTGTTGTGCCATGTTCTTTCCATTTGGTTATGATAGATTTGATGGTGCTCCTAGGGATCATCAAAGATTTGGATATTTTTTTATAACCTAACCCTGACTTGTACTTCTCAACAACATTGTCCATTACTTGTTTGGAGAGTTCCTTGGTCTTCATGGCAGTGTTTGGTTAGTGGTGCCTCTTGCTTAGGTGTTGCAGCCTCTGGGGCCTTTCAAAAAGGTGTGTATATGTAATGACAGATCATGTGACACTTGGATTGCACACAGGTGGACATCATTTCATTAATTATGTGACTTCTGAAGGTAATTGGTTGCACCAGAGCGTTTTATGGGCTTCATAACAAAGAGGGTGAATACATACCCACATTATAATTATCATTTTTTTATTTCTGAAAAATAGTTTTATCTATATATTTTCTAATTTTACTTCACCAACTTAGACTATTGTGTTCTGATCCATCACTTATAATTCAGATTAAAAAAACATTGAACTAAAGGCTGTAATGTAACAAAATAGGTAAAAAGCCAAGGAGGGTGAATACTTTTGCAAGGCACTGTATACTCATTTATATTTGTCCATTGCGCCCTTCATTTATATTTTTCATAATACATTAGTTGTTACTAATTTTAGGTGCAGCATTGGAACGATTTGTTATTTATATTGTGGCGCTGTTACCCCATAACTTTTTTTTTTCATCATTAATATAAAACTGACAGTCCTCCAGTGAGAAACTTGCAGTGTTTTGCAGCAGGTACAAAAATATCCCTTTATTTTTCTCCTTCAGGCAAATACCGTATTCATCAGCGTATAACACGCACTTTTCCCCTGTAAAAATAGGGGTTGCATGTTATACGCCGATAGTGTACCTCGGAGGGGAAGGAGGGGGACAAGCGCTGCCAGAATTCACAGAGCCGTCATCTGCTGTTTATTTGGCTCTCACATCACACACATAGTCCCGCCTCCGCCACCTTCATTGGACAAGTGTTCTGTCTATCACAGGAGCTGGTCCAATGCCGATGGCAGAGGCAGGACTGAGAGCCGAGTAAACAGGAGATGACAGCTCTGTGATTTCCTGCACTGCATTGATGAGAGATGGTGAGGCTGCAGATGGGCATTAATCAGGCAGCTGCATTGATGGGAGAGTGGGTGCAGATGGGCACAGATCAGGCTGCATTGAGCCTGCGGATGGGCACAGATCAGGCTGCATTGAGGCTGCAGATGGGCACTAATCGCGCTGCAGTGAGGCTGCAGATGGGCACGAATCAGGCTGCAATGAGGCTGCAGATGGGCACTAATCAGGTTGCATTGATGGACACTAACCATTGTTTTGCTTCAAAGTGGTTTATTTAAAAAAAAAAAATGTTTTTTCCTGAAACTTCCCTCTTAAATTGAAGGTCCGTGTTATAAGCCGATAAGTAATCACTTTGTGTTGTGCAAAACAAACTGGTAGAAAAGATATACAAAGGACCACTTACCAGTTTGCTTTTTAAGCCTTTTTAAGGTCTCTGAGATGTATGGGGTAAGAATATCATCCCACCGTGCTATTGGCAACCTAACATAAGAGTCTCTTGGCAAATAAGAGTGGTCAATATCTAATATCAGGTAATCATATGGTCATCTTAATATTATCTGAGCTCCTTTGAAAGTGATGATGGCCATCTTAAAGCGAAACTGTTGTCCCACCATTTTATTTATACATTTAACTGCACTATTGCAAGGGAAAACAATTGCATTAATGCACAGTTGCAAATATTCACTCCCAGCGGTTGTGTGATTTGTGCCCCAGGTGTTATGACACTGCAGAAGAATTAAGTGTATGTAACAATCAGCACCACCCCTAGCTGTTATTAAAGTGCTAAATAGCATACAATCTTGTGCAAAATGTTAAGAATAATCTGCAGCTGCTCAGTGAAGCCACCTCACCACACAATCAAATTAAGTACACTTATATTGCAGCGTTGCTAAATCTTACACATACATACAGGGCTTTTTTTCTCAGAGAATAGGTTCGGGAACTCCCCTTTTCAAGTCACCCCTTGTCTTTGCCCCCTATCCACCTCTGAGCACCGTCCCTTGATTTCATCCTCTACCCACCTTCCTGTACGGCCCTTTTTAGAGAATACATAACCAAGTAACATTTTGTGGTGCTGAGTAATTTGTATAGATTTTATTAATAAGCATTAAGATTATACACCCTACTTTCAACAACAGATCCACCCCATCACCAATAGACCCCTGTCAGCAACAACAGATCTCCCAGCAGCCAGCATCAATAGACCCTCCAGCAGCCAGTAACAATAAACTCCCCTCTCATCAGTAGATCCCTCCCAGCAACAATCGACCCCCAGCAACGATAGATCCCCCAGCAGCCAGCATCAATAGACCCTCTAGCAGCCAACAACAATAGACCCTTCCCTCAACAGTAGATTCCTCCCATCAACAATAGATCTCCCAGCCCCCAGCACCCTTTGCCATTACATACATTCAGTACAGGAGGTGCCGGAACTGTGTTCCCCCACGTTCCCGCTGAAAAAAAGCCCTGTGTATATATATATATATATATATATATATATATATATATATATATATATATATATATATATATATATATATATATAATATGAATTCTCAATTGTTGTGAACTCCCATTCATATATCACCCACCCTCCGTTCTCTAGAGACGATGCTTAATTGTACACACCGTCACCAGCCGTTATACCTGCTCACCTCAAAAATGAGAAAGATAAACTCAGATGGTAATCTTTACTTCTACTCCGCTACGGTCTCTCTCCTCCACATCAGACCAGCTGTTCAGAGTCAGCTCTCTCAGCTCAGCAAACTCCCAGGTGATTCCAGTGGATTAAAGGGGTTGTAAAGGTATAAATTTTTTCACCTTAATGCATTCTATGCATTAAGGTGAAAAAACTTTTGAAAATACCGCCGCCCCCAGCCCTCCCGTTTTACTTACCTGACACCTCAAAACTCGGCCGCTCGCTCCCGACCTCCATTCAGCCGATCAGCCTGGTCGCTGATTGGCTATAGTGGATGAATTGAAAGCAGCGCAGCCATTGGCTCACGCTGCTGTCAATCACAGCCAATGACGCGGCGCGCCGGGGGCGGGGCCGAGTGATACAGCGAGCGGCTATAGCTGCCGGCTGTATCACGGGAGCGCGCCCACAATAACTAACCACCATGCGAGAGAGCTCGCACTAAGGTGGTTAGTTATTGCGGGGAGGAGCTGAGACAGCCGCCGAGGGACCCCAGAAGAGCAGGTTCGGGGCCACTCTGTGCAGAACGAGCTGCACAGTGAAGGTAAGTATAACATGTTTGTTATTTAAAAAAAAAAAATTACCTTTACAACCCCTTTAAAGTAATGATCTCTCCTACATAGATCTCTGCTGCTTTCTCCTTCCTCCACTTCAGAGATACCGCTCAGTGACACCCCTCTATACACGGCTCCAGTATCATGTAATCACAAACAAAGGCTACATAGTGCTCCCCGTTTCTATATTTATTAAAATTGCCCCAATAAAAAAACACACTTACAAGAGAGCCAATAAAAACTCACATATACAAAATAGTCTGTTAAGTCTGCTCGCTCACCACGGTGGCTGTGTGACGTCACGGGCTTGGCTCCTCCCCTCTGTGTGCGTAATCGCCCTCTGATTGGGCTTCCTCAGTAGATGCACTGCAGAAGAATTACTCAGGAATAGCTACACCCTCTGCTGTGTACTAGCTAGGAAATCATGGACGTTTCTTTGCCTCCCTATGTGTCCATAATGACAATCTGCTCCCTGTATAAGAGGCAGTGCATCAATTAATATACAGTAGATTTTGCAAGTCTTCCTCTTCATATTCCCATTTATTCAATCCTTTCTACTAGAAGAAGTCAAAAGGGCTGTGAAGGACCAGGCAAGATGATGGGCAGCCACTAATGGTTCACCTTTTTTTTTTTACTACAAATACTTCTATACTGTAGGAAAATATACTTATTATCCATAACATTATGATCACTCACACTGAGTAGGTCCTCCTTTCACTGGCAAAACAGCCCTAACCTGTCGAGGAATAGACTCCACTAGACCTCTGAAGGTATGCCGTGGTATCTGGTACCAAGCCATCAGTAGCAATTCCTTCAAGTGCTGTAAGTTGCGAGATGAGGTCTTCATGGATCTAATTTGTTTTCCAGCACATCCCACATATGCTTGATTGGTTAGAGATCTCTAGAATTTGGATACCAAGTCAACATCTCCAAAACATCTTCGTCCATTGCTCTACAGTCAAGTTTTTAAAGCGGAGTTCCACCCAAAAGAGGAACTCTCGCTTATATGCTTCCCCCCCCCCCCTCCGGTGCCACATTTGGCACCTTTCAGGGGGGAGGGGGGGACAGGGGACCTGTTTTTGACAGGTCCCCTTCCCCACTAACGGAGACGGGCCGCAGCCCGATCTCCCGGAAGTTCGGCCCCCCTCCTCCTTCCCCCGCCGCCGGGCCAATTGGAAAGTACAGAGCGCTTTGCGCATGCACAGTAGGGAACCCATTGTGAAGGTGAAAGGCTTCCCCACTAACAGGTCCCCTTCCCCACTAACGGAGACGGGCCGCAGCCCGATCTCCCGGAAGTTCGGCCCCCCTCCTCCTTCCCCCGCCGCCGGGCCAATTGGAAAGTACAGAGCGCTTTGCGCATGCACAGTAGGGAACCCACTGTGAAGGTGAAAGGCTTCACTACCAGGTTCCCTTACCAGGAATGGCGGCGGCAGCAGCACCCGGGAGTCGATCCGAAGATCGTCTGGGGTGCCGGCTTTGCGGGCCCCCTGGACAGATAAGTGCCCTAATATTAAAAGTCAGCAGCTACAGTATTTGTAACTGCTGACTTTTATTTTTTTTTTCACCCAGGCTGGACCTCCTTTTTAATGTTCACATTCCGATTGTGAACAGTTGTCATATATCAATACAATTGTGCTCACATTAATCCGTGATCATAAAGTGCAATTATGAAAGCATACAAGTCATCTTGCAAATTTTCCCCTTGTGTTGCACACCACATACAGATGTCCTCTTACCAAACATACTGCTCTTCTACCCCAGGGCTCAATAATGCACTAATACACTCCTCTATTAGGGCGGGCAATTTCTTAAAGCTTCTAGTGGTACTCCGACATACAAGATAAAATAGAGCAAAAAGCTCATAGTGCAGTATTATCTAAAAAAAAAAAAAAAAAAAAGTATTAAGTGTTAAGAAAAGCAATTTCCCAAACATCAGAATAACAAAGATGGCAGCTACTGTACTTACGGTTCCGGTCAGTGTATTTGACGTCACTTCCTTGACATGTTTTGTCTCTTGACTAATTCAAAAATATCCCGATGAAGGGGTCTTGCGAGACGCTGAAACAACACTTCTGTAACTGATGTGATCGCTGAATAAAGCCCTGTACCCATCCTTGAGATCCTGGTGTACTGGTGACATTTCTCATTTTAATGTCTCCTCTCTGATAGATCTCAGAGCTGGCACCAGAATAATGAGCCGGTCTGCTTTTTCCTAGCTGATAACTATTGTTGCCCTTATATGAAGTTGGTGAGGAGTTGTCTGCAATACACATCCTTGCATGCACTTGTAATGAGAGGCTACATAATAGTGTGCCTGGCACATGGAGAAATATTTAGATGTCATTTTCTGATGACATTGTTTGTACTTCAGACTATTTCCAGTGCCACCGTCTCATATGAATGGGCACATTTTCTTCATGCTGTTGCCCTCCATCAATTAGATACACATAATGTGTTTACATACTCCAAAACTGTGGAAGAATTTGTTTACGGTAGATGATGTTGGGTTTGCTAACTTTGATGTGATACTGTATGTCTCCTCTATTCCTATGTGTACAATTTATGAGAGAATAATATAATGTTCTAACACTATTTCTATGTCTTTAGTTGGCTTCAGATATCCATGTTGCTTTAGTTTCTAATGAAAGACTGGCCTTCTCTTTTTTTTTTTTCTGTCTCAAATGTATTTCTGGAGCAACTTAGAATCATTATCACTCTAATAGCCATGCTAATGTTTTTGTTGTATTTTAAGAGGAACAGTTTTGGCCTGAAAGATGCTACTGTATGGGTATCTCACTTTTTAGATTTGTTTTTTCAGGGTAGTTTTCCAAAAAGTAAAGTTTTAAAATGTTTACTTCCATTAGTGCAGGAAAAAGGTTATGGTTTGAGTAAATAACAAATGCTGCTAGTGATATACATACATACAGTATGTAAGACATGTTTCTGCTTTAAAATAGAAGGTATGCTGGAGAAATGTCAGACGTTGACATGGTACTGATGGTGGTTAATGAGCAGAGGATGGCTGTTGATAATACTGAAGCTGCATTTCAGCAGCAAATCGCATAATTATTCTTGTAGCATATCAAAAAGGGGGAAATGAAAGGAATACAGGCCTACATCTGACTGAATAGAAGTATAAAAATTGCAGGATCAGAAAGTGTTTTCACATAGAAACTGCCTTTATCTCACTGTCTCATTAGTCATTAATGTAGTTATGTTGTCTTTTCCATCATGGCAAATACAAAAAAATTGTGTTGTGGTTTGAATAAAAAGAATTGAACTATTTTAGTTTTTTTTGAATAATAAATGTAAATGACGCAATGTTCTAGAAAAACTGGCAGCTTGTTTAGTTTAGTCTTTGCAGCATAACTTAAGTTTTCTCCTGTGTGAAAATGTGTTCCAGTTTCTAAATTTCATTACTACTGGGTTTTAAGCTTTTTCTTCTTTTTTTTTTTTTTTTGTCAGGTTAGTTCTGCTTTTGTGGAAAACCCACATTCACATTTTTTTTTTTATTTGAATAAAAATCAATAAAGGTGTTTAGATGAACACTATCACAGCAACTAGCTACTATTTCAGTGGATGTTGTATTGAAAATTGCATTCACTGTTTTATAAATATGCCCTACAGAGATCATTCTTAAAACATAAAGCACTATAGTCTGTCCTCTCGCTGTTGCAAACAAACCCAGCAATGCAGAACCTTTTTATTTCTTTCTTTCCCTTATTTTCCCTCTCCCTCAAAAGAGAGAGAGAAATGTCTGGTGTGAAATGTCCAGATTGCCATGAAATGGTGAATAAACTGACTGCACAAAACATTCCAATGTTAGGTTGCATACTAAACCACGTCTACAAGCACGTTACCACCAGCACACATTAACCACTTCAATATCGGGCAATTTCTCTCCCTTCCTGCCCAGGCCAATTTTCAGCTTTCAGCGCTGTTGCACGATGACAATTGCATGGTTATGCAACATTGTACCCATATAAAATTTTTATAATTTTTTTCACTCAAATAGAGATTTGTTTAGTGGTATTTTAACACCACTAGGTTTTTTTTATTTTTTGCTAAATAAAAAAAAAAAAAAAATGAAAATTTTTAAAACAATTTTTTTTTTCCTTTGTTATTTTGCTTAGGTCATTAGACGTACTACATACTTCCAAAGAGCGAACCTTTAATCATTAGATGATGGCTAAACTGTAGCAGCTATCAGCTTATGCAAGTTTAGTTTAGCTGGCTCCCGGCTTCAAAGTGAATGTGATACGGCAGCTCCACAGCTGCTGGTCACTTTCACAGAGCCGGCAGCGCAGTGCCTCCCTCTCCTCCCATGGTTCCCAGGCTCTCCCGCTCTTACTGGAGCCCTTGAACACAACTGCTTGCTAGGGGAGAGAGCAGGGGAATCCATGCCTCGATCTTACAAGCAAACAGTAAAACTAGAAGTGATGTCACTTCTGGGTTCAGATGCACCATTTACTGGCCAGTACAGCCAGGGGACACATCTAACCAAGTCAATCTGTGCTTGGTTAGATGGTGTGAAGGGCAGGGGATACATTGGGGTCTATTAGACCCCTAATGTCTCCATGAAAAAGTACCTGTCGTCTGGCCAATGCTATCACACGGGTTTATTAACCCCTTGGATCAAGTAAAAAGAAAAAAAAGAAATGTGTTTCATTTTAATTAAATTATAATAACATATATTACAAATTTTATAAAAAAATGTTGTAACCCCCGTGGCTCCGCACGCCTGCGCAAACACAAATGCAAGCCCAGGGTGCGCACGTGCATGTAAACCACGGTTGCACCACACGTGTGACTTATCACCGCTAACCTCAGAATGAGAACAATAATTCTAGAGAAATACAGTCAGGTCCATAAATATTGGGACATCTACACAATTCTAATCTTTTTGGCTCTATACACCACCACAATGGATTTGAAATGAAACAAACAAGATGTGCTTTAACTGCAGACTTTCAGCTTTAATTTGAAGGTATTTACATCCAAATCAGGTGAACGGTGTAGGAATTACAACAGTTTGTATATGTGCCTCCCACTTTTTAAGGGACCAAAAGTTATAGGACAGATTAACAATCATCCATCAAACTTTCACTTTTTAATACTTGGTTGCAAATTCTTTACAGTCAATTACAGCCTGAAGTCTGGAACACATAGACATCACCAGACGCTGGGTTTCATCCTGGTGTTGCTCTGCCAGGCCTCTACTGCAACTATCTTCAGTTCCTGCTTGTTCTTGGGGCTTTTTTTCCTTCAGTTTTGTCTTCAGCAAGTGAAATGCATGCTCAATCGGATTCAGGTCAGGTGATTGACTTGGCCATTGCATAACATTCCACTTCTTTCCCTTAAAAAACTCTTTGGTTGCTTTCACAGTATGCTTCGGGTCATTGTCCATCTACACTGTGAAGCGCCGTCCAATGAGTTCTGAAGCATTTTGCTGAATATGAGCATATAATATTGCCCAAAACACTTCAGAATTCATCCTGCTGGTTTTGTCAGCAGTCACATCATCAATAAATACAAGAGAACCAGCCATACATGCCCACGCCATGACACTACCACCACCATGCTTCACTGATGAGGTGGTATGCTTTGGATCAGGAGCAGTTCCTTTCCTTCTCCATACTCTTCTCTTCCCATCACTCTGGTGCAAGTTGATCATGGTCTCATCTGTCCATAAGATGTTGTTCCAGAACTGTGAAGGCTTTTTTAGATGTTGTTTGGCAAACTCTAATCTGGCCTTCCTGTTTTTGAGGCTCACCAATGGTTTACAGCTTGTGGTGAACCCTCTGTATTCACTCTGGTGAAGTCTTCTATTGATTGTTGACTTTGACACACATACACCTACCTCCTGAAGAGTGTGCTTGATCTGGCCAACTGTTGTGAAGGGTGTTTTCTTCACCAGGAAAAGAATTCTTCAGTCATCCACCACAGTTGTTTTCCGTGGTTTTCCAGGTCTTTTGGTGTTGCTGAGCTTACCGATGCGTTCTTTCTTTTCAAGGATGTTCCAAACAGTTGATTTGGCCACACCTAATGTTTTTTCTATCTCTCTGATGGGTTTGTTTTTTCAGCCTAATGATGGCTTGCTTCACTGATAGTGACAGCTCTTTGGATCGCATATTGAGAGTTGACAGCAACAGATTCCAAATGCAAATAGCACACTTGAAATTAACTCTGGACCTTTTATCTGCTCCTTGTAAATGGGATAATGATGGAATAACACACACCTGGCCATGGAACAGCTGAGCAGCCAATTGTCCCATTACTTTTAGTCGCTTAAAAAGTGGGAGGCACATATACAAACTGTTGTAATTCCTACACTGTTCACCTGATTTGGATGTAAATACCCTCAAATTAAAGCTGAAAGTCTGCAGTTAAAGCACATCTTGTTTGTTTCATTTCAAATCCATTCTGGTGGCGTATAGAGCCAAAAAGATTAGAATTTTGTTGATGTCCCAATATTTATGGGCCTGACTGTAGCTCCTAGTTAACTCTAAACTGATGAGTTCAAAAGGCTTTTAAAGTGTCACCTATGGAGATCTTTGGGTACCATAGTTTTTAGCAATATCACGGTACACATAATTTTAAGACATTGAATCCATCTATTTACTTGCTGCAACCTTATCTTTTATATTTTAACCAAAAATGGGTATGATATTGTGTGTTTTTACGCTAAAATTAATTTTATTATATTTTTTCCTAAAAATTCGCGTTTAATAAACAGTGGCGCAAATATCATGTGACCTAAAAATTTGCAAGTTGCAACTATCAGATTTTTATTTTAAAGGGCCTCTGCTTTCAGAAAATATATAATGTTCTGTGGGTTTAAGTTATTTTGCTGCCAAAAATTAAGATTTGTACATGTATGCGAAAAATAAAAAGCCAAACTGGTTATACAATTTTGCAAATAAAATAATCTTTCTTCATAAATGTATGTCAAAATGTATTCTGCTACATTTCTTTGGTGAAAAATAACCCAAATCAGTGTATATTATTTAGTCTGTAGGAAAGTTCTAGAGTGAACAAACTATGATATATACATCTGAAAAAATGGCAGGACAGTACAAATATTGCCCAAATGACCCTGTTTTAGAAAGTAGACAGTCTGAGGTATTTAGTAAGAGGCATGGTTGCTTTTGTTTTTTTGTTGTTTTTTTTTTTTTTTTGAAAATGTAATTTTTTGTCTAAATTTTTTGGACAATTAAGACATTAAAAAAAAAAAAAAAAAAGTTTTTTTCACAATTTTTATTTATTTCTTTTTTTACATACTGTCACCGTTGCAGAAGAGTGTTATCATATAACTGGTGTGGGGGTGATACCTTTTTTCAGTATTTTTCTTTTCTTTTTTATTATATTTAGTTTTTTTACTCACTGACCAGAACAATACAGTTTTATCATAGTAACACTGTTCTACTCTGGGGAAGTGATCAGGTTTTTTTTTTTTACACATTATGATTGCTTATACCGGTGAATTTCATCAACCATTTTTACTGAATTCATCTGATTCATTTAGTGTGTATTACTGTGATTAGCTGTGATTGGCCACAGCTACTCACATGGTACAGATGGGCTGTGATTGGTCCTGTCTATACCATGTGATCACTGTGATTGGTCACAGCATGAAACGAAGCCATCCATTGTGTACAATTGTCATGTGATCTGCTGTGATTGGTCACCGCAATCACATGGTGCCAGCGGTGGGCCAGTTCACTGATCAGTTGGTTGACACAGCCGGTGACGGATCATGCTGCAGTGCGGCCTGTCCACCCAGAATGGCGAATGTCCCGCCCAGCCACCATTTGACAATACGCTTGATCAACTGCTTAAAACTAGCATATTACACCCACTTGCTATCCAGGCCATTTTCTACTTTCAGCTCTGTGATAGTTATTTTTTTTAGACAGAGCTTTCTATTGGTGATATTTAACCACTACGCGCCCATGCTATAGCCGAAAGACAGCTACAGCGTGGCGCTCAATTGCCGGGAGGGCGTCCCTGAACGTCCTCCTGTTTACTTCCTCCCAGTGGGGATCGGATCGGGGGAAATCTGTGTTGGCCGTGTCCCTTGGACACAGCCAATCACAGATCGTGCTAAATGGCCAATCACATCGGCCATTTAGCACTCAATCGGAGTGTCCAATGAGAGATGATCTCATATGTAAACATATGAGATCATCTCTCATTGCCGGCTCTCCCTCCTGACACAGAGACAGTGTGTGAGGAGGGAGAGGTTCTGTGCTGCAGCGCGAGTGAAAAAATCATAAATTACAGTGCCAAACTAACAGAACACAGTGCCCACAGTACCTATCAGTGCCATCTGTCCCCAGTGCCACCCATCAGTGCCATCTGTTCCCAGTGCCGCCTATCAATACCATTTGTCCCCACGTGATGGTGCTCCCTGCATGTTGGGCCTCTCTATGTGGCTAGGCTGTGAAATAGTCCCACGCATGTTGTATTGTAATACTCAGGAGGAGTAACAGAATGTATTTTGCATCATTTGTGGTATACACATGCCATGTGAGAGAAGTAACCTATTACAACGACAATTTTGTGGGAAAAAAAATAATCTTCATTTTGCAAAGAATTGTGGGAAAAAATGACAACATCAAAAACCTCACCATGCATCTTACTAAATACCTTGGAATGTCTACTTTCAAAAAAAGGAGTAATTTGGGGGGTATTTGTACTTTCCTGGCTTGTTCGGGTCGCAAGGTGTGATCATTTTTTATGATTTGCACCACAGCTTGTAGACTCTCTAATTTTCACAAAGACCAAATAATATACACTAATTTGTTTTTTTTTGTTTTTTACCAAAGATATGTAGCAGTATAAATTGTGTCCAAAATTTATGAAGAAAAATTAATAATTTGCTAAATTTTATCACAGAAACAGAGAAAAATGTGTTTTTTCCAAATTTTCTGTCTTTTTTTCATTTATAGCGCAAAAAAATAAAAAACCCAGAGGTGATAAAATATCACCAAAAGAAAGCTCTATTTCTATGAAAAAAAGGACAAAAAATGTATTTGGGTACAGCATTATATGACTGAGTAATTGTCATTCAAAGTGTGAGAGCGCTGAAAGCTGAAAATTGGTCTGGGCAGGAGAGGGGTTTAAGTGCCCAGCAAGCAAGTGGTTAAAAACTGCAGATTTTTATTTATATTTTTTATATTATAATAAAAAAAGACCAACAATTTTGAAAACAAATGTTTCATTTCTTTCTCTTATAATACATATTAAATATACCCTGTTTCCCCGAAAATAAGACCTAGCGTGACTGTCGGTGACGGCTGCAATATAAGCCCTACCCCCCCAAATAAGCCCTACCCTGTTTCCCCGAAAATAAGCCCTACCCTGAAAATAAGACCTACAAGGACTTTTTAACTAGGGCTTATTTGGAGGGTAGGGCTAATAATCACCGACAGTCATGCTAGGTCTTATTTTCGGGGAAACAGGGTATACCTTTTGTTTCATAAATTGTAGCCAACATGTATTATGCTGCATTTCTTGAATGTCTTGATAAAAACAGAAAAAGTAAGAAAGTATTAGTTGGTATGAAAAGTATAAAATCTCCAAACTCTGATATTCAGAGTTTAAGTCTATGAATGCTGATGTTCATGACTGCCTTTCACATTTCTTGAGGTGCTAAAATGCCAGGACAGTGCATGGCCCTTTTTGCATATCAAGGCATTTAGTGAGAGGCATGGGGCGTTTTTTTTGTTTTTTTTAATCGACTTTTTTGCCACAATTTTTGGGAAAATAAATAGAAGTGAATGGAAAATGCGTTTATATTTTTTTTTTTTACACAAAGTTCTTACTTGAATAAGATATTTGTCACACACAGCATGGGCATACTTAACCCCTTCACGCCGAAGTAACGCAAATATGCGGCCTTCAGCTTGAAGGGGTTGTACCGGGGTGATGCATGAAGCTGCATGCATCATCCTGGTACCGTTTGATTTAGAGTGGACTGTCGGCTTTCTTGTAATAACAACCAATGTGGCTAAACAGCCACTCGGCTGTTATTACAAGCAGTGAAAAGGGACACCCCCCCCGCCACCTTCTGTGGCTTGCCCAGGCTCGCCTGTCCCACCTGTAGGCCCAAGCGGCATGTTCGAGCAATGTAGGAATTACCTTTTATCGGGTCTCGGATGTACTAACCCAGAAGCGATGTCATGACATCACATTTAAAATAAAAAATCACAGCATTCAACCACTTTTGGACCAAGCCTATTTTTGACAGTTGCGGTTTACAAGTTAAAATCATTTCTTTCTTTCTTTTTTGTTTGCTAGATAATTACTTAGAACCCCCAAACATTATATATATTTTTTTCAGACACCCTAGAGAATAAAATGTAGATGATTGCAATACTTTGTCACACTGTATTTGCGCAGTGGTCTTACAAATGCAATATTTTTGGAAAAAATACACTTTTTTGAATTAAAAAATAAGAAAACAGTAAGGTTTGCCCAGTTTTTTTTCTATATCGTGAAAGACAATGTTAGGGCGAGTAAATTGATACCCAACATGTCATGTTTCAAAATTGCGCCTGCTCATGAAATGACGACAAACTTTGGCACTTAAAAATCTCCATAGGCGACGTTTAAAAATTTCTGCAGGTTACCAGTTTAGAGTTACAGAGGAGGTCTAGTGCTAGAATTATTGATCTAACGATCATGGCGATACCTCACATCTGTAGTTTGAACGCTGTTTACATATGTGCGCGATTTGCAGGACAGGGCACTTTATTTTTATTTATTTTTTTTTTTTTTTGTACACTGTTCCCTAAAAAAAAAAATGAATCACTTTTATAACTATTACAAGGAATGTAAACATCCCTTGTAATAGAAATAAGCAGAACAGGTCCTCTTTAATGTGAGATCTGGGTCAAAAAGTCACATCTACACTTAAAAGCAATAAGAAAAAAAGAAAATAATTTTTTATTAAAAAAAAAAAAAAGGGGGGCCCTTTAAGGCCGGAGGGCAGGAGTGACATTTAACGTTGTTCGGGTCCTCCAAGGGTGTAGAGTCGAGTGGGGGCCATCTTGCCCTCACTGAACTTCCTGCCCTTCCACCACCATGATCGGATCGTTTCCGCAGCTGCCGACGGGTCCGGAAAATGGCAGAGACAACGGTGGGGGGGGGGGTTGGGGCACCTATTTACTTGGCGTAACATCATCTTTCACATTATACAAAAAAATTGTGCTAACTTTGTCTTTTTTTTTTTTTTTTTTTTTTTTTTTTTTATTCACGAAAGTGTATTTCTTCCAAAAAAATTTGCATTTGAATGTCCGCTGCGCAAATACAGTGACATAAAATATATATATATATGTATATATATATATAAATACAGTATATCTCACAGAAGTGAGTACACCCCTCACATTTTTGTAAATATATTATCTTTTCATGTGACAACACTGAAGAAATGACACTTTGCTACAATGTAAAGTAGTGAGTGTACAGCTTGTATAACAGTGTAAATTTGCTGTCCCCTCAAAATAACTCAACACACAGCCATTAATGTCTGCCATTAAACTGCTGGCAACAAAAGTGAGTACATACCTAAGGGTCGGTTCACACATGGGCAACACGACTTTAGCGCGACTTTGCACGGCGGCTTCGACGCGACCTCGACGCGACTTCGACGCAACTCCGACGCGACTTCGGCAAATTACGAGGCGACTTGAAGTCGCCTCCATGACAGGCGACTTCGCCTGTGGCCAATCAGCTCTCTGGGAGGGAGGGGGGGAGGGAGGGGTTTTCCCTGCAAAGTCGCTTGACTTTACAGAGAGATCCGACTTGGAGGCGACTTCCATTGATTTCTATGGTACAGGTCGCCTACCAAGTCGGATCAAAGTAATACAGGGAGTACGCTCTGAAGTCGGAGCGACTTCAGTAGTGTCTATTAAGACACTAGCGTTAACTCCCATCAAAACTATTTCTGGGGCGACTTGGGGCGACTTGAGGGCGTACAAGTCGGATCCCAAGTCGCCCCAGTGTGAACCGAGCCTAAGTGAAAATGTCCAAATTGGGCCCAATTAGCCATTTTCCCTCCCTAATGTCATGTGACTAGTTGGTGTTACAAGGTCTCAGGTGTGTTAAATTTGGTGTTATCGCTCTCACTTTCTCATACTGGTCACTGGAAGTTCAATATGGCACCTCATGGCAAAGAACTGTCTGAGGATCTGAAAAAAAGAATTGTTGCGCTACCTAAAGATGACCTAGGCTATAAGAAGATTGCCAAGACCCTGAAACTGAGTTGCAGCATGGTGGCCAAGACCATACAGCGGTTTTACAGGACAGGTTTCACTCAGAACAGGCCTTGTCATGGTCGACCAAAGAAGTTGTGTGCACGTGCTCAGCATCTTTTTCTTTGGGAAATAGATGTATAAGTCTATCTCAGAAAATTAGAATATTACATAAGACTAGTAAAAAAAAGGATTTTTAATACAGAAATATTGGCTTACTGAAAAATATGTCCATGCACAATATAATATGCACTCAATACTTGGTGGGGGCTCCTTTTGCGTGAATTACTGCATCAATGCAGCGTGGCATGGAGGCGATCAGCCTGTGGCACTGCTGAGATGTTATGGAAGCCCTGGTTGCTTCGATAGTGGTCTTCAGCTCATCTGCAGTGTTAGGTCTCGTGTCTCTTATCTTCCTCTTTACAATACCCCACAGATTCTCTATGGAGTTTAGCTCAGGCGAGTTTGCTGGCCAATCAAGCACAGCGATACCCTGATCATTAAACCAGGTATTAGTACTTTTGGCAGTGTGGGCAGGTGCCAAGTCCTGCTGGATAGTGAAATCAGCATCTCCTTAAAGCTGGTCAGCAGAGGAAAGCATGACGTGCTCTAGAATTTCCTGGTAGAGGGCTGCACTGAATTTGAATTTGATAAAACACAGTGGACCAACACTAGCAGATGACATGGCTCCCCAAATCATCACAGACTGTGGAAAATGTTGCATTTCATTTGGAAATCAAGTTCCCAGAGTCTGGAAGAAGAGTATACAGGCACAGAATCCAAGTTGCATGAGGTCCAGTGTGAAGTTTCCACAGTCAGTGATGATTTGGCGAGCTATGTCATCTGCTGGTGTTGGTTCACTGTGTTTTAATTCTAATTCAAATTTTCTGAGATGCTGAATTTTGCGTTTTCACTAGCTGTAAGCCATAATCATCAAAGTTAAAAGAAGTAAATGCTTGAAATATATCACCCTGTGTGTAACGCATCTATATAATGTATATATGAGTTTCACTTTTTGAATTGAATTACTGACATAAATTAACATGAGATGCACCTGTAATGTTTAGGGATTCTAAGTAATTTTCGAGGAGAAAATACTGACTTTAACTTGTAAGCAACAAGTGCCAGAAAAAGGCCTAGGCATGAAAGGGTTAAAATTAAACCTGAAAACACATTCTGCTACTCCTGAGTATGGAGATAACACTTGTGTGAGACTTTTCTAATGTTTGAACTGATCTCTGTACCTGATATTATATTTTTATCAACATGGGGACAAGGTGTTTTGGGGTGGGGGGGCAGAGTCCCCCTGCCCCAAAGCACCCACCCCCCCATAGGGGCCTGGCATGACTTGTCGGGCTGCATGCTCGGGTTAGGGTCTGGTATGGATTTTTGGGGGAGCACACTTTTTTTTTTTTATTCTGGTGGGGGGGGTTTCTCCTCAAGATTCATACCAGACCCAAAGGGCTTTTTTGGGGTGGCTTCTGCATTGCTAGCATTGCATACACTTGATCTCGGTGCACAAGCCGCATGCCATAAGTCAGATCAGTTAACCATTTAAACTGTCGTTATACAGCGGCAGATCGGCTCTCCTGCGCAAATTGCCATAGCTGTACGGCGACTCATGCAGGCCCTTCATTGAGCGGGCACCCACAGCCGGCAGCTGGTGGCTTGCGCATGCTGCGGGAGCATGCCCGTGGGTCGGGCGGACTTGATCTCCACTGGCGACCGGCGATCGTTACAGAGGCAGAACGGGGATCTGCCTACGTAAACAAGCAGATCCCCGTTCTGCCAGGAGACATGACAGAGATCTGCTGTTCCCAGTCATCGGGAACAGTGAGCTCTGTCATGTCTCTGCCAGCCCATCCCCCCTACAGTTAGAACACGCTGAGGGAACACGGTTAACCCCTTGATCACCCCTACTCTTAACCCTTTCTCTGCCAGTGTCATTTTTACATTGATCACTGCATTTTTATAGCACTGATCAATATAAGAATGTCAATGGTCCCCAAAATGACATTTGGGGTCAGATTTGTCTGCCACAGTGTCGCAGATCGCCGCCATTACTAGTAAAAACATTTTTTAAAAAGTCCCTAAATCTATCCCATAGTTTTTTGGGGGTTTTTTATTAAAAATATGTAGAAGAATATATATCAGCCTAAACTGATGAATACATTTGTTTTTTGTGTATATATAATTTTTTTTTTTGGATATGTATTATAGCAAAAAGTAAAAAAACGTTTTTTTTTTCAAAAATTGTCACTGTTTGTTTATAGCGCAAAAAATAAAAACCACAGAGGTGATCAAATACCTCTAAAAGAAAGCTCTATTTGTGGGGGAAAAAAGGACATCAATTTTGTTTGGGTACAGCGTCGCACGACAGCGCAATTGTCTGTTAAAACGAGGCAGTGCCGTATCGCAATAAATGGCCCGGTCATTAAGGGTGCAAATCCTTCTGGGGCTGAAGTGGTTAAGAGGGTGATCCGACTTGGATGCAACTTCCATTCAAATCTATGGGCTGAAACCGTGTGAAAGTTGGACCAAAGTAGTGCAGGAACCTTTTTCAAAGTAGGACCGGTTAAGATGGTTCTCATAGGGAACCATTGATTTTGACATTTCATGCAGCTTCTGCTCTCGAAGTCGGAGCTCTTGTCGAACAAGTATGAGCCGGCCTTTAGCCTAGGTTCACACTGACAGCGGGAATGAAATTGTGGGCGAGTTCAGCTAAACTCTTATGATTTCATTCCTGCATGTCAGTCCCGAATTTGGGGCTGATTTCAGAGAAATCTGTGCAGGTTTTTGCACAGATGTCTATACAAATGGCAGCCTGAAGTTGTCGATTTGGCATGCAATTTGAAATGTCAAATTGCATGCCAAATCACTGCAATGTGAACCAGGGCTTAAGTGTATTTCCACTTTTGCAGTCAATTTGAGAAAACCCAACTATTTTTGTTATGTGTTCTATTTGCACAGCATACCTAAAAAAAAAATTACATTTTTAATTATTTTCTTAAATTGCTCATGGCTGACTGCAACTATATTTCAAGTAATTCAGCATGATCTGGCCCAGTAGCTGTGGTGGGGACTGGCTGAGGCCAGCTGGAGAAGCCTAGTTCCTAAATCTTTTGTGGACAGTGATCAAATCTAGTACAACTCGTTTGATGTCATCTGCCAGCACAGTAGATATCTTCTGGGTTAATTATGGCGAATACAGCTTCCCGGCCCACCCATAACAAAGCAAACTAACTAGTGAGAACCTAGAGTGGAGAGTGTGAACAAGTTTTGCTTTTGTTTTCAATCTTAGTTTATTTTCAAAAGTAAGAACACAAAGAATATAACAGAAAAATACCATTCTTTACAGTTTGGCAACACATATAGTATACATAGAATAGTGAGGTGTACTTTACCCATGTATAAACAGGAGTGATCATTTTAACATACAGCTTTCGGTGAACTACTGGTATATCATATTGTATATTGAAATCTTTATTCTAAGAGAGGAATAATATACGGGTGGGGGCCAACATATAATGAACCTTGTAGTTTCGCGGGTTGGTGTTATCTGAGGGTTCCCTCTCAACGAATTAGACTGCTGTAGAAGTCTTTTATTCACCTATTATAGATAATCAAGTCATTTAGCTAGTCCAAAGATATGATCTTTAACTATATATGTGAGTGGTCGGTTCAGTACTTAACAAAGAGGAGACAGAAAAAGTCAGAAATAAGAACGTGAGTAGAAGTGTGGGATGGTACCTGAGGCACCAGGCACTCCAGCATGGCTAATCGGCGGGTAAGGGTGGGGTATCTCTGACCCAAAGGGAAAACTCATCAGAATAGCGAAACATGGACCATGAGGTCCAGGTGGCGGTAAACTGCTCCTCCTTTCCCACTACCTCCGCCAACAGGCGCTCCAGATCTCTTATCTGGTCCACTTCAACCACCCATTCTCCCAAGGAAGGCACATCTGTCGTTTTCCAATGTCGGGGGATCACTGTCCTAACTGCTGCCAGAAAGTGGCGCAGTACATCTTTTTTAATCGACTTGAGGGGGCCTGGGAGTATAGATAATAGTGCTATCTCTGGTGTGGGTTTGATTGATGTCGCCATCAGCCTGCTGTAAAGATCAAAGACCTTTTGCCATAGTTTCCAGATTGGAGGGCAAGCCCACCAGATGTGAAGCATTGTCCCGCTAGAGGACAGGCATCTCCAACACACGTCTGTCAAAGAGGGGTTAAACTTTTTAATATCTACTGGGCATCTGTACCACCTCGTTAATAATTTAAACCCTTTTTCTTGGTTCTTGGTTGCCAGGGAAATCCTATGCGTTAGGATAAAGCTTTTTTGCCAATCAGTGGGGGAGATGGAGTGTTGCAGCTCCGCTTCCCATTTCTGTGTATATGTTGGAAGGTCAGGGGCATATTCGTTCAGTAGTAGGGAATACAACAGTGATACTACATGTATTGGTGGGTCTGGTTGTAAAAGCAGTTCGTCAAAGTCTGATGGGTCGGCCAGTATCTCTGAGATGGATGAGAAAGTGCGTATGTATGACGTTATTTGACCCCTTTGTAACCACATTGTTGAGGTCCCTAATTCCGTCCGAGAGGGTATGTCCATTCTCAAGGATGGGTCAGCGCGTAAGACCTGTGCTAAACGTCTATGGCTATCCCTACTCCAGGGTCCAAATCTTAACTTGTTCGCTGCTGGGGGGAAAGCCGGAGTCCCGAAGAGAGGGGTCATTGGGCCCTGGATTTTAGACAATTTACTCGCTGAGATCATGCGGTCCCAAATCTGGAGAGTTTGGCGAGTAAGAGCAGTGGAGAATAAGCCGTCCCCACGCCCAGCCATAGGGGTCCATGGCAGGGCGCAAAGATCAGCCTCATTAAGATATTTCTCTAGTTGAACCCAAAGTTTGGAGGAAGAGTGGTGGAACCAATCCACTATACGCACGAGTACCGCTGCCTTATGGTATATAGAGGCATCTGGGACCCCCGCACCCCCCCTGACTTTCGGGAGAATCATTGTGTCATGTTTTATCCTGGGGCGACGTCCCTGCCATATAAATTTAGAGAAGATCTGACGGAGCCTTTTGAAGAACGAGGTGGGGATATAGATAGGAATGGTCTGGAAAAGGTATAAGAATCGAGGGAGAACATCCATCTTCAAGACATTCACCCTACCCAGCCAGGAGAGCTGTTTAGAGGCATATGTGGTCAGATCCGCTTGAGTTCTGGTAAGTAAAGGGGTGAAGTTGCTGGAGAATAGTTGGGATGAGACTGTTGGAATATGGATTCCTAGATAGCGGATAGATGTGGAGCTTGTCTTAAAAGGGAAGGAAGTCGTAAGCTGTTGTAGAACCGCTGTTGGGAGTGAAATGTTGAGGATTTCTGACTTATTTAGATTAACTTTAAAATTACTAACCTCTCCATACCTCTGAAACTCCTGCATAATGGAGGGTAGAGAAATTTGTGGTTGGGTTACAAATATGAGTAGATCATCAGCAAATAGGGCAATTTTAGTGTGTAGTGGGCCTACTCTAACGCCATGTATGGCCGGATTGTTTCTAAGGGCAATGGCTAGGTGTTCCATGACAATTACATAAAGAATGGGGGACAAGGGGCACCCCTGCCGCGTTCCGTTGTGTATAGTAAACTTAGGGGATAGGGAGCCGTTTAGTCTAATCCTAGCGGAAGGAAATGTGTAGAGGGACATTATTCTGGAGATCATGTTTTGGCCTAGACCTAGTTGTTGTAATGATAAGCGGAGAAATTGCCAGTCGACACGGTCGAAGGCTTTTTCCGCATCGACTGTGAGAAGGCACAATGGGATATTGTGGGCCCGAGCATAATCAGCAATGAGGAGTGTTTTTAGGGTGTTGTCACGCGCCTCCCTTCCACTCACAAAGCCAACCTGATCTAGGTGTATTAAACGGGGTAACAATGGTTGCAACCTATTAGCTAAAATTTTTGCGTACACCTTTAGATCTACTCCTATTAGCGAAATAGGTCGGTAATTAGCGCAAACATTCAGGTCTTTGTCTGGTTTGGGGATGAGGGTAATATGTGCCTCTAAGGTTTGTGGTGGGAACACTGATCGTTCAGAGATGGAGTTAAATACTTTTGTCAAGAAGGGAGTAAGAAGGGTAGCAAATTGTTTATAGAATTTCGGAGTAAAGCCATCAGGACCCGGGCTTTTACCAGATGGGGTAGAAGTAATGGCGCGGGCAACCTCGTCTTCCGAAATCGGGGCCTCAAGGTCCTCTATCGTCTCGCCATCTAGAGTGGGTAATGCAGTTTGCTCGATGTATAAGGCTTGTGTTTCCGCTGTAGTGAGGGGAGGATCAGTGGAGCTCGCTGCAGGTATATTATATAGGGATTGATAAAAGTCCCGGTACACCTGTCCCATCTCGGAAGGTGATGAGACAGTTTTCCCAGAGCTGTCCCGTATATGAGGTATAAAGGAGTTAGGTTGTTTGGTGTGGAGGGTGCGAGCCAGGGATCTACCACATTTATCTCTAAATTTATATTGATGAAAAGCTAGTTTGTTCGCAAACGTGCGGGCTGATGCCTCATATAACTCTCTAAGCTGGGTGCGAGCAGAAGAAACCTCCGTAAGCAGTTCAACCGTCGGGGAGCGTTTATGAGTAGTTTCTAGTGTCCTTAGCTTATGTACTGCCGTAACTATCGCAGTTGAACGTTCTTTTTTCATGCGAGCACCCATCTGAATAAACCTACCCCGTAATACCGCCTTCAATGCTTCCCATTTCATGGGTGGTGAGGTGTCATCAGATGTGTGATCTGTGAAAAAGTTTGATATCGTCTCTGCTATCTGTGTTTCAAACCCTGGTTCAGTCAAGAGAGAGTCATTTAACCTCCATGTCCATTCTTTTATTGGTGTAGAGGGGATTGTAAGCGTCAGGAATATGGGTGAGTGGTCGGACCAAACCATAGGGTCTATTTCACAATTGGGGGACCAATCTAAGCAGCCGTGCTCGACTAAAAAATAATCTATACGACTGTATGATTGGTGGATGTTGGAGAAGTGTGTGTAGTTTCGTGAGTCCGGGTACAGTATTCGCCATACGTCTATGAGATGCATATTGTAGATGGTACGTTTTAGGGCCCGTATTTTTGGAAAGGATATAGACGAACGGGATGTCGATGAATCCAAAAGTGGATCCAGGGGAGTATTGAAGTCCCCTCCGAGTATGAGCTTGCCCTCCGTGAAACCCGCCAAAATCTTTAGGTATTGCAAGGCTGATGGGACTTGGTGTGTGTTAGGCAAGTATACGTTGGAAATTGTAAATTTAGTCCCCCATAATAAAATTTTTACAAAGACATACCTGCCTTGGGGGTCCGTCACCTGATCAAGCAGCTCAATAGGGAGTGTTTTATGAAACGCAATAGATACTCCTTTAGATTTTTGTGTCGGGTTGGTACTGTGTATCCATCTATTGAAATATCTATTGGAGCAGGAAGGAGTGGAGTCAGAATGGAAGTGGGTCTCCTGCAGCAAGAGTATGCTGACCTGTCTTTTGTGCATCTGATATAGAATTTGCCCACGTTTCGACGCTATGTTAAGTCCGTTTACATTATACGAACAAAGTTTCAGGTGTGGGCGCAAAGTCACCGTGTGAGCCATGCTGGAGTGCCAAAAGCTGTAAAAGGGAGAAAGTATTAAGATATGGAGGAAAGGTATAGGGAGCAGGAAAGAAAAAGAAAGAAGAGATGAAGAAAAAGATAAACAGACAAAGGAGGGGAAGAGAGGGAGGGGAGGAAGAAAAATGAAAGGAGCGTGAGGATAATGGAAGAAATACGATATAAATGAAAAGACACCTAAAAAGATGTGTCTGGAAAACTAATGTGTCCGCGAACGCAGAACACTGCGTGAAAATTCACGTTTTAGGCACAAACCGTGCCTGTCCTATTGTGGGGGAAAAGTCGAGATGAATGGGTCTGAGCCGTGTTCCCGACAGCATATCAGGCATGCAAGTAGTATGTGTGGCACACTTGATATTTAAAACGAGTGTGGGGCATAAGGCAGCTTAACCACAACAAATGATAACAATCAACCAAGTGTGTGCATTGGATTTAAATAAGTAACCCTGAGGTATATATAAAACTATTGCATTGTCTCATGTATATAAAGAAAGTTATTGCGCCAAGACAATTGGGTGGGTATATGGAGGGCAGGGAGAGTGGGGGATCCCTCCATGGGGGCAATCCTCTGCTCCATGTGTAACGTCCTTTAAACCCTATATTCTCTGTAGCAGAGACCGAGTAAAACCGGGTACCAAACCCCCCTCCGAGGAAGGTATCCCCCCACTCCCGCTACACCTCCCCCACTGCATATATCATCATGGGAAGGTGAGAGGAATCAATCTGAGACAATGCAAAACATCTTTAGAAAAACGTCAGATAAAAAGGAAAAAAGAAAAACACAAAAACATAGCATTGGTAGACATTCGCATTACCTGACGCTCTTCATAATGAGAGGCATAAGATTGACTCCAATCTATGTTCTCACCCGAACCCCAGCCAAATTGTAAATTGGCAAAGAGCAGGGAAAGAACCAGTGGAGACAAAACAAGCCATCAGTCTCTAATTAACTGTTGAGTTAATCTTCTGGGGAAGTAGGTCTTCTTATCCCTGGGCCAGAGGAAACTGATCTGGACCTAGGACGTCTGCGGCGCTGTGGAAGTGGACCAAGTCCCACCTGGCCTGATCTATCCTCTGGAGGGTCTAACCAGTTCAAAACTTCCACTGGATCTTGTTCGATAAAGAGGAAAAAGTCGGGCAGTTGGTCTGGATCAGAGAGCGTAAACCTGTTGCCGCCCCGTGTCACCTTGATGCTGAAGGGGTGACCCCATGTATAGGTAGCTCCAGCTTGCCGTATAAGGTCAAGTAGAGGGCGCACCACTCTACGCATATACAGCGTATTGCGAGATAAGTCAGGGTATAGGTGAATAGGGGCACCAAAGAAGTCAACAGAACCCAAGTTCCATGCCTTTCGCATGATCTCTTCTTTTAAAGTGTAATAGTGGACCCGACATAGAACATCGCGGGGGCGACCATCTCGGGCCCCCCCTGGTCCTCCTACTCTGTGAACACGATCCAGTTCAATTGGTGATGTTGCCTCTCTTCCCAGTGCTTTATTGAGGATAGTTATGACAGTGGGTTTCAATTCTGCTCCAGATGTTGCCTCCGGTATGCCTTGCAGTCTAATGTTATTTCTGCGACTGCGATTTTCGCTGTCTTCTATGCGGAGTTGCTGGTGACGTATGCGCCTAAGATGTGTCGTGGATGAGGATTCAAGGGCTGTTATACGTGCCTCGTGGTCATCCTGAGCCGTGGTTAAGACCGATACTGCTTCCTCGTTAGCTGTGACTTGTTGCCTCAGGGCGTTCAGCTCCACGTGGAGGGAATCTTCCATTTTGCTTGCCCAGGATTCGAAATCCATTCTGAAGGCAGAGAGGAGGGCAGCAGCTTCCGATCTAATGGGTTCTCCTGATAAGGGATGCGTAGCAGACTGGGATTCCCCGGTGCCTGTGTCGGACGATGAGACTGACCTTGTGGAGGAGGCTGAGGGCTCTCCCGTAGAATTCTGAAGTCTCTCATTATTGTCCTCTGCCGTGTGAGCTGCTGCTGAGGCGGGAGGCTTGGTCTTCCCCGGGTTGCGGCCGGGTGCCATCTTGTCTTTGGGAGTTCGGGGATCAATCGGCGTAGTTCTAAGTAGATACCTCTGTATGGTGCCTTGTTGGGGGTCGGTAAGCTCCGTGGAGTGTGAGCTAGCTGCCGCCATGTATTATGTGGGTGTGCTATGCTATGTAAATAGCCTGTAGCTGTCGGGATAGCACGGGACTCAGGGGTGCGGGTCTTCAGCCATCCATAGTTAGTCTCTCTCCATCAAAACCTATCTTCCACGGAGATAAGGGGGACTGGGGAGGGTGACCAGGCCTGCGGGAGCAGCGGTGTCACCCTATTAACATGGGCGCAAGGCTGGGACACCGTATGGGTTCAAGGGGGAGAGCACCGTCCAGCCAGGGCACAGTTTCTGATAGTGCGGGCCCGTCTTGTAAGCTAGGCCGCAAGATGGTAAGATGGCGGCCGTCACTGGAAGTCTCTAGTGTTACCGGGGTCAGCGATGGGTCTGAGCTGGCTATAAACTTGTCAGATATGCCCAGGGGGGGCCACTTTAAGTGAGGGTGAATTATATGACCCCCTTACCTCCGGTCGTGGCGCCAAGATGCGGTGATGCTGGGGGCCTCACAGGCCTCGGGCCTGCCGCAAGCATCCAGTGCCTGCTTTCTCTGCCTTGTCTGGTGTCCCCTCCGCTCCGGATACAGCCCTCCCGGCCCCAGATCGCCCTCCGCGGCACCCGAGACCGGGGATTCTGTGTGTCTCGTAGGCCGCAAGATGGCGGCCGGCGTCTGTGGAGTGAGGCCGGCCGCGGCCCGAAAACAAGCAATCCGTCAGCCAATCTACTTAAATATTCTCAGGGAAGGACTCCTCCAGTGCCCAGTGGCTACCAGGTAGGCTTTGGGGCAGCTTTTGATGTCTGTGGAGGCCGGATGGCTGTAGATTGTAGAAGGCCGGCCGCGGCCTGAAAACAAAGTAGTCCGCCGGCTAATCTGCTCCAATGTCCTCAGTAAAAGGCTCTCCTAGTGCCCAGTGGTTATTAGATAGGCTTTGGGGCAGCTTTTGATGTCTGTGGAGGCCGGATGGCTGTAGATTGTAGAAGGCCGGCCGCGGCCTGAAAACAAAGTAGTCCGCCGGCTAATCTGCTCCAATGTCCTCAGTAAAAGGCTCTCCTAGTGCCCAGTGGTTATTAGATAGGCTTTGGGGCAGTTTTTGATGTTTGTGGATGCCGGATGGCTGTAGATTGTAGAAGGCCGGCCGCGGCCTGAAAACAAAGTAGTCCGCCGGCTAATCTGCTCCAATGTCCTCAGTAAAAGGCTCTCCTAGTGCCCAGTGGTTATTAGATAGGCTTTGGGGCAGTTTTTGATGTTTGTGGATGCCGGATGGCTGTAGATTGTAGAAGGCCGGCCGCGGCCTGAAAACAAAGTAGTCCGCCGGCTAATCTGCTCCAATGTCCTCAGTAAAAGGCTCTCCTAGTGCCCAGTGGTTATTAGATAGGCTTTGGGGCAGTTTTTGATGTTTGTGGATGCCGGATGGCAGTGGATTGCAGAGGGCTAGACAGAGCTCCTCTGCAGTGCGTCCATTCACCTCGCCATTCGGACACGCCCCCCCAAGTTTTGCTTTTGACTGCTGGTGATTGCTGTGTTGCATTTTTAGGTTTTTTTTTGGAGGGTTTTTTTTGCAGCTTTTTTAACACCCTCTCTGTCACTTGTTAAACAGCTTTTTTTTTTTTCTTTCCTTCCTTCAGCCTACTAATTAAGGGGAGTGGTTAATTGGTCACAGGTGCTTGAGGCCTATATAACTTTCTGTAGAACTCATTTTGAGCCTGCTCATCTTTGAGCTTGCTGGAACTTAGACCAAGTGGAACTGGGCTAAGTGGTGAGTTAAAAACCAGAGTTACGGGAAGTGGACTAAGTGGTAACAGGGTTCAAATTACCTGTGTAGTGTGAGTACCTGAGTGTTGTCTGAGTAGTGTGTGGATCGTTAGTACCTGAGTGTTGTGTATACTTGTGTATGGTATGTACCTGTGAGCTGCGAGTGCACATGGGTCGGCGAGTGCATGTGGGTCTGCTAGTACCTGTGTATTGTATTGTTGAGTAGTAGTGTCAGGAAGCTAGTTGTTAGGTAATTTGGACAGGGTATAAACTCAATCCTCATTAAATTGGTAGGTACGATGCCCGGAGGGTGTGTTGATGTGACTCGGTGTACATCTTGCGTCATGTATGCGTTCCTTGATTATCTGATTGGGGGCGAATACTGCTGTGGAAAATGTAAGCACATTGTTTCCCTGGAAGCCCAGGTTCGGAATCTAAGGAAGCAACTGGCAGCACTGAGAATACCATCCATACTAAAGGAGAGCCGGGAACGTACCCGGCAGGGGTCAGCACAGAGGCGGGTGGAGACAAAGAGGTGCAGGCACCAGAAAAGAGTAGATGGGTGAAGGTCAGGAAGGATAGAGGGGGAAGTGCCAGGGAGGCCGATCCTGGGCTGGAGCATTCCAATAAGTATGCTCCATTGATTGACATTGGTGAAACTGGTCAGGGACCAGCACTGCTAGAGCTGAGGGACTCTCCTAGATGCCAGGGAAAGAACTCCTCCAGTGAGAGTGGAGGGGGGCGAAGGGAAAAGATAGACCGTTTCTGGTGGTAGGGGGCTCAATGCTTAGAAGGACAGAGAGGGCAATCTGTGACAAAGACCCAAAGCGACGAACTGTATGCTGTCTACCGGGCACTTGGGTTCTGCACATCACGGATCTGGTGGACAGATTACTGGGGAAGACCCGGCTGTCATGGTGCACGTTGGCACCAATGACAAAGTCAAAGGCAGGT
This sequence comes from Aquarana catesbeiana, assembly GCF_042186555.1. Taxonomy (NCBI): domain Eukaryota; kingdom Metazoa; phylum Chordata; class Amphibia; order Anura; family Ranidae; genus Aquarana; species Aquarana catesbeiana. The sequence continues at coordinate 218,710,065 of NC_133325.1, read as the reverse complement.
AGTCTCCTAAAGAATGATTTTAGGGACTTGGGAGCTAAATTGAGGAAAAGGATCTTCAAGGTAGTGTTCTCAGGAATACTACCAGTACATCGAGCCACACCAGAAAGGCAGAGGGAGATTAGGGAAGTAAAACAAGTGGCTGAGGAGCTGGTGTAGTAAGGAGGGGTTTAGGTTCCTGGAGGACTGGGCTGACTTCTCAGTCGGTCACCAGTGCTATAGAAGGGACGGACTGCACCTAAATGAGGAGGATGCAGATGTGCTGGGAGTAAAGATGGCCAAAAAGTTAGAGGGGTTTTTAAACTAGGCATCGAGGGGAGGGTCCAGAGGTAGAGATAGTCAGCGTGGAACATAATCCAGAGAGTAGTATTGACTAAAGTACATAAACTCAAGGTAAGTATAGTAACAAGTCCTAGTTGCAATCTTTGAACACCCAATAAGAGGATAGTAAGCAACCGGTCTAAACTACATGGCATGTACACCAAAGCAAGGAGCCTGACGGACAAGATGGATGAACTAGAGATACTGTTGTACGAGGAGGATTTGGACTTTGTGGGAATTTTAGAGACTTGGTTCAACAGCTCTCTTGATTGGCTGGCAACCATTGAAGGGTATACCCTCGCAAGGATAGAGGGGGTAATAAAAGGGGAGGGGTTCGCCTGTAAGAATAATTTACAAGTGAATGTGAGAGATGACATCACTAAGGGAGCTAGGGAGGAGGTGGAATCCTTATGGGTAGATTGTCAAAAGGATGAAGCTAAGGGGAAAATAATACTGGGAATATGCTATAGGCCCCCTAACCTAAGGGAGGAGGGGGAGGCAGACTTCCTATCAAAGTTTCCTAAATGTCTTGCAGGAAAGTTTCATGGGTCAGATGGTAGACGCACCAACTAGAAATAAAGCGTTACTAAATCTACTGATTACCAACCATACAGACCTGATCACAGATGTGGAAATACAGGGAAATTTAGGAAACAGCGATCACAGATCATTTGGCATCAGTATAAATCACACAAATATTAAACATAAGGGAAATACAAAGACACTGAATTCCAAAAAAGCCAACTTCGCTAAACTACGAACTAGGGCTGCAACTAACGATTATTTTCATAATCAATTAGTTGGCCGATTATTGTTTCGATGGTGTGGTGCATAATTTAGTTGATATGTAAAATTTAAAAAAAAAGGCAATTTATTCTCTAAAATATCTCTATGCAGTGGTAAATATAAATAACCAACTATATGGTTAGGGAGCAAAATATCGAATCCACTCTGAGACTAACAGACAGAGAGACAGAAGAGATATACTGTATATACTATTAGAGGATATACTGTATATACTATTAAAGGGTGAATCTGGTAAATATCATCAGACTCAGAGATCAAATTTTTTTACTTAAAAAACAAACAATGTCTTCCTTCAAAAAAATGTAATTTTAAGAACGTTCGTTAGATTTTCTAGTTGTTAGTGGGGTCAAATCGATGTTCTTTTTCAACCACAGTGACAGGAAAATTTGGAAATAATAGCAAAATTCTTGGTCAAAGGAATTTTCAGACAGACAGTGCATGTGGTTTTCGTTCAGAAATTACATTAATTTTAAAAGCAAGTGAAAATTTCAAACAACAGTTTTTCATTCAGCGAATGTACAAAGATTTTTGGTCTGAATATTCTCATCTGAAAATTGATCCGTGTGGCCAGCATAAGGCTCGGTGTACACCTATGCAGTTTGCTTTTGATCTGTTTTTGCTGTGCGTTTTGATTTTTGCGCACATGATTTTGCTGCGATTTGCGTTTTTTGCATTTTTTTTGGCCAGTTTGTTGGGCAGATTAAGAAACACCTATTGCTGCAAAAATGCATTACATTCTTTTCAGCAGCTTCTCCATTGAAGTATATTGAACCAAAAAAAGCACCGTTTTGTGTTAAAAAAAACAAAACCCTGACCCTTTCCAAATACGCAGTGGCTGAAAAAAGCATAGATGTTAATGTTTCCCATAGGAAACCATGTAAATGAACTGTAGTGCATTTCTGCAAAAATCACCAAAAAACACATAGCTGTGAACCAGGTCTAGGACGTTTAGTAACATAATGGGGTTGAAAAAACTAAAATTAGCCCTTTATCCCTTTATGACTAAGCCTATTTTTGAAATGTGGTGTTTACAAGTTAAAATCCGTATTTTTTGCTAGAAAATTACTTAGAGTTCCCAAACATTATATATATTTTTTTAGCAGAGAATCTAGAGAATAAATTGGAGATTGTTGCAATATTTTATATCACACGGTATTTGTATAATGTGAAAGATGATGTTACGCTGAGTAAATAGATACCAAACATGTCACCCTTTATAATTGCACGCACTCGTGGAATGGCGAGAAACTACGGTACCTATGAATTTCCATAGGCGACGCTTTAAAATTTTTTTACGGTTACCAGGTTAGAGTTGCAGAGGAGGTCTAGGGCTAGAATTATTGCTCTCGCTCTGACGATCGCGGCGATACCTCACATGTGTGATTTGAACACCGTTTACATATGCGGGCGCGACTTCCGTATGCGTTTTCTTCACTGTGCGAGCTCGCGGGGACGGGGGCGCTTTAAAAAAAATGTATTTTATTTGTTTTTATACTTGTAAATTGTGTTTAAAAAAAACATTTTTTTTTTTAATTTTATTGCTGTCACAAGGAATGTAAACATCCCTCGTGACAGTAATATGTGGTGACAGGTACTCTTTATGACAGGTTCTCCCGATCCCTCCTTTGCACTTCACAGTATTCAGATCGCCGAAAGCGGCGATTCTGAATACTGTAGATTTTTTTAAAACCGGCGCCATTGGCAGCCGAGTAAACGGGAAGTGACGTCATGACGTCGCTTCCGCGTTTACATTGAGAAGGCTGGAACGAAGCCGCCCACAGCTTCGTTCCAGCCCACCCCCAGCTGCCGAAGGCAGCCGATTGGACACCGGGCTTCCCGATCGCACGGGAGGCCCGGTAAGAGCGGCGGGAGGCAGCAGGTGGGGGGAGATGTCCCCTCCCGCTCCTCCGGTATAACAGCCGATCGGCTTTTAGCCGCATCGGTTGTTATAATCGGATAGCCGATCGCCCGCTCTAAACAGCGGTACCGGGAGGATGCCTGCAGCTGCAGGCATCCTCCCGGTATAACCCCGGAAAGCCGAGTACGCAGATGTGCGTACGGTCGGCGGGAAGGGGTTATAGTACAAAAAAAGCAGATAATCACTACTGTAAGGGGTTCATTTTTTTTACTGTAGAACTGTGAAAGTAATATTTACAGCGATTATTTGCTCTTTTAGTTTTTTTTAACCCCATTATGTTAATGGCCGATTAATCGATGATGAAAATAGTAATCTATTAATTTCATAATCCGTTAGTTGTTTCAGCCCTACTACAAACCTTGCTAGAAGATATAAATTGGGATAAAATCTTGGGAACAAATAACACGGAGGAGAGATGGGTTTGCTTTAAGAGCATATTAAATAAGGTCATTGGCCAGTGCATCCCATTGGGTAATAAATTTAAAAGGGCGAACAAAAGTCCTGGATGGCTTACCGCCAATGTAAAAATGCATATAAAAGCAAAAGAGAAGGCCTTCAAAAAATAGGTTGAGGGATCATTATCAGCATTCAAACTTTATAAAGAATGCAACAAAAAATATAAGGGTGCAATTAGGGTGGCTAAGATAGAACACGAAAGACACATAGCGGAGGAGAGTAACAAAAATCCCAAGAAATTCTTTAAGTACAGTATAAACAGTAAAAAAGGAAGGACAGGCCATATTGGCCCCATAAAGAATGAGGAAGGACATCTGGTTACAAAGGATGGGGAGATGGCGAAGGTATTGAATTGATTCTTCTCCTCAGTCCTCACGAGGGAATCGGGGGGCTTCAGTAACCAAAACTGCAGTATTTATCCTCGTGACACACCACAGAAAGCACCCTCGTGGCTAACAGAGATTAGAATTAGACTTAGGAAACTTTTAACATTAATCTCGGGGGGCTTCAGTAACCAAAACTACAGTGTTTATCCTCGTGACACATCACAGGAAGCACCCTCATGGCTAACAGAGGACAGAATTAGAATTAGACTTGGAAAACTTTAAACATTAATAAATCACCGGGACCGGATGGCTTGCACCCGAGGGTACTTAGGGAACTAAGTCAAGTAATTGCCAGACCATTGTTCCTAATTTTTACTGACTGTCTACTGACTGGAATGGTACCAGCGGATTGGAGAAAAGTCAATGTAGCTCCAATATGTAAAAAGGGCCCAAAGTACGTCCCTGGGAATTACAGACCAGTTAGCCTAACATCAATAGTATGCAAGCTCTTGGAGGGAATGATAAGGGACTATATATCCAAAGTTTTGGTGATGAAAACAGTATCATTAGCAGTAATCAGCATGGATTCATGAAGAATCTTTCTTGCCAAACCAATCTATCAACGTTCTATGAGGAGGTGAGTTGCCATCTAAAGGAAGGCCTGTAGACGTGGTCTATCTGGATTTTGCAAAAGCATTTGACACAGTTCCCCATAAACTTTTACTGTACAAAATAAGGTCCGTTGGCATGGACCATAGGGTGAGTACATGGATTGAAAACTGGCTACAAGGGCAAGTTCAGAGGGTGGTGATAAATGGGGAATACTCGGAATGGTCAGGGCTTGGTAGTGGGGTCCCACAGGGTTCTATGCTGGGACCAATCCTATTTAATTTGTTCATAAACGACCTGGAAGATGGAGTTCAATCTCTGTATTTGCGGACGATACTAAGCTAAGCAGAGCAATAACTTCTCTGCAGGATGTGGAAACCTTGCAAGAAGATCTGAACAAATTAATGGGGTGGGCATCTACATGGCAAATGAGGTTTAATGTAGAAAAATGTAAAATAAATTTGGCTGCCAAGATGGAAATACCCTTTGAGAGTGTTGTTTAGACATCACTGTTTGCCTTAAAATCAATTAGCGACTTTGCTTGTGCATGTGGTCTTTCAGGCATACTTTTTTCTATGCAGTTTTTCTAGAACAAGAACAGATCAGCTCCTCCTCTGTAATCATCTTTCAAACCTGTCAAACCACACTAGCAGAATTACACCCTGCACAAGGATGTTTGCATTCCTCTAAAGTATAATTCTGCTGACTGAATATATGTGTTAATTTAAAGTTGAATTGAGCCATGGGATTTTTATTTAATGATCGGCTTCATATAAATGTAAATTACAATGAATCTTGGGATCCCTGAGCTGTTTCATGTTTAAAGCAGAAGTGCAAGTTTTCACTTTGCTTCCACTGTAAATGGTACCAGTAGCCTGTGCAATTACAGAATGTGCTTAGAGTGGCTTTTACTGGCTCTGTACAATATACAGTATATCATCTTAACCCTACCTATTAGAAATTGTGTGATATTAAGCTCTGTGCTTAAGCCAATGAACAGAACACCAGGCTACAATGTCTAAGCCATGACTGGTCACTGCTGAACAAATTAGACATTCTTATCTCTAATTACTAAAACATGGCCAAGTAATTTGATTGTAGTACATGGGAAAGCAACACAAATGTTTTTGTTCAAATTTGGGTTTGTTCATATCACTTGCATTTTCTTGCATTTTTCCGTATTTATGCAGTGCAAATCCACATACATACTGGAATTGTACATGTGTGTGTCCTGCATTTTTTTTATGTTTTGGAAACTGGCTATAATCATAGTTGGATTTACAAGTCTGTATGTTTTTTTTTTTTTTTTTTTTTTCTAATTTTGCGATTATTTTAATCAATTGAATTGTAACTGCAGAAAAAAATGTTGTGTTTTGGATTTAGTGGAAACCATTCAGAACACATGTATGGTTTTTTTTTTGTTTTTTTTGTGGTAGCGCATTAAGGACATAGCCACTTGCTTAAAGTGGATGTAAACTCGATTCATGACATTTGAGCTGGGCACATATAGCTGCAGTGTTTTGTTATCTCTCTTCAAAACACTATGTCCCATAGCTGTCTGTTCTTCTGTTATCAGCCTGATAACTCCTGAAAAATTCTCTGTCACATATGATAAAAGCTGAGTTTTGTGCTGGGGAGGATGCCATAAATAGATTAGCACTGAGCTGAATGATTCAACAAACAGAGCTGAAAGTTTCTACCTATGAGGAGTGGGGTGGGGTGCCTTTCCTCCAATTGGCTGTATGCCCAGGCTTCACTGCAGTGCTAACCAGGAAGAGAAAATCTCCTAACACTATGTGCACTTTCTAAACAGCATATAAAGATGAAGACCGCAGATATACATGTAAAACTTACGTAGAGGATTTCATCCCTGTGTATCTGAGGCTGTTCACTTCACTGGGTATATGTGAGGGTTTACATCCACTTTAAATCTTCTTTTTTGGACTTTTTCTTGTCCACGTTTAAGAAAACAAAATTCAAGAAAACACACATGGTTTTCCTTAGCAAGTGCTTTCCATCATCTCTCTGGCACAAAATGTAACATACATTAGCTTCCTTGCTTCATTTTTCAGGACTCCTGCTCTGGCCTTAAACCATATACCCTTGTCTGTCACTTCCAGACAGTCTTCTAACAAACTTGGTGCATGTACCTAACAGCTCCCTGTTGTACTGGCTCCCACCTGTCTCCTAGATGGAGCCCTTCTGACGCCTGGGCAGACACCTTCTCTGTCTGCCAGTATGGAACCCTGAACCATTGTCAATAAAAGCACTGCACACACCTGCCTAGTTAGTATGCTGATTGTTCCCAAATCTAGGAGTCAGGGTTGGAAACCCTATTTCTCCCAAATCTCTACAAAATCTCCAGACTCCTAGTCCCAAACCATGTTTTACCAATCATTGAGGAAATGGAGAAATCGGTGTCCCCTTGGTTGAACATGCACACTGGAGCCCCTCAATCTGCATTTATAAGAACCCTGGGTAATTAAGCACTTGCTGACCGCCGCACACACATATACATCGGCAGAATGGCACAGGCAGGCAAATAGGCATACCTGTATATCCCTTTGAATTTGCCACCTATCGGGATAGTGCCCGTGGGTCCCACGAACTCGATGTTTGCCGACAGCCCCCGATTGCGGTGAGGAAAGGCAGAACGGGGAGATGCCTATGTAAACAAGGCATTTCCCTGGTCTGCCAAGCAACATAAGGATCTGCTGCTCCCTGTCATCGGGAGCAGTGATCTCTGTCATGTAGTAGTGAGCCCATCACCCCACAGATATAGGGCGTACACACGGTCGGACTTTGTTCGGACATTCCGACAACAAAATCCTAGGATTTTTTCCGACGGATGTTGCCTCAAACTTGTCTTGCATACACACGGTCACACAAAGTTGTCGGAAAATCCGATCGTTTTAAACGCGGTGACGTAAAACATGTACATTGGGACTATAAACGGGGCAGTGGCCAATAGCTTTCATCTCTTTATTTATTCTGAGCATGCGTGGCACTTTGTCCGTCGGATTTGTGTACACACGATCGAAATTTCCGACAACGGATTTTGTTGTCGGAAAATTTTATCTCCTGCTCTCCAACTTTGTGTGTCGGAAAATCCGATGGAAAATGTCCGATGGAGCCCACACACGGTCGGAATTTCCGACAACACGCTCCGATCGGACATTTTCCATCGGAAAATCCGACCGTGTGTACGGGGCATTAGAATAACTCCCTAGGACACACTTAACCCCTTGATCACCCTCTAGTGTTTAACCCCTTCCCTGGCAGTGTCATTTATACAGTAATCAGTGGCTATTTGTAGCTCTGATCGCTGTATAAATGACAATGGTCCCAAAATAGTGTCCGATGTGTCCGCCATAATGTCGCAGTCCCGATAAAAATCACAGATTGCCGCTATTACTAGTAAAAAAAAAAAAAATGCCATAAATCTATCCCCTATTTTGTGTATACGCTATAACTTTTGGCAAACCAATCAATATACACTTATTGCGGGTTTTTTTTGTTTTGTTTTTTTTACCAAAGATATGTAGAAGACTACATATCGGCCTAAACTGTGGAAGAATTTTTTTTTTTTCATATACTGTATATACTCGAGTATAAGTCGAATTTTTCAGCCCTTTTTTTTGGGCTGAAAGTGCCCCCCTCGACTTATACTCGAGTCACCGCCGTCTGCCTACATGATCAGTGTGTCATGCAGGCAGACGGCGGCCAGCGTGTTCTATTACTATTCGGCGGCCAATTACTGTTCAAAAGCCGCGCCTCCTCCTGGTCTGTGATAGGCAGTCAGTGTACAGCCTATCACGGACATTCTCTCATCCTCGTCCGTGGTATGAGGATGAGAGAATGTCCGTGATAGGCTGACTGCTGGGAAATGGAGTTTTCTGCCTATCATGGATGAGGAGGAGGCGTGGCTTTTGAACAGGGAATGGCCGCTGAATAGTAATAGCACACGCTGATCAGTGCAGAGTGGCACACAGAGGCATGCACAGGACACAGGTAGGATGCACACAGACACATGTTCACAGACACATGCACACATACACAGGGTACATATACACATGACACATGCACACATACACAGGACACAGGTACATATACACAGGACACAGGTACAGGACACATGCACATATACACATGACACATGCACATATACACAGGACACAGGTACATGACACATGCACATATACACAGGACACATGACATTTACACATATACATATGCACATGACACATGCACAGGACACAGAGAGGTATACAGCTGCAGATGGGCATTGTTGACCCTCTTTTTCCACTTACAGTAGCTGCTGCATTTCTCACCCTCGTCTTATACTTGGGTCAATAAGTTTTTCCCATTTTTTGGTGGTAAATTAGGGCCTCGACTTATACTCGGATCAACTTATACTCGAGTATATACGGTATATTTTTTGTGGATACTTATTATAGCAAAAAGTAAAAAATATTGCTCTCTTTTTAAATTTTTGCTCTTTTATTGTTTATAGTGCAAAAAAAAAAAAAACCGCAGAGGTGATCAAATACTACCAAAAGCAAGCTCTATTTAGAATAAACATGTCTATAAGAATAAATATGAATAAAAACAAATACAATGTTTTTTTTTACCCCTTCCTGACCAGAGCATTTTTTGCAATTCTGTACTGCGTCACTTTAGCTGACAGTTTTTTTTTTTAAAAAGTAGAACATGCTGAATTTTTCCTGTACTGGAATGCAGTAAAACGCATCAAAAACACACTGGAACACATCAAAAACACACTGGACCCTAGTATAGTGGGGACAAAAACAGGAAAAAAGAAGAAAAAAAGCACCTGGAATGCATCCGGAAACATGTAAAAACGCACCGGAACGCATCAAAAATGCGTTAAAAACACGCATCCAGAAATGCATCCAGAAAAGGGTCTGGAGTGCATTTTTGTGGTGTGAACCAGCTCTAAGTCTCAAGCATATATCTGCTTGATGTCCAATAAAGTCATATTTCAACCATTAGATGGCTAATTTATTTCATGCATACCAAAAACTTCATGCCTGTGTATTTAATAGAATAATAAAGTCAGCACTGAGCGCTCTTATGCATACATTTAATCCTAGTCAAGCACAGATGGTTTAATCAAATGCATAGGTCCAGTTTATCGACTGTACTTCCTTTCCTTGTGCCGGTTATTATTTTTTATAATAGGTCAGTGTATAGGGCCAGCAAATAAAATGTATACTGGGAACAAAAGGCAAACATCCATATCAGATAATCAACTGCTTTGGACAGTTTTACCAGCTAGCAGATGTAAAAGACCAAATGAGGATTTAGGAATCAGGACTACTGATAAAAGCATGCATTTGTCACTAGACAATTTTTTCCATAAAAATAGCTTTTTCAAAAATACGGTGCTTTTAAAATATGCTTTTCTGGTGGGCATTTGGGGACAGACATTACTGACATCCATCCAAACAGAGAAAGGCTATCTATCTATCTATCTATCTATCTATCTATCTATCTATCTATCTATCTATCTATCTATCTATCTATCTATCTATCTATCTATCTATCGTATCATACATAGCAGCATTGGATCATCTTTTATTCAAGTGATAATACACATCTGTGTATTTATGTATTATTTCCAGTGCAGGCACATGCTCCACCGCAATACAATAAACTTGTTAATGCATTTTTTTATTTTTTTACAGAACATCACATACAAGTGCATTGTAGTACGCTAAGATAAAAGTCTGTTGTAGTTGATTGAGGATGTGCATTGGGGTACCATTGGTTTGTTCTGCTCCACATCATGCAAACATACATCCAGCCTAACTAACACTTGTCTATATTGTTATAGATCTCTTTTCTATTTAAATTAATGTAAATGCAACAAAACTTGTCAATGCGTACATTAAAATCACATGTCAGCATGCATCAATGCATGAGAATGTATATTCTTATGCACTTGGGAGCACTGACGTGCAATTCTAAGTGCGTTGCAAGTGCGGATACTTTATCTTATTGTACTATCTAGCACGAGACTCTGTTTAACTCAACTGTACTTATTAACATTTCTTAACTAGTTCATGGTACGTGAACCTGATCTCAGATACCGTACCGTTTCGTGATAAGCAGCACCCCACGTTACCAATGAGGTCCTAATCAGTGACTGTTTTTTCCACCTTTCGCCCTTTGATTCCCTCACTTCCCTCCCCCGTCCCTTCACCTCTCTTATTGCCCTTATTGAAAACTGACCACACTAAGCAGCAGAACACATACATGGTCAGTTCTCTAGATGTGCTGGGAACTCAGTGTGCTCTCCTTCTATGATCAGATGTCTGCTGACACACTCCCCTGCACAGGCTTTCACTTGGAAGTTCAACGTGTTGCTGTTTATCCTCCCCAGCTCTTAGGCAGCTGAAAACAGAGGGAATGTGATCACTTTATTAAAGAGAAAAAAGGTGTTTGTAATTATATATATGTGTGTGTGTGTGTGTGTGTGTATGTATATATATATATATATATATATATATATATATATATATATATATGTACACAAATGTTTTGCCTTTAATTTCTATTTTAAACTGAATGGGTTGTTTTACAACATGGGGTTTACATATACTTTAAAGCCTGGTACACTAGGGTTGAATATCGGCCAGTTGAACAGAAACTTGACGACATTTGGCCCATGTGTCCATCAGCCTGTCAAACGGGTATGTTGGAAATTCAGCAGCCAATCTACATCCGATAAGCACTTGGAGTCCCCCTGTCCAGAACACAATAGCTCAACAGGGAAAGCGACATTGCATAGTTCAGCGAGCTACACAGCGTTTTGTTTTTTTTGCAATCAAAAATTTACAAAGATTAGGAGCAGCATGTTTGTTTCCCTGTTTTTTCTAGTGTTACTGGCTCACATCATTGTGCTACAGTTAGGTGTGTTTTATTAAAGAAGCAATACATGGATCAAAATTTGTTCAGTTCCTGTTAAACTGATCCATCTATAGCTGTTCCTGTTTATGAGAAATCGATCGACTTCCCATGCACAGTCCTGTTTGGAAATGTTTCATTCAAGCAGTGCTTGCAGCTAAACAGCTGCAGTGCTGATCAGTGTATTCTGACAGTGGGCAAGTCCCGCTGTCAGAATACAATGACACCACAGAGAGGATGCCCCTATCCACCTTGAATGTGTGGATGGGGAATCGAATAATTCTTGATGTCCACTATAATAGGAAACCAGCTTCTCATTCCACCATTTCCCAATGACTTAGACAAATTATTGTTCAAGCTTATGATTTTAAATCGGAGTTCCACCCAAAAGTGGAACTTCTGCTCATTTGTCTCCTCCCCCCTCCGGTGCCACATTTGGCACCTTTCGGGGGGTGGGGGCGGTTACCTGTCTTTTACAGGTACCCTATCCCCACTTTCAGGAGAACGGGCCGCGGCACATTACATCAGCAGCTCGGCTCCCTCCTCCTCCCCCCACCACTGGGCCAGTAGGAGAGCGCAGCGGCGCCTCGCGCGTGCGCGGTAGGGACCCGGCGTGAAGCCCTAATGCTTTACTTACCAGGTTCCCTTACCGGCAATGGCGGCGGCAGCAGACAGCTAATGGAAACATCACCTGCATTGCCGACATCGCTGGACTCCAGGACAGGTAAGTATCCTATTATTAAAAGTCAGCAGCTGCAGTATTTGTAGCTGCTGGCTTTTAATTTTTGCAGGGGTGGGTGAACCTCCTCTTTAAGAATAAGGTTTCCACCGCTTCCTGTAATGCTGCACGCTACTAAATATTTGAGAATACTTATTGGGAATTTAGGCATCATGTAACTGTTTCCCAGATTTGCAAGACAACCATTTGTCCTCTAACCATGCATCCTCTACGTTTTACCAGGTGCATGTTCAAGCATCATTTGATGCCAGCTTCTGACATACAGTAATTGTTTTTTCTTATGCGGGCATCCTAGTATTTTGTTACTGTTGCCCACCCTTCACTCTGACTGCTTTTAGACCTCCCAATCATCTCAGAAGAGCTGAATCCTGTGATTGTGAATGGATGATACAGAAAGCAGGATTTTGTTCTTAATATAAAATCCATTGTGTTGAGTTCATTGATGAACACAAGTTCCACCCCTATGTTTTGTAATGTACTACTTGTTCAAAACAGAAGCATTATTGGAATGGGAGGGGGTCATACCTGGCTGGCCAACAGCTTATTTCTTTGCCAGTGTCCAAATTCTCCTGTCCTTTGGTATACCACACTCATCTCAGAATATCGGAATTCTGTGTCCCTTAATGATCTCAAAGAAACCAATTTGATACTAAGTTCAAAAATCCAGTTTTGTCTGGCCTTAGGCTTTAATACTTGTAATTTTCTATTTTAGTATTATAAAGGGTTTATATCACACAACCAGTTTGCACAGCACCTTACAATATAAAAGGAGACAATAAAGCAACTCAATAAAAGAGGGTTAGGAGGAGCTCTGCTCCTGCGAGCTTATAATCTAATACGGAGGGGCTGGTGGAACAAATGCTACTAACTGTAAGGGATGAACTGATGTGAAAAATGAAAGATTCCGTTAGCTGAAAGCAGGACAGGCTTCCCTGAAGAGATGAGTTTTCAGGAATCAACTAAAGTGGACAGAGTAGGACATAGCCAGGCAGATTGGGGTAGTGAGGTTTAGAGGATGGAATAGGCTCTGGAGAAGTCCTGGAGATGAGCATGAGAGGAGGAGGGGACAAGGAGCAGTGGAGAAGATGGTTTGGGTGATATTTAGAGACCAGATTGATGATATAGCTCAGGACAGAGTTATAAATTTCTTTGTATGTTATTGTTCGTGTTTTGAATTGTATTCGTTAGGGAAATGGGACGACAGTGGAGGGATTGGTAAACAGGTGTAGCAGGCGCTGAATGGTTAGTAAGGTGAACAAGTCTGGCAACAGCCTTAATGATAGGCTGAAGAGGGAATAGCCTGCGAAGAGGTAGGCTAATGAGGAGGGAGTTACTTAATAGTCAAGGCGAGAGATAACAAGGGAGTGAATAAATTGCTTAGTGGTTTCAACGGTTAAAAAGGGGCGTATTTTGTAAATGTTAGGGAGGCGAAGTCTTCAAGATTTGGACAACGATTGTATTTTGGGCTGAAAGGACAGGTCAGAGTCTAGGGTGTTACACTTAGCAGCCTGACATGAGGGGAGGTACTGATGGTTGTATTATTGATCTTGATGAAGAAGTCAGGGGAGGGGGCATGGACAGGAGGGAATATTATGAGCTCAGTTTTAGAAAGATTGAGTTTGAGGATGTGGTGTGACATCCATGCAAATATGTCAGTTAGTTTGCTTTCATTGGTTGAACTAGATGGACTTGTATCTTTTTTTTCAACCTGACTAACTATGTAACTACTGTATGTAAAATATGGAGGTGATCAGTGCATGTTATAGAGGGTAGGGGAAGGTGCAGTAGAGAGGGAGAGATTGAAGATGTGAGTGAGGGTGCATAGGATAGAAGAAGAGGGTGACCGTAGTCGTTGTGAGGGAACAGGGTCCAGCGGACAGGTGGGAAGGTGGGCTTCTGAGAAAACATTAGTGACCTATTCAGTAGTAGCAAGGTCAAAAGAGGAAAGCGTTGAGGATGGTTTTGTACAGGGTATGGTAAGTGGGACAGATATCTGGGCAGTGGAGCTGGCCCCATGAATTGCATCAGTCGTGTTTTTGAAGTGATTGGCAATCTCCTGAGCAGTGAGTGAGTTACTGAATGGAGAAAGTAGAGAGTTAAAAGTAGAGAAGAGACGACAAGGACTGGATGACAGAGTATTTATGTGAATGACAAAGGGCTTGTTTGGCAGCATGGAGGGAGGAATTGTATTTTAACAAGTTTCTGGTAGAAGTGACTGTTGTGGAAAAAAACATGGTAGCTACCATTGCTGACTTGTGTTTGAGGATTTAAACTCCTGGTCTATTTTTATATACATTTATTACACGGTAAGTTACAGACCTAAAAAAAAAAAAAAAAAATCTACATTCCCTCCTTTATTTTTACCATGTGTAAGTTGGGAGACTGATGTTCACTGTGGAAGACATCCAAAGGTTGTTGACATATGAAAATTTGCCATGGGTACCTTAGGACAAGAAAAGAGTTCTTTGAGAGAACAAGGGGAAAAGAAAGCAGATAATGACAGTATGGCTTCTGCGTGTAAGAGCTGCAGCCTTCTTTGTCACAGCATCAGAAGTATAGCAAAAGCTATAAAATAAAAGTTACATACACGTCATGCGAGTAAACTTTTTTTATGGCTATATATAATTCATAACATATAAAACCTGTTATAGGCAGAAATAACATTAACAATTCAGATGTGATCACCCTATGTCATGTGCAGTTGTTTAATCTGTCTCCCGAGTCTGATTAGTGCACTTAGATCATTTTTTTTTTCATCATGCTTATATCCATTTGATAAGTTTCATGTAATATTACACTGCTCTATCAGGCCCAGATATTAAAGTGGAGTTCCACCCCAAAAAAAAAAAAAATAGTAATGTGCTTAAAAAAAAATTAAAAAAAACATTTGGAGAAAATTTTTTTTTTACTCACCTCTAAATGCCTGTTGCTAGGGGGCCCTTGTATTTGGGACACGTGACCGGTCCCAGATGATTGCGGGGCCAGTGACGGCCCACAGCTCGTGCATGCGCAGTGGGTGCCCGGCTGTGAAGCCACAGCCGGGCGCCCACAGTTAAAATGCCGGCGCCGCCGAGTGGAGGGGGGGGGGGACGAGCGGGGCTTAGTTCCCCTGCATCGCTGGACCCTGGGACAGGTAAGTGTCCGATTAAAAGTCAGCAGCTGCAGTATTTGTAGCTACTGACTTTTATTTATTTTTTTTTTTTAAATGGGAACACCACTTTAAATGCATAGACTTTGATAACTTCAATTAGGCACACATTTTGAGCATTTTGTGTGCCCTTATTATAGGTTATGGTGTTGGTATTTGGTCAAATGTATATGTAGAACTTGTCAACACCGCAAAATCATTCTGTCAAATAGGCCACTATAAATGAGTCTTATGTAGAATAATCACATGATCCCATTTTCCAGCAATAACTACTGCTGTAACAGTTTCCACTAATAACGGTCTCAACATTTATGTCCAACAACTTAATTGGTCACTTGCAATGAACAGGTCCCTCAGGCAACATGAAGAAAAAATTTAAAACCATTTTTAACAGTGGGTATACAGAATGTTTCATAGGCCCCACATTTGCAGATTAGAGACTGGATTGGTATTGCAGAAAAAGTTTGGCTGGTAACTAGTGTTTTCAAAAACAGGTTAGCACAGTCAGTCCCCCGGAGGCAGATAATATGATTTTGTCAAGTGTGAGAATGCAGTCTAAAAGTGGTCATTAAAATTGGCACTTCTGATTGCACCGTGTTGAGTGGTGACGATCAGGCTGTCCCCTGATAACATGTATTGAAGTATAGTATAATATAATATTACATGTAAAAACATTTAAATACATTTTGGGTAAAGTGACACTGACACACAAAAAAAAAAGATATACAATTTTGCTACATTCCATAAAAAACACACTTATGGTATATCCATTTAATCAGACAACTTTGTTGGTTATATTTTGAGGTAATACTGTGCAAATTATGGTGTATGTTTATGAAACGGAGGTAATTTACCTCAGATCAGTTCTTGGCAGTTCTCAGAGGAAAAACAGCTCCCCTGACACCCTTTTTTTTCAAGCTGAGTACATCTGTTCTCAGATGGAAAAGAGGAGATTTAAAGTGGATGTAAACGTAATTTTTTTTAAATCATACTGTAGAGTATAAGATTTCCTATCATTTGAGCCCAGTCTTGCCACACAGAGTTAATCCATCTCTGAGCAATCCTCTTTTATTGTTCAGTGAGAAAAATCTTAACAAACAGAGAAAAACTTTGTCAAATCCTCCCCCTTGCTGTGAGTGACAGGTGATTTACATCTTGTGCACTAGCCTAAGAGACATGCATTATTTTTTAGTTCCCACCCCCACTCCTTTCTTCAGCAGCTCTGCAAGGATTGGCTGTTCCACACCTCACCATGATTTGGCATGCTGAAGTCATGTGGTTACTTTCCTGTCTTTTCACTGGATGTTAGAGATCATAGCAGAAGTTCTATTGTAAGAAATACACAGGAGAAAATGAATATTGACAAGGGGAGTGTAGAGGTTGGCGGGGAGTCTACTGACATCACGACTCCACCCACCGAGCTCCAGACAACAGACCCACCCACAGAATCTGCAGTTTTTCGGGTCTAATAACAGACAGAGGGGAGACATTTGACAGGTAAAGATACATGCAGGAGGCATGTATATCCTTATAGATAACCCCTATGGCAGTAGTTTAGAGAGGATGACATTGGGTTTACATCCACTTTAAGGGCCACCTGTGATCTCACAAGATCCTGAGAGACTACAGTGCAGCCTAGTTTAAATCGGGAAACAAAAGTTAAAAAGAACACAAAATTATTTATTACAGGTACTTAGCGGCATCTCTTTATGCAGCGCTATATATATATATATATATATATATATATATATATATATATATATATATATTGTACATTCACATCACGGAGCTTACAATCTAAGGTCCCTAACTCCCATTCATGCATACACATAGTAGAGCCAATTTAGATAGGAGCCAATTAACCTACCAACATGTCTTTGGAAACTGGAGTTCCCATAGGAAACCCATGCAGGCACAGGGAGAACATGCAAACGCCAGGCAGGTAGTGTTGTGGTTGGGATTCGAATCGATGACCCAAGTGTTGCTGTTCGGACGTGCTAACCACTTAGCCACTGTTATATAAAAATAGGGATTCAGAATGGAGCTTTTTTTAACATGCGTTTTGGCACTTTTTATAATGTGTATTTTGGCCCTCTTTTAATACGCATTATGGCCCATATTTTTATGCACATTTTGGCACTGTTTTTTTAATGTGCATTTTGTTGCTTTTTTAAGCGCACATTGTGGTGTGGTTTTTGAAACAGTTTGGTGCCTATATTCCATGTCTTTTGGCGCTTTTTTTGACACACATTTTGCCACTTTTTTATGCAAATTTTGAAAAATTGTTTGGTGTGCCATTAACAGCACTGCAAGCATGACACGTGTATCTTCATGCATTTTCTGAATGCGCACAATAACGCATGCTTCCGATGACTCTTGGATAGTACGCCTATGAATGGGTGTAAAAAAAAGAGCTAACGTTTGTTCAAAAAAGTGGCAAAATGCACATACAAATTTTCTAAAATGCATGTTAAAAAAAAATTACAAAATGTGTGTTGTAAGAAGGTGGCAAAATGCATGTTAAAAAAACTCCACTAAAATTAGCATTTAGCTTGGGTTCACACTATTGTGACGCGGGAACCAGTGTCGGTTCCCGCATCACATCTGCCTCACAGGCAGTTCACACTGCGCTCTGCGCACCGCTGCGGGTGTCAATATAAAGTAAATTACACCCCCAGATCGTATCACAGTGCGAACTGTGAATTCAAACAGCAATCGGATCGCATGGGTGTGAACACCCATGCGATCCGATTCCAATGCGGGGGAAAAAAGTTTCCTGCATCTTTTTCGTGCAAATTGAATGCAAGTTCAGCCATACAGTTGTATGGCTGAATTTGCATTGCACAGGCATCGCAAATGATCAGCACAGCAATGCAGTGCGAGTCACATGTGATGTCTGTGTTCGCAAGAGTGTGAACCCAGGCTAAAAGGTGACAGAATGCGCAATTGAAAATTTTTGGGCATTTAGTTTAGTGCGTTTTTTCAGTGCACACATTGGCATGTTTGTAGCGCATTTGTCACATGACAACATATGTCCGCTAACTGCATTTGGTGTGCCAATGGGGCCCCATCTTATGCATATGTATAGTTCTCATTTATGTTTAATCCACTGGTGCTGATATATAGGAAGAAGAAGATGGTCTTCCTCACATCGCACCAGATTCTCGACCCCAGCCAGAGCTGGAGAAGCTTGTACAGAGATATTTTATACATCCGGCCAGTGAGCTCACCAGATCTCACCTTCATAAACTGGCCATCTGTGTAAAGGTGTTTGACAGAACCGTTTTGTTCTGTGATGAGAAGTGGAGAACACGTTCTCTGCCCCTCATCTCAGCTACATAAACTGGTATACATAAGAAATAAGTCGCGATCATTAAGATCACAACTTTTCTGTCCTCTATAAACGGACACCTACAGATTATACAAGTTGCGTTGTGAAAGATTACAGGAAAATGACCCTTTATTTCTATTTTTTCATAATAAAAAAAAACCTAAAATATAAAAAACACATCCCTGAAAAAAGATCTCAATTTCTCAAAAAATGTAGTACTATGAAGGCAAATATTGTATGCTTTCAGGAAACGCATTTCCTTGTCAAAAGAAGTTTATTGAGTATACAATGTTATAAAGATACATAAAGTAAGTTTACAAGGATCTATAAAGTAAGCTCATTGTTTTACAGTAGGGTTTATATAGGTAAATATCATGAAATTTCAAATATTAAACATTGGGTTCACGTAAACCTAAATTAAAGATATATATCATTTCCTTAGTTACTTTTGTAGGTATTTAAATGATTTATACCTACTATACATATTGTTTACAAGTAGAGTGTATATAGGTCAAATAAATTCTGATAATGAGCTTTAATCCTAAGGTGGAGAAAAGGAAAGAGAAAGAAGAAAAAGGGTTGAAAGGTAGAGGTATGGTCCACAAGGTTGTCCCGCTCGTCAGTTTATTATTCTTTTTAGTTCTCTTTGAAGCCTTAGAATGGGTGTCTCTGTAAGTCATTTAATCTGTTACCATGGCAACAGGACAGAGTCATTGAAGTTTGACAGGAACTGTTGTTTTATCCAAGGATGCCAAAGTTTTTCAAATTTTGGAATTTGATTTTGATCGATGGCTACCATCTTAGCATGGGACATTGTATTATTCATTCTGTGAATTGTTTCTGCTAGTACCAATGTAGGAGATTTCCATGCCTTGGCCACTGTTTGTTTTGCAGCCGTTATTAGTTGGATCATAAGTTTGAATTGAGAGAGTGTTAACCATTCCGGTTTTAGATTAAGTAAAGTTAAATATGGATCTGGTTGTATTATTTTTTTAAATATTTTAGATGCAATCACGAAGACTTCCTTCCAGAAGGTTTGGATTACTGGGCACGTCCACCATATGTGTAAATATGTGCCTATTTCTGGGCATCCTCGAAAACAAAGAGTTGAGGTATTAGGTGAATATTTTGCCACTCTAGGAAACGCATTTCAAATCTGATAAAATTCCGAAAATCACAGATAATAGATTTATTACCAAAGGTGTAACCATACTAATTTCCAAACAAACACCTTTCCAGCTAATAGGTTCCATATATGATCCATTGGGAAGATGTATATTCCTTAAAGGAAAGATTAGCCCCCACCCCACAACGATTGAAAATATTTATGCATCCAACACTAAACAAGTCACATTCTTCCCTCAAATAGGAGACTTACTAACTTCATTCTCCACAGGCATCCTCATTGTTGGAGGGGACTTTAATGTACCACTAAATCCCATTCTAGATACCTCAAATGGTACGTCAACCCTACCATTCAGAGCTTTAAAACAAATTAAACTACAGCTTTAAGGGCTCATGCTGCATGACGTCTGGAGAACTCTAAACCTCAAACAAAAAGACTTCACTTACTTTTCACCCTTACACCAAAAATATTCAAGAATTGACTATTTCTTTTTATCTCAATCTGATCTCAAACTATTAGGGAAAACTACAATTGAGCCCATGATCTTATCAGACCACCACCCGATTACCATGTACCTAATATTCCCGGAAAAAATCTTTAAAACAAAGACTTGGAGACTGAATGCTTCCATTCTCAGACCCTAAGACCCTATTGCTATCCAACATTTCAATGACTCTCTGGGGGACTATTTCACACGAAACAACAATCACGAGACATCCCTTTTCAATCAGTGGGCAGCCCACAAATGTGTTATAAGAGTAGAATTTATAGCCAAGACTGCCAGAATTAAAAAAGAACACCAAACTAAAATGAACACCCTCATAGCTCAAATCCACAAACTTGAAAAAACACGCAAACTCTCTATGGCTACCTCAACACGAAATGAGCCAACTCAAGCCAGAGCTCAGCTTGCAGAAGAACTTAATATGAAAACAAAAAGACAATATATCCTCAAACATAAAATATGCTATGAACAAGGTAAAAAGAGTGGGAAGTTGTTGGCAAAGGTGGTACAAAACAAAAATAGTGCTACCACGGTACACCAAATCAGAGATAAACATGGCAAATTACACTCATCCAAAGAAGAAATAGCCAAACAATTTGAACAATACTATCAATCCCTATACAATATTCCTTCCAATCCCAAATGTCCACAAAATTCAGAGAAAATGACACATCTCATCCAACAATTTTTACAAAAATACAGCCCATCTCCAATCTCGGTAGATGCTGCACGCAATTTAGAATCTCCTATTTGTGATGTGGAATTTGACAAAGCCGTTAAGGACATGAAACTGGGAAAGGCCCCAGGACCAGATGGTTTCCCTTTACAATATTATAAAACATTTTCAAGCATCTTGAAACTACGCTTCCTAGCAGCCTTCCACTCACTTCAGACAGAAAAAAATCCACCTCCCCAACTCTAATGCCCCGTACACACGGTCAGATTTTGTTCGGACATTCCGACAACAAAATCCTAGGATTTTTTCCAACGGATGTTGGCTCAAACTTGTCTTGCATACACACGGTCACACAAAGTTGTCGGAAAATCCGATCGTTCTGAACGAGGTGACGTAAAACACGTACGTCGGGACTATAAACTGGACAGTGGCCAATAGCTTTCATCTCTTTATTTATTCTGAGCATGCGTGGCACTTTGTCCGTCGGATTTGTGTACACACGATCGGAATTTCCGACAACGGATTTTGTTGTCGGAAAATTTTATAGCCTGCTCTCAAACTTTGTGTGTCGGAAAATCCAATGGAAAATGTCCGATGGAGCCCACACACGGTCGGAATTTCCGACAACACGCCTCGATCGGACATTTTCCATCGGAAAATCCAACCGTGTGTACGGGGCATTAGAAGCACACATAGCATTAATCCCTAAAGAGGGAAAACATGAAAACCAGGTCACAAACTATCGCCCAATTTCACTCATTAACGTGGACATAAAAAAATCTATGCCAAAATACTAGTAAATAGACTTATACCACTACTTCCCTTATATCATTAGACCAAGTCAGGTTCATTCCCGGAAGAGAAGGTCAGGACAACACAATAAAAGCACTTAATATTCATCATTGGCTAACAATCAATAAGAATTGGGGCTTCTTTCTCTCCCTAGACGCCGAGAAGGCCTTCGACAGAGTGGCCTGGGACTACATGGACTCAGTATTATGCTCTATAGGCATTCCACCCCAAATGAGAGCAAGTGTCCGTGCACTATATTCCAATCCAACAGCAAAGGTACGAGTCAATGGTCACCTGTCAGATGCCTTTAATTTGCGCAATGGGACGAGACAGGGATGCCCTTTATCCCCATTATTTTTCCTCCTTACGTTAGAACCATTGTTAAATAAAATAAGACAAAATGTAGATATAAGAGGCATTAAAGTACATAATCAAACACATAAACTTGCAGCTTTTGCAGATGATATGCTCCTAATCCGATCTGAACCACACACAACACTCCCTAACCTCATGCACGACCTGGAACATTTCCAATCGTTATCAAATTTAAAAATGAATCATTCCAAATCAAACACTCTCAATATTTTGCTAACACCAGACTCAGTGACACTATGCCAAAAAACTTCCCCTTCACATGGTCCAAAGATGCTATAACATATCTTGGAATTCAAATTCCTACCAATATGTCAGACCTTTTCAAACTCAATTGCATACCTATCTTAAAAAAAAAAATACAATGATCTAAAACGTTGGCATTCTCTAAATATTTCTTGGTTTGGTAGAGCATCTTTGGTTAAGATGACTATACTACCATGCTTCCTTTATGCCATGCAAACAATTCCCACTCGAGTGCCAAATTCATTTTTTACATCCTTTCGTTTCGCCTGTTTAACCTTCATATGGAGAGGCAAGCCTCCCAGAATCAAACATACTCGTCTAAATTTACCAAAATCTAAAGGAGGAATTGCCCTTCCTGACTTAGGAAAATATTACCAGGCCTCTCACTTAGCAAGAATTGTGGATTGGAATATACACCAACAGGTTAAAGAATGGGTTTCCATAATACACATACAAATTCTAGAACCCTTACAAACCCTTCCTTGGATACATCCAAAACATCATCAATCAGCAGATAAATCCCACCCTCTAATAGGTCCCACTTTAGACATCTTTTGTGAAGTCTCAAAAACCAGCAATCCAAGACCCTGGTTGGGTCCTCTGACTCTGCTGAAAGGTAACCCAGATTTTCCCCCAGGACTAGAACAAAACTTCCTCTTGAGAGACTGGCCGCATAAAGACATTCTGACTAAACACTTCTTTAGAGGGAATACTCTCAAATCAAGAGACAGTGTTAATAGAGAAATTACCCCGAAAGTCATATCACAATGGAATTATATACAAATCAAACACTACTTGACCAAACATGAGACAGCTCACACGTGGACAAGACCTTTAACTACTTTAGAAAATCTTTGTTTCCAAAAAATTCCACGAAGACATACGATCCCATCTCTAGTATGTCATGTTAAGCATGGGAACTATGCTCCGGCCCAATACCTCTTGTACCATACTAAAATATCTAAGAAATGATATCTCAAATCTTTATCTATGTTTATGATAAATGCCGCAAGACATTGTATAGCATACCATAGGCGGTCAAAAAACACTCCTTCAAAAAAAGGATGGTTTTGTAGAATCAATCACATTGAGAAAATAGAGGAATTTATCAGCATATCACAAGAAAACATCTAAAAGTTCACTTCAACTTGGTATAACTGGATGCAATTCAAATCTACTAATGCCTATGAAGCAGCAATATAACATGATAAGAAAAAATGAAAAGAGAAGGGAAAAGACAATGGGAAGGAGAGAGAAGAAATGCCCGCCCCCAAATTTAATAGCAGCCTAATAGAAATTGGTCAAATACAGATTAATATAACTTTAATAATATGTATGTCAAATAGCTCTTTTAAGATAAGATGTTTATGTGTACATGTTATGTTCCCTATATTACAAAATCACATTTTCGATTACATTAAGCGCATCTCACTACAGTTGTGTAATACTATATCATTTTGAAACCAAATCTGTTCTATTGTTACTACTTTATATGATGTATGCTGTTCTGATACTCAATAAAATTTATGGAACAAAAAAAAAAAAAAAACACATTCAAATCAGCTACTAAATGAAAACACTACCTGGCCTAAAAAAAAAATATGCATAATATCTCAGGATAGGCTAAGTAAAAGATATAAGGTGAAGAACCAAAAATCTTGTGGTTTTAAAATTTTTGCCGCCCTGCATTGCTATGCAGGTGATGCACATTGGCTGGCTTAACTGTACTGCTTCCTATTTAATTTCTCTGTCTTCTTCTTCTGAATCTGATGTATCTGTCAGGGGTTATATGGTAACTTACCTGCCCCCTGATCTCCATCCCTGGGTTGCATTTTCAATTTTGCTGAATTCCGAAATACAATTCTTTGTACAGCATTAAATTAGCATCTATCTACATATAAATTAGTCTATTGCAATGACGAATAAGCTGCTAGCACTGCAGAGGAGTTCTTTTGCTTTCCTGGCAAAAGGCAAAACCCTAAAACATTGTATTCTGTTCTTCACTGCAGTTACAAGCTATGAGCCTGAAGTTTATCTCCATCATTTTTATTGATGATCTCCTCATCTCAACAGTTAATATTTCTTTATATTTTGTCTTTCTTCAGTAACTAAGTATACTAACATTCATGTTTATCATGCCCCCTTGCATTAACTCTGTGCAGTATTATTCATGTTGCTTCTATTT
This sequence comes from Aquarana catesbeiana, assembly GCF_042186555.1. NCBI lineage: Eukaryota > Metazoa > Chordata > Amphibia > Anura > Ranidae > Aquarana > Aquarana catesbeiana. The sequence goes on along the minus strand of NC_133325.1, from coordinate 218,685,581 downwards.
ACACAGTGCACTGCCTGATCAGGAGATTCCCTTGATGTTCAGTCTTCATGCTCTAGTGGCCATCTTATCAGTTGGGTCATCAGCTTTCCTATTCATTGAAATGCAAATGGCACACTCATTATATTGTCTAGGATTTTTGGATGCATAGTTAAGCTGTAATCAAGCAAATCATGTGTTGATGAAGAGTTAGTGAAACAGAGTTCTGGCCTAACACAAATAGTGTGCTTCAGCAGTATCCATCCCATGAATGGCTTCTAATGAGAGATGAATAAATAATTGGTACCACTAAACATGCGAGTATTTAAGTTTATGGAGGTCTATAAATATGGTTTGTTCTGTGCATAAACTATTCATAACGCAGGATCTCTCAAAAGAGGTAGAACTTGACCAGAGGCATATGTTTGATTTACTCCTTATAAACATTTATTCTAGCCTTGTATTCTTCCAATACATGCTTTTAATAATTAAATGTGATTTTCTAAATGCATTAGGGCAAACTTAATGAAGATAAAGGTGTGCAACGGGAGTTGCTGTTACATTGAACGCCTTTGGGTCTTTTTAAGTCAGATATAACTACAGCTGAATCCTTTTTAGGGAGTGATAAAGTTATAGTTTTTCACAAGGGACACATGATTTATTGGTGACCTTAACGCACATGGTTCAGGAAGAAAAAAAAGATAAGACAGAAGCCATATTCCTTTTGAGATTACTGTCGCTGGCTATAAAGCCTAAGGCCTGAAGTAAATCAATTGAACTTTCGTCCACTTTACTAGATAGCAACACAAAAACGAAATGAGACTGATTTTATTAAGAAAAGGATGATATATGAGTCAGTTAAAAGCTTGTCTAGTTTTAAAATTGCTGGTTTTAGTCATAACAGAGTGATCTTTTTTATCTGTCTGTATGTCTTTGACATTACTATGGTAACCTAGAGGGCTGATGGAATTCCCTCAATCTCTCTTTACAGAAGGCGAAGAGACGGGAGTGATGGATAGCCTGCTAGAGGCCCTGCAATCCGGAGCTGCTTTCCGAGACCGGAGAAAACGGACTCCGAGGCCTAAAGGTGACTAGAATACCTTTCTTCCATCCTAAGCCTTTTTTTTTTTTTTGCACGTGTTTCTTACACATTTATTACAAATACAAGGCTACCAAAAAAAAAGTGCTTAAAGTGCCAGCAGCAAGCATAATCCTTTTCTACGCATTGACAAATGTCAGGAAAGATGTTAATTCCAGCTGTCTGATGTCAGTACCACTTTGCACACCAATGCACTGAACTTAACATAAGCTGCTGATTATGACAAGGCTCATCATCAAAACCATATGTACTTTGTCTCTCTAGGGTATATGCTAATGCGATTAAAAGGGATGTACAATCATGATATTTTTTATTATGTCAGATATTCAGCCGGAACAAGAATCTGTCATTTTATTGCATAATTAAGATTAACTGCATCAGGTTTCTTGGATTCCTATGCCATCAAAAGTATTAAGTCAGAGATTCAACAAAATCTCTTTATGGTTTTTGCAGATATACGGGACAATTTCAGTCCATCGTCAGAGAGGTCTGTTCTAAAGGCCTGTAACCATGGTAATGAAACATGCTTATACATTACAGCCTTGTGTCTATCTTTATTCCGCTGATCTATGATTTTGGCTTTACTCCACAAGACGTGACACTAACCACTTATTTCAAGCCTGACTATTGCTGACAGCGCTGGCTTTTTCAATATGTTCTGCATGCTGCTTTGCTGTTTCTTTCATGCATGATTTTAACAGGCTGACTTACATTTCTTTAAATGATGACTTAAAGGGACCATGTGGGTATCTGACAGGATATAAACTAAGATCTACAGGAATTCATGGACACCCATTTTCATAGACACCCTCTCGTGTGACAGTGCTCAGGCATTAATTAATTATTTGGGCCAAATGCACTGCATTTTGGGATGGGACAGATGTGCATTTATATCATTATAGAAAATGGAAAGTTCTAAAAAGATCCCCCAGACAGTGCTGGAAAGCAGTATCTCTATAAAAAAAAAAAAGTATGAGCTGACTGCTTATTCTTTTCTGAAACCTACAGCTGTCCGTTTATATCTAGTGAGATACCCATAGGTTTACTCTAAGGCAATAATAATATGTATGTATACCCAAAACCTTTTTTCCTCCATCCATTGAAGAACGCTTGATTTAGCAACAGTTGGGTTATATTGCAACTTTGGGACACTAGCATACAAAAAAAGTTTTAGTCCGGCCTCTGTATAACCATGCATGGCTTGTTTTTTTTGCTAGTGTTCAAGGAGTTTGGATGCCTTTTCTTCAGTTCTTATTTTGTGCTAGCCTTCTATCTTCTTGGCATTTTCCCTTCAGTCAAAATGTTTTGATAGCTGATATGTTCTTCTTTGATGACTCAACCAACTCATCCCTGCCTGCCCTGGTCCCTACATAACAGCTATCCCAATTGGCTTATCCACAGCAATAGCTTTGAAGGCTGTACTTGGACCCCCTTGGACTGGACAAGCCTGGAATGTGACCTTCAGGTATGGGGCTCCTTATTGTGGCCTATTTCAAACCTAGAGCCCTGGCACAGCCTCTGGTATGACCCTGTCTCTGAAGACTCATTTAGTTAGTAGGCCAGTCAATACTAGTTGTACTGTGGTAAAGGTTGAGAGACAGAGCAATGCTATCACTTGCTAGGAGGAGCACTCACACTCCTTGCTCTCTTTCTTCTGCTTTTCCTGCTCCTAAGGCACCATATGGATCTTCAGATTTTGGTTTTGTTTTATTGCCCACCTACAGTGACATAGTCACCTTCAATGACCTGATACCCTTATTAGCATTGGCTGCTTTGGTTTGTGAGTACTGGGGGCCTGGCCTCAGATTGGGCCTAGTTACATTCCACTATGCGGCACAACATGTCTTCTCAAAGACGGACAGTGTACTGCCCTCTTACTATGGGTGACCTCAGCCCTAACTCGTCTAGCTGTTTTTATACATATCCATGTGAGTGGTTTTTCATTTTAAATAAATGTACTCTTGTTTTTATGGAATTACGCTATGGTCCATTTTTGTTTCCTCTTTGACACACTGCATTTGCCCATGGAATTTTGAGCTTTGGTCCACTTCTGGTATCACATCCCCTATGATTCCATCTGGCTGTCGTTTGCATACATCGCCTTGACGGTACCATCCCAGGGTCCATCTGACACAAATCAAGCCTGTTTGACACACAGTGCGTATGCCCTAGTGTGTTCAAATGATCTGGTAAGCCTTTCCTAAATCCGGTGGTGGCCCCTTTCACATGTGCATATAATTTCACCGTTTGCAAGAATTTTTTGCACTTTATTGGGAATAGACTCACATATACCATCACTTATGGACATTTTTTTATTGTAATAATATTGATTGTGTATACCATTTACCAGTGTATACCATCACGTATGGACAGTTTCTTTCATTTTTATAATATTGATTGTGTACACCAATTCTTTTAATATATACATGTTGTCATTTCAGTGGCTATTTTGAGTTTCGCATAGATTGTACTGTGCGCATCAACCTTTAGCGCTACACTTTGATTTATTAACCTAAATGATAGTGTGTTCTCCCCTGTGTCAACTTGCTTTTTTCCGGCCTAGGATCTTTAGAGCTCTCACAGTTGTATTAGACCTACCTGCTATCCAAGTCCTTTCTCTACAAGGATTAAAAACATCCTTTAGGATCCTGGCCCCTTCTTAAGAGCGCCAGAGTTTTTTACCTTTGGGAGGGAATTTATTATCCCCATTGTAGGTGCTTCAGGGAGCCTTGGTAACCAGCATACCACCAAATAGCTGGAAGGTGTTCTCACTGACAGTTTATTTCCCACTTTAAAACCTAGTTTGAATTACCTGGAATGACTCTCCATTCTTTGTTGGCGGTATCTTTAGTATGGCAAAACATGTCAGAATAAGTTAAATTCTTAAAATAGGATCCTTTATTTACTAGAGTAGGTCTATATTTCATAAAGCTGTTGAAGAAAATGGCTGATGTTATGTGCTTTAGTTGTGATGGCTTGTTAAGAGCATCCAGCCTCATGTCTCACATGGAACTGATGTCTGTACACATGTGTAGGGTACTCCGGTTACATGCCTAGGACACAGATGATACAGACAAGGAACATCTGACTTGGTCACTCTTCAAGTGATGCTGTCTCTTTAGACCTGCTTTTGACATAATCAGCAACACCACTAGTGGTGGGACCGTGCTCTTACTTGGGAGGTCTGTGGAAGGGTCAGAGAAACCCCATACTTCCCCTTCATCTACTACTACTGTAGTGGCATGTAGTCATTCAGAGCCTACTTGCCACTCAGGCTGTAGGCTCAAAACCAGAGGTGATCTCCTCCCTCTGTTCAGCATTTGGCATGAAGTTGTCCGCCCACTTTCACAAGTGAGAGGCTCTTTAGTCTACCAGCTTGCTAGCTTGCTCCTTGGGTAGTTTACTTCCTAGGCATTTGGATGCTCGGGTCATCCCTTGTAGCCTTCAGCCTAAACCCTTGAGTCAGGCATCTCCTTCAGCTGCCCCTCTTCTTCTTTCTGATAATAATGCATTTCATTGTGTATATTCCCCGCACCCTGGAACCTATGCACCCTAGTCTGGTGGAAATGTATCCTTGGGAGTGGTATCCCGCTTGCTCTCCTCCCTGTGGGGGAGTTCTTTACTCTCAATGCGATTGTCCTTTTTGTGACACTTGATACTCCTTAGCCCTACTCCTCTTTTCACAGTACTGCTGCTTATGTCACCCCTAGTGATTTTTCTGGGCATCGTCATTGGTAAATGCTCAGAGGACCCTTCCTGAGGAAATCGCTTTCTGAAAGAGCTCTTTGGTGAGTCATATTGTCTGCAGATCTTGTCTAGATATGGCTTCCCAGGTGTCTGGCGTTGGTAACTTCCTATAGGCTGCAGTATACCTTGACTGTTTCAGAATTCCTGTGTCACTCAATGGACGGAGGAAAAAAAGATATTACTTTGCAAGGAAACAGTAGAACTCCTGCCAAGCTTTTTTTGCTCGCTGTGTCCCTGCTAGATAGTTTCACCTTCCAGCGAAGGGGAAGCCAAAATGTTACTGTTGTCAGCAGAAAAAGAGGTAAATATAAATCTCCCAATGGGGTTTTCTTTTCTGGTGTCATAGAGACTTCCTCTCATTTCTGATGTTTCTGCATGACAGGAAGTGCAGGGAAATCTTCCCAAAGGAACACAGACAGCAAAAAAATAGACTGAGGGGTAAACTTCAATACTGTATCCAAAGCTAAAAAAAAAAAAAAAAATTGCTCATACATATACTTTAATAAACGTTTAATTGCATTGGAAAAATATTTATTATATGGAAAACAGAAAATAAATATTATTGTACCTACTATTTGCATTCTTCAAAATGAATTACATACAGGTAAGTAATAGGTGAGTGACTTGAAGACTTAAACAGAATTTTTTTAGTCTTGTCCTCAATTATCTCCAGTATATGTTTTTGAAATATTTAAATATTTACTTTACTGATGAACCACCTCTATACCTTTAATAAATAAACCTGACTGTGGTGTTTAGCTAATATAGTTAAATGAGTATGTTCATAACTTTGTACCAGTCTTAAATGAGTCGTCTGGTTTTTAAGGTGCTACACTAAAGTCTGAGCTCACATTCTTTCATTTGCAGTGGTTATAGAATAGAATCCCCCTCCTCCTTTAAAATAATCACATGTTGTTGCTTTGCAGCCTGAAATTAAGACAGACACAGTTTTTATTTTATCCAGCTGTATTTACTAGTGTAACCTATCACATCCAAGTAAAAGATATAACACCAACATGTCAGAAAAAAAACAAATCAAAAACAGAATCACTGAGTTGGAGGAAAGAAAAAGGATCCCTCCTTATGTCAGTATTTTGTTGAACCACCTTTTTCGTTAGTTACAGCCTTTAGTCTGTTGGGATATGTCTCTACTAACTTTGCACATCTAGACTTGCAATATTTGCCCATTCCTCTTTAAAGAACTGCTCAAGTTGAGTTAAATTTTATGGTGACGGTTTGTGGACTGCAGTCTTCAAGTCATTCCACAGATTTTCAATGGGGTTTAAGTCTGGGCATAATAGGATGTTATCACCTCCATGCTTTACTATAGGAATGGTGTTATTTGGATGGTGAGCTGTATTGGATTTCCACCGGACATATTGTTTGGTGTTGAGGCCAATTAATACAATTTTAGTCTCAGCTTTCTTTTCTATACCCAGTGTAAAAAAAAAAAAAAAACATTCTTAGATTCCATGCTGACCTCATTTTACTTTGCTACTTAGAATTCACAATCTGCCTATTAGTTCTGTATTAGTTTGTATACAGAAAGTAGTAGATAGTACATGTCAACCAGGCAGTTGGCATTTCAGAATGCAAAGGCAGCCTTCATATATTTCTTATGAGAGGTTTATTTAAATCCTTGTATTTTTTACCAGTCCTATTGATTGGTAGTGACCTTAAAAATCATATATCACATCTTCTTATCACACACCTGTATTGTAATAAAATATTTATTCTATGTGCATGTAAACTACTTAATTTCTTCAGATTCATGGCACATACTGTACACACTATATGACACCATGGAATCTATTTTGAGAAGTTGATGAGCTTTATGCTTGGAGAGAATGAAGATAGAAATATCACTTCTGGAGAGTTAAAAAAAAAAAAAAAGAAGATAAAAGTGCACCTCACATAGCCCAGATTTTATTAGGATTTTCAGTGACATGTGAAAATACAATATGAATAAGAAAGAGTGAGGACATTGGCAATATTTCATTGTTTTCCTTGTTACTCAAACAGGCTCTACAATTTGTATCACACGCTGAAATTTGAAATGTTCCTTATCTACTATTTTTAAAGCCATATACCTGTAACATATGGATATTCTGTGCCGTTATCCAAATGGGGAAAGATTGTGAAAGGTGGATATTTAACTTGTCCTTTACCATCTTGTTTACTGAGTTGCATGCATATGGCCTCTGATGCATTTTCATGTCTTCTCTGAAATTATTACTCAGTCTTTATCCTACTATTAAGCATAGCAAGTTTTACAGAACCATATGGAAGAGACTGGAAACAGAATATAAAAATAATGCTGCAAGGCAGCCCATTCTTGCAATTAGTATATATGATTCTCCAAAGCCGCGTACACACGATCAGACAGGAAATGTGTGATGACAGGCTGTTGGCGGAAAATCCATCCGCTTGTACACTCCATTGGACAATTGTCAGATTTTCCGCAGACAAATGTTGGATGGCAGGCTTTAAAATTTTCCACGGACAAATGTCTGTTGTTGGATTTTCCGAGCCTGTGTACACAAGTCCAAAGTACAAACGCGCATGCTCGGAAGAAAGGACGAGCCAGAAGCGAGAATCAACACTGACCAAACTTCTACTAACACAAAATTAGCAGAAGGAGCACAAAGGGTGGCACCTGACAACTGAACTTCCTCTCTTTCAGCTTGTAGTATGTCTAATACGTCACTACGTTTGTGTTTGTTTGCTGACAATTGTGTACCGTTTGTATGCAAGACAAAATTCAGGCACTAGCCTTCGGACAAAAGTCTGAGGTTTTGTCTGCGTAAAATTGGATTGTGTGTACGAGGCTTTAGGCAAGCATAAGAGCAGGATTAATTGACATACTAAACACTGTTGTTGTAGCCCAAAAGTCTCTTAAATAATGAAGTTCTTTTAACAGTGGTCACATGACCACACTCTCTCTTGGTGGCAGGTCACAGGCTGTCAATGAAACTCCATTGGCATGACGTCCTTTGGTCCCAATGTGGGAGTGAGCACTCTGGCTGACAATACTACCACAAGATTTTCAGCTCATTATCAGCATGAAACAGGAAGCACTGGAGATGCAAAGATACTGGCAGGTTCACCAATAATTAAGCCTTTATTCATACATATAAATGAAAATGTAGAAAATATGAGCTGGCTGCCTAAGGAAGACAATATTATGAATTGTTACATGTACATAAGCATTAAGCATATTTCACATGTACTTGTATATAAGCTCCTGTTCACACATGTTGCAGTGATTTGCGTTTTACTGCAGTGGAAGAACGCAAGTCACCATAAGAACACATAGATAACAGTTGTTTTCTATGTGGACAAATAGAAACAATTCTTTCTTTATCCGCTTGCTTACTGGGCACCTAAACCCCCCTCCTGCCCAGACCAATTTTCAGCTTTTAGTGCTGTCACTCTTTGAACGACAATTGCGTGGTCATACAACACTGTAACCAAATGAAGTTTTTATCATTTTTTTCCCAACAAATAGAGCTTTCTTTTGGTGATATTTGATTTTTTGTTAAAAAAAATTAAAAAAGACCAATTTTTTTTTTATTCTTTTAATTAGAAAACCGTTTTATATTTTGTTAATACATTTTGTAAACAGGTAATTTTTCTCCTTCATTGATGTATGCTGATGAGGCTACACTGATGGGCACTGATAGGCTACACTGATGGGCACTGATAGGCTGCACTGATGGGCACTGATAGGCTGAACTGATGGGCACTGATAAGGCGGCACTGATGGGCACTAATAGGCAACACTGGTGGGCACTGATAGGTGCCACTGAAGGGCATTGATAGGTGGCACTGAAGGGCACTAATAGGTGGCACTGATGGGTGGCAGTGATGGGCACAGATGGGTGGCAGTGATGAGCACTTATCGGCACTGGTAGGTGACACTAATAGGCAGCACTGCTAGGTGGCACTGATTGGCACCACTGGTGGGCATTGATAGGTGGCACTTGTGGGCACTGATAGGGTGGTACTGATTGGTGGGCACTGATTCGTGGCACTGCTTGCTGGCATTGACAGACGGTACTGTTGGGCACAGAGGCCCTTCCTCTTCGGGGCCGATGTCCCTGCAAACAAAAGCCGGCGATCGGCTTTTCTTCTTCTCAGGCTGTCAGCCTGAGAAGAAAAAAAACGATTACCAAGCCTCTGTTTACATCACGTTATCAGCTGTCATTGGCTGACAGCTGATCACGTGGTAAGGGGCCAGGATCGGCCCCTTACTCAGATCTGTGATCACCCGAGCCTCATTGACTCGGGTGATCACAATGCGCGCCCCCTTCAGGGGGGCATGGCCAGCTTTGAAAGGGGAGGCAAAGCAGATACACGCTGTAGCCATCATTCGGCTATAGCACGGATCTGAGCAGTTTATATATCCTGCTCATACCACAATGCTGGTGATGTACAGTTTGGTGCATTGTGTTAAAATGGTACGTCAACACAATACAAATCTTTTTTTTTTTAAAAAAAAAAAGCTTTTTATTATTTTGTCCCTTACAAGGACCCAATTTAACGCCCATGAGAATGCATGTCACTACGCGCCATGTCAATGGAATTAAAAATGTATGTTAACGAAAGGCAATGCACATCCATTTTTCAAGCATTTTCATGCATTTTAATACATTTTTATATGTGAGCATACAGGGAATGTGTTGCATTAAAAAAAATTCTGCTTGATGCATTTTGGAGCAGCTTTTATCAAGTGTATCCTTCAAAGTATGAATGGGGTTCTATACATTAGTTACTGAGATCTTACACCACACTACTACTACTAGCAAATACATTCCTTTTTTGGTATTGTTAGAATTAGACGATTTTATCCAATGCATCACTTCCACATTGCTATGAAATAGTTCTGGACATTGTAAAGGGCATAAATTTTGTTTTTATATATATTTCTATATTGTGTATTAGAGTTTTGTATTATTATTTATTAATGTTGCTGTTGTTATTATTATTAATCAACATTATTTTTGGTGTTGACACAGCTTGTTGCATTTTGAATGTTGTTTAATATCAATGATATATTAACTATTAAAGTGGTGTTAAACCCCCCAAATTATTATATTGCAGCTTACCAATCATTAGATGTGGTGGCTGTATTAGTTTTCTTTTCTTTTGGCTTCTTCCCTGTGTTTTCACCTGGTGATCTGGCCAGTAACACACCTCCTGTATTAAAAGAGACACAGCACTGAATGAGATAGCACAGGGAGCACAGCAGCATTGCCAGTCTTGGGGAGGGTAGTGTTAAATGTATTAACAGATTTAGATACGCTAGCAAATTAAAGCCAAACTCCAGCTCATATATTATAATCGGTTACAGCAAACAGTTTTCGTTCTTTTGGGATAAAGGTTTTGCATGAATAAATAAAAGCTGAGTATTTTAATAACCCCTGCTTAAGTGATTTGTCTCCATTTATCCGTGTAAACTGATGCATTCTGCCAGAGAGCTTGTACTTTTGAAAAACAACAGACTTGCTGGCTGGATCACCAGATGAAAATAGAAGAAAGAAAGCCTAGAAAAGAAAACTAATACACCCATCACATCTAAGAATTAGTAAGCTTCAATATAATATTTGCTTTTGGGTTTATTACTGCTTTAACTCTTTCTGAAATATGTTCTATTTCATATAATACTAATCAGATCACTTTCACTTGGCAGATCATTAGGAATTATAATATGGCTTCAGGGCTTTGTCATTGGCCAGTCTTAAACCTTCATGTTGGACATTGATAAGTTGTATTTGAAGTTTCTAGTCATTATTAATTACACCATTGATCATGTTTATGCATTACAACTGATGGTTTACATTTGAGTGGGCATTTTAGTGCATCTATTTATTATTTATTTATGAGCATAGTAGAGATTGGTGGCCACCATCACTCAGATTTTTTTTACATTAGAAATTCATAACTTTTTTTAGACCATTTCTCCGGGTTCCAACTCAAAGACAATAGATTGATGCTTTAAACTGTCATGTGGCTTGTATGTCTGACTGACAGCTGTATTTTTGGTACTGATATATCCAGGCTTGCTGAATATTATTTTCTCATTAGATCTTTCCTTCTTGACACTATGGCAAGTAAATTAGATGTGGTATTTATGTCAAGATATTATCATTAATTTATGGGATCCTAAAAAACTGTTGCAGGCAACCAATGAAAGGATTTAGTGAGCTGTTAACATTATTCAGTCAATACATACAGCAACTATGCTTATGTCAGAGCATTCTGTTTAAACACCTGATTAAGCCAGCAGCTCCACAAAGGTTGACTAGGAGTGTATTTTCTGAAGCTTCCCTTCTCCTGGCTCAGTCACATTTGAAAGTGGGTTTGAGCCTGACTGGTGACTGTGAGACACTTATTAGCCTGGCATTGTTTGTCATTGGGGCTTGGATGTGAGCACAGAGGGTTTTCCAGCATTGCCAGCAGGTGTGTTACAGGATCACCAAGTTAAACTGGATACACACTGTTACAGTTTTTTTTTTTTGTGCAATCCAGGGGGTTGCACGAAAAAAAACTGTCAGCTCCGGTCGGAGACACTCTACTAACCATGCAAGGTTAGTCCAGCGATCTCCCCCACTGAGCTGATGCGTTCTGACAGGGGGACGCCCCCTGCCGCTATAACACTCCGATCAGAGCTCTCTGCCATTGGCTGAGAGCACTGGTGGGGAGTCAGTCAGCTGTTGTGTCAGACAGACCAACACACACACGGGCAGAATGTCGGCCATTTTTTTTTTTTTTTTTGAACCGGCAAATGTCTCCCAAATTCTGCCAGTGTGTACAGGGCTTTAGAGAACTAAGGCACAAAGATAGACAAGTACAATCCTGCATTGTCTATATGTAAAACAAGGCCATCCTACCTGTGTGGTTTACTTTAGTAAGTTTTAATTTCTGATAGGGTGCCTAGCTTGCTAACTTGTGATACAGTTGGCCCTCTTTCAACATGTTTTGCAATGTATGTGAACTAAAAATCCCAAGTTTATGCAATGTTTGCTTGAAAGGGTGTATAGCAGTATGCAAAGGGTTCAGTCACAATGTTTTAGCTTGCTAACCAGACGCTATAAATATAATGGCAAGTTTTAGGGACATATTGTATTTATTGCTGCTAAAGTATTATGGCTTGGATATCATCTGCTCTTTGTGTTATACATATTAAAACAGGTATCCTCAAACTACGGCCCTCCAGCTGTTGCAGAACTACACATCCAATGAGGCATTGTAAAACTCTGACATTCACAGACATGACTAGGCATGATGGGAATTGTAGTTCCTGAACACCTGGAGGGCCGCAGTTTGAAGACCCCTCTATTAAAGGGTTAGAATTACTGCAGAAATGCAAATCCCTGATATTTGTTAAAACATTGTGGGTTAATACCTCAGTGCAATAATAATACTCATTAAAATAGAATGGGATTGCTGATTTTAAACATGGAAGATATGCTCTAAGAAACTTCAACAACGTTCCTAGGATGCATCTCATCCTTTTACACCCTATCCCCCTGTTGTCCCTCCCCCACCGCAATTACCAGCTGTTAAAATGACAGCCAGGAATTGCTATATATTACATGACAGGAGCGGCTGTCGTAACACAGCTGCTCCCTTGTAAAATTACTTTTGCAAGGAGTCTGCAAGCTTCATTCAGTAATAAATAATAAAAGGTAAAATAAGAAAGAAAAAAAAATTTAAACGCGCCCCGTCCCGCCGAGCTCGCGTGCAGAAGTGAACGCACACGTGAGTAGCGTCTGCATATGAAAACAGTGTTCAAACCACACATGTGAGGTATCGCCATGATCAGTAGAGTGACAGCAATAATTCTAGCCCTAGACCTCCTCTGTAAGTCAAAACATGCAACCTGTAGAATTTTTTAAACGTCGCCTATGGAGATTTTTAAGGGTAAAATTTTGTCGCCATTCCACGAGCGGGCGCAATTTTGAAGCGTGACATGTTGCATATCAGTTTACTCAGCATAACATTCTCTTTCACAATATAAAAAAAATTGGGCTAACTTTACTGCTATCTTATTTTTTAATTCAAAAAAGTGTATTTTTTCCAAAAAAGTGCGCTTGTAAGACTGCTGCGCAAATACGGTGTGACAGAAAGTATTGCAACAACCACCATTTTATTCTCTAGGGTGTTAGAAAAAAATGTATAATGTTTGGGGGTTCCAAGTAATTTTCTAGCAAAAACAGGCGAGTTTAGACACACAGTAACAGATATATGGTGCATTAATACAATACAGCACAAAAAAAAAAAGGAAAAAAGAAATGAGGTAAAAAAGTGAAGTGATCACAAAAATACAACAAAATAAGAGCATAAATAAGATTTTGCAAACATACATAAGCCGCCTGTATGCATCTCACTCAACTCATACAGACAAATGCGTGTTAGCTTGCATAAGTTGAGATGCAATATGGACCATTTTTTACGCAGGACCCCTCTGCCAGCAACATCCTGCATAGAATTTCCCATTGTTCTGTCTCAGTAACAATGTTTATCAGGACAAATAGAGGGGTCATTCTCTAAAGCAGAGACAGCCTGCAGCCAAAACTTGTAAGAGTCTAATCCTTCCCTACTTTATCCTGAAAAAAAAGGCTGAATTAGCAAGAGCAAACTTCCTTTTTTACGCTTGTATTTAATATTGTACTGTACATGTTCTATATAACTGGGCTACAAATTATGTTTTGCAGTTCTTGTGTATTTTGTACAGACCTAAATCGCTATGTATATTAAACAAAAACAAGAAAAATAACTCAATTGAAATACTGTTAATGTATTTACATATTATAATTTTCATCACAAAATCATGGGGCCCATTCATGCCTATGTATATTGTGTATGTCACATTATTTTATTTACACAGGTTCACTATTTTAAATTCACATCTGTAAAACATGCATTAGTTGAGAAAGTTTAAATCTATCTTTCTTATGTATCAACATGCCTATTGAAGACAATGGACGCAAATAAAGTGTTACAAACACTTTTCAGCCAAAAATAGCAATATAACTAACATTTTAGGAGATCAACGATGGCAGCCTACATGTTTCTGTCTACACATGTGTATTTTAACCACTTGCTTACTGCGCACTTAAACCCCCCTCCTGCCCAGACCAATTTTCAGCTTTCAGCTCTGTGATGCACTTTGAATAACAATGATGCACTTTGAATGACAATTGCGCGGTCATACCCAAATGAAATTTTTATAATTTTTTCCCAGAAATAAAGCTTTCTTTTGGTGGTATTTGATCACCTCTGCGGTTTTTATTTTTTGTTAAAAATGTTTTTTTTTTTTATATTTTGTTTAAAATTTTGCAAACAGGTAATTTTTCTCCTCCACTGATGTACGCTGATGAGGCTGCACTGATGGGCACCGATAGGCTGCACTGATGGGCACCAATGGGCTGCACTGTTGGGCACCAATGGGCTGCACTGTTGGGCACCGTTAGGCTGCATTGATGGGCACCGATAAGGCGGCACTGGTGGGCACTGAGAGGTGACACTGAGAAGTGGCACTGAAGGGCATTGATAGGTGGCACTGGTGGGCACTGAGAAATGGCACTAATAGATGGCACTGATAGCTGGCAGTTATGGGCACTGATAGGTGGCAGTGATGGACACTGATGGGTGGCAATAATGGGCACTGATCGGCACTGGTAGGTTACACTGATAGGCAGCACTGCTAGGTGGCACTAATGAGGCACTGATTGGCACCACTGGTAGGCATTGATAGGTGGCACTTGTGGGCATTGATAGGTGGCACTCATGGACATTGATAGGTGGCACTGTGGGCACTGGCAGGGGGTACTGATTGGCACAGATGAGGCAGAATTGCCTCTTCCTCTTTGGGACTGATGTCCCTTGCACATAAGCCGGTGATTGCCTTTTTTTTTTCCTCACACTGTCAGCGTGAGGAGAAAAAAAATGATTACCGAGCTTTTGTTTACATCACGTAATCAGCTGTCATTGTCTGACAGCTGATCATGTGGTAAGGGGCCGGGATCGGCCCCTTACTCGGATCTGTGATCCCCCGAGTCTCAGTGACTCGGTGATCATTGTGCGCGCTCTGCAGGGGGCACGTGGGGAGCGTGCAAAGGGGAGGATGTCTATTGACGGCCTCCCGGAAATTCAGGTCTGCGCTGTGGCCGTCATTTGGCTATAGCGCAGACGCCAAGTGGTTAAAGGAATGATGTGTCTGGAACCCATGGTTCCTAAATGGAGGATAAACATTTCATTGTTTGCAGTTGTGGCACTATTGTGGCATTATATTAATAAATGGTTGGAAATAATACCTATAGCGAGATATTTGTTAATCCACCCAATTATCAAAGATTTCACTTAAAATCCCCTCAGCTTTCTCACAATAATCACGCATTTTTTCAAATTTTTATTATGAAAATATGAGAATCCTGGGAGTTATGTGAACACATTTTTATTGAACCTCTTAGTAACAACCATGAGATATTTACCTTTAAAAAACATTTAAAAAATCAAAGAATAAAAAAAAAAAAAACTGGAGAGCAGTAATATAACAGCTTTATTTTATGGCGCTCCATTGCATATATGATATTTACTCTCTTGCACCTGAGAATTGCACTTTAATCATTTTGTTCACATGATTTATTATTGTTTAATTAGTTATATGAAGGCTTTGAACAAACAGTGGCAAGGCTGCATCCTATAATGACCTTCACTATCGCACTGAAATTTCACATTTAAATGATGTGTTAAAAATGCAAATTTAAATAGCAGTTTTTCCATGGCTGTTTGATTGGTATGTCTTTGTGTGATAGTGAAGTTTTAAATTGATAAAAAGCAGCACTTCTGACATTCCTTTTTCTCTTTCTTGCTTTGACTTTACCGTGTTGTTCTACAAAGCATACATTTACTTTGAAAGGCAGTTGCTGTCTGGCCTCTGCTCACAATTATAATCTCAATATGTACTACTTGACAGGACAGGCGTATTGTCCCAGTTTTTGACACAGGAAGAGGAACAAGTTCTAGCGAAGTCTCAAACTAATGTAAATGAGGTTGAATTTGTCTTGCTGCCTCTAAAGCATGGGTTGTGTTATACTTGGATGTACAAAAACAGTCTTTGATATTAATTTTAACACTGTTTAGCTATAACTTTGCAGTGGTAGTCCTCATTACTTGCTATTTTCTCTTACTTTTTAAAAGATTATATTGCGAGCAAAAACATTACTTCTTTTATTTTTGATTGTGTTGTCTTAATCTGTTCTTAAACCGTTTGTTGTGAGCGTTCAGTAAAGAATAAGCTGTTTCAAAAGAATTAATCAATTTTTCCTGTGAGTGTTCATGCTGATAGCATCTAATTCCACTTGAATATCTTATCTTTTACACATATTTTGTTTCTTTTGGGCATAGGGGATCTTTGAGGTTTAAGCAAAATCCCAGATGTACTTAAGGAAAAAATTGTACTGTTGACAGAGTTATTCCAATCTCATTATGACAGTGTATCAAACATTCTGTCAAGCGACTAATTCATTTCTTCTTGACTGTAAGAATTACTTGATAAATGAGTATTAACAGTTGGGCCAAAAAAAAGTTTAAAGGATGAGTTTACCTTTGGGAACATGTTACATGTTCCGCCCATTTTTAGGGCAGGAAGGTTGACGCTCCTTTTAATTTGACTGTGAACGGCAAGCCATTACCAATATGCACCATCTACCCTTTCATGTCCCCAAGGGCCGTTTATATGGCACATCTCTGAGCGAGCAATTCCAGTGTTCTTTACCACCAGCGTTGCTACTAAATGACTATTTATAAGTTCTTGGAGTTTTTTTTTACAGCCCCTGCTCCTGTTTTGGTGCACCTGGCATTGTCACCCTTGGATGGGGCTCTGGGGGTGTAGCCTTCCTAAATGTACACAGGCAGCTTGTCACTAGATCCTACTGGGCGCTCTGTCACAGTTGCCCCTGTAATGATATTCATGCCGAAGATATTATAGCGCAGTCGTGCATCTTTTTTTCATCTTTGTTACACCCTCCCATCTGATGGTCTTTCTTATATAGCACATTTCAGCCACTTACCTAGATCGCTTTGCCATGTGCTTTTTCCTACATGTTCTCTCAGGAAACTGTGTTTATTCTGGCTCCTGTGCCTCCTTGCCTTCTGTATCTTGATGATGGGACTGATGCACACACTTTTCTAATCCTACATGAGATGGTCTGGATACCTCGCCATGACTGACATACCTCTGGTGTCATAGAACATCTGTGGAGTTCAGAACCCCCTGAAACACACTATGATCACTTCTTGTCTACATAGATTTCAATCTGCAATTGTAGGTCTCCAGGAGACTCACCTTACCCAAGAATCTGCTTCCTCCCTTCAATACGCCTGGCTTAGTAAGACCTATCACTCT
This sequence comes from Aquarana catesbeiana, assembly GCF_042186555.1. Classification (NCBI taxonomy): domain Eukaryota; kingdom Metazoa; phylum Chordata; class Amphibia; order Anura; family Ranidae; genus Aquarana; species Aquarana catesbeiana. The sequence continues at coordinate 218,668,344 of NC_133325.1, read as the reverse complement.
GCCCACACAACATATTCTCGTGGGATGAGTGTCCTGGTGCACAGAGCATTGGCCTTTCAGGAACTGGACTCTAAAGTGGACTTATATGGGCGTTTTGTCTTCATTTACTGGAAGTTATTTACTTTAAAGGATAAGTTCACCTTTCGTAACATTATACATGTTACACCCATATTAAGGGTGTAACATGTTACAAACAGACTGGCCTGCACCCCCCTGATTTCCCGATCTGACAGCTAGCAGGGATCTTCTGCCCGCCCGGCCACACCACTCATTCACAGTGCTCTGTGTATGGAAAACTGTAAGGTCCAGCAGCCTTTGTGGCTGTGGGCTTATAGTTTTCAATGAACTAGCAGAGCGCTGTGGTAGTTCATTCTCTCTTCCTGTCAGATTGTATCTGCCTGCATGTACAGGATGTACAGGCACACAGATACACTGACAGATCTACAGGAGACCTGCGTGGCACCAGGAATCTGCTGATCATTGGTGGAATGCTTTAGAGGCTCCAGAAACAAAAAAATAATAATTTTTAAACATTTTTTACCTGCAAATTTGCATTTTTTTTTGTTAAAAAGTGAGCTCATCTTTTAACTTTGGTTTTAGCCTTTGTGTACATACTTCTTCCATTCTCTAGGGAAGTACTCAAGTTATTATTGTTGCACTTGGCAGACACACCTGATGTCCCTTTATTAATTATGGGTGACTTCAATTGTTACTTAAAGGAGTTGTAAAGTCTTGAGGTTTTTCACCTTAATGCATTCTATGCATTAAGGTGGAAAAAACCCTTCTGTGCTGCAGCAGCCCCCCAGAGCCCCCCATTTTTCTTACCTAAACTTGATCATTCGAGCGTCAAGGATGAGCAGCTCCAGCCGCAGTCTCGGGTTCTCAGTGGATAGATTGATAGCAGGGGGAGCCATTGGTTTCCACTGCTGTCAGTCAAATCCAGTGACACAGGACCAGGGCCGAGTCCCGCTGTCTGTGTCAATGGACGCAGCGGCAGGACTCGGGAGCGTGCCCGCACAAGTGCCCCCATGGAAGGCGGCTCTCCGTCGGGGCACACGATGAAGAGGAGGGGCCAGGAGCGCTGCTGGGGGACCCCAGAAAAGGAAGACCAGGGCTGCTCTGTGCTTAACCTTTGCACAGAGCAGATAAGTCTGACATGTTTGTTTAAAAAAAAAAAAAAACACCTTTACAATCACTTTAAGTCCATGGTTAGACAGACATCTCCCTAAACTTTCACCACCTGGTGGAAGACTACAGTCCTTACCAGATTGCTATTGGAAGTGGGATGGGTTGATGTGTGTTCCTTACTGACAAACAATTTTTCTGTTTCTCCAAATCTCATGGGTCCCTCTCTAGAATAGACCCTTGTGTCAGCGACTCCCAAGCCGCTGCTCTGGTGACCCGAATTTAACATTTACTACAAGGAGTGTCCGACCTGGTCACAGGCTCGATCTCCATCGTCTTTACCCAGAACCCCCTGGAAAACACATTTTGGTTGCAGCTATTTCTCTCCCATGGACATATTTAAATTTATCAACTACAAGTACCGACATCTTTTGTGGATGTCGGCTTGTAGTTTTCAGGGAACTACCACTGCACTGTTGAGCACTCTGGTAGTTAATCTATTCTTCCTGTCAGTGTAAAACTGCCTGCCTGTACGCTGTATGGGCGGACAACTTACACTGACAGTCTGCGAGAGTAATGCATGGCACTAGTGATCTGCTAATAGCTGGTGCAATGCTTTCCAGGCTCCTAAAAAAACAAAAAAAAAAAACACAAATAGTAAATGCAAAAATGTGCATTTGTTATTATTTTTTAAAAGGTGAACTTGTCCTTTAAGGTGTTGGTTTGTCTATCCATAAAGTCCACCTACACCACAACAGGTTTGCTTGTTTGCTGGCAAGTTGAAGCTCATTGATTCTAGTGACAGCATGAGGTCAGGCAGATGAAAAGACATCAACTGTCGAGCCTCAGGTGCTTTCTCACTCCTAGATCAGAGGCAAGAACCAAGCAGTACAGAAGCCGGCCATACGAGGAACAAAATCAGGCTGGTTATAAATCTACTGATCAACTTTTGTACAACCAGCCTGTTGGAAAAGTTCTGCATGGTCAGCGCGCCGCCTATAGCAGGCAGCACTGATCAATGTGTGCCATCAGAACACAATAGCTCAGCTGGAGTAATTACCCAATCCACCTGGAATGTGTGGATGGGGAAATGTGGTCTTTTTTTCATTCAGCTGGCTGGTTGAACTAAAAAATGAACTAAAGAACTAAAAAGCATTACACATGTTTAATGTACTCTGATTCTCCCAGTTAGCTTTTTTTGTTTGTTTTCTTTTATTTCTTTTATTCCCATAATGGTTTTAAAGAAGCTTTTTTGGCTGTACTTCTCCTGTGGATCTTGCACTTTCATTAAGATCCTCATCATTTCATTCCATAAAGTATTTTTTAATGTCTTTGGGGCACCTCTGGCAGGCCAAGATGTGTTTTGACATCTTTGTGGCATTTGGAAAAAAAAATTTCTTACAATATTTGCATTATGCAAGTTTGCTCTCAGCAGAAATTGTATTGTGGAGATTTTTCCAAACTCTAGATGTTGGTCTCACCATTTTGCTGAGAGGAGGAAAAGAAAAAAAACAATTTACTAAGCAGACTATAGGTAAACACTATTCTGTGATGGTGGATAACATTATTAGGAACCATTTAAAGGTTATAAAGATGAATTTGTCAACCAATTTTAACCTCTTACCTGTCAATTAAGGCCTGAGAGGACAAAAAAAAAATGTTCTATTCCAACAATCACCCAACTGTCGGAGGTACAAGATGGAGCCCACAAGCAAACTAATCTGGAGCCTTTCCTCTGCAGTGCCCCCTAGTGGCAGATATGCATATTTTTTGTTTGAGAACTGCATTGAGAAGTACAGTGTTACTTGAATTGTATTCCAGGATTTACTTGTCTTCAGCTGAGAGAACGTGCCATATTTTAAGATTTTACATAAAGTCTCATAAATATTTTAATAGGGTCTTCATGTTATATAGTTGAATACCATGTCATAGATATATTATTTATTATTGTCAAATAACATATTCCATGATTCTTTCTTTTTTCTCCAATTTTTCTGTGACAAAAAAAGGCTTTGAAAAAAAAGGATTTTTCCCCCCAATTTTTCCATTTTTTTCTAGGCATAACTGGTTACATTTTTTATTTTTTTATACCAGTTTGCATGTACATTGAGTAATTTCAGTGTTTCAGTAAATCCTGTAAATGTGCCCTGTTTACTGGCACACTTCCATCAAGTGTTTTGTTATAGTTAAGGACCAGTACTGCTTTGTGTATTTTTAGTGCTTGCCACTATGCTATGTGAGAAAATCAAGCATTTCTGTCATGTTTTGCAAAGGTTACACTCTGATCAGTCTCTATGTTAATCTGTTTGTCAAATTCTAAATTGTAAAGCAGCCCATGCATGTTTTTGGTATAGACAGTCACATTTAAGGCTGCTTAGCTATAGTTACTGTAAATCAATACCATATTTTATTAACACTATAAGCATCTCATGCTCTGACCCAAAAAATCACAGATTTCCACATACCTAGGGACTCAGGTGTTTTCCTCCTACATCATATTAATTTCCCATTCAAGACATGGAAAAATCCCATTATAATGAATTTGGTCGACACAGTCTGCTCCTGTATTTCAACCCTCTGGAAATCTCCCTCATCACCTACCATTCAGCAATGGTCTGTTGCATCACATCACATCTAACATATGGAAGATCTTTCTAGCTCGATTAATGGGACCACCTCCAAATTCTGGTTTACATGGTTCTACTGGTTGCATGTCTCCTTCATTGATGAATATAAACAATTATTTCCGGCTTACTTTCCACTTCCCCTTTTTTTGTTCATATCCTGTTTATTATGAATGCTTACACCATAAAGTTATCTTACCACATAGTTATTTGGTATACTATTTTTGCTCTGACTACTGTTGAATTACTTTCCTATTCAATGTATGTTGGAAGTCATGTATATCTTTAGCACTGCATTTGTAAGATATAACGTTGTTTACAGTAGATGTTTTGAGACCTTTTTTCTCTTTCTTAAATGTTGTATAAAAAAACACCGTAGGCAGAGTCAAGCACTTGGGCATTAATTCATTTCACTGGCCAGAATAATAATTTATTCTTCCCATTGAAATAAATTGATGCTCAAGTGTTAAAAGTGCACTGTGCTTAGTTGTATTTTTGCAGCTTCAAGTGTTTTTCTGCCAAAAAAAACCTCTAATCCTGAACATGTTTCTTCTACGTTCTGAAGAGGAATAATTACTGCCTCTAAACGCTACTGCTCTTAAACTCTTTTGGCTGCATGGCCGTGTCCCTACTGTGCATGTGCTCTCTCCCTGGCCCGTGAGGAGGAGGGGGGCCGAGCTGCTGATGTACTTCGCCGCGGCCCAGTTTCCCGGAAGTGGGGAAGGGGACCTGTCAAAAACAGGTCCCTGCCACCCCTCCCCCCTGTAAGGTGTCAAATGTTGCACCGGAGGGGGGAGGAGACGAATAAGCGGAAGTTCCAATTTGGGGTGGAACTCCGCTTTACATTTTCTACTTTTGTGTAGTGATTATTAGGTATGTCCACATCCCAAATACAATGTCTGTGCCTGAGGAACCTATCCAAAGGCCAGGCACATTGGAGAAGAGGAGGTTGTTTAGGCATACCTTTGTTTATACCAGTAGCAAATTTGAGATTTCAAAGTCAACCGGAGGTAAGGTGAAACCAAGAAGAGAGCTTTGGACACTTTTAGTAAAGATAGCTGCTCCAGAATAAATGTACTTTGAAATCAGACCATGTGTAGACCAGACAGCAGCTCATAACAATAGCAAATCTTATGTAGCTCTATTAATTTATAATAGTATTTTTTTTGCAGACCGTGTTTTATCATAACGCCAGTTGTTAACTCTGCTTATTCTTTCTTCCCTTTTGTGTGAAAAACATGGGCTGGCCTGCTTTAGATAATAGTATAGTGGGGTGCATCACCCATGGGAGTGTGAATTAAGTACACAAGTCATGCTTCTACAGTAAAGTAATGAGCAGGCTGAGTTTATAGCTATAGATTTCCTTTAAATACTCATCTAAATCTGTCTTTTGCAGTTTGACGATCTGAACATTTTGCAGTGTAATTTGACTTTTAATGCAATGCATAGTGATGGAGCTTTAGAATGATAAGGTATAAAAAGCACTTTGACAGTATGTTTATTTTCAGCTGTTTTATTAAGTTAAAAAGGCACCAAAAGCAATAGCCTGCAGCAGTGCTCATTTTGCAACCTTTACTGTTATTCCCACATGCTCCAGCAGCACAAGGCTGTTATCTATTCATGCACAAAGAGATTTACTAAGGAAGTCTTGTGTCCTGAATCTCATGGTTGATGCACTTTCATGTTGAAGAAAGTTTACCTGTAGAATGGACCCTCTGTCCATCGATGTTTGCTATGTTTTTACATACCTGTACAAATATATACATTAGCAATCACTGTGTAGAAAACATTTCACAGGATAGATGCCTTATTAGCTTTTATAACTCACCCACCTATTGTTCAGTGCTGTCAAGAGATGTTGAAATATAAGTAGAAATCTTTGAATATATTCCAAAGCTTAGATTGTTCTGCAATTCTTATTTCTATTAAGAGAGTGCTTGTTTGAAACTTCTCTTGGCTGAAGTAGAAGAATATTCCTGAGATCAGAATGTTAGGTTCTGATATGAATAATTCATTTAACGCATTAGACTAGGTGAGGCCAGTAGTGAATAAATGAATCAAGCTGTCTATGGTGATAGCTTTCAAAATTCTCAAATTTATATTAATGGAATGTACCTTTATATGATGAAGAATTCTACTGGCCAGGATGTGAAAGATAGTGGCATAGAGCAGATTTTGTTGGAGATTCCAGGAGATTTCCATACATATGTATGTGTATCTTTGAAGAAAAAGCTGAAAGTCAGACATGTCATGATGCAGTCTTGGTATAAAAATGTCACTAACTATTACATCTAAAAAAAAAAGGCTTCATATGAATATTTACACAGCACCACCTCAGATAGATTTTTGCATGTGTTTTCATAATATACGATAAGTTACAATTGGGATTTACTAGTTTACGTCATAACATGCAAGGACATTTCTGACAGAGCCTAAGATGTCGAGTATGCCCTAGTCTACTCCTAGGTAATTCCAGTTGGCTGTTTTCTCAACTTTTTGCAAGTGGCGATACTGTTTATTGAGTAATAAGGTAGCCATGCATTTCAGCATGCATTTTGGATGTATTATGATTCACTTCAGAATGTAAAATAAAGTCCTGCTACAAGACGAACATTATGCTATTCTCAAAAGAACAGAAAGAGCATTGTGAACAGGTTTCATCTGAATATTTACTTCCGGGAATGTATTTTTGTTTTGGATAGAGTGTACAAAAGCTTGAATGCATTTTGGGAAACAACGGGGAGGGGAGGTGCCGACCTGAGTGTAGCATCAAAATGATGACTTTAATAGGATAAGATTAAAAATACAAGATGATAGAAGATGCATGCTCGTCAGAGTAAAGTGCAGTCCTGGCATTCCACATGTCTCTGTAGGTCTCACCGCTGTTCTGGATAGCTGGAAAGGATTGAGCAGCTGGCTGGAATGGACCACAGTGTTTCTCCAGGAGCAAAGGAACCAAGCAACTTCATACAGACCAGCATGGACCGTGGAACAGGAAGTGATGTCACCGGCATCTGATTGGACCCAGGCAGGGCTGGAATCTTGTCAATCAAGGCTGCAGTAGTAAAAGGCTATGCGCTCGGAGCTGGCAACTCCTTCTATTGGCCTGCTGCCCTCTAGAGCGCGTAGCCTTTCACCACTGCAGTCCTGATTGACAAGATTACAGCCCTGCCTGGCTCCAGTCAGACGCCAGTGACATGCACTTTACTTTGATGAGCATGCATCTTCTATCATCTTGTAAGTGTCTTTAATCTTATCTTATCCTTATGCTACACTCAGGTCGGCGCCCCCCCCCCCCCCCCCCTGTTTTTTCCTTACATGTCTTGCAGAGTTCTGCAGACAATCTGAAGGATGGCTGCCTTCCTTTTTAACCCTTATACCCCTTTCTTTTCCAATTACCCAACCTATGGATACATCACCATCCAGCTAGTATAGCCACAGACTATACTCCTAAGGATTACTCCATCTGGAGCGCCAGATAAACACTGACTATAATGCTAACTAAATGAATTTTGGGGTTTCTTTTGGTCACCTCCTTGCCTGATTATGACCAGGATAAAAAATTAGGTAAATTACCGATAAATAAAGATTTTCACTCACTTCCTACATGTCACCAGAAGTAGTGAAGGGAAATCTCCACAACAAGGCACAAACAGTACAAACAAATAAATAAACTTGACAGAGGTTGTAAGCAAATTTCCAAATCTATACATCCTTAAACAAATCTTTCACTTTAAGAGGAACTGTCTGTGGCTTATACCCCTAGTTCCCAACTTGCTGGACTTTGTCACTTTTTGTGCGGCCCTCTTTCAGACACTAATCTGTGTGTCCCTATTGCCTTGTTATAGCAGTGATCTCTAGCAGTCTCAGTAATATGTCTCCAGTCTATGACTGTCTCCTGAAGCATGTCCCCAGTCTCCAACAATGTCTGTATCAAATTTACAGTGTTGCCTTATGAGTTTATGTGAAATCTCCATTAATAGCTGTAAAATATTGCAATTAGGAATATATATAATTTAGCTTGTATCTATGCAGGCTGGAAGATAATATCTTCACACATATCTGTGAGAAGACCAGACAAGATGGGGCACAGGCTTTTATGTACAAACAATGGAATTCAAACCTCATTGTTTTACATAAACTCATTTCAAAGGATCCCATGCTGGGATATGCAATGAAGGGAGGCCAACCCGTAATCAATACTTAACTTCCCGGGAAAATTCAAGTCAATCTCTGGCTCACAAGGATTTGCATTAAAGGGGGCTGACTTAGGCAAAGTATAGGAAAGCTAACCAATCAGAAGTCACGCTATGCCAACCAATGAGGCATCAGCCTGTATTTATATACACAGAATAGCTGGAAGGAAACGCTCTCTTTTGGGGAGACCAGCCATCAGGATGGAACCTTGGTAAGAAAGGGTAATTATGGTAAGGTTATGCCCTTTACTTGTAACTAAATATGTTTGTAGATTACTGTTTTAAGGAATATACTCTGTATATTTTCATGTAATTCTTTTATTTCAACCTAATATTTTCTTCCTTGGTGTAGACTATAAATAGATGGTTGTGTATTAAATAGACTTTCAAATACTTACCAATAAACGTTGTTATTGTGTTAAAGCTTTCACTCTTGGCCAAAGAACTCTCATTTAACCCACATCAGATCTTTGAGATATTAAATCTTAAATATAATAAACGGGTAACAACAGCCTCTGACAGTCTCCTGCAGCATATCTGCAATCTCTGACCATCTCTTATGTTATATCCACAGTCTCTGACCACCTCTTGTATTATGTCTGCAGTATCTGACAATCTCCCGTACCATATCCACTGTCTCTCACTATCTCACTATCTCTTGTATCATGTCCAGAGTCTGGGACTGTATCCTGTTCTGTGGCTGCTGTCTCAGATACTGAATATTCACTAAAATTTATGTGCGGCCACTTTGGGATGTTGAGGGCCAGATTTGAGGCCCCCCAAATCCAGGAAGTTGAACAACCACTGGCTCCAGTTGCATATTTTATTGTACTGGACCACTGTTTACTGTCGTGATAACATACCCGCTGAGTGCAACAGATTTGTCAGCCACAAGCAGGTTTTAGAACCATTTCCCCTTTAAAGCAGAAGTTCACCCTAGAATGACTCTAAACATTAAACAGCCATACAACACATGTACTTTTGATAAATGTATATCGCCATGTTTGACATCTGTCCAGCAATCAGCATTAAAAGCTGCTGACCATTTCCCAGGGACACCATGCAACTCATGGTGTTACTCTGCAGCTTATGCTATCATTGTCTTGTAATTGAAAAGCTTCCCCTGTGCTCTAAAGCTTTTGAAAATGTGGAAAGCATGAGGAGGGCTGAGCAACTCCATTAGCATGCCAGCAGTTTCCATTGCCGATGGCTGGAAAAACTGGAGTGCAGACATAAGTTTTTAAGGTACATGTCTATTATGGCGGTACATACAGTAGTTCATGTTTATACAGTAGTTCTAGGGTAAACTTCCACATACCTATTATTATAAGTATTCTAGTATTTTAATGAATTATGTGTGTTTTTTTACACTTGACCACCTTTTTGATCATCAAAATAAAAATAGCTTAAGTACTAATCGTGTTTTTTATGCTGAAAGCCACTTTCTAATGAAGACAAAAAGGATATAGTATGGCAATTTTAGCTTCAATTATATACTTCAATGGCCCTTAACTAGTGGCTTGTGATTAGATCTCTGCTCCCTTTGATGTTGCTTTAACCAACTTCCTAGCAGGTGCTCAGCTTTGAACTGACTGCCTTAAGCACAGTACAGTTCCTGCTACAATATATACTTCTTACCAATGAAACAATGATGCTGGTCAAAGGCTGCTGCTTGCTTTTGGTCACTGTGCGGATAGCAAATACCTTATAACCATAATCACTTGGAAGTATAAGAAAAGTTGTTTACTTATATTTAGTTGTGTTTCATAAAGTTATGAACTAGCAGTATCTGGAAACAACGTACTTATGTATGTGTTGGAAAGCAACTGTTACATGTAGTGCCATCAGAACAGTAAACCCTCTCAAAGTAAACTTGACCTGGTCTAACTTGCATCTATAGTAAGAGCGGTGTAATAGTGCAGACACATGCAAGTAACAGTATTAATATTTAAATCAATTCCTGTGTTCCTATGCTGTATACAAAATGTTGATGTCTTTCCAATTCAAGATTATGTGCTGCCCCACTCCCTGTATTTAAGCAAACATATTTTAGGTTAGTGATTTCTAAACTTTATTGCACTTACTGTGGCAAACTAAACACCAAGTGCACATGGACCAGCATTTTTTATTTTTATCCAAACTAATATTTTCAAGTAAGAATATGTATTACATTTTTAATGTAATTATTTTTTTAAACTATTTCCAGCTGCTCACATTAACCACTTACAGACCGGAAGATTTGGCTGCTTAATTACCAGGCCACTCTTTGCGATACGGTGCTGCGTTGCTTCAACTGACAATTGCACGGTCATGCAACGTTTCACCCAACAAAATTGACATCCTTTTTTTCCCACAAATAGAGCTTTCTTTTGGTCTTATTTGATCACCTCTATGGTTTTTATTTTTTGCGCTATAAACAAAAAAAGAGCTACAATTTTGAAAAAACATTTTTAACTTTTGCTATAATAAATATCCCCAAAAATGTTTTTAAAAATCAAATTTCTTCCTCAGGTTAGGCCAATATATATTCTTCTACATATTTTTGGTAAAAAAAAAAAAAAATTGCAATAAGCGTATATTGATTGGTTTGCGCAAAAGTTATAGCGTCTACGAACTATGGGAAAGATTTATGGCATTTTTATTTATTTATTTTTTTTTTAATAGTAATGGCGGGGATCTGCAATTTTTAGCGGTACTGCGACATTGCAGCAAACAGATCGGACACTTTTGACACATTTTTGGGACCATTGACATTTATACAGCGATCAGTGCTATAAAAATGCACTGTTTACTGTGTAAATGTCACTGGCAGGGAATGGGGTTAACACTAGGGAGCGATCAAGTGGTTAAATGTGTGTTCCCTGGGTGTGTTCTAACTGTGAGGGGATGGGACTGACTGGAGGTAGAGACATATCGTTTTTCCTACTTAGCAGGAACAAACGATATGTCTCTTCTCTCCTGACAGAACAGGGATTTGTGTGTTTATGTGCTGCCCCACTCCCTGGAATTACCTAGGAGTAGACTAGGGCATACTCGACATCTTAAGCTCTGTCAAAAATGTCCTTGTATGTCATGACGTAAACTAGTAAATCCCAATTGTAACTTAGAGTTTTCACATATTAATGAAAACACATGCAAAAATCTATCTGAGGTGGTGCTGTGTAAATATTCATATGAAGCATTTTATTTTAGATGTAATAGTGACATTTTTATACCAAGACTGCATCTTGACATGTCTGACTTTCCCTGTTCCTGCTATCGTGCACACCATCGCGCGTGGCCGGCAGGGATCGTGCCCACCGGCCACGATGATCGGGTTCACCACCGTGCAGCGGCGGTGAACCCGTGATACCATATGATATTAGCTGTTCAAACTTGTAATTTTTTTCCACTGGTTTTTATTTATATGACATGTAAAGGGAGTGCAATTTTGGATAATACTCTTAAACCAGTGAATCTGTGATTCTAAAATTAAGTTGGGGATTACTATGTTGTCTATGAAAGCTTACTCACAGGGAAGTCCAGCAGCTAAATGCATATTTGATCTACATATTGCATAATGTGTAACCCCTGTCAGCTAGCATGCTACAGGAGCAGCACATCTTAGTCAAGAACTCAGGCCTAGAACACAGTCCATCCTATGATTGGACAACAAAGGAACAGCAGCACCTTGATAAATTAATCCCTCAGCTCATCTTACCTGCTAACTCCTTTTTTTCTTTTCTTTTTTTTTGTTAGCATGTTCCATGTCTCTGCACTGCACCGTTTGGCTCATATGAGGAGCGTAAATAAGAACCCCCATTCCCCCAGGGCATCCAAAGCAGCTAGTGCTGACAGCCACTAAGCTTTCAAAGCAGGAGCTACTCCTGATGCCTGTCAAATTTCAGAGACAGGAAGTTCAGAGCAAGGGATGCTCTCCTTAGCTTAGTCATATGACCCAGTCAAAAGAGGACTTCCTCTCACCCTGAACATACTGGTCTTGTGAGTGTGTTATGGAGGGAGGAAACATGTACTGGGTGGGATGATCTATACTGGGGAGTGCTTTGTACTCAGGAAGGCTGTGCTAGGGACGTTTCTACTAGGAAATCTATACTGGGGAAGATCTGTACTGTGGAGATCTGTGCTAGTGGGACATCTTTACTTGGGGAAAATATGTGGGGAATCTGTACCTCTGGGAGATCTGTACCGGAGGAGATTTGTACAGAGGGGAAGTGTGTTTGTGGGTTGTTTTTTTTTTTTTGGGGGGGGGGGTGATCTGTACTGAGAGATGTGCACTAGTAGAGGATCTGTACTGGGGGGAGGAGGAGAACTGTATTAGGGACGATCTCTATTAGTGGGAGATCTGTACTGAGGGAAGAGCTCTTTAGGAGGGAAATGTTTACTTGTAGGGGATCAGTCTTGGGGGAAGAGGAGAGCCGTACAGGGGGAGATCTGTACTGGGAGGATTTTGCTGGGGATATCTGTACTGGGAAATCTATACTGGGAGCAGGCTGAACTGTGGAGATCTGTGCTAGTGGGACTTTTTTATTTGGGGGAGATCTGTACTGGAGGAAATTTGTTTGGAATTTTGTTCTAGGATTTTGGCTTGGAAAGGGAAGTAATTTTTTATACAGCTACTCGAATCACTCCCTTGCCACATCCGTAAATATAGCTTAAGAAAAGGAGGGAATCACTGGGTCAGACTTTAGAGGCAAGTGGGACCACATTGTTTATATAAAATCCATATTTTTTTTATGAACAAAAAAATATAAAAAGAGTACACATAGAAAAAGGACAGTGTCAGTTAAAACCATCTATTCACATATATGCAATATATGGCCAGCAGGGCCAAAAAGCTTCAGGTATTTTGTTGTTTTTACATGTTATCGAGTGAGTGGGCCCCCGTGTGTCAACCCATTTCGCTGATCTGCTTCCTCAGGACAAACGACAGGCACTGTCAAGCAATGTAAACCCCAAGCAATGTAAACCCCACGGCTGGTATACCAAAAATTGATGTGCAAGAAAAACTCACTTGAAGGCTTCCTTTAACTAAAATGGCACGCATATGATCGGGACTGCACCATGAATGGTATATCAATTCCACCAGATATTAGCTGTAGAAGATCAGAGTACCGCCAGCCAATAATGCCATTTCATTATACAGGGAACCAAAAAAAACAGGTCCCCAATTGTGGACTTAAGTTGTAGGGGCGAGAAAGTTCCTAAAATGCAACTGTCCCACCAGTCCAGTAAAGCCAATCCATAAGATCTAATAATGATCCAAGAAGGCAATAGATGTGGCGTGCAATGCCTGGCGTCCTTTATACTCCCACTGCCAGGAAGACGCCAAAGAGGGCCACCACCTGCCGCAAGGAGAAGGATGTGACGTAATATGGATTTTATATAAACAATGTGGTACAGCTTGCCTCTAAAGTCCGACCCAGCAATTTCCCTCCTTTTCTGGAGATAATTTTTTGTTACACTCTGAGTACAACTAAGAGAGAGCTGTACTGGAGGGAAATCTTTACTTGCGGGAAGAGCTGTTTTGAGATTTTGTGTTTTTTTTTTGTAATCTGTCTACTGACCTGAATATTCTGCTCTCCTGATCCCTGCACTCTCTGCATTATGTACCCCTGCTTTCTGTGTGTAAATGTACCCCAGCCCCTCCGCTCTGTGTGTTATGCACTCTTGAGTCCTTCACTATATTACACTAGGCTGTGTACAGTATTTTGTACTTTTGATCAATACACTCTGTATGTTGGGCTGTATATGACATACTCCTGACCACTGCATTCTTAGGTACATTATATGCTGCTGACCACTACACTATTTATGTTGTTAAGTAGTCACTGACAATGTTGACACAGTTCTTCTTCAAGGTAGCCTGTGTGTTTTCGAGTATATGAAATTGAAGAATTTCATTTATGCAAATGATTGACCTGAGGTTTCTACGTGACTTTTAGACTCTTACATCACATAGTAATTAAAACATATTTTGGGGCATTTGTTATCATCTACACTGAGTAGGCTTAAGTTTTAAGCCCCTCCCACTGCTAGTACAATTTTGGCACATCAGCAATTTATTGCGGAACACTGTGATTGTTTCCTTATTATTCTGTGCATTGTTGAGGCCGAACCTCTCCCAGGAAATAAAAAATGATCTATAGTACAGCCCTGCCTCATATTGCTAACCCTCCTTCTCCTAGTTTGAATGTTTCTGGACAGGAGGTAACCAGAGGCTGCTATCAATACTATGTATGTATGCAAGCCGCATCTAAAATGCCTTTTTACTGGTTTTTGTCTCTTTTGACTTGTTTTAATTAATGCTTTATACGTTTAGCTTTTCTTCTAGGGTGTACAGTTGTTTTTGTTTGTGTACGAATGCTCTTAAAGATAGACAGATCCATAATGTAAGGGATCATGCAAACGCATGATAATGAGCAAATGAGCTCTAATGTAAAAATTGCAGCAATTTTCTGTTCCTGCTGAGCTGCAGGTGGCACATACAGCCAGTCATGTAGGTGAACGGCTGTATGCGCTTGTACTCTGATAAACATCAATGGTTTCTTGCATCTGCGTTTACATGCGTACGATGTATAGTATTTCCTGAACATAAAAATTGAGCATTCAGAATAAATATGATATGCGCATGTAAATTGCAGTGCAAGAAAGCATCCAGTATTTACCTGAGTATGCATTAGCTGTGGCTCCATGTACACAGAAAACCGTTGGGATTTTTATCTAGGGCTCATTTGAGCCTCTTACAGTCCAAGTGCATGATCACATTGTAACAAAAATAGATGAATATATTTACCTTGTAAATTGAGTAATTTCAACAGCTGTTCATTTAAAATGGTTTTCTTTTTTTTTTTTTTACCAGTAGACTGCAGTCCCTCTTTTAGCAACAAGAGATTTATATGATGTATTTTTGTGTGCATTTAAATGTTAGACCTCCAATCACACTATAATTGATCTTATGTGACCAGGACTTACTGTTGCAAAATGACCTTCAGCTGAAGTCAAGCACTATTTGCGTACTTTAGCATGTAGAAGGAAAACTGTACACACTGCCCTTTCAGATAGAAAATAACCTTAGTAACACGATCTGTGTGATTTCTCTGTTACCCATTAAATGGCTTCATTAAATTTATTTAAATGACATTACTATGAATAGTAGTGTTTTAAAAGAAAATTCTCAGAAGACCTCTTTTTTTACATATATTTCAGTTTCTCACATTTGCTAATATTTTATTTTAATTACATATTTCTTAACCCTACAGCACAGTGATATGCATTTTCTGATAAGTTCTGACTTCTAATTAAATTATTCTAATATGTCATATGAGCTGAGTTCTTCCTGCATATTTCAAGTATAATGGAAAAGATAATTTGACTTATAACCTCTTTATGTATTAATGCTTACTTTAAGTAGATGTCATGACAGTGAGTGGGTGAGGAGCTTTAACAAAATGAAACTGTTATTCTGCCAAAAATTGTAATCCAGGTTAAAGCAAGTTCAGATGAAGCATTGCTACTATCAGCGGGAATACGTCACATTTAAGTGGTTTGTTTTTTCATGACTCTTAAAGCTCTTTAGTTTCAGGCTGACAGTTAATATGGTGCTAAATGGGTCTATAGCTTTATTTATTGTGATCATGAAAATCCAACACAATGCTTGCCGTAGCAAGGAGCTGCTGGTTTTACATATACAAATCTTATATTGGGAAGGTCATTGGAATGTTCTGCAGCTGTTTATAGGAGGACATGAACAGAATAAATTTAAACTCCACCCAACCACCCCAACTGTAGCTGAATGTCCCCCTAGTGAATAACCCATGTTGAGAGGGCATTCATTAAAGTCTTGCATTTCCAGCTGGCTGCTGCTCTAGCTTCCGCCGACCTGTTTTTCTGCTGTTGCTTCTTGGTGTTAATGTAGAAGTGATCACTTCTTTGTGCATGCAAGTGGGACACCACCCACCCCTGCATGTTCTTGCCGACCCCAGACATACCTTGCACCATAGTGAGTTCAGGACTGAGGCTATCAGGATGAAAATTGGGTCAAGAGCAGCATTTTAGTCCCGAGGTGATAGATAGCAGTACTTTGTTCCTCTGAAGTTAAGTTTAATAAAATATTAAACTTAACTTCAGGACGTACATAAACGCTTACTGTATTATGCATTCTACATCCTCACACACACCAGAGGTAGAACACTTATTTTAGGGCAGCCATTATAGCTTAACTCTGAATTGATGGACTGTAACTTTTTTTGCTGTTTTGAACGTAGATGTAGATTTTAGCCTAAAATAATGATTTAGACAGTCTATTTTTTTAGTTAATTTGCAATGGCTCTGCAGTACATTATTGTCTAATGTCTAGAAATCTAAAAAATACACATTTGTTTATCCACCAGACAGTGCTAATGTATGTATCAAACCCTACGCATATTTGGTGTCCATGTACTCAGAACAAATTGGAAAAAAATAATTTAGTGAATATATTTGGGAGAGAGTTCATTATACAAAATATTTAAAAAAGAAAACTCTGTGCTCATAAATAAATGTAGTGAAAAAGATAGCTGCCAGCACTTAGAGCTCATTCACACAGGGGCAACTTTGGTTCTGACTTCAAGTCGCCTCAAGTCGCACTACATGAAAAAATCAATGTAAGTGAATGGATCCGTCTTAATGCACACTACTGCAGTCGCTCCGACTTCAGAAAAGGTTCCTGTACTACTTCAATCCAACTAGAAGGCGACTTGTACCCACTGATTTCAATGGAAGTTGCCTCCAAGTCTGATCACTGTTCATATTGAGGCAACTTTACAGGAAGCAGAATGGAAACTGAAAGTAATTTACTCCACTAAACAGCCAGCCCCCTCCTTCTCACACACAGCTGATAAGCTCTGATTGGCCACTTGTAAAGTTCCTTGTCCTGGAGGCGACTTCATGTTGTGTTGTAAGTTGCCCCAAGTCGTGCTGTGATTCATACTCAAGTCGTGTCCAAGTTGCCTCCCAAAGTCGCGCTGGAAGTCGTGTTGCCCCTGTGTGAATGGGCTCTTATAGAATTTGATATAAAATCATAAAACAAACCTTCATAGAGAAGTGCAGCACTCAAGGAACAAAATATAAACAAGTTATGTAACCAAAATCTAGTGAATGAAAAGTGAAAAAACATGTCCATTCAGAGAGGAGTTAAACCTCCACAGACATGAAAAACAATGTGGAAAAATATAAATTCATATATGTGATGAATCCACACAAATGGAAATCCTATTAGGAAATTTCCAACAGATTAGTGATGAATCTTCTAAAACAAATTATTTTCAAATAAAGTGGTCATTTTAAAGAACCTCCACCGCAAGAATGTGCTCTAGTTAAATAGATGCACCTTGCCAGAACGTTTGATCACCTATAACGGATGGCCAAACAAGCTCTGTGTATACTTCATGTGGCAAGGGGATCTTCAGACCTACAGAAAACAGCTCTCCTTGTAGTCACTCAAAAGGTATCTATCTAGGTCAAGGAAAATATAAAATAACTCTCATGGTGTACTATAGAGTCACACATGTGGGTGTATACACAATGGTAATTGACAGCACACTCCCTCCCTTCTCCATGACCACTAACATGCTATACATAATGGGGGTGGGATATTACATCCTAATTTATGGAGGCTTTTCCTCCCTGTTATTCTAATGCCGCGTACACACGGTCTGACTTTACGGCGGACTTTGCCCGGCGGATTTTTCGACGTACTTTCCGACGGACTTTGTGAATGAACGGACTTGCCTACACACAATCCACCAAAGTCCGTCGAATTCGTACGTGATGACGTACGACCGGACTAAAACAAGGAAGTTCATAGCCAGTAGCCAATAGCTGCCCTAGCGTGCCTTTTTGTCCGTCGAACTAGCATACAGACGAGCGGACTTTTCGACCGGACTCGATTTCAACGGATAAATTTTAAACAAGTTTAAAATCTAAGTCCGTCCAACTTTTGAGAAAACAAAGTCCGCTGGAGCCCACACACATCGAATTGTCCGACGAAATCCAGTCCGCCGGGTAAAGTCCGCTCGTGTGTACGCGGCATAAGACTCAGGCTGTGGAGGAGTGTGACACAGCCTGTGACTGGAAGAAATCTGCCCACACCATGTTATTGCTAAGAAAAAAAAATAATAAAGATTTAATTTCAAATATATATTTGTATGATGAATAAAAACAGTTTATATTAATAACTATGTTTTATATTTTATTCTTTATTTTTATTTTATTTTTATTTTGAACATGTGACCAGCAGCAGAGGACTAGAAACTCCTCCTGCTTATGTTTCCTTGCAGACCGGTTGGGAAATAGCTGGCTCATGTGTAGGGCTGCAACTAACGATTATTTTCATAATCAATTAGTTGGCTGATTATTGTTTTGATTAATCGTATAATAACATTAAAAAGTGTGGTGTATATTTTAGTCAATATGTAAAGTTTTTGAAAAAAGGCAATTTATTCTTAAATATCTATATGTAGTGGTAAATATAAATAACCAACTATATGGTTAGGGAGAAAAATCTTTAATCCACTCAGAGAAGAACAGACAGAAGAGATATACTGTATATACTATTAGAGGTTGGATCTGGTAAATATCATCAGACTCAAGGATCACATTTTTTATTAGAAAAAAAAAAAAATGACTGCTTTGTGGATTTTCAGACAGAACTGTAATATATTCTGTATGACAGACTTTCTTGTCGTAGGCAGATGTTTGATAAAAAGCTATCTGCGCCTGTTGTCACTTATGCTGCCCATACAAAAACAATGCCTTCCTTCAAAAAAATGTTCATTTTGTTTGATTTTCTAATCTTTCGTGGGGTCAAATCAACGTTTGTTTTGGACCACAGTGACGGGAAAATTCAAAGGAGCAGAATAGAAAACTTCTTGGTCAAAGGAATTTTCAGACAGTGTATGTGGTTTTCGTTCAGAAATGTATTCATGTTAAAACTGAATTTTAAAAGCAAATGAAATTTTCAAACAACATTCTTTCATTCAGCGAATGTACAAAGCTTTTTATATGAATATTCTCATCCGAAAATCAGTACGTGTCCGGCCAACATAACGCTCAGTTCACACCTATGTAGTTTGCGTTTGATCCATTTCTGCAGTGCTTTTTGCTGTGCATTTTGCGTTTTTGCACAAGCATTTTTGCTGCGATTTGCGTTTTGCATGCCTTATGCTTTTTTTTGGCCAATTTCTTTTTGGGCAAATTAAAAAATGCAAATCATGGCAAAGACACACTGCATGCTTTTCTGCAGCTTTGCCATTGAAGTTTATTGAACCAAATAAGCACAGTTTTGCACTGAAAAATGCAATTGACCCCTTCCAGATACGCAGCGGCTGAAAAAAGCATAGATGTGAATGTGTCCCATAGGAAACCATGTTAAACGAACTGTAGTGCGTTTCTGCAAAAAGCACCAAAAACCGCATAGGTGTGAACCAAGCCTAAGACGTTTAGTAGTAGCAGCAGCATGATTTTTTTTTTTTGTATCACCTGTCAAATGGGGTTAAAAAAAGTAAAATTATCTCTTTATTGTATAAAAAGAGCAGATAATCGCTACCATAAGGGGTTCATTTCTACTGTGAAACAGTGAAAGTAATAATATATATTACTTATATACTATATATAATAATACATACACCCAGAAGTAGGATATATGGGCATTTTAACTAGCAGTCAGACATGAAGGGTGGAAGGGAGATATAAATCATTTATATTAAAGTAGTACTAAAAGCTGAGACTTATTTTTTTTTTTCATGGATATTATCGTTTTAAATCTAATGCACAATACTGGTAAAAGTTTACTTTAGATGTAATTGCAATGCCTTCTATTACCTCCAGTCTATCAGCCTCCACCTTCTCTAGGTTCAGATGCTGATCTTCCCTGCAGAGTCTTAAAAGAGGTTTTTTATTTTTTAAACAACAAACATGTTATACTTACCTTCTCTATGTAATGGTTTTGCACAGAGCAGCCCAGATCCTCCTCTTCTGGGGTCCCCACTGACGCTTATGGCTCTTCCTGCCTTCAAAGTGCCCCAATAGCAAGGTAAAAAAAATATCTGCCTTTAGAGCCACTCACTTCTCTCCCAGGACTACATGTCCCATGAGTCATTGCTCCTCACACATTCACAAGTTCTCAGACATGTATGGACGGTGTAGTGAGCTGCATGCGTGTTGCACTGTATTTCCCGATATGTAAACAAATAATGCATTCTGTATGCAGGCCAACTTATTGGCTGACCAGCGAATCGATTCTGAAAATAGTTGACAACTATTTTCATAATTGATTAGTTGTTGATTAATCGATTAGTTGTTTCAACCCTAGTCATGTGACAGTTCAGTGTCGATTAGGAAAAAGGTACTTGGATATTTTTTTTTTAACTAAAATAATTACAGTGCCATCATCCATATACAGAAAGAGAAGGGATAATGTAAATGAAACAGTGTGTGTTTAGTATCACTTTGTCAGATTGCAGTACAAATGTTATGGTATAACATCTTGCATATGTTAGAAGAGGATGCCAGAAAGACTGTCATTCACCCAGAGACTTCCCTGTTAGATTACCTTGATCCCTGAGAGTACTGTATTACATTATTGTTGAGGGCACACAGGTGTATATAGGGGGAGTGAGAGGAATACACTGCGGATGTGCAAACTGCATCGGTGCACAGCTCCTAATACCCCAGCCTGAATAAGGCTCTGTTTCCACTAGTGCGACTTTTCATGCGACTTGGGACTGAAAAGTCGCATGACAAATTGTTTCCCATGATTTCCAATGAGTACCGTTCATATCTGTGCGACTTCAAAGTAGTCCCTGCACTACTTTGGTCCCACTTTGATGCGACTTGAGGTCCATAGATACAGGCATTGCTTCAAATCGCGGTAAAAAGTCGCGGTAAAATCACGGCAAAATCGCGCGACTTTGGGGACGCACTAGTGGAAACATAGCCTTAGAGTGTCAGTGTCTCATATAGAGGTGAACCTAAGGAGTATATATAGATGTGTAAATAAAAACATACACCCTAAAAAAACGTGTAAGTGAAATGCCGTGCGGAGTGGCCCCTAGTTAAAAAGTGATGCACACAGTTCAACAAATATGAGTGAATATCCAGTGATGTTGCATCCAGCATCCAAAAAATTAATATTAATGATAAAAATTATAAAGGTGAAACACATCCAAAGAGGTCAGTGGGGACCTAAAATATATGTGTCAGAAAGTCCCAAGCACAATAACCATAATATAGGGGCGTAACAAAGTCCAAAGGGTCAAACCACACTCCAAAGGCATATATACATCCGTATGTGTGATAAGGAAGCAGTTCATATATAGATGGATAAATGACAGTTCATATATAGGTGTGAGTCTGGTTATGCTCAGGGGTATGACAGAAACCTATAGGTGACTTGAGTGCTCGCAGTATCTCTAGGTGACTTATGTGCTCCCCCTCAAGGGTCCCCGCTCACTGATCCTATCACCACTGCAGGGGTAATGCGCATGTAGATATAATCAATTCGGCCAGTTCACCACGGTATCTGCTGTAGCTGTCCCAGAAGCATTCCTCTGACTCCAGGTAGATTGGGCGTAATCTTTAGTAAACCCCTCATGGGAGAAAAAAAATAGGCTCCCATAGTGTAGACAAATTGAAATACGTTCATTTATTAAAAATTGAAAAATAGATAAAATTGACAAGCAAACATTGCAAACAGCATAAGGGTATGCGGCCAGCCTATAACCAGCGGTAAGCAAGCCGCAACACAAGATCTAAAAGTGAGCCCGAGGTGGGGTGTTGTCCGCTGCACTCCAACTGCGTTCCTCCAACTCGAGTATCCGGAAGTGACGTAAGGTCTTGTGTTGCAGCTTGCTTACCGCTGGTTATAGGCTGGCCGCATACCCTTATGCTGTTTGCAATGTTGGTGGGTACCCTTGAGGGGGAGCTCATAAGTCACCTGGAGACACTGCGAACACTCAAGTCACCTATAGGTTTCTGTCATACCCCTGAGCATTACCAGACTCACACCTATATATGAACTGCCATTTATCCATCTATATATTAACTGCTTCCTTATCACACATACAGATGTATATATGCCTTTGGAGTGTGGTTTGACCCTTTGGACTTTGTTACACCCTCATATTGTGGTAATTGTGCTTGGGACTTTCTGACACATATATTTTAGGTCCCCCAAACCTCTTTGGATGTGTTTCACCTTTATCATTTTTATCATTATTAATATAGTTTTTTTGGATGCTGGATGCAACATCACTGGATATTCACTCATATTTGTTGAACTGTGTGCATCACTTTTTATGCACTATTGGTATGTAGTTGTTAGGACGTACATGCCACATAATTATTCCACAGGTCTGCATATACACATATATTTGGTACCTCTAGGTTGTACTGTGTAATTACCATACTAGGGGCCACTCTGCACGGCGCTTCACTTACACGTTTTTTAGGGTGTATGTTTTTATTTACACATTTATATATACTCCTTAGGTTCACCTCTATATGAGACACTGACACTATAATTCAGGCTGGGGTATTAGGAGCTGTGCACCGGTGCAGTTTGCATATCCACGGTGTATTCCTCTCACTCCCCCTATATACATCTGTGTGCCCTCAGCTATCAGGTAGCGCCACACACCCCATTTAATTGTTTGTTCCTTCATTATTTATAGTTCCTCTAGGGGAGCCCTATTAGGGGAGGCAGCAACCTATCTTTCGTACCCTCATCCTAAGCTCCTTTTTTTTTCCTTTAAACGTTAATACTGTATTACAATATTGTTACCTTACTCCCTGAGAGTACTGTATTACATTATTGTTACTGTTCTCCCTGAGATACTGTATTACATTATTGTTACCATGCTCCCTGAGAGTGCTGTATTACATTATTGTTACCGTGCTCCCTGAGGGTACTGTATTACATTATTGTTACCGTGCTCCCTGAGGGTACTGTATTACATTATTGTTACCATGCTCTCTGAGGGTACTGTATTACATTATTGTTACCATGCTCCCTGAGAGTACTTTATTACATTATTGTTACTGTTCTCCCCGAGAGTACTGTATTACATTATTGTTACTGTTCTCCTTGAGAGTACTTTATTACATTATTGTTACTGTTCTCCCTGAGAGTACTGTATTACATTATTGTTACTGTTCTCCCTGAGAGTACTGTATTACATTATTGTTACTGTTCTCCCTGAGAGTACTGTATTACATTATTGTTACCATGCTCCCTGAAAGTACTTTATTACATTATTGTTACTGTTCTCCCCGAGAGTACTGTATTACATTATTGTTACTGTTCTCCTTGAGAGTACTTTATTACATTATTGTTACTGTTCTCCCTGAGAGTACTGTATTACATTATTGTTACTGTTCTCCCTGAGAGTACTGTATTACATTATTGTTACCATGCTCCCTGAGAGTACTGTATTACATTATTGTTACCATGCTCCTTGAGAGTACTGTATTACATTATTGTTACTGTTCTCCCTGAGAGTACTTTATTACATTATTGTTACGATGTTCCCTGAGAGTACTTTATTACATTATTGTTACTGTTCTCCCTGAGAGTACTGTATTACATTATTGTTACTGTTCTCCCTGAGAGTACTGTATTACATTATTGTTACTGTTCTCCCTGAGAGTACTGTATTACATTATTGTTACCATGCTCCCTGAGAGTACTGTATTACATTATTGTTACCGTGCTCCCTGAGAGTACTGTATTACATTATTGTTACTGTTCTCCCTGAGAGTACTTTATTACATTATTGTTACGATGTTCCCTGAGAGTACTTTATTACATTATTGTTACTGCGCTCCCTGAGAGTACTGTATTACATTATTGTTACTGTTCTCCCTGAGAGTACTGTATTACATTATTGTTACTGTGCTCCCTGAGAGTACTGTATTACATTATTGTTACTGTTCTCCCTGAGAGTACTTTATTACATTATTGTTACCATGTTCCCTGAGAGTACTTTATTACATTATTGTTACTGCGCTCCCTGAGAGTACTGTATTACATTATTGTTACCGCGCTCCCTGAGAGTACTGTATTACATTATTGTTACCGCGCTCCCTGAGAGTACTGTTTTACATTATTGTTACCATGCTCCCAGAGAGTACTTTATTACATTATCGTGCTCCCAGAGACCACCTTGTTAGAGCGCCATTCTCCCAGGCACTTTGCTCTGACATGTGCCCTGTATACATGGCTAAACACTTTTATTTACAGTGAGTCACACTTGCTGTATCTGAATCAAGTATACCTTCAGTATGAAATGGTAAATCACAAAATAACACCTAGTAGATGGAAGAATTTAGCAGTTTCTGCATTTGCTTTAAGGCAGCTTTGAAGTGGTGGATGTAATAAAAGAAAGAGAAAATATTGTGAATATGAATTCCCCAAACAGACATGTATCCTTTTTTGGGTGTACTTCTGTTCTTAAATATGTAATCTGCAATCATAACACATAATTTGTTGATATAATTGCTTTTGGAAAGTATAGTAGATTTCAATTCAGAAAGCTTTTGCATAAAGGAAGGTGTTTTACATTTCAATAGCTTTAATAATGATAATGCAGTAGGTGGGAATCGAAGAAGAAAGTTTGCTCAGTTCATTTTATTTATGCTCACAGAAGCCATGCTCTGTCACTTCTATATATATACAGTTGTGTCCCACATGAATTTTAATCAGGGGTATATGTACTATGGTGCTGAGCTGTTAGCCATTTATTCTTTGCCCTTTTGGCTGTTTTATGTTAGCTGACAGAATGCATTGTAAAATATCCTTATTAGGAATAAGTTAAACAATGGCAGCAAATTTAACTGTCAGACTGAACTGCAGTTGTTGTGGTTGTAAATTAACTAACAGTATATATATATATATATATATATATATATATATATATATATATATATATTCCAGTTCTTGCTTCGTATTTTCCTGCTTTTCTCGAAAATCCCTTAATTGCGTTATTGGATCATTTTCTCTCCATCCTTTTTAGATGTGACATTTGTTTCAGCCAGGTAAAGTTTCAGTAGACTTTTGGCAGTCCTAACCTTAGCCTTAGAAATTCTGCCTTGGGATCCGAGATAATTGATTTCTGGCTCAAGATGTTTTGGGTAGAATCCTTAAGCTTTATTAATAATACACGAACTGCCACCTGGCAATATCCTCATCAGTGATACAAATAAATACTTCATTTTTTCTATGTTCTCACGCTTTTAACATTTTATTCTCTTTTACCATGCTAATAAAAAAAGGCATGTTTTTCCATGTTCACTTAAATTATTATCTTGATACACAGGACTTTTACTATGCAGATAAGTCAGTTTAAAGTTATTGTAAATGCAACTTTTTTTTTTTTTTAATAAGGAACATGGTAATCTTACCTGCTCTGTGCAATTGAATTGAACAGAGTGACAATGAGCCTCCTCTTTTTGGGTCCCCTGCCAACACTCCTGGCTCCTCTTCTCGGTGTGCTACCACTGGAAGCCGCTTCCTATTGTAGCACAACTGTGGGCTCCATCCCGAGCTGCACTGCTTGTATCCATAGACACAGACAGCACGGCCCGTCCCCGCTCCCTTGTCACAGAAGCCAATGATTCACGCTGCCTCAGCAAAGCACGTGAGACTGGGAAGTGAGAGGAGAGAGTCAAAACAGATGGTCACAGCTCTGGATCAAGCAAGGACTTGGGTAAGTTGTAAGGGGGGATACTTTTAGCAAACATTTTTTTTACCTTAATGCATGGAATACATTAAGATTTGGGTCATGTTTAAATGTCCTTTGGGTATTTTCTCTTCTGACTGAATGTTCTTGGGGTATTTTCTCTTAGGTTCCAAAATACATTGCATCCAGTACTGCTTATATGCACCAGAAAACCATAGTAACATGTATAATAGTTAACACTTTCTAATAACATTACATTTGATAGCAATTAAACGAACCAGATTAACCAAATGATTGTTACATTCACCCTGTGAAAGACAACTTATATATCAGAAAATAACATAATGACCATTTTAAAAATATTTGCAAGGGCATTTTTTTTTTTTTTTTTGCAGCTTTTGGGCAAATGAAACACATTAGCAGAACATTTATTTTTAAATAAATAAACCTCAAGGCCACATTTGCACTTGCTTCAAAATGTGGCATTTGATCCATGTTTTTGAAGCCCTCTTAATGCCAATCAAAGCAGCTATCACTAAATAAAATGGTTACCTATCGCTAAATATAATCGTTACCCTACTGTCCGGTATACACTGTTTGCAGTTTACACTGCTTTTATTCAGAAATTATACCTCATGTCATTAACTTGGGGCTTCACCACATCTCCAAAGCCTCTCTAGATATCTACCACAGCGACCCCTAACTGTACCTGCAGCGGTAGAGGTGTGGTTCAGAGTTAGTGTTGCTTCGTATTTCACATATTGGAATAATTAGAAGCCCAATACACAGAGGGTATTTGCAAGCTTCATTAAAGCTACAAAAAAATGCATGGTGTGTGTTACAAATCAGTGTGAGTGTAAATGAGCCCTTAGGGCCAGTTCACACCACATGCAGTCCAGTGCATTTTTTTTTCTGCATGAAAAACGCATGGAAAGTAGGTTATATGGTTTTCAATGGCATAGATCACACCAGTGCTTCCAATTCCAGTGCGTTCTAGCTCCAGAAAAATAAAGTAGAACATGCTGCATTTTCCCTACACTGGACTGTACTGTAACGCTGTAAAACGCATCAAAAACGCACTGGAACACAAGTGTCCTTTTTTAAGTTTAAGAAAAAAAAGGGGGGGGTGCACGTCAAAAACGCCCATGCAGTAAAGCCTCTGGAACTCATCTGGACTGTGTTTTTAGAGTGTTAACTGGCCCTAAGTGTTTTGACACTTTGGCACAACAGATTTTATGGTATGTGCAAGACTGCTGTGGATGTGTATGGGAATATATTTCATGCATTACAAATGGGTAAGTGAACTGGGTCCTTAGATGATGGGAATACTAACAAATAGCAGTGAGGACTGGTGTACAACAGCTATGCCAAGATAAAAAAAATTAAATAAAAAACTAAAGCTGAGAAGATTGGCTGCTAAAGGAAAACTCACTTTATATGCTGTAACATATAATGGCTACACAAGCCATGTAAACCCTTACATACTTTCCACAATATAAATATATTTATTTTTGTTTTTTAACAGAAGTATATTTATTTTTAAATAGGTAGTTTAAAACCCTTATATATACCATGTGAAGTGCCTGGTCTCAATTGATATACAGGGATTAAAAAATCCTCCTACATAAATTGTACCTGTTTATCTGCAGTCCTCTTCTCTACATTTGTTCAAAATCCAGAATTTGTAAAGTTTGTCTGAGCTGTTGGAAAACAGGAGGCAGAGAGCCGAAATTAGACATTGCAGAGCTCAGTGAGGAGAGCTCTAAGGGCTGATTGGAGGGAAGGGACACACCTCCCTGCACACAGGAACAGAGCTGAAGCTGTCAATCACAGGCTGTGTGCCGGAGCTCCCCCCACAGCGGAAAAGCCGCCCGTGTGAAAGAGGCCTTAGTGCTCTTAATGAGACAGGTACACAATAGAGAAGGATATGCTTTGTTCATATTTAATTTCTGAGGTTTACAACCACTTTAAGATTCTTAAAATCACCTCTGCATGTTAGCCTTTTACCTGTAGAAACCAATATATCTCAGGATGACAGTTTTCTGGTGGCAGTTACAAAATGAATGTAATTTGGATGGCTATAGTGGGTGGCATCTTTTTTCTTTTTTTTTTTTTTTTTTCTTAGGTTTCCATTTTTGCAGAGCATAACACCTTTTTTGTGTCACAAATAACCATATAACTTTTTTATTTTTTATCTTATTTTATTTTACTGGCTATATTGTTTGCTGCGTTTGTGGTCATATACTGTACATCATTTGCTTACAAATATTTTAGTGAGTGCGTTAATATTTATGAGATGAATTGCAATGCTTTTCTGGTGTTTGCCTTCATTATAGACTGATAACTTTGTAAACATGTAACTGTTTAATCTGTGTCATAACACTATCGCTCTGAATGGCTGCTTAGTAAGTAAATACAGCATCTCACTTGGCATCGACATCAGAAGTATCCGTAAGCTGTGTTATTGTGTGAATGCACTCGTGTGTAGACTCAGATCATTAGCCTAGGTTGAAATACCTAGTTTCGTGAATGTACTGTAGATGGTAGTCTTCCCCTACGCTTAACAAATAGCTCCGAATTCTGCAGCTTGCAGCAATCCATCACAGTACAACTACTCCAAAAAATGGTATCGTTCTTAAATGCTCTCAAATGTCCAGTAGCAAAAATAAATGAAGGGTATAGTGCATTAAGGGATTTCCAGTTGAGTCTCACAGGGTAGTGGAAACCGCTTGAAGCTGGACTCTTGGGATACCTCTTGCTTTTGCAGCCTTTAGCAATAGCTTCCTAACTAATCAGTCTCTGGGCTTGCATCAAGTCTGTTCTTTCTCTGTTTAGTGACTGAAAACAGGACACAGCCAATTACTCTCCACTGAGTTAACCCAGTTTCTGTTTATCCACCTAACAGCAGTTGTCATGAAATCACACCATTGAAAAGTTGCTGTGTAGAGAGATCTGAAATAGGAAATGTCATTGTTCTGACTCAGAGGGAAAAAAGGGAACTTAGGGGTTTTACCTAATCAAAGATTAGCTCTTGCATCTCGAAGGAGAGAGGAAAGCTCAGCTTACAGATCAATAGATATTTTACTTGTGCTGTCATTGCTTAATTCCAGAAGCTGAATACGTACATATATAAAGTATGCACAGTGGCATCTACACGAGATATACAGCATTAATTACCTAACACTGTCTGGGCTCCTGGGTCGATCATCCACTCTACTTTCATCAAGCCTGTCTGGAAAATAGCTGCTGTCTCTTGTCCTACTGTAGTAAACACTGTGGTCTCTGATAGTGCTTCTAGCAATAGCTGCATTTTCCTTGGATGAAAATACGCTTTTTTTTTCAGCTGATTCGGTCCTTCACCAAAGGATATACGCTCTTTGTCTTATTAGGAGCCACTGAATATGCCTGTACAGATTTAGAACTGTAAGCTTACCAGTGATTTTCAAATTGTTACCTATGCATCACTACTGTTATATACTGTATTATCATGATGGTATGTAATATTACAGACTTGTAAATTCTTCTCTAGTGTCTGTGTCAGACAAATGCTCTCCAGATTTACAACTCTTGAGTTTTTAGCTGTACTAACACAGTAGGTTGGGCGCACACAAGCAATTTTTGTTACAGCGTTTGTGCTGCTAAAATTGCTCTTGCACTCCTACAATTATTCCCTAGAGATTGATGACTGATTACTACACATAGGGGTGCAATGAAGTGTAGCATGCGGTGATGATTAATCATTAATGATTACACAATGCTGCACATTTGTGTGAGCAATCGATACTGCATTCAACTCTGTGTAGCGATTGCTAGCAATTAGTCACGGGCAATGGCATGCAATTTTAATAGCACAATGGCGTTAACAAAATACTGTTGTGAGTTTCAAGCCTTAAAACCGTATTAAACCCAAAAACAAAAAAAAAAGTTTTGACTGGACTAGTTCGGGACGAATCCATCGGACAATCCGACCGTGTGTGGGCTTCATCGGACCTGCAGCTGACTTTTTTGGGCGAAAATCAGACGGACTTTAGATTTGAAACATGTTTCAAATCTTTCCGACGGACTCGAGTCTGGTCGAAAAAATCCACTCGTCTGTATGCTAGACCGACGGACGAAAACCAACGCTAGGGCAGCCATTGGCTACTGGCTATCAACTTCCTTATTTTAGTCCGGTCGTACGTCATCACGTACGAATCTGTCGGACTTTGGTGTGATCGTGTGTAGGCAAGTCCGTTCGTTCGAAAGTCCGTCGGAAAGACCGTCGAACCTTTGATGCCGAAAAGTGCGCCCGTGTGTACACGGCATAACTGTAACCCCCACACTGAACACTGCTTTGAAATTGCGCAAGTTCATCTGAACTCGCATGATTTCAAAGCCACATTTCAGTCCTAATTTGGGGGCGACTTGAAAGACATCTGTGCGGGTTCATGCAAAGATGTCTATGGAAATCGCCCCGAAGTCTCCAAAAGTATTGCAGGAACTACTTTTGGAAATTCGTGCGGCACCGCAAAGTCGCCATCACACTGATTGGTACACTAATAATGCTGGCAGTGGGCTCCGATTTGACATGCGATTTGTTGTTGTTACCTCAGGTGTTCTGTATGTAAAAGGCAGCAAGAAACCTGCACTGGGTGTTCCTGAATCTCCAGTCAGGCACAGTCCTTGAATCTCTGTTTTAACAAGAGGGAGTGGGGTACACTGGTGCAATAGAGCAGCACTTCAATGGAAGACTAATGTACTGAATAGGTAGGCTGTGCTCACTGTATGCATCCCAAGACTTCATCTTCAGTAGTTAATTATTTAGGTAAAGCTGCATCTTATGAAAACAACATAGTTAGTAAGGTTGAATAAAGACACCAGTACATCCAGTTCAACCTGAGTGAGTGTGGGTGTGTCTACAATTGTCCCTGTTCCTGTACATTGTGTCTCATTAAGATGCTCATCTATTTTATTATTATTTATTTAAGGCACCCATATAGTGCCGTCAATTTACTCAGCGCTCCACACATACATGGCACACTCACATCAGTCCCTACCCCCAAGGAGCCCACAATCTAAGGTCCCCAACTCACATTCATATACTAGCGCCAATTTTGGACAGAAGCCAATTAACCTACCAGCATGTCTTTGGCGTGTGGGAGGAAACCGGAGTACCCGGAGGAAACCCACGCAGGCACAGGAAGAACATGCAAATTCCAGGCAGGTAGTATCGTGGTTGGGATTCGAACCAGCGACCCTTTTTACTGCTAGGCGAGAGTGCTATCCACTACACCACTGTGCCGCCCTCAACCACTTGGTAATGGTTCAGATTCTACTTAATGCACATCAAAAGACTGGTATTTCAGCTGTCTGTTGAGTAAGGTGCAGCAGTATGCTCCTAACCAACTGATTTTATTGTAGAACCAGAAATAAATGTATCACTAGGTCTTGTAAAGTGGGGCAAGGGTTTGACTAAGATCAGTGATTTTTTTTTTTTTTTTTTTTAAATCTGAGCGATGTGTTCAGACACAATCACATGTAGCCCAAGTGAATGCTGGGACATACAGGCCAAAAGTTAATGGTGCCAACACTTTCTATTGATGTATTATTGCCATCTTCTAGAATTCACAAACTGTAGACCAACTGCACACCAATTAAGGGGACAAGGTTGTGAGGGTGATTTTTGGTATGAACTGAAGATTATGTTAAAAACATTTCTGATTTGACAAATCTTCTGTTGCTTGGTGTTTATCTTCAAATGTCCTTATCTTTTAGTCACAACCTCTACCCCCAGCCCCCCCTTTCATGTAAACTGGCAGGGTTAAAACAGAACAAGAATTACAGGACTTTTACATGACTGTTGTTTTTTAAAGGTCTAGGTCCAACGTGGTATATGCCACCTCATGGGTTTATCTCTTTTATTTACTATTTACAGTTATGCTCATAAGTTTACATACCTTGGCAGAATTTGATTTCTTGGCCATTTTTCAGAGAATATGAATGATAACACAAAAACTTTTCTTTCACTCATGGTTAGTGTTTGGTTGAGTTTATGGTTGTAGCCAAAAAGCTTAATTTTGGTCTCATCACTCCAAATGAGTTTGTGCCAGAAGGTTTGAGGCTTGTCTCTGTGTTGTTTGGCGTATTGTAAGTGGGATACTTTGTGGCATTTGCGTAGTAATGGCTTTATTCTGGCGACTCAGCCATGCAGTCCATCTTTCTTCAAGTGCCTCCTTATTGTGCATCTTGAAACAGCCACACCGCATGTTTTCAGAGAGTCCTGTATTTCACCTGAAGTTATTTGTGGGTTTTTCTTTGCACCCCAAACTATTTTTGTACACAGACACACTAATTACAAGCAAACAGATCACAGGGAAGGATGGTTACCTTTAATAGCCATTCAAACCCCTTTGTGTCAACTTGTGTGCATGTTATCAGGCCAAAATCACCAGGGTATTTAAACTTTTGATCAGGGACATTTGGGTTGTTTCTGTTGCCATTATGATTTAAAAAGAGTAAACACAGTTGATTGATGATAAACACTAGCCAAACACGAACCATGAGCGAAAAAAAAGTTTTTATGTTATCATTCATATTCTCTGAAAAATGGCCAAGAAATCATAAATTCTGCCAGGGTATTTAAACTTATGAGCACAACTGTACATTTTTAACAAGTGAAAGACATACCCCTGACGTTCAGTAGAAATATAAATAGTTAACAAAAAAAAGTAGTAAGTGCACAAGGTAACATATACCACTTTGGACTTACACCCGAGTACCCACCTGCAGTACCCAGGTGAAGGTGACATTACTGGGCCCATATGAGTGCTTACATGTTTCTTTATGTGGAAATTGTGTTACATTTTTCATTCCCAAAAAAATAACTCTTGCAAACAGATGAGGAGTTGGCTATTGCTGCTCAGCAGTCCCTTCACAGATTTGTAAGAGACCAAAAGTAAAGTGCACTTTTTTTACCTGGGGGGGGGGGGGTTTAACCAGCCTTTTCATCTTCTGGCTAGACTATGGCCGGCCATACACGGTCCAAATCCTGCTGAACCAGCCGAGATTCAAATCATTAATGGGCAGGCTGAATGTACCAAGTTGATCGAATGGGTTTAACCAGCCTGCTGGATTTACTTCCGATTATCGTAAGTGGCTGCTATACCGGTTAGCAACAATCTGTCTTATACCAGTGGGAACCCCCCCCTGCCGAGAGTAGAAAATAGCTCTGCAGGAGGGATTCCCCTGTCAGCACTTCAGCACTGTCTATGCTGAAGGAGAAATCCTACAAATTTCTTTCCTACAACCCGCAGCTGCAGGAAAGAAATTTGCACCGTCTATGGCCAGCGTTTATTTAAGCATTTGTCCATCAGAAATCAGCTATTTTGACTTATTTTTCCTTGTCAAATTTGTTTGTATTGAATAAATTTCTGACCAAAAGTTCACATCCGACTTTTGCTGGTGGAATTTCTGATCGCGTGTACGCAGCATTCGTTTACTCTGTTTTCCTTTTTTTTATTATTATTAAACAAGTGTGATTTAACTGTACTTCTGTCTCAGTCTGATTCATGGTTTCTGACAGGTTTGTTTAATGGCTGGTTAAGAGCTGTAAAAGAAGGTGAAATTGATTCTGTGTAATTCCGTCTGGTTTTAGATTCTAAAGAGCTATAGCAGGATTAGGTTGCATGGAAGTTTCGAACACTTTAGAAGCTAAATCAAAAACTGCCTTCCAAAATGTTTGGGCTATTGGACAATCCCACCATATATGGAGTTGGGTGCCAGGATCTGAACAGCCGCGAAAACAAGCTGCAGGGTAATCAGGAGCATATTTCACTATCCTAGCAGGAACTTAATACCAACGAGAAAGCACCTTATCATTTGTTTCCATAGCAACAGCAGAGGAAACCGATTTAGTGGCTAACCATATACTGGACCATTCAATATGATCCTAGAATCAAAACATATATGCTCAAAATGTGACATCTGGGAAAACAGAGTGCCTGATTGTAGGTATGGTTGGAAAAAAAATTGAATCTGTAAATAATGGAATAATTCCGATTGGGGAAGTCCATACGTTTCACATAGAATAGAAAAGGAGTGTAAAGAAGATGTAGATACAAATGTATATAATCTAAATAGATTAGCTGCACTCCACACATTAAAGGAATTAGGGGTAAAAGGCAAGGTTTTTAATAAAAGAAAGACGTGGTATATGGGGCAATTGAAGGCCAAGAGTGGTTTTAAATCTATCCCAGATGGATAAAGAGTGTTTCGTGATAGGATTGTGGATAGAGGTAAAATCAACTGGACGTAACGATAACATATTAGCTACTGAGACAGGGTCACGGTCAACAGACTCAATTGCTACCCATAGCAGAACTTCCTTTACTGCATGGTATTTAGGTAAATAAGCAAGGTAAGCTGCATGAGAATAGGCAGAAATATTGGGGAGACCTAAGCCTCTACATTGTTGTAGAAGACAGAGTGGATTTAGAGGTACAGTGTTTAGCTGTGCCCAGGGTGGATATAAATCAATATTTTTTTTTAAAAAATCAAAAAAATCAGATTTTTTTTTTGTTATTTAAATCAGATTTTTTTTTAATCAAATTTATTTAAAAAAATACTTTTAGAGTAAAAATCTATCTAAAGATAGTTTTCTATTTAAGATACATTGATAATTTTGTTTTATTCAGCATGAAATGGAGCTTGGTTATGTAGTATGAGGCTGTATATTCTGCAATATTTACATTTTTAGTAAACTCATTCAATTAATCCAAACTCTGCAAGCTGAGATAACATGCACTGCATTGATGCATTCACACAATTTTACAGTAACCATGACGTAAAACAAAGTTCAGGAATGTAATAAGAATATTCCTGCGCTACCCAATTGGAAAAAGAAAAGAAAACAAGAACTCAGAAAAATAGTAAAAACGCACGTATGCGACTGGACAGCTGCATGCACCGAAGCAAGGGTCAGACATAAGCCCAAAATCAAACTGAGGTATAGGGGGGGGAGGTGCTGCGCTAACCAGAAGAAAGTTGTAAATCTCTGTCTGTGGTCAATTAATAAAATGACATAAAATCGCATAATAAATCGCATAAATAAGTGTTGACACTAAAAAACATTCAAGTCTAAATAATCAGCATCATGTGTATGTGAGAAAAAGTGCATAAAAAATCCTTTTCAATTGGTATATACTAAATGACAAAAAAATTGCATGTTAAATCGCATAAATAAGTGTTGACACTAAAAACATATAAATCTAGATAATCATGCGTTGGTGCACAAAGGGACATAAACACTACTTCATGTGAATAATTCTAAATAAAAATACATAGAATAAATCAGAAATAACCATCAAAAACATATCCTTATAAATGGTGCAAAACGTACAAAGTGCCAGTGCTTAAAGGTGATCTAGATATCGCAAATAAAACACATCAATCCAACGCAATATGGATAATAAATAATATAAATAAATGTCCCAATAATAGTGATATAAAATATATTGTGCTGGCCTGCGAAACAAATGACCAATGACATGCCAGTAAGTGCAGCAAACTTAAAGTGCCAGTGTAAAAGTCATTGAAGGTGCAAAAGCAAGTTCTGGTGTATTCAGTAAAACAACAGTGGGGTGTCTGGGATGCAATTCACTCAGTGTCCTCTTCGTGCATAAAACACTAATGTAAACAGTGGCCCCTTACCTAGCGGTGCTAGGTCAACCGCATGAATTGTAGCTAAAACGCCAGGTCCTGAGCCTCAATCGCGTCCCTATATCCACGCTTGCCGGTGTTGGGTTATCCTAATGGCAGCTTAAAGTGGCTATGGTCCTGGACCAGCGCGGATCCTAGCTCAGCCTCCACATCTCAGGTATGTATGTACAGGAATATGCAGGACAAAGGTACTTGATAGTGAAGTATGTATTAACCAGGTAATGCTTTATTAAAAATCTTTAAGTAGATGTACTCACATAAAAACAATGCAGAGCAAACCTCTCTCCTACGAGCAGCGAACTCGTTCTGTGTCTAGCAATGTGAAACAGCCTATTCCGTCCCTACGCGTGACATCACCGATCATGTGACTTCTTCAGGGGTTCTGACATCGCTGTTTTATTAACCTGACAGCTTATTATTCTAAATAGGAAACCTCCATTTTCTTTGCAAATATTAAAGATTCTAACTACCAGCAAGAATAAGTCCTTACATTTAAAGAGAACCTGTCATTTCTGATCCATCATGGCAGCGCCTGTTAGCGGACATCCTCTCATCTGCTGCAGCCACGTCCCTCAGCTTGTTGTGTCACTGCCGCATCACCAGTCATCCCATTAAAGTGAAAGGGACTTCAGTGAGTCAACAGCAAGTCAGAGGAGGAGCCCCTGTGGGACAGAGAGCACAGTTGCCCTTTAAAAATGTATGATTTAAATCATGCTATTTTACTAGTGGTTTAAATTGACTTGATTTAAATCAAATCCACCGTGGCTGTGCCCTAGATAAAGGGGATAATTCTACGCTGAATAAGTCATAAGAAATGGGATGGTACTGAAATGGGCAGGACTTTAAAAAGGTATTTGGGTAAAATAGCCATTTTGATTACATTCATTTTGCCTATTAAGGATTAGGAGACAGAGGACCATTGTGTTAACACTTCGGTAACCTGTTTCAGTAACAGGAAAGTTTGCTGAATATAAATCTGTTATTTTAGCAGTAAGTTGGATTCCTAGGTATGGGAGTCGATGTGATGTCCATGCAAAGGGGAGCAAGTTTTTAGCAAGTTGAAGTTCAGCAGGAGATAGGGAGATGTTTAGTGCAGTGGATTTTTGGTAATTAACTGTCAGACCTGAAATGTGTGAAAAACAGTCTAAGATAGAAATGAGATTTGGTGCTGTGATATGTGGAGAGGTCATAAAGAGTAAGATATCAGCAAAAAGGCATCATTTATGATATCAGCCTAATTAAACACCTTTAATGGGTCCGATCTAATCAATTGGGCAAGCGGCTCGATGATGAGAGCAAAAAGAAGTGGGGAAAGAGGGTACCCTTGATGGGTGCCACTTCCAATAGGGAGTAGGTCAGATTTAAAACCAGCATATTTGATATATGCTTTTGGTTTATCGTATAGGGATGAAATCCACTTCAAGAAGTGGGGTCCAAAACCCCATTTTTGAAGAGTGTACTGAAGATAGGACCATGAGACTGTGTCAAAAGCTTTTCTAATATTGAGGGAGGAAAAAACATGCTGGTAAACGTCTAGATTTGGCTGCATGAGCAAGTAACGAAGCTCGCCAACATTGTCACCTGCTTGACGTAGGGGGATAAACCCAACTTGATCACTGTGAATAAGTTCACCTTTCACCTGATTTAAACAAGTTGCTAGTATTTTGGCTAAAAGTTTTATGTCAACATTAAGGAGTGAAATAGGACGATAATTTGTCCAGGAGGTTGCATCAGATTTAGGTTTAGTTAACATAGAGATTATAGCCATTAATGATTCTGAATGAAAAGAATGTCCCTTCAGCAACGAATTGAAGGCTTCAGTCACGATAGTTAAAATATCACTACTTGTAATAAGAAGCTGAAAACCCATCTGGAACAGGACGCTTATTATGTTTTTAAGCTTTGATAGCCATACTAACTTCTGCTGCAGAAATTGTGCACTCTAGTCTTTCACGATGAATATGGGAAAGTGTTGGAAGTGTAATATGGGGAAAAAGGGGCATCAGCAGCTGTGTGATCAAAGTTACAGTTTGAAGAGTATAATTTAGCAAGATTTGAGCAAAAGGTGTGTAAAATTTTCACAGGATTACTTGTATAATTATCTTGATTTCGTTTTTGTCGCACAGATGTTGTGGGTTTATGCAGCGAACGCAAGGTTGGAGCTAATAGGGTACCAGGTTTGTTTCCCTTGAGATAAGAGAGGTGTTTTACGATTTGCATAATAGTTTATCTGCAGTCGTAAGAAGTCAAACTCTAAACTGGCTCTATCAAGTTTAGCTTTAGTGGAGGGGCAGGGAGAGTTTTGAAATGCGTTATGACAAGAATTAAAATCCGTTTCTAATTTTTGGTGGAGGAGTATGCGCTCACGTTTGAGAAATGATGCCTGTAGGATAAGGGCACCCCGGATTACAGGTTTATGGGCTTCCCTAAGAGTGGAGAAATATCTGGAGAAGAGTTGTTAGTGAGATAGTCAGTGAGAGTGAGCTAGATATCTAATGAGTGGGAAGGGGTGCGTTAAAATCAAATTGTTTATACACCAGGATGTATCTCGTGCTTTTGAGACAGGGGAGGAGATGGTAGTACAAACTACACTATGATCAGACCAGGTAAAAGGTATAATTGAGGAAAGGACTTCTGGTGCCATACCTATATTTAGGAAAATATTATCAATCCTAGAGAAAGATTTATGCGGATGAGAGCAATAGGTAAAGCATCTGCGAGCTGGGTTAAGCACACGCCAGGAGTCAAACAAGTTACATTTAGAAAGAAGTTGTTGAAATTAAAGTTTAAAATGACTGGAAGAGGGATGGGTTTAGGATTTATCTAAAAAGGGAAATTGGACTTGGTTTGAATCTCCACAGTATCACAGTACCTAATTTATGGTTATCAACTACAGGTAAAAGATGGGAAAGAAAAGAGGTTGGGTGTTTATTAGGAGCATAATATGATACTATTGTTACTGCTAAATCTGAAATGTGTCTAGTAAATATGAGATAACGACCCTCTGGGTCTTTAATTTCAGATGTTGGTACAAATGTGGTTGTACGGTGGAAAGCTATAAGAACCCCTCGTTGTTTAATAGCTGCTGAGGCTGTAAATACTTGTGGATAAGAGGTACCAAAAAATTTGGGGGTGGCTCGAGCTGTAAAATGAGTCTCTTGTAGACATGTCTTGGTACATTTATGTGATATATTAAGACCTTGGACATTTTAAGGTCAAAACTTTTAGGGGTCCATAATAATGATGTTAGGAACTGAACAGATGATTTAATGATATATAATGGGACTGCAACTACCTCAGGAAAAGAAGTAGGAAAAAAAAAGAATAGAAGAAAAGAAGGAGAGATGACTTTCGTAGAGCAAATGTATTTAAAATTTGCAATATGGTATAGAGAGCGAAGAACAAAACACAAGGGCGTACTGGAGGAGCGACAAGCGGTCCACCAGAGGCCACAGGGCTACTGTCCGATACCCACATAATATTAATGGGGATCTGAGGGTAGCTAACTGGGCACAAAGACGCCTCCAAAGGGATCACTGCCAACAATAAAAAATATAATACATATAGAAACTTGATAACTGCGTCACAGTATTTTCTATACCCTAAAATATGCTGTAAAAGCCCAAGAGGGTGAGCGTAAATATTAGGATAATCCACGCAACATAAAGCATCAAATATAACAATAAAAACAAATAATAGCACAAGGCTATGTAACAAAATAACGCTGGTAGCAAATTGCTATCAGTAAAAGGGAGACCAGCAGTTAAGGTATATGAGTCAAATAACAGTTATGTACTTTCAAAAAGTGAGATAAAACTAAGCAGGATAACTTTCTAGCCTTGTGAATGACTAGATTGGCCAGGTATATTGACAATGGGAACTGGATCAAGAAATAAAGATGATCAGTCTAAAGGAACTGGCGTAGGACAAGCAAAATGACCATGCTTTGATTTGGCCCTGATGACTTCTATCTATCTTCTATTGCAAAGAGTGGGAGGCTGATCGACTTTGCATGCTAACTTGGTTGAGAGGGCATTCTAAAAGCTGCATGTTTTGTAAGAAAGACTGAAGTACTTCAGCAGAACTGCCAACATATTTAGAGCCTTGGTGCGTGAAACAAATTGAAAACGGGAAACCCCATTGATATACGATTTGATGTCGCTGTAGAACTTGGAGAAGCGGCTTCAAAGCCCGTCTTTTAAAAATAGTGAGCTAGGAGATGTCAGCTAATAGTTGATAAGTATGTCCCTGGAAGGTCAGCGTATCTTTCTCTCTAGCTGCAGCCAGTAGGCGTTCTTTGGTGCGAAAATTGTGAAATTTGGCGATTTATATTGTGGCTTTATGTATGTTAGAACACAGGGCCCTATTTTCATAGTACTCTAAACGGGATTGGAGGACAAAATTTTCCTCTTTGAGATTTAAATTTCAGTCATATAAGCTAGTGTGCTATTTTCCAGTTCATCAACCCTTAACTCAAGGTTAGCAGTGTGTTTGACCAATTCTCTGATTTCCCTAGTCAGACTGTCTTTAATATAATCTACAGTCTGTTTAAGGGCTTTGTGAAGCATTTTCTCAAATTGCCTCAGTACAGTAGAATGAGCAGGGTCTGTAAAAGATGTCAATCGTGGAGCTTGTGTTGATGAATCGGAGTCAGATTACTCCTGTGTTACAGCTATTACTTTAGAGCACTGAGAGGGTTTCACAGAGCAGGAGGTGAGGATTGAGCCAGTGCAATTTTGACTGAAACCTGGGCCAGCGCATCTTTTGAAATTTTTTGGCTTCATTCTCGGATGTGAACTTTCGAGAACCATCACCTGAGGTAGTGGGGGTTTATCACTGGTCAGGCAGCAAATTTTTGACAGCGGAGCCGAGCTGGGACGTGATAGAAAGTGTCAGAAGCATCCCTTCAGGAGTGGAGCACTAAGCTGGCATGTCTGCTCAGTCAGGCTTCAAGCTCCGGATTATTTTTCAAACACATTGAAGTATGCCTAAACATATAGTTCCCTTAGAGATCAATTGGCTACGCTGTCACTGTGTTTACGCTATAAACAGAGTCAAATGGAGGTATCCCTGCTGTATCTTTCCAACAATTTCTTGATCTTTTTTTTTTTTCTATTTGTCCCTGTATGCATACAGCTAAGTGAACCATCCAACCTTGTCCAGCTTCAGCAGCTGTCAGAGTCGCATAGAAGCTAAATACCAGAGCACTGGGCCTTTCACATGGGCGTTTAGTCTGCTTCCATCTTGATCACGCTTAATCATGATAATAAAAATGTTTTGATCATGAATGCATGTTTTATACTGTATATGAATTTTCAGTAACATGATTTCATATTTGTCTACTTGTGTTGTTGAGTTCTGTCTGAGAAATGTAAAAGGTAAAGCCTTATAGTGTGTGTGTATATGTATATATTACATGCACATGAACTTTAATGGCATCCCAGTCTTTGTGGAGTTGGCTCACCCTTTGCAGCTATAACAGCTTCAACTCTTCTGGGAAGGCTGTCCACAAGGTTTAGGAGTGTGTCTGTGGGACTGTTTGACCATTCTTCCAGAAGCTCATTTGTGAGGTCAGGCACTGATGTGGCTCCCAGTCTCCACTCTAATTAATCCCATCCTATCGGGTTGAGGGCAGGACAGTCAAGTTCCTTCAACCCAAACTCGCTCATCCATGTCTTTATGAACCTTGCTTATCCATGTCTTTATGAACCTTGCTTTTGACAATATAGTGTGTATATATATATATATATATATATATATATATATATATATATATATATATATATATATATATATATATAATAGCTTCAAGTATGACACCTTCAAAGACTCCACTGGTAAACTTGCATTTTTAGGGCTTTTTTTTACACTTTTACACTTTTATTTAAAAATTCTTGTTCATGTCTGACAGAACAAATAAGTGCAATGCAGCCTCCTGGCTGTTTTGGTCTACTCGGACCCACAATCTGTGACTGCGCTCACTATAACTCAACCTCCTGGCTACTGATAATTTGATCAAAGATAAATCAATTTGTATGCCACATCCCTGAGTCTAATATACTGGGGCTATAATTGTAGAAAAAATTGTTTGGGACTTTTGAGGCAGAGCATATTCATAAAAAAAATAATATTTTATTTAATTAAAAAAAAAAAAAA
The DNA here is from genome assembly GCF_042186555.1 of Aquarana catesbeiana. Classification (NCBI taxonomy): domain Eukaryota; kingdom Metazoa; phylum Chordata; class Amphibia; order Anura; family Ranidae; genus Aquarana; species Aquarana catesbeiana. The sequence continues at coordinate 218,626,833 of NC_133325.1, read as the reverse complement.
TCATAATAAATTGCATTTGTAAAACAGTCATTTCTGACCACTGCAGTAATTCATACAAACTGCATAGTCTTTCCGCTCAAAGTTTCATGGACATAGTCCTCTTCTTCAGGAGCTAACAGACATTGGTTGTTGCCATCTAAATGGAGTAACAAAATTTGTTTTCAAATAAATAATCATAATAATATAACATAGTTCCACATATCATGCCATAATGTCTCCCCAGGGACCGTAGTGTGCGCTTGATTATTTACTATGATTCAACTATACCTAGCGCGGGCATCCCCGAAGGGAGAATCAACCTCCGGAATGACGGTGACAGTTTGCTAAATGTCCACCAGGGGGGTTAAGTCTCTTTGAGAGAGTTTTATTTATGATGACCTTTTTAATCATCTTTTGCTGAAATTGTATTTTAATATGTTTAATATATCGCATGGCTTTTGGGAGCCTCCAACAATGTAGTTTTGTATCCTTAAGCCATCTGTATATACGGTTGTGCTGTTAAATTTACATACAATGGCAGAATTTATGATTTCTTGACCATTTTTCAGAGAATATAAATAACACAAAAACTTTTCTTTCACTCATGGTTAGTGTTTGCCTGAAGCCATTTATTATCAATCAACTGTGTTTACCCTTTTTAAATCATAATCACAACAGAAACTACCCAAATGACCCTGATCAAAAGTTTACTTACCCCAGTTCTTAATACCATGTATTGCCCCCTTTAACATCAATGACAGCTTGAAGTCTTTTGTTGTATTTGTAGATGAGGCTCTTTATCTTCTCAGATGGTAAAGCTGCCCATTCCCCATGGCAGAAAGCCTCCAGTTCCTGTAAATTCTCGGGCTGTCTTGCATGAACTGCAGGTCTGAGATCTCCCCAGAGTGGCTCTATGATAATGAGGTCAGGAGACTGGGATGGCGACTCCAGAACCTTCACTTTATTCTGTTGTAGCCAATGACAGGTCGACTTGGCCTTGTGTTTTGGATCATTGTCATGTTGGAATGTCCAAGTACATCCCATGCACAGCTTCCTGGCTGATGAATGCAAACGTTCCTCCAGTATTTTTTGATAACATACCGCATTCATCTTGCCATCAATTTTGACCAAATTTCCTGTGCCTTTGTAGCTCACACATCTCCAAAACATCAGCGATCCACCTAATGGTATACCTTTCATCATAGGCCTTGTTGACTCCTCTCCAAATGTAGTGATTATGGTTGTGGCCATAAAGCTCAGTTTTGGTCTTATCACTCCAAATGACTTTGTGGCAGAAGGTTTGATGCTTGTCTCTGTGGTGTTGGGCGTATTGTAAGCGGGATACTTTGTGGCATTTGCGTAGTAATGGCTTTCTTCTGGCGACTCCACCATGCAGACCATCTTTCTTCAAGTGCTTCCTTATTATTGTGCATCTTGAAACAGCCACACCACATGTTTTCAGAGAGTCCTGTATTTCACCTGAAGTTATTTGTGGGTTTTTCTTTGCATCCCGAACAATTTTACTGGCAGTTGTGGCTGACATTTTAGTTGGTCTAACTGACTGTGGTCTGGTTTCAACAGAACCCCTCATTTCCGCTTCTTGATTAGAGTTTGAACACTGCTGATTGGCATTCTCAATTCCTTGAATATCTTTTTATATCCCTTTCCTGTTTTATACAGTTCAACTACCTTTTCCTGCAGATCCTTTGACAATTATTTTGCTTTCCCCAAGACTCAGAATCCATAAACATCAGTGCAGCACTGGATGAAATATGCAAGGGTCTGTCAGGAGTCCGGAAACTCATTGACCTTTTATACACAAGCTAATTACAAGATCAGATCACAGGTGAGGATAGTTATCTTTAATAGCCATTCAACCCCCTTTGTGTCAACTTGTGTGCATGTTATCAAGCCAAAATTACCAGGGTATGTAAACTTTTGATCAGGGTCATTTGGGTAGTTTCTGTTGTGAATATGACTTAAAAAGAGTAAACACAGTTGAATGGCTTCAGCCAAACAATAATCATGAGTGAAAGAAAAGTTTTTGTGTTATTTATATTCTCTGAAAAATGGCCAAGAAACCATAAATTCTGCCAGGGTATTTAAACTTATGAGCACAACTGTATATATCATCTATGTGGCATTGCTCTTAGTAATTGTGTGCTTTGTTGTGTATATAGATGTATTGAGCACTGACGCGATAGTGTGTAGCAGCTAACATGCTCCCTTCCGGCCGGTGCATCTGCCTGGGGGTTTCCCCTCCGTGGTGCGCATGATCTGTGAAGGACTTCCTTGGAATGGAATGCAGGCGTGATGTGAATGTGATGCGTTCCAACCACTCACTTCCAGTTTTCGCGTCATTCTGGAGGTTGATTCTTCCGGGATCCATGTCATCCGTGACACATTTAAAAGGGTGTGCTTATGTCGCAAAGCCGCGCCTCTGATGATATCCAAGGGAATAAAACATGTCAGGCTGGCTAAGATACAAGCACGCTGAATGCTGCAGCTGTTTTGTACTTTGATGATTGTTTTTCTGACTGTATATGTAAGTTGCTACAATAACTTTGTTTAAAAGCCATACGGGCTTCATTATATGTTGCTTTATTCCTTGTCTGGTGATGGGTGAGACGCCCACTGATGATTGGGTGAGACGCCCACTGACTGTTGGAAGTTCGCTGCTGTTTTGCTGTCTGGGACAAGTAAACAAATGCAAGCTTCGTAGTATGTTTAAGCTATCTACTTATCAGTGTTTGAAAAGTGGAGCTGTGATCCCTTGGAAAGTTGTTAACCATTGCCTACTACATGCTGAGTTCTGGTAAGCAGATTGGATTCTCATGTGGTGTGGTGTGCCTCTTTCTACACACTGAATACTGGTGAAGCGATTACATTTCTCCTCCTTCATCAATTTAAAGACTGTTGTTTATATATTCGGGTCTTTAAAAAACATCCATACCTTGGAGGAAGTTCTACACCTGCTCAAGAGTTGGGGCATCCTCCCAGCAACACCCCCACAGTTAAATCCCCTGCGTAGACCCAATTCCTCACATACGTGGTTGAAGGTCTTGCAGAAGCTTTAATACTCTGCACCTGAAGTCTCTTGATCTCAATGACCTACTCATCTTTCCCTGGGTAATCCCTGGACCTTTAGATGGGTACCTACAATTGTGCGTGTTTCCTCATCCTTGTTGCAGCTTATGTTGCTTGAAGTCCCTCACAAATGTCTCCCATTTTTATATTCCACCCTTGGGAGTGATTTTTGTCCTGTTGTTCCCTGTTGGAACTCATGTTGGTTTTCTACTGCTACTTTATATCTCTTGGTTCTGACTTTTTTGCATATACATTAGAGTACAATGTCAGATGCTGAATCTGGTACAAAACTTCATGCGCACTGAACATGCTGATGCTGCTCCATCTCCATTCACCATGGTGCTGGCTTATTACTTTCAATGGTCTGCTAAGCCTGCGTTTTGTCTTATTTAACCACATCAATACTGGGCACTTTCACCCCCTTTCTTCCCAGACCAATTTTCAGCTTTCATCGCTATCGCACTTTCAACGACAATTGCGCGGTCATGCAATGCTGTACCCAAATGAAATTTTTATAATTTTGTTCACACAAATAGAGCTTTCTTTTGGTGGTATTTATTCATGACTCCGTTTTTAATTTTTTGCGATATAAGCAAAAAAAGAGCGTAAATTTGGAAAAAAAAACAATATTTTCTTCTTTCTATTTTAAAAGAAATCCAATAAAGTCAAATTTTGTCATAAAATTAAGCCAAAATGTATTCTGCTACATGTTTTTGGTAAAAAAAAATCCCGTTAAGTGTATAATAATTGGTTTGTGTGATCGCGGACAGATGTACGCAAATGATCATGTACAGATGTGCACAGGTGATTACGGACATATGTGTGCAGATAATCATTGGGACATGTAATTTTACTGTTACCTATGTGGGGGACAGGGGTTTTTACTATGTGGGGACATGTGTTTTGGGGACATGTGTGTTAACTTTGTGTGTTTACACTGTGGGGACACTAGACTGGTGATCAGTGAGTAAAAAGCTGTAAAAAACAGCTCATACTCACTGATCACCAGCCAACTGCAGCGATCCGCTCTCCTCTCCTCACTGACAACTTCTGTGTGAGGAGAGGAGAGCCAATTGGCTAGCAAACCGCTCTGTATTTATATCACATGATGGCTGTGATTGGACACGGCTGTCATGTGAACAGGAGGGCCAATCACAGTGCCCTCCTGCCAATCGGAGATGCCCCATGTCCGGGTGACACGAGCGCATTGGGATCCTACGCGCGATCCCCCTCCTGAGGGACATTCCTGAACGTCCACCCAGTGCCCACCCAGCCGTTTATGTACAGTGGCTGGGTGGAAAGTAGTTAATACTCTTCTACTGTCTCTGGATCATACTATGTCCTCCTTTTCAAATGGGACTCACAATTTTATACTTTAATGCCCACCGGCTCTACCACACAGCTAAACTGCGGTCCATGTGAAAAGAGGCCCAAAACCACATGACGGATGTAATAGTTATCCAGGAGACACACTTCCAAAAGCATGTCATTCCATTCTGAAAGCACCAAAACTTTCCCCATGTATTTTTGGCTACAGTATCTGTTAACAAGAGAGGTGTCCTCGTGGCGATCAGAGACTCTGTATCCTTCACACTATATGACTCAATTCTGGAATTCTGGGGGTAGATTTATCATTTTGAACTGCACTTTTAAAGCTAAACTATTCACTCTCGTTTCTATCTTTGCCCCCAATTCATACCAAATGAGATTCTTTCGCAAACGTTTTAAGCTCTTTAGGGTGCGAAAGGGAAATGTATCTGTGGTGACTTTAATATGGTACCAGACCCTTCACTCGACAATGTCTGCCATCATGCCAGTGCAAGAGTTTTTTTTAGACACAATTCCTATTCCAGAGTAGATCTCTTTATAGTAGATGGCTATTACAGCAAATCTCATCCTCTGCAATGCACGATATTATCTGATCTAATCACACAGCGACAGGTAGATGATCTTTGTCCCCACACTTTTAACTGGCATTATAACAATGCAATAGTGCAAATCTACTGTCACAACAGGTGCAGACTTTCTTCTCTAACAACGTCACATCTGAAGTCTCAAACACCATCTTATGGAACGCACACAAGGCCTACAGGGTATAGTCATACAGCTAGGCGCTAAGAAGAAACTGTATTAATCCTCCCTCTCTAAAATACTGCAGGAGATTCATCTCCTGGAAACAAAGCCTGCCCAAATCCCCAACTATCTGAATTATTGACTAAGCTACATACAGACTAGGGAAACAGGATGGTCTGTGACCACAATAAATATATGAAATATATTCAAGAAGTCGCTCTGGGACTTTGGATGAGGTGAGACCCAACATGTTTCTGCGAGACTGTAGCTCGCTTCCTCGGGTCTTTTGATGCCTGTGCACACTGTATGACATTCATGCATTAATGTTAATTTTATTATGTGCAATCATGTTGGCTAATGCCGCGTACACACGAGCGGACTTTCTATCCTACTTGGTCCGGCACACTTTCCGACGGACTTTGTCCGCCAGGTGCGCCGGACTTTAAAACGGACGGACTTGCCCACACACGCCGGGACTTTCCGGCGGGCTAAGTCCGCCCGTCTTTCCGACGGACTTTCGCCGGAGTTCCGGCGGACTTTCAGAATGAACGGACTTGCCCACACACGGACAAGTCCGTTCATTTTGAACGTGACTCAGGTGCGACGGGACTAGAAAAGGATGTCAATCTTGCCGCTTTTATCGGCGAGATTGACACCTTGCTAGCCCCGTCGCGGGGCATACCAGGCCCTTAGGTCTGGTATGGATTATAAAGGGGAACCCCGCTACGCCGAAAAAACGGCGTGGGGTCCCCCTAAAATCCATACCAGACCCCGATCCGAGCACGCAGCCTGGCCGGTCAGGAAAGGGGGTGGGGACAAGCGAGCGCCCCCCCCCCCTCCTGAACCGTACCAGGCCGCATGCCCTCAACATGGGGGGTGGGTGCTTTGGGGGAGGGGGGCGCCCTGCGCCCCCCCCCCAAAAGCACCTTGTCCCCATGTTGATGAGGACAAGGGCCTCTTCCCGACAACCCTGGCCGTTGGTTGTCGGGGTCTGCGGGCGGGGGCTTATCGGAATCTGGGAGCCCCCTTTAATAAGGGGGCCCCCAGATCCCGGCCCCCCACCCTATGTAAATGAGTATGGGGTACATGGTACCCCTACCCATTTACCTAGGAAAAAAGTGTAAGTAATAAAACACACTACACAGGTTTTTAAAATATTTTATTAAACAGCTCCGGGGGGGGGGATCTTCCTCCGGCTTCGGGGGTCTTCTTCCGGCTTCGGGGGTCCCTCCGCTTCATCTTCTCCCGGCGTCCGGTTGGTTCTTCTCCGCTCTCCGGCCTCTTCTCCCGGTGTCGCAGGTCTTCGGCCGGCCCCTCCGCTCTCTTCATGTAGCTCTATTGCGAGCGGAGGTCCGGACTTCTGGGCTTCTTGGCTTCTTGGCTTCTTGGCTTCTCTTCTCTTCCCCCAGATGTTGACACGACGCTCTCTCCGGCTGGACTGGTCTCTGAGGGCTGCGTTGTGACTTATATAGGCGGAGACCCCGCCCCCATATGATGTCACAGTCCCTGGGCATGCTGGGACTGTGACGTTTTAGGGGGCGTGGTCGACCACGCCCCCTAAAACGTCACAGTCCCAGCATGCCCAAGGACTGTGACATCATATGGGGGCGGGGTCTCCGCCTATATAAGTCACAACGCAGCCCTCAGAGACCAGTCCAGCCGGAGAGAGCGTCGTGTCAACATCTGGGGAAGAGAAGAGAAGCCAAGAAGCCAAGAAGCCCAGAAGTCCGGACCTCCGCTCGCAATAGAGCTACATGAAGAGAGCGGAGGGGCCGGCCGAAGACCTGCGACACCGGGAGAAGAGGCCGGAGAGCGGAGAAGAACCAACCGGACGCCGGGAGAAGATGAAGCGGAGGGACCCCCGAAGCCGGAAGAAGACCCCCGAAGCCGGAGGAAGATCCCCCCCCCCCGGAGCTGTTTAATAAAATATTTTAAAAACCTGTGTAGTGTGTTTTATTACTTACACTTTTTTCCTAGGTAAATGGGTAGGGGTACCATGTACCCCATACTCATTTACATAGGGTGGGGGGCCGGGATCTGGGGGCCCCCTTATTAAAGGGGGCTCCCAGATTCCGATAAGCCCCCGCCCGCAGACCCCGACAACCAACGGCCAGGGTTGTCGGGAAGAGGCCCTTGTCCTCATCAACATGGGGACAAGGTGCTTTGGGGGGGGGGGGGCGCAGGGCGCCCCCCTCCCCCAAAGCACCCACCCCCCATGTTGAGGGCATGCGGCCTGGTACGGTTCAGGAGGGGGGGGGGCGCTCGCTCGTCCCCACCCCCTTTCCTGACCGGCCAGGCTGCGTGCTCGGATCGGGGTCTGGTATGGATTTTAGGGGGATCCCACGCCGTTTTTTCGGCGTAGCGGGGTTCCCCTTTATAATCCATACCAGACCTAAGGGCCTGGTATGCCCCGCGCTCGCCGCAATAGGAAGATTTGTTTTTCCTATTGCAGCGAGCGCGAGATGTAATACCATCCCCTCGTGTCGTATCTGGTCTGTCGGACCAGCCTACACACGAGCGGGCTTTCCGTCGGACCAGCACACACACGAGCGGACTTTCCGCCCGAAACTGAGTCCGACGGAAAGATTTCAAACATGTTTAAAATCTAGGTCCGGCGGGCTTTTGGGAAGAAGTCCGCCGGAAAAGTCCGCCGCCGCCCACACACGGGCGGATTGTCCGGCACACTCTGGTCCGCCGGACCAAGTATGCCGGAAAGTCCGACCGTGTGTACGCGGCATAAGCAATTGTTTACATCACCCATGTATGTATACTATGTTTGAATAAATATTTTTACTGCATTTACTCCTGTTACTTAGTGGCTAAACATTGCTCACCTCATCTAAAGTCCCAGGGCGACGTCTTGTATATATTTGCTATTGTTAGGGATGGAGGTGTGTCACTGGTGACACCAGACCTTTTCTTTTTGTTACAATAAATTATATGCGACCCTGAGACTCAAATTTAATGTGCAACACAACAAAGCAGGGACATTTCTATCTGCTAGACTTAAAGCCTGTAAGGCTAAATCTGAAATTCCCTTTATTTTTGATCCCTTTACCAAAAATAAACTCCTTAACCCCCAAGACATTTTGGATGCCTTTATAGACTATTACAAATCTTTGTATAACTTAAAAGAAGATCCCGCAACCCCACAACCTTCTGAAAAGGACATACACTCCTTTCTCAATAAAATACGCCTTCACAGCCAATCACAATTGACATATTTGAACTTTTTGTTCATTACGGAAGAGATTGCCAAAACTATAGATACCTTGCCCAACAATAAATCACCTGGCCCAGATGGTTTTACCAATGAGTATTTTAAGGCCTTTAAATACATCTTATCCCCCTACATCCTTAGAATGTTCCAGAAAGCCTCAGTCCCTGCATCCTTTCCAGTGGAAACGTTGTGAGCACATATAGTACCCTTCCTAAGCCGGGCAAGGCACCAGATTCCCCGGGTATTTTTCGTCCGATATCATTACTTAATTCCGACATCAAAATATATGCCAAATTGCTTGCCAGATGCCTACCTAATGTCCTTCCATCATTAATCAAGCCAGACCTAGATAGATAGATACAGTCAGGTCCATAAATATTGGGACGTCGACACAATTCTAATTTTTTTGGCTCTATACACCACCACAATGGATTTGAAATGAAAAGATGTGCTTTAACTGCAGACTTTCAGCTTTAATTTGAGGGTATTTACATCCAAATTGGCGACAGGTTACTGTACATCTCGCGCTGGCTGCAATAGGAAAAACTATTTCCTATTGCAGCGAGTGCGAGAAGGAAGTCCCCTCCAGGAGCATACCAGGCCCTGAAAAAACAGCATGGGGGTCCCCCCGAAATCCATACCAGACCCTTATCCGAGCACACACCCTGGCCGGTCAGGAAAGGGGGTGGGGATGAGCGACTTCGGGGTCTCTTCCGACTTCTCCGCTCTCTTCTCCCGGTGTCCGGTTCTTCTCCCACTCTCCAGTCTCTTCTCCATGTCTCCGGTTCTTCTCCCACTCTCCGGTTCTTCTGCTGGGATCCTCCGCTATCTTCTGCTCTTTTACTGCTCTTTTGCTAGCGTTGGCCCGGTCTTCTCCTTTGTTTTGTTCCTTCTTCTCTTCTTCTGATGTTGACACGACGCTCTCTCCCTCTGTAATGCCTTGTGCGAGGTGCGCAATGACGTATCTAGGCATGGGGCGTGGTCACCGGGTGATGTCATCCGGTGACCCCCGCCCCTTATGACGTCACATCCCAGGGCATGATGGTCGCTCGTCCCCACTCCCTTTCCTAAACTGGGCTGCGTGCTCGGATAAGGGTCTGGTATGGATTTTGGGGGGACCCCCACGCCGTTTTTTCGGCGTAGGGGGTTCCCCTTAAAATCCATACCAGACCTAAGGACCTGGTATGCTCCTGGAGGGGAGGGGAACCCATGCCGTTTTTTTTAATTTAAAATTTGGCGTGGAGTTCTCCCTCGCAATTCATACCAAACACCTGTCAGCAATGCTTGTCGCTCATCGGGAAAGGAAAACACATTGTTCCTTTCCCGATGAGCGAACCAGCTCGGCGCTGGCTCCCGCGACAGGGCTCACAGGTGTCAAATCTCGCAAATAACAGCGACGACATTGACACAATATCGCGGTCACCTACTGTACCTTCCTTCCCAAGCCATTCTTCCTAAGGTGTCGCAAAAAATATAAATGCTGTTGTGATTTCTTAATAATGGCTTTAACATTGATTGTCCACGATAAGTTTTCAAAAATGCATGTTCCCAAAAACTTAAATGGAGTTTATGAAAGGCAGACAAGCGTCCGATGCTACCAGATGAATTCTAAACATTATTCAATATGCTGAAGCATCCAAAAAGCCTTCTCTGCTTTCTTTCTATTGACACAGAGTAGGCGTTTGGTGGGGTACACTGACTTTATATGTCAGTAGTTTGCGAGAAGTTTTGTTCACCAAACATTGACCACTTTCAGTAATTTATCCTTTTACAAAGTCCCTGATTTTGGACTTGATTTGGATTTTGGACTTTGACTACAAAAGCATACCAAAACCCACCTGGCGCATTAACTACCATACACGTGGGCATCCGAAGGTATTTCATATCTTGGCATAATCTTGACCACATCTGTTTCATTACTAGCGTCGGCAAATGAAAAACCTTTACCCAGTTCCAGACTGGCTCCTGTACATATACGGCGGCAGGATGGCTCTCCTGCGTGAATCGCAGGAGAATTGCCTTCTTTAAGAGCCATAGCAGGCATGCGCACTGCATGGCGGGGGACCTCCAGCCACCCGGGTTTGCGGGCACAAATCCCTGTTCTGACAGGGGAGGAGAAACAGATTGTCTGTTCCTACTAAGTAGGAACAACAATCTGGCTCTTCCTCCTAGTCAGTCACATCCCCTCAAAGTTGGGAACACGTTTAACCCCTTGATCGCCCACTAGTGTTAACTCCATCCCTGCCAGTGACATTTACACAGTAACCAGTGCATTTTTAAAGCACTGATCGCTGTATAAATGTCAATGGTCCTAAAAAAGTTTCAAAAGTTTCCGATTTGTCCACCGAAATGTTGCAGTCCCGGTAAAAATCGCAGATCACCGCCATTACTAGTAAAGAAAATAAATAATAATAAAAATGCCATAAATCTATTCCCTGTTTTGTAGACGCTGTAACTTTTGTGCAAACCAGTCAATATACACTTATTGTGTTTTTTTAATATCTTTTAAATATGTAGAAGAATACATATTGGCCTCAACTGATGAAGACATTTGTTTTTTTTAAAAAAACATTTTTGTGGATATTTATTATAGCAAAAAGTAAAAAATATATATATTTTTTTTTTTTCAAAATTGTCGCTCTTTTTTTGTTTATAGCGCAAAAAAAATGCAGAGGTGATGAAATACCACCAAAAGAAAGCTCTATTTGCAAGAAAAAAAGAATGTTCATTGTTTGAGTACAAAGTCGCAAGACCGCACAATTTTCAGTCAAAGCGATGCAGTGCCGTATTTTTGCGAGAATTATCCCAATCCTTCTACAAAGAATTGTCTTGGAGGGGTAGCATGGCTGCATACAAAATGATGGTCCTCCTGCAGAATTTGTACTTATTCCGTACACTGTCTATTCCTATCCCATCCCAATACTTTTCATCCCTCACTAGTCTTTTTAGGAAATATATCTGGCAAGCTAAACATCCGAGTTGATCCTGATCTCATATGATAAAACATAAAATGTTGGGGGGATTTGGTATGGTAGATTTAAACTGACTGACACAACTGACACAGATTAACCACTTCAAGACCAGGCCTATTTCTGACATTTGTTGTTTAGAAGTTAAAATATTTTTTTTTTGCTAGAAAATTACCTAGAACCCTCAAACATTATATATATATATATATATATATATATATATATATATACCGTATTTATCGGCGTATAGCACGCACTTTTTTCCCCTTAAAATCAGGGGAAAATCGCAGGTGCGTGTTATCCGCCGATCCCCCCCCCCGCTGACTGTGAGTGGAGGAGCGAGCACCGCCGACATACATACATAGCCGAGTGTACTCGGCTAGCTCCGCTCACAGTCACGCCTAGACCCGCCCTACGATGGACATAACACAGGGACTGGGCGTGACTGTGAGCGGAGCTAGCCAAACCTAGCCGAGTACACTCGACTATGTATGTATATCGGCGGTGCTCGGCTCCGCCCACAGGACTACAAGAGGAGCCGAAAGTGGCCGAGAGCCGCCGAGTTACACAGGACCAGCTCTGTGTATCTCGGCGGCGCCATATTTAAAAACTGCAGTGACACTGGCAAGTCTGCAGTGTCACTGGGCAATGACACTACAAGGCTGCAAATGACACTACAAGGCTGCAAATGACACTAAAAGACTGCAAATGACACTACAAGGCTGCAGATGACACTGACAAGACTGCAAATAAATCTACAAGGCTGCAGATGGACACTGATAAGGCTGCATTGATGGGCATTTAAATGTAAGTTTTTTTCTTTAAAATTCCCTCCTAAACTTGGGGTGCGTGTTATACACCGATAAATACAGTATGTATGTATGTATATATATATATATATATATATATATATATATATATATATATATATATATATATATATATATATATATATTAGGGTTGTCCTGATACCACTTTTTTAAGACCGAGTACAAGTACCGATACTTTTTTTCAAGTACTCGCCGATATCGATTACCGATACTTTTTTTTTTATGTCATGTAGCACTAATGGGCACTGATAGGTGGCACACACTAATATATATATATATCTATGTAGATATATATATATATATATATATATCTATATATAGATATATATTCATTTTATTTTTTTTAGAGACCCTAGAGAATAAAATGCAGTCATTGTAATATTTTATTTCACACTGTATTTGTGCAGCGGTGTTTTAAACGCAACTTTATGGGAAAAGGGACAATTTCATGAATTTAAAAAAAAATGAGACAGTAAAGTAAGCTCAGTTTTTTTTTTTGTATAAATGTGAAAGATGATGTTACACCAAGTAAATAGATACCCAACATGTCACTCTTAAAAATTGCGCACACTCGTGGGATGGCGACAAACTACGGTACTTAAAAATCTCCATAGGGGACGCTTTGAAAATTTTTAACGGTTACCTGTTTAGAGTTAGAGGAGGTCTTGTGCTAGAATTATTGCTTTTGCTCTAACAATCGTGGCAATACCTCACATGTGTGATTTGAACACTGTTTACATTTGTGGGTGTGACTTACGTATGTGATTTCTTTGGCACACGAGCATGGAGGAATGGGCGCTTAATTTTTTTTTTTTTCTTATTTATTTACACAGTTCCTTTAAAAAAAAAATGTCATCACTTTTATTGCTTTTACAAGAAATGTAAACATCCCTTGTGACAGTAATAGGCAGTGGCAGGTACTCTTAATGGATGGATCTGGGTTTGGTCATGGGTATCTACATTGGAAACCCGATCAAAACCGATTCTGGTTCCGATTCTTTTTTTCAGGTCTCCAGCCAGCCAACGTGCCGGCTGGTCACTCAGGTCTCCTGGTGGGATGCCCCCCCGCTTGTAATAACAGTCGAACGGCTGCTTAGCCGTTTCAGTTGTTATTACAAGACAGCCGACCTGCAGACATCACCCCGGTACAACCACTTAAGCAAAATTACGTACAGGTACATTGGGTACATTGGTTTATTCAAAACCATGCAGAGGCGGCAATGGAAAAAGTTCAGCACCTTTCCAACCTTATAATGACAGACTGTTGGAAACCACTCCAGTTGAGTAGCCTACCATTTACATTACGTACAAGCTTATATTTTTGCATGGAGAGCTTTGCTGGAGATCCCTCCAAGGCTCAGCAACTATGGATAGTGTTTATGGCATTGGAAATTCTTATTTTGCATTTTTCAATTTAGAAGCTGTGTGATCGGGGCGTTCAGTGAGTAGAGGACATCCTCTGATGAGAGGACTGAGACTTTGCCCCTAATCTGTCTGTAGTGGTTACTTCTATTAACCTACTTATGAAAATGAAAAAATTTTAGCGTTGCGAGTTGGTATGATAGTTCAGTTTGATTGTTCGTGGAAACCGTAGTCCTCCTGGGTCAAATGCCTAACTATGTAGATATTGTCACTGGCATTGAATTTCTTTGAGCTTTGTACTAGATTAGACCTCAGGCATTTCATGATTTATCCACACTGCTGCTGTACCTGATGTATATAACATGCTGTCCTATTTAATGATTTGTTCTTTTTTTTCATTTATACATATATTTATTTTATTTATTTTGTACACCATCGCCTCACTTTGTACATATGTATAAAGCCTAATAAAACAATTTTGTGGCTATTTTGGCCACTAAGATCCTCGCCTTGGATAGTGAGATGGCAGCTTTTTAGGGCTTGTCTGTTGACCAGAGCTCATCTACAAGTTCATTGAATTCAAGCCCCAGTAACAAATCACCTAATTATTAGTTTATTAGGAAAGGGTTTTATGGACAATAATAATAATAAGCACTTTGTGTTTCCTGCACCTAGCACAGATTGTGTAACGCACCCACTTGAGCATGGGCATATGCTCCGAATGAAGATAGTTCAGCCAAGTGTAAAAAGCCTTAAACTGCTGTTCATCATTTATTATACAAAGCAAAATGAAATATATGAACCCTAAACAATTTTCTGTACCAGTGGTGCACAGTGTCTGGACTGATGAATGCAAGTCTTCATCCAATATCATCTGAAAATGTATTTTTCTTTATTTTGCCATCAATTTTGATTAAATTACCTTTGCCTCTGTAGATCACACTCCCAGAACAGCAGAGATCTACCTCCCTGATACATGTTAGAGATGATGTGCTTCTCTTTTAAATCCTCTCAAAACATAGCATTTATGTTTAAGACCAAAACGTTTAAAGTTGGTCTCAACACTCCAAATGATTTTCCAGACGTTTTAAGACTTCTCTTGATGCTTTTCGTGTATGGTATGTGAGATGTTTTGTGTTGGTGCAACAAAAATGGCTAACATTTTACAATTTTGCCAGAGGTATGTAAACCTTTGGGCACAAATGTACATGGTGTTTCATATGCAGTCAGGTATGTGATATACAGATTGAAATGTATGGGCACCTTTTTTCTTGGCAGCTTTTCCATGCTGCGATGCTTTTGCCATCCCTTGTATTCAACCTATACATATTGTGGCAGTGGGACCCTGTGCTACCTGGAAGATTGCTGGTTTATGCCAGATTTTGGAGAGAAAGGCACGCTGATTGCACAGCTGTGTACTGGGCTATTAGTTGTAACCTGACTATGGCTCAGGACCCCACCCCACAGACAGGAAGTGTGTGCATGGGAGTCAGGTGGACACCCATTCCTCTGAGAGGAGTCAGAAGCTGCATGGGTGCAGCCAGAGCATGCATGTCTGCAGAAGGCAGATGTACTTGGAGACAGAGCAGCAAAGAGCTGATCAGGAGTAAGCTAGGAGAGAGCTTAGCTCTAGAAAACTCTTTTGTTTTGAGGAGCAGTCCTAAGGCCTAGGCTAAAGGTCTGAAGTAGCCATATGGCAAGAATGTAAGCCAGGAGTCTAAAGTATTGAGTGTGCAATATACAGTAATGGTGGAACCCCCCTGCATGCGCTACTGATGTCTTTGTGAACTTTTCCGTGCTTTTAAATAAAAGTGGGCTACCAGCCCCCAAAAAATACAGTTCTGGACTGGCGTACTCACTGAAAACGCACCTACCGCTTGAGTCTGATCACCGCAATCTTACAATATGTATATGTGCTCTGAGAATAGAGGTGCCTTGTACTGTAACATGGTCAGCGTTGCTTTAGAACTTGTGCTTTATATGCGGCTGTAGTAATTGCCGCGTGGCAGAAGAAATCAAAACACTGCACAAGCAGCTTGTGCTTATCCTGCACCACTTTGCTGTGGTCTTAAACAAAAGGCAAGCTAATAGAGCTGCTTCGTGTAATTTGGTTTCAGACATTTTCAAAGAAAATCATTTTCTAAATTGTTTGCTCTATTTAAATATAGTGTAACTAAAGCATATGTGATGTTTGTTATAATTAAATTACATTTCCTTATCTTGCAGTGCCATGCAGACAGTCTCTTCACCCACATTCTACTGTACATAGTACCACAGACTGTTTTTGCTCACAAAGCTATAATTTTTAGGTCTGTGAGGTTTTTTTCTTTCTCACTATTTGTTCCAAAATATAGCCATGCCACCTGCAAAGGAATTAACATTGCTGGAGAGAAGTCTAGCATTTGGCAGCTTGGCATGGTGCCAAAGTTATTTATTGCTTGGTGAAAAATGGGCTGACTTGCTTTTTTAATTGCATCAAGACTTAATCTTCCACAAATTCAAATGGATAAAAATAATTAAAGGAGCTTGGTTCTCTGCAAATTTAAATAGAAAATATAAAAAAGTGAAATGCATTGAATGAGGTATTAGCCTGTGTGCCAGCTGTTCCATACAAACTCTTACAATGCAGTTCACTAGTCTGTCATAGCCTTGTGTCGTCTGGACAGCTTAGGTTGCCATAGAAACTAAATTCTGTTTCAAGGAGCAGGGCGAATGCTAATTGTAGCCATTTGTTGTTCCTTCTGTCATTGCCTTAACTAGCACAGTTGCAGAAATGCCAGGGTTTCTGGGCAAACAGTATGGAATACCCCCCTTAAAGCATCTCTGCTGAAGGCAACCGGCTGCTGCTCTGTTATGAAGGAAAAGAAAATGGGGAAAAAAAGAGCAATCGACAGGTCTGACAGTGCCACTAGATACTAGGCACAAACACAGCTTGACTTGAGTTCTGACAACTGTTGATCAGTTACTTGGGGAAGCCGTAAGCTGTTTAAAATCTGTTGAAAGTGAACTGTTGATATGGATATTAATCTGACACCATTTCCCCAGAGATTCATCCTGCGTAAATTTTAACAACTGTTTATCTTAGTTTAAATACAGCATTGATGTGCCAGGGGTATAAGTGCAGACCTCATGAGCTTTGTCTTTATTTTAATTTGGCTCTGCGCTTGCATGGCCTTGGGCAATATAACTTATTAGGTTAGTACTGACTGTTTAGCTATTCACAGCAGTATTTAAATAATTGTCATCTCCACACATTTCTGTAATGAGTGACGAAAAGTTGATGTTAGAATGGCAATTAAATAAACCAATAAATGAGACAAACTTTGAGCAAAGCATCTGTCTTTCTGTTGGTGTATGCAGCTTGCAAATTATGCAATGTCACTGATTATTATAGGGGAACCAGTTGAAAGAAAGCCTTTAAATCCAGAGAGGGCAATGCTTATTTTAGAGCTGAAAATAAATGTAACTTAAAATTTAACATTAACTGTTCTGCATTTTAAGGACACTGAACATTTTTTCTGCTATTTATGTATCATTCCAAGCATCTGCAGGATTGGAATATAATAAAAGGATCAATTAAAGAAATGTGTTATAGGCTAACTGAAAACATATTTTACTATCGGTAGCACATATTTTATAATATATTATTTGGTATGAGGACTTGGGAACATTTGCTAGACAGGAATGGAAATTCTATTTTTTTAGGAGGACATTTTTAAAGTGCAGATGCCCTTGTTTGAATTTCTTTATTCAGTTTGCATACTTGATGAATAACAGTAAAATTATTTTATTTATAATACACCAGTGCCATTTTTGGCAGCCAGTGCTTGGAGGGCTACTGTAAAACCAGACACCATCTTTTGGTGCATAAACAAAAAATGTCCACATTGGGGTATTGCATGGCTCTGCAAAATGCTTTGGTAGTAGTTTTTGTTCAGGGTGCCACACATGCGCAAATTGCCAACTCTGGGTCAAGCAAAAGAACCCCTTCACCTACTTCATGGCATATAAAAACCCTGTGTTATTAACCAAACATCTAAAATTTTGACTCATCAGTCCATACAACCTTCTTCCAGTGCTTCAAGACCCAGGTAAACCCCCCCCCCCCCCCCCCCCCATTGACTCGATATGTCAAACCTGCAACTCAAAGTCTTCCCTTCACATTTGAAACTGAGACTTGCTTATTTCAATCATTGTTAAAGTGGAATTCCACTCGAAAGTGGAACTTCCGCTTCTCTGTCACCCCCCCTCCAGTGCCACATTTGGCACCTTTCAGGGGGGAACAGGTACCTGTTTTTGACAGGTACCGTTCCCCACTTCCGGGAGACAGGGCCACGGCTCAGTGTCTCGGAAGTTCTGCCCCTCCTCCTTCCTCTGCTTCCGGAGGATTTAGAAAGAGCAGTGTGCTTCGCACATGTGCAATAGGGAACCGGCTTTGAAGCCCAAAGGCTTCACTGTCAGGTTCCCGTACCAGGAATGGCGGCGGCTGCACCCGACAGCCAATCCGAAGATCGGCTGGGCTGCCAACAATGCGGGCTCCCTAGACAGGTAAGTGTCCACGTATTAAAAGTCAGCAGCTGTAGTATTTGTAGCTGCTGACTTTTAATTTTTGCAGCTGCTGACTTTTAATTTTTTTGTGGGGGGGCTGGACCTCCTCTTTAAGCTGTGCTTGAAGCTGTTGTCATGTGAGCCGCCTGTCAAGCAAGCTGTTTTGACTCTCAGATACGTGTCTTCTGATTCCATTGTAGCTTTGGGTCTGCCAGACCTCTTCCTGTTGGAGTTTTCTCCAGTTCTAAGTGCCTTTTGATGGTGTAGTAAACTGTACACACTGTCATCTTGAATTTCTCTGCAATTTCACTAAGGCTCTGTTCACATCTAGGCATTTTTGGGCATTTTTCTGCTCTAAACCTCAGCTCTTAAAATGCAAGACAAATCCCATTCATTTCAATGGCCCCTGTTCACATCTGAGCATTCTGTTGCCTAAAGCAAAACAACCGTCGCTCAAAAAAGTATGTGAGCTTCTTTTTTGGCAGATTACAGGCATTTTACTGCTTTTACATTGGTGACCTTTTGAACTTCAAAATGCCTGTACAAAAATTCTGCAAAAACGCCAGAAAAACACTTGTAAAATAGCAACGCCTAGATGTGAACGGAGCCTAAAGGAAAGACCTACACTTTTAAGGTTTATAATGGTCTGTTTGTCTTCCTTTATTAATTGTTTTCTCGCCATTATAAAATAATTATACTACTTCCCACAATACAATTCTCTCCAATTTTTGCTACAGAGAGCCTGTAAGTAATCAACAAAAGTTGGGACACCTGTAGGAATTGTTAGCATAAACTTTCAAAACTTAAGCCAGCCATACATGGGTCGAATCCTGAATGAATTTTCTTTCAAAAAGCGTAACTAACTATTTTTATTTTTAATTTTACACCATTAGTGAGCCGCAGCAACAGCCAACTTTTGTGCAGCCTTCAAATTTGAGTGATCGGGCATGTTGGAAATTTTTTGAAAAACAAACAAATTTCTAACCGATGATGGGAGAATTGTGGAGAAATATAATCAAAAAGGAAATGCGCATAAGCTGAGACCTGTAAAGAAAAGAAGACTCCTGGCCACAAAATGTATTTTACTGTAGCAACATAAGGTGAAATTGAAGGCATGGTTGGTTGAATTTCAAAATCAATGGTGGCGCCATCAGATTACAAAACACACAAAATTTCTGATTTTCGAAAGAAAATTTGTTAGGAATTCGACCCATCTATGGCCTGCATTAATTTACTTACATTGCTGCAAAACAATTGTGACTTGTTAACTCATTGCTTCTCCCCCGAAAAAAAAACTTTTTGTATGACTCTGAAATGTACATTATTTTTTCAGTTTTTGTCAACCTTAAGTTTTTATTTTGTTTTCATTTTGTTTTTGTTTGTTTTTTTACCTCCGGCAGTTCACCGCTTACCTTTGTATCATTTCAGGTTATGGTGTTGACCATTAGTGTGTATGTGTGCGTGTATATATACTGGTTTGACTGCTATCAGCTGTACATGTAAACAAACAGAAATGGATTAATGACTTGTGACTATTTGAACAGTGATATTTTGTCTTGATATTTTTATGGTTGGCTGTTTGCGAATACAGCACCTAGTTTAAAAAACAGATAAAAAATAAATAAATACAATTTGTCCTTGGGCCCCTAATAATTCTGTTTCCAAGGAAACCTCTTCCTTGTGTCAACTCAACAGTAGTATCTCTTCAAATAGATAATATGCTTGCACCTCTAGAGGCATCAGTGATAAATTGACCCATTACTGCAGTTCTAGTATTATGAGGTGTAGCTTTATCAAAGATGAAACTCGGCACTGCTTAAACACTGCGATTTAGAGATGCATCTGTATGTCACGAAGTTGTGCCATTGGTATAAAAAGCAACATGAGTTAAATGAAAAGAAAAGGGACTTTATGCTTCCATAGTAAAATGCATCGCTTATTTCTAAAAACGACTGCAAGTAAATATTTTCCAAAATACTTAAGGTGACAAATCAGATTTCTTCTCTAATTTTTCCAGAGAATACATTTTTGCCCACAATAGGCAAGTTCTCCATTTTTGCAAAGAACTTTTCTTTTCAGTTCTTAAAACCAGGTCATACAGCTTAATTTTTATCTTGTACAATGCACATCTTTCAACCTCCCTTTTCTGAGTGCCCCTAGATTTTTTTAATTTATCATTATTTATTTTATTATTTTTAATACTCAAAAGTCTTCAGGCTTTTTAGGTGACTCTCTGTCTTCATCTCTTCTACAGAAAGTGGTGCTCTAATGGCGCAGAGAGCCAGTGCCAAATTCTGCATCTGGCTTCATCAATACAATGACGTACGAGGCCTGTCTAAAAATGTTGGTGAATGGTATCAGAAAACAAACAAAACAGAAGATACAATTAAATGACTTTTATTGGCCTTCAAAATAATCACCATCCTTCACAACACACTTTTGGCAATGTTTATAAAACTTCTGGAAACAAGCAAAGACCTCTTTAGGAAACTGATCGCAGAACTGCTGTCTCACATTATTAGATTGCTGCCACGTCCGCAAAATGCGCGCCTTTCATGACGCTCTTCAGGCAGGAAATTTTTGGGTCATGGGGAAGATGGTGAATGTCGTTCCGTCGATTTCCGCTCGGATTCTGGATCGAACTAGTAGCACCAGGCCTCATCTCCCGTGGTGATGTTAAGCAGAAAGGATGGATCCTGGTCTCATATGGTAATGAAATCTCCAGAGGTTTCCATCTGTTTTGCTTCTGTTCTTCTGTCAGCTTGTGCGGCACAAATCGGGAACAGATCTTCTATTTACCCAAATCTTCATGGACAGTGGTGCACACAGTGTCCTTGCTAATGCCCAATTCCTCCACCATCAATCATAGAGTCAGGCTGGGTTCACACTTATGCAAATTGAATGTGGGCTTCCCTGCATCCAAGTCGCTTGACAGGAGACTGACAAGCTCTCAATGGAGCCGGTGCACACACCTCCGGTGCGGCCACAGTCTGCACTGTAAAAGGGTTCTGTGCGTGTTTGGCTCTGTTTCAGATCCGAATTCAGGCAACAATTCAGACCTGATTTGTACCTGTAATGGAGAAAAGGGACGCACCGGACCCCCCTCATGCGGACCACAGCTAGTGTGAGCCCAGCCTTAGTTATCGATCTCGTGCCAGCATTTGTCGCACTCACTCAATCATGTCTGTGTTTCTGCTTGTCGATGGCTGACCCGCACATCATTCCCCTCCCATTGTGAAAGCACTTACACCGTGGTAAACACATTTTCTGCTGACGCTTTCATCCCATAAACTTGCACCAACATTTCATGTGTCTCCATCATCGGTTTTTCCACTTTGTAGCTGAACTTGATGTTCACTCGTTGCTCCATTGCACTGTGACCCTACCTCTCACACCCACTACGTTCGACTGCCTGCTGTGGTTTTACCCTGACAGTCACATGTACTCTACGCTAGATGGTGCTTCATGCCGTGTCTCTGGATATACATGTGCATGCGCACGCACCTGGCCCATGTTGCTGTTGTAATATCAGACCATTCATCAAACTTTTTAGACACCTCGTATGCAGTGGTGATGCCCCCTGTGGGGGGAAGTCTCATGATGCTCTGCATTCACAGTATTGGGCCTTAGTCTTCCAATCTGAATGACACTGGCTTTCATTCAACCTGGAAGACTAGGGACAATCTGTGACGAAAAGAAAGTACTGTCGGAGGACAGCTCCAGATTGAATACACTGGCTGGTTTTGCCCAGAGTTGGACTTTAATGTAATCAGTAGTCAATAAAGAAAGCCCCATCTAATCTGTCTTACATTTGTCACACCCAACACTTGCAGTGGACCTTTTAGTAAATGTACAACTCTACGTAAATGAACTCCTGACATATTACAAAATACAGAATCAATTTTTTTTATTATTCATTAAAAATATACTTATTACATAAAAAAATATGTTCTTAACCACTTCCATACTGGGCCAATTTTGGCATTCCTCTCCTACATAATTTTTTTACTAGAAAATTACTCAGAGCACTGACTTCTAAGAGTAACACTTTTGACGTTATTATTTTTTTATGCTAGGAAGATGATAGTGCATTCCGGAAAAAAGTCTGCGCCTCCGTCTGTTCTGGCATGGAAGGCAATTATAAAGGCCATTCCCTTATACAAGGCTACGTATGTTAGTAGAAGCATACTAAACAAGCTGGAGAAGGTGTGGGGTGGTTCAGGGCCCTGTGATGAAGATTTCTACTGAATCCAGTAGCCTGCAAATCATGAGACATATTTCATTACAGCACTAAAGATCAAGAGGCTGGAGATATCCACTGTTGAGTTTTGGGAGACTTTAATCCCTGTGTTTGGTGTGACCGCCGTTGCGGTCTTTATATCTGGTAAGGAGATCACTTACTCACATCGGGTGAATATTATTTCTTGGAGATTGGGATCTTCTTTGTAATTTCTTCAGTCACACCTGTATGGATGTCATGATATAATGGATCTTTGAAGAAGCCATATACTCATATTTACATCACTTTTTGGGTGTGTTGCAATCACCACTTCATGTGATGTTTATGGATACCTGTTTATTTTGCTCCATGGACACTTGTTTATTTTATTTTTGTATTTTTGATCACGTTTGTGGATTTATAATCATCTGCTAGATCATCTGCTATTCAATTTAACTGTTTATTACTCACTGTTCATGAATTATTCATGATAATATCACTTATTTATGCAATATCACATATTCACTTATAGAACACTACTTTAGTTTTCTTTTTCCTATATTCAACTTTTCACCATTTCTGAATATTTGACACAAATTTATAATTGGGGTCTTTTTTGTCACAGTATCTTTAGCGCCACATCTACATATGTGTCTTTTATGCTTTGGAGTTTGTATTAGAACTTTTTTGATGCTGGCAGCCTTTTTTTGGATAAAATTCAGTTTTTTCCTTTTTTCCTTTTTACTGATAAAAAAATTATCTTCCTTTTTTAGCGCAACGTTCACCACTTGGTATTTTCTACTCGTGGAATGGCGCCAAACTTTGCTACTTAAAAATCTCCTTAGGCGATGCTTTAACATTTTTTACAGGTTACCAGTTTAGAGTTACAGAGGAGGTTTTGTGCTCTAACATTCGCGGCTATATCTCACATGTATGGTTTGAACTCCGTTTACATATGCAGGCATGGCCTACATATGCGTTCGCTGCTTCGTGCGCGCACGAGGGGATGAGGCACTTTTTTGTTTATTTTACACTTTCCCTTTCATTTTTTAATTACTTTTATTTCTTTTCACTTTCCAGCTCCCTGATCGCACCAGAGAGCCCTCCGGGTCACCTCCCACCGCCTGTAAATGCAATCAAGCGGCTGCACAGCCACTATGATTGCTTTTACTTTGCAGGGAATCGTCAGCTGAAAAAAAGATAACTGAATGATGCCTGCAGCTGCAGGCATCTTTCAGATATCTTCACTCAAAGTCCAGGATGTCATATGGCATCTTACGAGCGGGAAGTGGTTAAGCTTCAGTCAAGCGACTTTGCCTACCCAAAGAAAAATGGGGGGTCCTTCCTATAATCACTTCAGAGATTTTTGCCAAAAAAGGGTTCTGCTACATTTCTTTGATTAAAAAAAAATCCCAATAAATGTGTGTTTGGTTTGCGTAAAAGTTATAGCACCTACAAACTTTGGTGTGTATATATACTAGAATTTTTTTTTATTATACTACTAATGGCTGAGATCAGCAACTTATAATGGGACTGCAATACTGCGGTGATCAAACACTGGGGGGAACTGACTAACTGACACTGACATCACCAGTGACATTAATACAGTAATCAGTGATAATACTATACACTGTCACTATACTAATGACACTGGTTGGGAAAGGGGTTAACATCTGGGACGATCAAGGGGTTAAAAATGTGCCTAAGGCTGGGTTCACACTGGTGCACTGTGCGAGATTGCATGTGATTTGCACTACACAAATAGTATGGCTTTCGGACCAAACTCGCACAGGACCCTTTTTTGGTCCGCACCAGAATCGGATTGCATGGGTGTTCACACCCATGCGATCTGATTCCTGTCCGAACTCTCAGTTCGCAATGCGATATGCAAACTGAAATGGGGGGTGTCATTAACATTGTGTTGACACTCCCAGCAGTTCGCATATGGCAGTGTGAACTGCCTTGCGAGTCAGGTGCGATGCAGGAACACGCAGTGGATTCGCAGTGTTCCTGCATTGCACCTATGTGAATTGGGACTAACTATGTGTAATGTGTCCTGCGATTCACTAATGATCTCTCAGTTTCTCATCCCTGCAACTGACAGATCGCTTCCTCAGTACAGAGCTCTGTATTGCTTAACAACACAGAGCCCTGGGCTGTGATTGCATGCAGCTGATCAGCAGGTTCCGGCCATTAATCATTGACTGTAACTTGCTAACAGGCTCCTGCTTTGTACAATCATTGTACATGTGCATCACTTTGCATACAGCTGACGCTCGCCTGCAGTACATTGTGGGTGGGAGGTGGGCAAGTGGTTTAATAGTACAATGTATTAATATTGTGATCAGTCTACTTGGATTTATGTCATCTTTGTCAGCATCTTAGTCCAGGATGTAAATGCTCACCCTGGATGATGCCCAAAAGATTTCACTGTCTACCTGGAGAGAAAAGTAGATGAAGGTATTGTCGGAGGAGAACCTGTAAACTCTGAGGCTGGATTCACACCTATGCATTTTTCATGCATTTTGCATTTTGCAGATTTGCGCTACAGAACGTGTTCCATAGGAAGCCATGTTAAATGGACTGTAGTGCAAATCTGCAAAATGCAAAAAGCACTAAAACTGCTTAGGTGTGAATCCAGCCTGAGAGGTAATACATGCCTGAAAATGGTAAACTTGCTCATTAATTAACATGAAAATATATATTTGATGCTAGGTGCATAGCAAGTAGCCCTGCCTCAATTTTAAGGTGTTTCAGCTTGATATTTTTTTTTTAACCACTTGTGACCGCCGTACACATGTATATATGTCCTGTCAGCCAATGGTTATGACAGTAGCAGCCATGAGCTTAGTTTAATTTTTTACAGATGGCAATTGGCTGTTCAGTATAAGTGATCCGGGGGGCTCTACAGCCATCCAATCATGTTAACTGAATGTAGATTTTGTGGGTGCGTGCAATTTTGAGTTTTTACATCTTTGGTATCTATTTCCTTGACGCAATATCATCATTTATATTTTACTAAAAATTGGGTATCATGTTGTGTTTGCACTGAAACTAATTTTTCATTTCAAATTTACGTTTTGATAAATAACTTTGCAAAAATCATGTGACATAAAAAAAAAAAAAAAAAACAGGCACTGTTCTGCTTTCAAAAAAATATCTATTGTTCTGGGGTTCTAAGAAATTTTCTAGCAAAAATTCTGATTTGATGTGTGTAAAAGATTTAAAACATGCCCTGGACAGCAAGTGGTCAAGTTATCTAATAAAAATGCTCTGTTTATACTACGGGCACTACTGCATTACAGGAATGTGGCTCTGATGGGACAGATCAGTCTGCAGAAATCATAACCCTTCATTGACATTATAAGCAATACTCAGCCCTTCCTCTATGCAGAGTTTCACAGGAGGTTTTTTTTTGTGCATAGCCAGGTCAGCCTGAACTGCGGCATTATTGGTGAAAAAGGGGCTATAAAGAATAGGTGATGAACATAAACAGTTAAAACATTTTCTAATGTTTTAGTACAACTTTTATGTTGCCTTATGTATTATTTTATTTTTTTACACCTATGCACTATAAATCGAATAAAGGATCGACTCAAGGGTGGCCTGATTAGTAGATAATCGCACTTCCGCCTGGCAGCATTAGGGTCACTGGTTCGAATCCCAGCCAGTACACAACCTGCTTGGAGTTTGCATGTTCTCCCTGTGCCTGCGTGGGTTTCCTCCGGGTACTCTGGTTTCCTCCCACACTCCAAAAGACATGCTGGTAGGTTAATTGGTTATTGTTTAAATTGGCCCTAGTATGTGTGTTTAGGGTGATGTGCAGTGTTTTCTGCTACACATAGCGTTTTGCTTTTAGGCCAGAAAGTTCAATTTTGGCCTCATCTGACCAGAGCACCTTCTTCCATGTTTGCGGTGTCCCCCACAAACTGCAAATGGGACTTCTTATGGCTTCCATGCAACAATGGCTTTCTTCTTGCTACTCTTCCATAAAGGCCAGATTTGTGGAATGCATGACTAATAGTTGTCTTGTGGACAGATTCTCCCACCTGAGCTGTGGATCTCTGCAGCTCCTTCAGAGTTACCATGGGCCTTTTGGCTGCTTCTCTGATTAATGCTCTCCTTGTCCGGTCAGTTTAGGTGGACGACCATATCTTGGTAGGTTTGCAGTTGTGTCATACTCTTTCCATTTTCAGATGATGGATTGAACAGTGCTCCGTGAGATGTTCAAAGCTTGGGATATTTTTTTATAACCCAACCCTGCTGTAAACTTCTCCACAACTTTATCCCTTACCTGTCTGGTATGTTCCTTGGCCTTTATGATGCTGTTTGTTCACTAAGGTTCTCTAACAAACTTCTGAGGGCTTCACAGAACAGCTGTATTTATACTGAGATTAAATTATAGACAGATGGACTCTATTTGCTTCTGAAGGCAATTGGTTCCATTAGATCAGGGGTCTCAAACTGGTGGCCCTACAGCTGTTGCAAAACTACAAGTCCCATCATGCTTCTGCCTGTGGGAGTCATGCTTGTAACTGTCAGCCTTGTAATGCCTCATGGGACTTGTAGTTTCACAACAGCTAGAGGGCCATCAGTTTGAGACCTCTGCACTAGATGTTAGTTAGTGGTATCAGCGTAAAGGGGGCTGAATACAAATGCACGCCACACTTTTCAGTCATTTATTTGTAAAAAAATGTTCCTTCCACTTTGCAATTATGTGCCACTTTGTGTCTATCAGATAAATTACATTTGCATTCTTGGTTGTAACATAACAAAATGTGAAACATTTTTGGGGGGTATGAATATTTTTTTAAAGCACTGTATATGTAAATCGCTGTATAAATTGATAGTGTTATATAAGTACCTGTAATAAACAGAATAAACTAGAAAAGGTACAATTTCTGGGGAAATTGTGAAAGTGTTCTTGCCTCTACAACTGGAGTGGGCGGAGTAACTGGGTGGGGTGGAGTGGCTTGAGTAACTGTGAAAAGTGTTAAAAAGCTTAATATTTTAAAAAGTATAAATAGTAGTAAAAAAGTTCCATCATTCGCTGAAAGAGCTGAACATTTTTTTCAAAAGTAATTTTTTTTTTCAAAAATGATTTTTTTTTAATCAAAAATGATTTTTTTTTCTTCAAAAATGATTTTTTTTTTCAAAAGTAATTTTTTTTTTCAAAGGTAATTTTTTTTTTCAAAAATGAATTTTTTTATTTCAAAAATAATTTTTTTTTCGAAATTATTATTTTTTTTAAAGTAATTTTTTTTTTTCAAAAATATTTTTTTTTTTCAAATATATTTTTTTTTCAAAAATAATTTTTTTTTTTAAAAGAAATTTTTTTTTCAAAAATATTTTTTTTTTTCAAAAATAATTTTTTTTTTTCAAAAATATTTTTTTTTTCAAAAATATTTTTTTTTTTTTTTCAAAAATTATTTTTTTACTTTTTTCAAAAATTTTTTTTTTTTTCAAAAATATTTTTTTTTTTTACATGGGGCGGTCATAATGTTTTGGCTGATCATGGGGTGGTCATAATGTTTTGGCTGATCATGGGGTTGTCAGCTTTTGTCACCTCCCACTCTAGTTTTGAACATTTCGCCATTCATTCCTATGGGACCAATTTCGCCGCAAAAACGTCATTTCGTGGACCATTCGGCAAAACATTCCACAAAGTAATAACACACCAATCGGGAACAATCCGCTCGTTTCGGTATATTACTTGTCTCTGTAGTGTAAAAACTGTGGGAGGAGTCTACAAGCATTATCAAGTCTAGCAGATGAAGTCACATGCATTTGGGGTGTCTCAGCATCTTGTGTTTACAACCACTGTTTCCTAGCAACGCTCATGCCCTGTTTATGCTTCCCAAATACTGCTTCATCAAAACTGCCCCATCAGAATTACCCCATCAAAACTGCCCCATCATATTCCTCTATTATAAATCAGTACATGGTGTGTCTGTCCCCTCCCCCGGGCTCTGTAATCAGAGCTGAGATGCTCCAGCCACCTCCCCACCTGTGTATAACAGAAACTTTGGTAACCATGGCAACAAAACAAACACTAACAGTACACTCTGATTAATGGCTAAAATTTCCTGAAATGACCTCTAAACAAATGGCCGTATTTTAAAAACTATACATCCTACAGCGAAGATCTTTATATTGTGAGAATCACAAGACCCAGACCTAGATTTTGATGTATAGTATGTCTCTGAAATATTAAAAATGAAGGCACAGTCGCAGTTTAGAAATTGCCCTTCAAATTTGGAGGGGGCTAGAGTGTAGTTTCAATGAATGTCAATGGACGGCGTGAGTTGCAAACAAATGGTCATATTGTGAAAACTATCAGGACTATGGCTTAGCCGTGGACATGTTTAGTGGCAGCAGGGATAGCTGAACGTTTTGATATAAGATTTGTGTAGGTGGGCTTGAAAATGAGGGAGTGGCGGCAGTTTAGAAATCATGTTCTGATTTTCCAGCTTTTGTCATCTCCCACTCTAGTTTCCCCATTCATTCCTATGGGACCAATTTCGCCGCAAAAATGACGATATTTCGTGAACCATTCGGCGAAACGTTCCACAAAGTAATAGCACACCATTCGGGAACAATCCGCACGTTTCGGTATATTACTTGTCTATGTAGTGTAAAAACTGTGGGAGGAGTTAGGGTGGTAAATTTGGCTATAATAATAAGAATAATATATATGTGAGATAACAGTAAGTGGTCTTGCTATATATAATCCAGATCATCTAAGAATCTGCTTTTTAGGGACATTGTAATAATACTGCTTTTCAGCTCATAGTGCAAATACATGCTAAATGCAGACCCCTTTCACACTGAGGCGCTTTACAGGCGCTACAGCGCTAAAAATAGCGCCTGTAAAGAGCTGCTCCTGTCTCCAGTTTTCACACTGGAGCGGTGCGCTTGCAGGACTTTAAAAAAACTCCTGCAAGTAGCAGGTTTGGAGCGGTGTATACACTGCCCCTAAACTGCTCCTGTCCATTGATCTAAATGGGCACCGCTGCAGAACCGCCGGCAAAGCGGCGCTTTGCGGGTCGACTTAACCCTTTTTCGGCCGAATAGCGCCGCTAAAACAACGGTAAAGCGCCACTAAAAATAGCGCCGTTTTACCGCCGGCGCCCGCACCGCCCCAGTGTGAAAGGGCTCTTAGAGAAGTGTAGCACTGTGCGTCAGACTCAAATGTATTATTCTGGAAACCTAAAGCTCAGTTGAGTTTTTAAAGTTTATGATACATTCTTCCTTTTGCTGCATTTGGTACCATGACAACATTGTTATATATGCAAATGGTATAAATAGACAGCATTATAAATAAAAAATTGCATTTTGACACTGACCTTGTTGAAATGGCTATAGTTAAAAATTAAACAAAAGCAAACAGATAGACTGAATAGAATAGTCATCTCTTTCAAAGTGATAAAATTGTTATTGATTTATGAAAAATGACAGCCAACATAGACAGCAACTGCTTTGTTGCTGTCAGATGAGAAGGGAAAGGAGACAGGTTTTGTTATCAATCATTTGTTCTTAACACTGGACTTCGGCAGGCTGTTAGAACAAATTTGAGGACTCAGTTGGACTGGTGGCATCCGTGGATTGTGGCTTTGCAGCTGTGCAGAAAGTGACACAAGACAGAAGTGACAAGGCTGCTTCGAGGCAGACAACTTGTACAGTGTAAGAAGGCGTATTTATCAAAACACTTCAGAACCACTTATAAAGCTTAGCACTGAAGTCTTCATTTAAAAAAAAAAATGTGTTGATTGTGTTAGATTGCACTCATTTGCAGACTGACAGAAAGATTTACATGGCTAAATAGGTTTTGGCGTTTTGCTCTTTTTTTGCGCTCCTTGGAATGTGTTTCTGATGTATAGCTTGGTTTACAAGCATATTTCCAGGAATAATGTATCATGACCAGTGGTGCAGTTTTATTTATAGACAGAAAGAAACCAAGTTGTTTATATGTGTTAAGACTCCTATCTGGATATATTAAGCCTCAAGTGTCTTTGTATTCTGTGTTGGACATATGCTATTTTTTTTTTTTTTTTGTTTTTTTCCTCTAAAGGACCTGCAGTGACTATTTTTAATTAGAACCTTTCCATTTAACATTCTCTGATTGTGCTTTTATTGGTAGCAGCTTAACACACGACCATCAGTAACCACTACATTTCAGCCTTGTCAGAAAACCAATTACTGTTTTATTATTAAGAGATAATTATACTGATGCATTTTTTTCATGTCCAGAGTGCATTGACTGATAAATAGAGATGACTGATTGTGTTATTTGTAAAACAAAAGAAACGCAATGCTGAATACCTGCTACGTGTTCCTTAACCACTTGCCTACAAGGCACTTTCACCCCCTTCCTGCCCAGACCAATTTTCAGCTTTCAGCGCTCTCACAGGTTGACAATTACTCAGTCATGCAAAACTGTACCCAAATGAAATTTGCATCCTTTTTTCACACAAATAAAGCTTTCTTTTGGTGGTATTTAATCACTAGTGGGTTTTTAATTTTTTCGTGCTATAAATAAAGACTGAAAATTTGGTGAAAAAATGCCTTTTTCTTTGTTTCTGTCATAAAATTTAGCAAATTAGTAATTTTTCTAAATAAATTTTGCCCAAAATGTATACGGCCACATATCTTCGGTAAAAATAACCCTAATTAGTGTATATTATTTGGTCTTTGTGAAAGTTATAGAGTCTACAAGATATGGTGCCAATCATTGAAAATTGATCACACCTGATGTACTGAAGGCCTATCTCATTTCTTGAGACACTAAGGCCCCTTTCACGCGGCCAGACCGTTCAGGTCCACCTGTCAGTTTTGCAAGCGGACCTGAATGGGCGCTCCATGCTAGTCTATGGAGCGATGGATGTGAGCGGTGACATGTCTGCTGACATTCGACCCCGTCCGATCAGCAGACAAATGCCTCTACGTTCAGATCCATCGCTATTGGATCGGGTAAGATCTGATGAAAACAGGCATGCTCTCCGTTTTCGTCCGATCTCTCCATAGAAACCAGTGGCGCTCGACAAGCCCATCCCCGCTCAGTGAGCAGAGAGGGACCTGTCATCTGCTGGCTCAGCGGAGATCAATGGAGAGATCTCCCGCTGAGCCGGCGGACTCTGTGGAAGTGGATCCACCTCGTGAGAATGAGGCCTAACAAGCCAAGAAAGTACAAATACCCCCCAAATTAACCATTTTTGGAAAGTAGACATCCCAAGCTTTTTAGTAAGTTGCATGGTGAGTTTTTTGAAGATGTAATTTTTTTCCCACAATTCTTTGCAAACTGAAGATTTGTGTTGTTTTTTTACAAAATTGTCACATCAACAGGTTATTTTTCTCACACAGCATATGCATGCTTGCAACTACACACCAAAACACATTCTGCTACTCCTGAGTATGGCGACACCACATGTGTGAGACCTTTTCACAGCCTGGCCACATAAAGAGGCCCAACATGCAAGAAGCACCGTCAGGTGTTCTAGGGACATAAATTACACAAATAATTTCATGACGACCTATCACACTTTTGAAGGCCCTGAAGAACCAGGACAATGGAAACGCCCACAAAATGACCCCATTTTGCAAAGCAAACACCCCAATATATAATCTATGAGGCATAATGAGTCTTTTGAATGTTTAATTTTTTTTCCAGAAGTTTTTGGAATATCTGGGAAAAAAATGAAAACGCATTTTTTTTTTTTTTACACAAAGTTGTCAATTTTTAAGATATTTCCAACACATAGCATGTACATAGCAAAAATTACACCCCAAAATACATTCTGCTACTCCTCCTGAGTATGGCAATACCACACGTGTGAGACTTTTACACAGCCTGGCCACATACAGAGGCCCACCATTGAAGTAGCACCTTCAGGCGTTCTGCAAGCATAAATTACACATCTAATTTCCTGACAACCTATCATTTTTGAAGGCCCTTTATATTTCTAACACATAACATTTACATACCAAAAATTACACTCCAAAATAAATTCTATTGAGGAAAGGGTAAAAAAAAAAAAATATTACCAGTGGTTTTAGTACTGTCGACAGAGGAGAGAATTGGTCCAGGCAGCAGGCAGGAGGCAGGGATGTGCTTAGCAACAACAATAGTAATTATCCAGGCAGCAGGCAGGAATATTGTCTATAGGCAGCACAGCCAAAGCATATTTGTCCATAGAAATTATCCAGGCAGAGACGGCCAGCACAGCCATAATATTGGTCCTGGTACACCGTTACCTGTCTGCACTCATTATTGTACCGCTCTCCAGCCCTTCATAAACATACTGCCTCTTGCTACAGCTAATTATTTCCATAGTCCAGGTAGCAGGCAGAGGTGTGGTCTGTTTATGCAGCAGGCAGAGGCATGATGGCAGTAAGCAGCAGGCTGAGGGCCACAATCAGGTAAGATCTGTGCACAGGGGTAGAGGCTTCACCCACCCAAATCTCTATGAAGCCTCCAGACCCTAATCCGGAAATTACGAAATCTGAAGACAACAAAAAAAATTGTTTTCTCCATCCGGAAAAACATTTCTGTAGCCCCTCACATGTGAGACCCCTGTGTGCTACAGTAGCAGAGCAAGAGATCAGTCCAAGCGGTAGGCAAAAGCATAGTCCATAAAACAGGCCAGGGTCAGTTCACGTACAAGCAGTCCAAGCGGTGGGCAGAAGCATAGTTAATAAAACAGTCCAGGGTCAGTTCACCTGGAAGACAGTGGCATGGTTATTTAAGGAAAGATGGGAAATGGTCAGTAAAGATGATGAAAATGGGGAAATGGTTAAGAATACAGTCCCTGACAAAAGTCTTGTCGCTTGTGTACAAATTGACCTGAAGTGCCGCTAAAATATATTTCTAATCAATATTTTGTTACAAGAAATGGGTCATTTTAATCCCAACAGCTTTTGTAATAATGTTTCGGTGCAAAACGAAACTGACAAAAAGTATTCTAATATTCACAGCTTGGTAAAGCCCATTGAGTCAATTTTTGCCAAGACATAAGTGTTGTCCCCTTGTTATATGAGCTTCACCTGTGATTAATAATGGATCAATTAGGTCTCAGGTGTGTATAAAAAGAACACCAGTACACTAGACCTTCTCAACTACAACTAGACCTCTGCAAACATGCCTAAGATTCACCCGGAGATTATCAAGAGGCTGAAGACCAGATCCACTGATGATGTGGCAGACACCTTCAGTCTGTCTCAGCGTCAAGTTCAGAGGATAAAAAAAGATTTGAAGACACTGGAGACGTTTTGGACAAGGCCAGGTCAGGCCGACTCCGCAAGACAACTGCTCGAGAGGACCGTTTGTTGGCTCGAAAATCCAAGGCCAGCCCATTTTCCACTGCAGCAGAGCTCCACGATACCTGGTCACCTGAAGTCCCTGTGTCAACCAGAACAGTTTGTCGGAAATGGCCTCCATGGTCAAATCAGTGCCCATAAGCCAGCACTAAACAAAAGACAATTGAAAAATCGTGTGGCATTTGCCAAGGGCCACAGCCTGCTAAAAGGATGGACTATGGAAAAGTGGCAGAAGGTGGATTTTTCAGATGAATCTTCTGTTGAATTACACCACAGTCGCCACAAATATTGCAGGACACCTACTGGAACCCGCATGGAGCCGAGATTTACCCAGAAAACAGTGAAGCTTGATGGAAGCAAAATCATGGTCTGGGGTTACATCCAGTATGGGGGTGTGCGAGGGATCTGCAGGGTGGAAGGCAACATCAATAGTCTAAAATACCAAGAAATCTTAGCTACCTCTTATATTACCAACCATAAAAAAGGCCACATTTTTCAGCAGGATGGTGCTCCATCGCATACTTCCATCTCCACATCAAAGTTCCTTAAGGCAAAGAAGATCAAGATGCTCCAGGATTGGCCAGCCCAGTCACCAGACTTGAACATCATGGAGCATATGTGGTGTAGGATGAAAGATGAAGCATGGAAGACGAAACCAAAGAATATTGATGAACTCTGGGAGGCATGCAAGACTGTTTTCTTTGCTATTCCTGATGACTTCATCAATAAATTGTATGAATCCTTGCCAAACTGCATGGATGCTGTCCTTCAAGCTCATGGAAGTCATACAAGATATTAAATTTGGATCTCACGGCACCACTACTTAATTTGCTACTTAAAGTCGCCTATACAGAAATTGAACAACAAAACTTTTGTCTTGCCAAAATTTGACCTGTCTGTCTTGATTAAATTATAAATCTTTTTTCAGTGAAACTAATTTATTTCAGTGCATTAAACATCATTTGGGAGGGCTTTAGCTTTTCATATGAGCTATTTCTAACACCAATTGATTAATTAAAAGTCAGGTTAATAGCAGGAGTTTCTACAAAATAGAGAAGCGACAAGACTTTTGTCAGGGACTGTATGGGCTAATATTTATAATAATATAGGGATGTGTGATACAGTCGGAAGCATTCACCAATGCAACGGCCGGGTTCGGAGGGACACTGGGGACAATGGTAGCTGGTATATCTTCAAATACTCGACATCTTTGGCATCTTTGGCCTGCTTCAGATGGTGGAATGTTGTCCGGAAAGTGGCGCTCATGACGTCGGCTAACAGCATCAGAGCGAAGATTTTCGGGGGGGGGGGTCTTTGTTGGTAGATGAGGGACATGACAACTTCTTCAATGAATTTTAGGAAGTGGGCAGGGCTCTCCGTAGATTTGGTGTGAATTATGTAGGCATTATAAATGGCCAAATTTAATTAAATAGATTGCTACTGTCTTGTACCAGAAACGGGACCTCGTTATTGATAAATAGAGCTGAAGCATTTGATCGTTGAACTCCACCACCCCCCCATGTAGAGATTGTAATCATGTACACATGTTGGCTTTTCAATGGGATCTCGTCTTCTCTGAACTTCAACTGTAGGGTCTTCATGGATGGTGGACATTCCTGGTATCTTTCCACCTCAAGGCCAGCACTTCGTTGCATCTCAAAGTTGCTCATTCTCCCCTTCGCAGTTTTTTATTCACTATGGCTTGTGGGAAGCCCTTCCTGTTCTTTCTGGAGGTTTCCGCAGGCCAGGGTTTCTGCGAGGTATAGATGTTTGAAAAGGGGCAGGCTGGTGTAGAAGTTATGCAGGTATATGTGGCAACCTTTCTTCAGCAGTGGATTTGTCAGGTCCCATACAATTTTATTAGTTGTGTTCATGTAGGCCGGGCACTCGGGGCTGGAGCTGGGAATCTCTTCCTTCATATATGCAGAACGCATACAGATAATCCATGGATCACTCGCAAAGCTTATACAATTTCACTCCGTATTTGGCCCTTTTGCTAGGAATGTATTGTTTTATTCCTAGCCGGCCTGAAAAAAGTACCAGGGACTCCTCTACACATACATGCTGATCGGGGACATAGAGTTCTGCAAATCGTTGGGAAAAGAAATTTATGAGTGGGCGAATTTTATATAACTTACCGTAATTTGGATTGCAGAGAGGGCACTGGGTGTTGTTGCTGAAATGAGGGAAGTGCATAATCATCTCGTATCAGGACCTGGGCATTACAGAAAAATAAATTGGGTGTTGTTGCTGAAATGAGGGAAGTGCATAATCATCTCTTATCGGGACCTGGGCATTACAGAAAAATAAATGGGCATGTGGTGGATGGGGTTGGTGGACCAATAGGCATGTCCTTCATTTTTTTTTTGTAAGCCCCATGTTTATGGTGAGGCCCATAAACACTTTGAACTCCTCCAGAGTCAAATCTCTCCACTCAAACGGACGGGCGTATGATGATTGGGGGTTGTTGGCAATATGCTGCTAGGCATATAAATTGGTCTGGTCCACAATGAATTGCAGCAAAGTGACGGGCAAAAAATAAAAACAATTGATTTCTGTAAAATTTTGGGTATTCGCCTGCACACCTGGCTGTGCGGTGAAAGGGGGGATTCTTGCTTATCCTGAGTTAGAAGACAGCCATGTTGGGTTGGCAAGACCAGCTGGAAGATATGTAGTGGCCCTGGCTCTTGGGGGACATGACACTCCAGTGCTGGTAGTTGGATTT
Organism: Aquarana catesbeiana; assembly: GCF_042186555.1. NCBI lineage: Eukaryota > Metazoa > Chordata > Amphibia > Anura > Ranidae > Aquarana > Aquarana catesbeiana. Next base: position 218,590,508 of record NC_133325.1, on the reverse strand, counting down.
GAAGTTCCTGTGCTGGCATCTGGGCATTTCTTGTAGTCTTTCGCTGGCGGCAGCGCTAGTAGTGAGCCTTTGGTTTTGGGGTCTATCGCTGGCGGCAGCTCTGGTACTGGGCCTTTGTTCTTGGGGTCTATCGCTGGCAGCAGTGCTGGTACTGGGCCTGGGAATTTGATCCTGGGGTATATTGCTGATGGCTGCCTGGTTTCCAGAGCACCATGCCCTTTTAGGAGGGATTCATTCTTCCTCTGATTTATTTGCCGATTATTCAGAATCGGAATTGGCATTTGAATCTGATGAGAACTCCCCGCTGCTCTCATCAGTCATGGAGAGGATCTGCAATGCCTCCTCACTGGTAAAAACTCTTGGACATTTTTCTGATGGGCTGTGCCACAGGTGGCAGGTGACGGTCACTGATGGGCTGTGTTAAGGGTGGCAGGTGACATTCACTGATAGTTGACAGGTGATGGTCACTGTTGGGCGATGGGTGATGGTTACTGATGGGTGACAGGTGATTGATGACGGTCACTGACGGGTGACTGATGAGTGAGAGGCGATGGTCACATGGGTAACAGGTGCACCATTGATGGCAGTCTCTAATGATGACAGGAGCACTTTATGGGCACTGATGGGTGATAGGTGCACTTTTATAAGCACTGATGGGCACTTATATGTTGACTGTTGGGTGACAGCTGCAATGGGGGGGGGGGGGGGGCGATGTGATAGGTTTTCTTTTTTGTGTGGTGTTGGTGCAGACACTGACACTACACAGATCAGTAACTCTCTGCTCCTGACTTTTCTCTCCTCACACTGGAAACAGTGTGTGAGGTGAGAAGAGCTGGTAATGGGTAGTAACCATTCTGTGTTTACATTTAGTGATCGGCTGTGAATGGATCACAGCCGATTACATGGTAAACAGCCACCAGCCATTGGCTGTTTACCCTTATCAATGACAAGCAGTGTTCCTGGGAACACACCGCCACCGACATGACCATGCTGCGTGCTCCCGATCGCGCGCATGCGTGGTCTTAGAAAGGGGGTACCATTTGTGATAGGCCGTGATGTAATCGCGGCTGATAACGTGGTAAACAGCCATGCCCAATGGCTGTTTACCCCTGTCGGTGACGCACTGTGTCTCTGGGACACGGCGCCGCTGACAGTGCAGGGCTGTGCGCCCAGGATCGCGCGCATGCCCTGTTTGAATGAGCCGCCATCATATGATGTCGGCCCAGAACGAGAGGCGCACCGCCCCGCCGTCATATGACGGTGGGTGGGCGTCAACTGGTTAAAATTATTATTATAAAAAAATTATTCCAAACACAGCTCCTCAAGCAAAGTGCAAAACAAAAAGCGTGTGTTTCTTTGAGCTACAGTATTGCTGAATAGATATGTTAGCCATGAGAGCTTGCTTTCCGAGCTTATAGGTTTTTTTTGGGGCGGGGGGTTTGGTTTCTTTTGTTTCTCTCTGCTTATCAACAGTGATAATTATTCCAATTGCATACCTTTCAATAAACTAACCATAATATATATGTGGCTGCTATATTGACAAGAGGAATGACGCAATTTAGGGGATAGTATATGTCCCCAGTACACCCTCACTCTTCACTCAGAAGTACCTCATCAGGCAGTCACCAGACTAAGGATAAGGTTATAATGTTCCAGGGCCATGCAGGGTCCCCTTCCACAAGGCATCAGTGGGAAGTGCATTCGCATGAAACATGTACACAAAAACATGCATGTATGGTTTTTGGACACAAAACAAATTTGGTTTTGAATTCCTATTGTAGAGTGATAATTTAAAGTGGTTGTAAACCTTTACATATATCCAGTGAAGTGCCGGGCCTCAGGTGATGCACAGAGATTAAACAAATCCTCGTACTTGTTTTTCTGCAGTCTTCTCTTCTCTACAGCTGTTCAAAGCCCAGAATATAAAGCTTGTCTGAGCTGTCAGAAAAGGGACGGAGAGCTGAAATTACACTCTGCAGAGCTCAGTGAGGAGAGCTCTGACAGCTGATTGGAGGGACGGGACCCCACTTCACACAAGAACATAGCTGAGGCCCTGGCTTCCACTTCCTGCCGGGTTCAGTCTTAACACAATTTTGGACCAAATCCAAGCTCTTTTCTCCTCTAGAACTTAAACTCCTTTCATTGACCTTGACCTGTTTGCAAGCTTCATTGATCTAATATGGCCATGTGGCCATACAATGTCACAAACATCTTCGCCCCTTTATGTATGTTTAGCTGCTGGGTAGGGAATGCCCTTGACCCAGTTGATTGAACAGAAGTAACAGCTTTCCTCCTTGTTCAGTTTGAACTCAAGTTCAGACCAAACCCAAGCTCATGCTTATTCCCCAGTTATTAACAATGTTTGAAACCATGGCTAATTTGTATGGATATAGCAGTTTTTAAAATGTTCATTGTTATGCATGTGTGGGTTGATGTCAAGTTGCCTTTTTTTTTTAACCAAACTTTGTAAAATAAAATGTTCAAAACACAAAATACCAATTATTTCAATAAGAATGTAAGCCGTAGTAGCTGTATTTTTAATGAACACTAATACAGCATATCATGACAAATGCTCAGTATATCTTGACAAAGGGCAATTCATTAGGTAGCTTACAAATTGCTGTTTTAAATTAGTTGATGCTTTCAGTAGTATAATTTATTTCAGAACATCAGAATAAAATGGCATTTGTAGTGTAAATATATAGACAGCGAGGATGAACTGTAAAGGTTGTTTACTTGAGTACATTTAAGAACTGAAGAGTTCAGCAACTGGATAGGTGAGCAGCAATATTTACTTTTATTCGGTTGTGTTTATTTGTACAAAATAGCTCCACTACAGGCCTGGTGTGAGCTAATTATTAGCCAAGGCAAATAATGTATATGAAAAAAAATCAACATAAAAAAAAAAGTCATACGTATATATAATGTAATGCAACTCAACTGAAAATTAAGCAGATACTGTTTAAAAATGCTAGCTGCCTGGCTTTCATGCTGGTTCTGTTCTTTTTGACTGGGAACATGTATAGAGATAAATAATTCTGAAATTTCTCCAACCTTTTGTTTCCTGCATACTTTTTGGGGTCTATGATGGATGTAGAAGTGTTAAAACCTTTAAAAGCAGTCCACATATTTTTCTCATAAAAACTGTACTTTAAAATGAACCTATACTAAACATTAGAATGCATAAAAATTTTCCACTGCCTTATCCCGTTACTCTAATGCCCCGTACACACGATTGGACTTTTAAACAACAAAACCGTGGATTTTTGTTCGAAGGATGCTGGCTCCAACTTGTCTTGCATACACACCTATCACACAAATGTTGGCCAACAATTACGAACGTAGTGACGTATAAGACGTACGTTATAGCTCCATTACGAACGCTAGTTATATCTCCGGCTCATACTTGATTCCGAGCATACGTGTACTTTTGTCCGATGGACGTGTACACATGATCGGAAAGTCTGACAACAAACATTTGTTGGCGGAAAATTTGAGAACCTGCTAGCCAACATTTGCGGAAAATCCGATTGTGTGTGGGCATAAGAGTAGTCTTGTTCTACACCAAACCATATAGGATATAATCCCGGTGTGGTTCATTTCCTCAATACCAAAACAATGGGTTCTCCACACATTAATGCCATAGCCCAATAATAACTGGTTATGAACAACCTGCCCTAATCCTTTGTAAATGTCAAATAATTTTATCATTTTTTCTCAAAGCAGGCTTCTTTAAAACTTCTATAACACTATATCTCTGTGATGAACTTATATCTTTCTTTGTCATTGAAGCAGCAACTATGGGTCCAAAGGGTCCCTCTTCCTAATTGTTATATTTGCAGGATCTCATATCTGTTATGTTCACACAATCTCATTTACCTGTATTTCTTTAACCATATCAGTTTTTATAGCCTAATGATCCTCTTATATATTTGTTTCTTTAGTCAGTGATCCTTTAGCATTATGGTCCAAGCACAAGCTCTTAATTCATGCACCTCTCACATTATATTTTAATGCAAACCTGCTTAGATTTCAACCTTGTTATTAAAAGTTAACAAATTTATGTATGCAGTTTTGTCTGCTACTTCTCACACAGGTCCATGAAGGATCTGGTCAATAAATGATACACAATGAGGAAATATGGTCCCGTTTATACCATCTCCAGATAAGTAAGGGGTGAATGGGACAATCAAAGGAAAGGATTGGAGAGAGGGTTCATGTAGCTAACCGTGATTACAGCATGGAAAATCTCAGCAAGTTTGCAGCAAGACATGATGTGAGAGGTGCAAGTTCACACTGTGCATGAATTAGAGTGTGTGCTTGGACTGTATTCCTAATGGATCATTGATTAATCCCTTGGCGCCGACACAACACAAATTTGCGGCCCCCCTGCACCGGGCTTTTTGTAGAGGGACCGCATATTTGCATTCCTCCCTATGTACTGGGAGTGCGCCGCATGGCATCCTCCCAGCACAGTGATCAGGGTCTCACTGAGAGCCCCGGGTCCTATTCTTATGATCGTTACCAGGAATTTGGGGTCACCAGATTGCTGTGATAGCCTCTGATTTGCTATCACAGCGATCAGTCACTATGAAGCCCACCACTGTGTTTTCTGTCTCTCTGAATGGACAAGACAGATACATTCTATCTTTCTCTTTCCTTGCAGAGATAGGAAAAAAGTGTGTGTAGAAAAAAAAATCAAAATAACCAAAAAAAAAAAAAAAAAAAACCTAAATCAAGTTTGATCTAAGTCAACGCCAGGGTTAGTGTTTGGGTCAGGGGTCAGGTCAGTATTTTTTGGACGGGATTTTTATTTTTTTATTTTTTTATTTTTTGTATCTGTCAGTCAGTGTCAGAGTGTTTTAGGTAGGATAAAAAAAAACAACGCAAAATGCACACTATTTTATCTGGGCTGTACTTACGGTTACCTACAACTAGCATACACATACGTGGTGTCACTGTGATCATCAGGAGCAGGAGAATTTATTTTGGGTTGTTCTTTGGTTGGTTATGGTAGTAGCAAGAAATATACAGCTACGTTTAAAAAAAAATAAAAAAATACTATTTTTGGCCAGTTTTCCTTTGATAATAAAAAAAAAAAAAACAGGAGATATCCTTTACCATTTACCACCAAATGAAAGCCCAATTCGCCCTGAAAAAAAAAAAAAGGTATAATCCACCAGAAATTTTGTGGCCCCTTGCATACCTTTAGGACTGGGCCACCCGGGCCTGACCACCAACATTCCCCAGGGTCCACCCACTGGTTGTCTCACAGACGCTGCTGTAAATGGAGAGGAATATCATTTACAGCTTACCAATACTTAGTTGTGGTGGCTGCATTAATTTTATTTATTTTTTCAGGCTTTTTATTTTCTGTTTTCCCCTGGTGACCTGGTCAGTAACACACCTCCTGTATTAGAGTGCCCCCACTTTGGATAAAGGAGCAACAGTGACACCTATGGACAGCAGTCAGAGGGGCAGGGAGGTGGTGGGTGTTAGATGTACTAGCAGATTTAGATAAACTAAACAAATTGTAGCCATTCTCCAGCTCACACATTATAATCAGTTACAGCAAACATTTTTTTCCCTTTTGGGATAAAGGTGTTTTATGAATAAATAGAAACCGATCATTGTAAGCACCTCTGTCAGTGGTAAATGGAGAAAGAGAGCAGAGAGAGAGAGAGAGAGGGGTTGCAGAGAGAGAAAGAGGGGGCGCAGAGAGAGGTGTGGAGAGAGAGGGCATAGAGAGAGAGTGCATGGAGAGAGCACAGGGAGAGAGAGCGGGGGCATAGAGAGAGCAGGGAGAGATGGGGGCAGAGAGAGGGGCGGATAGAGAGAGCGCAGGGAGAGAGAGGGGCGGATAGAAAGAGCACATGGAGAGAGAGGGAGCAGATAGAGAGAGCGCAGGGAGAGAGAGGGGGCGGATAGAGAGAGCACAGGGAGAGAGAGGGGGCGGATAGAGCGTAGGGAGAGAGAGGGGGCGGATAGAGAACACAGGAAGAGAGAGCAGGGAGAGAGGGGGCGGATAGAGAGAGAGCGCAGGAAGAGTGGGGCAGAGAGAGACAGGGGGGCTGAGAGAGCAGGTAGAGAGAGGGGGGTCAGGGGGAGAGAGAGGGGGGCTGAGAGAGAGCAGGGAGAGAGAGGGGCGGAGAGAGAGAGGGGGTCAGGGAGAAAGAGGGGGCAGGGTGTGGTCACAGTGCTCTCATGTGGATGGTCCCTGGGTGCTCTCAGTCAGCGGCTTCTCTGAATAAGGCTGTTTGGCTCCTTAATCTTCCTGCCCCCACATCCCCTTCACAGATGCAGCAGCACACTAGCAGGGAGAGAGGGACGGGACAGGGGATGTCTGTCATGCTGCTCAGGCATGCTGGAGGGGACAGAGCCGCATGGGGATCCCCTCTTTCCAGGACAGCCGCACCTCCCGAGCTGCCTTTCACTGCACACTGAGCCCAAGGACGGAACGGCTCAGCGGCCAATCAAAGGAGGGGGAGGAAAGTAGCAGATGGAATGAACCACGGGTTTTCGGGGGTGGGGGGTAAACTCTCCCCCCCAGCATGCTATGCCACTGGCAGGGAGTCGGAGCCAGTGCAGCGGGTGGCACCAACTGGAGTCGGGAAAGAACCCCCTCCCCACAGTAGTCCACCTTGGGGCCCGCCGTCCTAAGGGGCCAGCCCCCAGGATGCCGGGCCCCTCAGGATGCGCGGGCCCCTTACACTTGTATGGGCTTTACCCCCCTGATGGTGGCCCTGACTCCAATTGTTAACATTTGAGTGAAGTTTTGAGATAAGTTAGTGGGAGACCAAATGTGCACTATATCTGTGTGTGAATTAGCTAAAGGAAGCTGCCCCTATAGACAGATGGGCTAACTGTGATTACGTGAAAAATCGCAGCTGGTTTGCATCGAGGCAGGATGTGAGAGGTGCATGTTCACATTGTCCATGAATTTGAGTTTCTGCTTTAACTATATTGCTAATGGATTACTTAAAAAAGAGGCTGAGGTATGGTGGATGGTGTCTTACATTGCTCTATATGCAATATAAGATGCAAGATATAAGTAAAAGCCCTAGATAGTGGATTGTATGGTAGGAGACCACATACAATACTATACATGTGTGGGAAGTAGCTGAAGGAAGCTGCAACCATTATTAACTGTGATTACAAAATGGAAAATGTCAGCTGGGTTGCATCCAAATATGTTGTGAGAGGTACATGTTACACATTGTGCATGAATTAGAGTCTATGTTTGGACTATAATGCTAATGAATCACTGACTAAAGAAACTGAATTATAGTGAATATAAACTTAAAGTAACATCAAAGCTTAATTTTTTAATTTAAAAAATAAATTTCCTATACTTAAAGTACCTGCTCTGTGTAATGTTTTTGCACAGAGAAGCCCCGATCCTCCTCTTATGGGGTCCCCCTGATGGCGCTTCAAGCTCCTACTATTCGGTGAGTGCCCCCATAGAAAGCCGCTTGTACAGGCTTGCTCCCGAGCCACCCTGTTTGCGTCTATGGACACAGACCAGCTCTCTCATAAAACCTTAAGGCTTTGAACCACTTTAACATGCTGTACAATATAAGATGCAAACTATATGCATAAGGACTGGATCGCAGACTGTAGTTGAATATACTCCAGTTGTTAACCCTTGAGTGAAAATGGTGGGAGACAATGTGCACTACATTCCTGTGTCAGAAGTAGCTGAAGGACGCTTTATTCATTGGTATATTGATTTCATTAAAAAATAAAAAATTGATGGTGATTATGATTGCATAAAATATCAATTATATAGATGAATCTGGATGAGATTTGGAATAGGAGGATGAGAACCCAAGATTGGGGTGGAAAAATTGATGACATAGTTAAATAAATAAATTGGATTGTATGAACATAACAGATGTATGAGATCCTGCAAATTTAACAACTAGGAAGAGAGACTCTTTATATCCATAATTTTCTGTTGCAACAACAAAAATATGTTCATCACAGAGATATAGGGGTTTATTTACTAAAGCTGGAGATTGCAAAATCAGTCTCACTTCTGCAGGGAAACCAATCAGCTTCTAACCTCAGCTTGTTCAATTAAGCTTTGGCAATAAAACCTGAAAGCTGATTGGTTTCAAGGCAAAAGTGAGACTGATTTAGCACTCTCCGGCTTTAGTAAATAAACCCCATAGTGTTGTGGAAGTTTTAACCACTTCAATACAGTGCACTTACACCCCCTTCCTGCTCAGACCAATTTTCAGCTTTCAGCGCTCTCACACTTTCAATGACAATTACTCAGTCATGCAACACTGTACCCATATGAAATTTGCGTCCTTTTTTTCACACAAATAGAGTTTTCTTTTGGTGGTATTTAATCACTAGTGTTTTTTTTATTTTTTGTGCTATAAATAAAAAAGACCGTAAATTTTGTGAAAAAAATGCCTTTTTCTTTGTTTCTGTCATAAAATTTTGCAAATTAGTAATTTTTCTTCATAAATTTTGGCCAAAATTTATACTGCTACATATCTTTGGTAAAAATAATCCAAAAATAATCCAAATTAGTGTAAATTATTTGGTCTTTGTGAAAGTTATATAGTCTACAAACTATGGTTCCAATCACTGAAAATTGATCACATCTGATCACACCTGATGTACTGACTCATTACTCATTTCTTGAGACACTAACAAGTCAGGAAAGTACAAATACACCCTAAATTACCCCTTTTTAGAAAGTACACATTCCAACGTATTAAGTAAGTAGCATGGTGAATTTTTTTAAGTTGTATTTTTTTTCCCACAATTCTTTGCAAAATTTGTATTTTTTTTTTACAAAATTGTCATATTAACAGGTTATTTCTCTCACAGAGCATATACATACAACAAATTACACCCCAAAATACATTCTGCTACTCTTTCCGAGTATGGCAATACCACATGTCTGGGACTTTTACACAGCCTGGCCACGTACAAAGGCCCAACATTGAAGTAGCATCTTCAGGCGTTCTACGAGCATAAATGACACATCTCATTTCTCAACCACCTATTACACCTTTGAAGGCCCTGGAGCACCAGGACAATGGAAATGACCCCATTTTGGAAAGCAAACACCCCAACGTATAATCTATGATGTTTTTGGAAAATGTGGAAAAAAAATGAAAACGCATTTTTTTTTACACAAAGTTGTCCATTTATAAGATATTTCCAACACATAGCATGTACATAGCAAAAATGACACCCCAAAATACATTCTGCTACTCCTCCTGAGTATGGCGATACCACATGTGTGAGACTTTTACACAGCCTGGCCACATACAGAGGCCCAACATCCAAGTAGCACCATCAGGCATTCTAGGAGCATAAATGACATATATAATTTCCTGGCAACCTATCATTTTTGAAAGCCCTTCATATTTCTAACACATAGCATGTACATACCAAGAATTACAATCCAAAATAAATTCTATTGCGGAAAGAGTAAAAACAAAAAGCATTACCTGTGCTTTTAGTAGTATCCACAGAGGAGAGCACTGGTCTAGGCAGCAGGCAGGGATGTGCTTAGCGACAGCAATAGTAATTATCAAGGCAACAGGCAGGAATATTGTCTATAGTCAGCACAAGGATATTGTCAGCACAGCACAGTCCATAGAAATTGTCCAGGCAGAGACAGCCAGCACAGCCATAATATTGGTCCTGGTACACTGTTACCTGTAGACACTCATTATTGTACCACTCTCCAGCCCTTCATAAACATACTGCCTCTTGCTAGTCCAGGTAGCGGTGTGGTCCGCTCATGCGGCAGGCAGAGGTATGGTGGCAGTAAGTCAGCAGACTGAGGGCCGCAATCAGGTAAGACCTGTGCACAGGGGTAGAGGCTTCGACCCACCCAAATCTCTATGAGGCCTCCGGACTCCAGACCCTAATCCGGAAATTCCGAAACCCCGGAGAAAACAAAAAAATTTGTTTTCTCCATCCGGAAAAACAATTCTGGAGCCCCTCACATATGTGAGACCCCTGTGTACTACAGTAGCAGGGAAACAGATCAGTCCAAGCGGTAGGCAAAAGCATAGTTCATAAAACAGGCCAGGGTCAGTTCACGTGGAAGCAGTCCAAACGGTAGGCAGAGGCATAGTCACAAAACAGGCCAGGGTCAGTTCACGTGGAAGCAGTCCAAATGGTAGGCAGAGGCATAGTTAAAAAACAGGCCAGGGTCAGTTCACATGGAAGGCAGTGGCATGGTTATTCGGGGAAGCATGGAAAATGGTCAGCATAGATGATGAAAATGGGGAAATGGTTAAAAATATGGGCTAATATTTTGGGATGTATGATAAAGTTGGAAGCATTCACCAATGCAAAGGCCAGGTTGGGAGGGACACTGGGGACAATGGTAGCTGAAAACCTCTTTTGGTGCACACGTGACATTTTTTTTGCCGTTTCGGCCTGCTGCAGATGGTGGAATGCTGAAGGGGAAGTGGCGCTCATGAAGTCGGCAAACAGCCTCAGAGCGAAGGTCTTCTGGGGGGGTCTTTGGTGATAGATGAGGGACGTGACAACTTCTATGAATTTTAGTAAGGGGGCGAGGCTTTCCATGGATTTGGTGTAGACTACGTAGAAATTATAAATGGCCAAATGGATGAGATAAATTGCTACCTTCTTGTACCAGAATCGGGACCTCCTTATTGACAAATAGGGCTGAATCATTTGATCATTGAAATCCAGCCCCCCCCCATGTAGAGATTATAATCTTGGACGCATGTTGGCTTTTCAATGGGACCTCATCTTCTTTGAACCTCAATTGTAGTGTCATGGATGGTGGACATCATGTGCACGTCCCTTTTATCCTTCCATCTCAAGGCCAGCACTTCCTTGCATCTCAATGATGCTCTTTCCCCCTTCGCAGCTTTTTGTTCGCTAGAGATTGTGGTAAGCCCTTCCTATTTTTTCTGGAGGTTCCACAGGCCAGGGTTTATGCAATGTATAAGTGTTTTAAAAGGGGCAGGCTGGTGTAGAAGTTGTCAAGGTATATGTGATATCCTTTGTTCAGAAGTGGGTATGCCAGGTCCCATAAATTCTTTCAAATTGTGCCCATGTAGGCCGGGCATTCACGGGGCTGGAGCTGGGAATCTCTTCCTTCATATATGCGGAACGCATACAGATATCCCGTGGCTCTCTCACAGAGCTTGTATAATTTTACTCCGTATCTGGCCTTTTTGCTAGGAATATATTGCTTTATTCCTAGCCGGCCTGAAAAGGGTACCAGGAACTCATCGACACATATATTGTGATCGGGGACATAGAGTTCTGCAAATTGTTGGTAAAAGAAATGTATCAGTGGGCGAATTTTATATAACTTGTAATTTGGATGATTGTTGGGAGGGCACTGGGTGTTGTCGCTGAAGTGAAGAAAGCGCATTGTCATCTTGTATCGGGACCTGGACTTTATGGCAGAATAAATGGGCATGTTGTGGATATGGTTGGTGGTAGGCATGTCCTTCATTTTTTTTTGTAATCCCCATGTTTATGGTGAGGCCCATAAATAATTTGAACTCCTCCAAATTCAGATCTCTCCACTCAAACAGCCGGGCATGTGATGATTGGGGGTTGTTGGCAAAATACTGCTGGGCATATAAATTTGTCTGGTCCACAATAAATTGCAGCAAAGTGTCGGGCAAAAACAGATGAATCAATCAATCTCTGAGAAATGCCGAGTTGGAAGGCAGCCATGTTGGGTTGGCAAGACCATCTGGCATGTATGTAGAGGCCCTGGCTCTTGGGGGGCGTGACACTCCAGTAGTTGGATTGGAATTTTCTGTGCTGGTACTCAGCAGTGATGTGGCAGTACTGGGTCTGGGCATTTGTTCCTGGGGCCTATCACCAGCGGCAGCGTTGGTACTGGGCATTTGTTCCCGGGGCCTAACGCTGGCGGCATGGCTGGTACTGGGCCTGGGAATTTGTTCTTGGGGCCTGTTGCTGGCGGCAGCGCTGGTACTGGGCCTGGGAATATAATCCTAGTTTCCAGAGTGCCGTGCCCTTTAAGGAGGGACCCATTCTTCCTCCAAATCATTTGCCGATTCACTATTTGGTTCAAATGCTTCAGAATTGGAATCTGATAAGAACTCCCCGTTACTCTTATCGTTCATGGAGAGCATCTGGAACGCCTCCTCACTGTTGTATATATATTTTGGACATGACGCAGATGGCTGTGTGACAGGTGACGGTCACTGATGGGCTGTGCAATGGGTGGCAGGTGACGTTCACTGATAGGTGATGACAGTGTGACAGGCGATGGTCACTGATGGGTGACAGGCCAAGGACAGTGACGGGTTATGGTCACTGACGGGTGACAGGCCACGGTCAATGATGGGTGGTGGGTGCACTGCTGACGGTCACTGATGGGTGACGTGTGATGGATGACAGGCTACGGTCATTGATGGGTGACGGGTGCACCGCTGACGGTCACTGATGGGTGACGGGTGATGGCTGACGGTCGCTGATGGGTGATGGCTGACGGTCGCTGATGGGTGATGGCTGACGGTCGCTGATGGGTGATGGCTGATGGTCACTGATGGGCAACGGGTGATAGCTTGCGGTCACTGATGGGTGACGGATGATGGCTGATGGTCACTGATGGGTGACGGGGGATGGCTGACGGTCACTGATGGGTGACGGGTGATGGCTGACGGTCACTGATGGGTGATGGGTGACAGGTGCACTACTGATGGCAGTCCCTTATGTGACAGGTGCACTTTATGGGGTGACTATTGGGTGACAGATGACAATGGTGTTGGTGCAGACACTACAGAACACAGATTGGTAACTCACTGCTCCTGGCTCTTCTCTCCTCACACTGGAAACGGTGTGTGAGGAGAGAAGAGCTGGTAACAGCTAGTTACCGCTCTGTGTTTACATTTAGTGATCGGCTGTGAAAGGATCAGAGCCGATCACATGGGTAAACAGCCGGCCAATGGCTGTTTACAAGCGTCGGTGACAAGCAGTGTTCCTGGGGACACGCCACCACCGACGTGCGCGTGCTTGCGGTCGCGCGCATGCGCCGTGCACATTGGGGTGGAACCATCTGTGATCGGCCGTGACTTCATCATGTGTCCAATGGCTGTTCACCCCCCTCGGTGGCGAGCGGTGTCTCCGTGACACGCCGCCACCGAAGGAACAGGGATGCGCGCGCACGATCGCGCGCATTCCCTGTTTAAATGGGAGGCCATCATATGATGCCCTCCCGCAACGAGAGCCGCGCCGCCTGGCCGTCATTTGACAGCAAGCAGTTAAAGAATCCTACTCAGCAGAGATACAGAAACAAGACACATTTTTGGGACGATTGACTATTATACAGCGATCAGAGCTATAAAAATGCACTGATTACTGTATAAATGTCACTGGGAGAGAAGGGGTTAACACTGGGGGCGAGCAAGGGGTTACTTGTGTTCCCTGGATGTGTGTTCTAACTGTAGGGGGAGGGGACTGACTAGAGGGGATGACAGATCGTGGTTCCTAGCTATTAGGAACTCACGATCTCTCTCTCCTCACAGAACAGTGTTCTGCCTCTCGTGCCCGCGATCGCTTGTGGCTGGCGGTCATCACAATCATCGGTGATCCCGCCTAAAGGAGCCGTTGTATAGCTACGACGGCTCATGGGAACGTGCCGACCTGCCGCAGCATAATGACGGCGGCTGGTCGGCAAGCGGTTAAGATCAATACACTTATCCGTTTCAAAGGTTATTTTTTTACTGCATATGGGTTAGATGGCATGAAAAAAAAATTTGGGAGCATTTATAGTGATCTGATTTTTTTTTGATGATCTTTGTAAAAGCTATTTAGTATTTGGCAACATCATGTTCAGCTACTCTTTAAACGTTCCTCTCTAGAGTCTAATTACAGCATGGGCAGAGCAGTAAAGTCTATATACACTAGAGATCTAGAGTTCTGTTAGTGTTTCATTATTTTTGATCCTGCTCATCAAAAACAGTGCTTTGCTGTTTTTATTGTAATAATAGTACTCCTGTGATCTCTTTTATATATGTTTGCATATTTAATTTTAAAGAGGACCTATCGGTAGGTCTCCAGTTACTGGTTTCTTGTTTAAAAACCTTAACCACAAAGGGACTTCTGCAGAGAGATTCAAAGCAAAATTATGAAACAAAAAAAAAATAAAAATCATAAAATATGTATATGACACGTGTTTGCATTTTTAAACATATTTTTTTTCAGGAGGTAGAAGCATTGCTTATATGCTAAGCATCTGAACCCATAAACACAGAATAATTTGTACCAGTGTGCCTGCCATGTATCAAGATCACTGGGAGTCAGTCGCATCCTTTCTGTGTCAGCACATGTCCCCATCATTAACAACACTGGTGTTCCAATTTGGAGTGACCATACATGTTCTATTGTTAATACCTCTCCATACTGTATGTATTACGTTTCAAAGCACAAGAACCCACAATTATGGTGCAGATATAAATCGCATTTAGCAGAGTTGAATTTTAATATTACTTTAATTATGCACAGTCATTTTAGTAACTTGTTTCTTGGCTCTTGAGATGTTAAAGGAAGTTGAAACCAGATGGAACTCTAAAACATAACAGGGCAAAACATTCTAATCCAGGCAGTTTTTTTCACAGTGTGCTCTATATGGTACCTGTTGGAACACCAATTAAAATGCAGCATAACAAGTAAATATTTATAGCTTAAGGTGTGCTGTGAAGTAGTAAAAGAGGAATGAAAATACTTGCTCTTGATGAAAATCATGTTTGGTTTTTTGCTGGAGGTTAATTTTGTAAACAAGGTTGTCCATTAATGCACCTTTTATGTTTACTAAAATTTAATATGTTATTCCATATGGAGGTTTTATAACATTTGCTTCTTTAGTTTGTTATCCTAAGGGGAGAGTGGAGATAGTCATTGACCTTATGCACTTATGCTATTCCCCACCTACAGCTTTTAGATGAAACCTATTATATACTGGCTGTGGAATAGTCCGACACTAAAGACCACAATTACATGCTGCTTTTAGCATTAAAGTACAGTATGAAAACCAAGCCACTAGAATATCTTGTACATTTTTACATGTTGTTATAATTTAAAAAGTAATTGTCCATTTTCTTTAAACTTACTGAAAATGAGTGTCTATCTCAACACATATTATGCAGGCATGTCGCCATCAAAAAAACGAACCTGAAAAATGAACAGCCTTTATTTAAGTGTATACATGTGGACAGAAAGTAGCTGCAGGAGATCTGAGATGTAATAGACGGTTAAAGGAGAATTTATACTCACCTAGACGGATGCAGAATAAATCCAATTCTGCATCTGTCCCCCGCCACCTCTGTAGTGAGAACTAAGTGATCAGTCACCGCTGATTGCTCAGTTCTTCCCCTCTGAGCAGAAAGCCGTGCCCGTCAGTCAGCGGCCCTCTGCTCTGCCCCTCCAGTGCTCACTGGAGCACTGGGCTGCAGAGGGGGAGTGAAGGGCTGGCTCAGGCTCTTAGCAGATCACTGAGAGGCTGAGCCAGGTGCCAATCCAGGCTTCTGGGCGGATACTGACCATATGGTCGGGATCTTTTCAGAGCCTGAACCGGGGCTCTGTGATGTCAGCCAACAGTGGGCTTCAGCCCGTTCAGCTGAAAACAGATCACAGGAGTGCAGAACAAACTGCACTCCTGTGATCCATAGGAGAAGTATGGCAAGAAAATGCTTTAGCCATACTTCTCCTTTAAGAAAAGGTGAAACCAAATATTTTATTAGAACATGGTAGTTGTTTGATACTGAATGTCATTCAGTTAGGTATTACATTTGCTTTAACTTTTTTTTTTTTTTTTTCACTCAATGTTGCACACTTATTGTAAAAACCTTTCTTAAGATAGGGGATCACCAAGGTCTGAATGCACAGGGAAAGAAAAAAGCAGAGGTAAGAGGATTGCAGTGTAGCTTAATGTTTCTAAATTTAGTAAAAGTCTTATGTGGTTTAAACATTTCAGTTATCCTTCAAAGCACACCTGTACAGAAAGTGAACCACCACTTTTGCTAAGAAAAAATGTTCTAGGCTAATTATTTATATTACAGGGATTTTTAGTAAAGGTCAATGAAAATTCTTACCTATTGTACTTCAGCTTACTTGGTATGTAGACTAGCCTTTGCACAAACTTATTTAAACAGATCACAAGGTCGGAGAATGAACCTGTTATAAATACATGATCATTCGTAGCTTGGAGCCTCCTTCCAGATGTACAATGGCAGAGACGAGCATATTGCCAAATATGGAATTTTACCTTTAGCTCTGTGCAGTCACATCCTGACAGCATTAAATTATTGGCATAGTCAGGTAAGGCTGTTCTGTATGTAGTGTACTGAATGCCCAAAATGCTGTCATAGGTGAAAGTAAATAACAGTAGAGTATAGCACCAATGCAAATGAGGTGTCCTCCTTGGGTGCTGTGGTTCAGGGGGTGTGCAGTTGGGGCAGGAGCTTCTTTACTGTTTACAGCACTGTGCTCTGCTGTCAGTGTGACAGCCATCCCTCTGTATCAGGAACTCTGTTTGCTCCTAACCAGTGATGAGTTCCTTGTATATAGTAAGTGAGGCTGTGAAGCAGGGAATGCCCCAGATGCAAATTATTGGCCCATACAGGTGAGAGCTTACTGATGGGCTTGGATCCTAGTCTGAACGTGCCAGAGCTCATCACTACACCTGTCATATAGAGCACAGCATCCAGCTGTGTAATCCATGATTACACAGGGAAAGCTGTGTCCTCCCTGTGTAATCCGCGAACTCTGCTCAGTTTGACATCTTGGGTGCTGCTCTACATTTATTTATGATTGAACGTTACATGATTCTAGTGTAAAAGGGGGCAAATTGCAAACCAAATTTTGCAATTCATCCTAATTCATTGTTTTAACCTTATAATTTCTAGTTTTAGTTTGTGGAACTTAAGAGTTTGTGGGGAGGGTGTGCACTTTGACAGAGGATCTTGTCCCAGCATTGTATAGCACTACAAACATGGTACAATGTCAGCACATTCCGACACAGACATATTTTTATTTTAAATATCCTTTAATCTGAAGAAAGTAATCTGCTTTACTGTCTTTCTTTTTTTTCAGCTTTTTCAGCTAGATAATGGATATTAGACTGACACAACAAGTAAAAAACCTTAAGTTTAGGCATTCAGCTTACAAGTCACTTAAGGTTTATGTTTTGGGTTTTATGTGGAACTGTGCTTTGCCTATACACGGCAAAGCTATCAGTTCACTTAAAGGCTGTGTTCACACCTATGTGTTTGGTAAAGCCCGCGTTTGTGAATGAATGAGTTTCTTGTATAGCGCTACCTATGTGAACTGAATCGCCTCAGGGCGCTTTTTGCCGCCGGTGTCCATCTGCGGTATAGCGCGGCCCTTTGCCCCATGGGGTCCTGACACGCTTACAAACACATACACATACAACAAACACATATTTGACCAATTTTTCAACAGGATCTAATTAACCTACCAGCATGTCTTTGAAGTGTGGGAGGAAACCGGAGTACCCGGAGGAAACCCACGCAGGCACAGTGAGAACATGCAAACTCCAGGCAGATGGTGTCATGGTCGGGATTTGAACCAACGACCCTATTGCTGCTAGGTGAAAGTGCTAACCACTACACCACTGTGCTGGGCACAGCAGCCCATTCATTTGATTAGGCTGCTGTACCTGTGGGAAACACAGGAAAGTGGTCCCTGCACCTTTTTAAAACTGCAGCCTCAAGGAAATCACATGACACTTTTGCACCATGTGATTTCTTGCACCCACAAATGCACTGCGTATTTAGATATGTGGGGGTGCCATGAAGAATGACTCTGTCTGTAAAAGAGTAGCGCGTTGCGGATGCGGGAACAACCGCACCAGTGTGCACCTAGGTTAAGGCTGGGCTCTGAACTTGCTTAAGATTGTTCTAATTGCTGTACTGTTTACCAGGGAAGCTGAAGTCATATGCCCTTAGTTTAGGTATTCGGAAACATGTTACTCACTTTCCTTCCTACTATGTTACGAAGATTGTTTTTGGCAATTTACCACCGCTTCCCCCCTCACCCCTCCCCCCAGGCACAAAGTGCTGTCACATGTCAGTAGGGTGAGAGTCATCAGCTCCAGGTTGAGTGAAAAAAGCACAGGCACATATTAATTTTAAGATAAAGGTGTTGAGATTGGTTGTTTTTTTCCTTGGGAGGGTGTGTGTGGGGGGAGGGGTTGGGGATTTATTTCCCCTAATTTTCCCCAAGGATTGGACTTGCCAGACAGTTGGGTACAATCATCTTTTACATGTTGGTGTTTTTTTTTTTATCTTATTTTTTATGTCATCAACAGGGTTGCTTTGAAGTATACTACATATGTAACTATACAGTGTGTGTGTTACCCTTTTTTCCCACTTTAACTGTCCTTTAAACAGTGCTTTTACGTACACATCTCATCTCATTCTCAGTCCAATGCATTTTTCTTCATTAATGGTAGCCAGAAGTGCAAGCCATCACATTTTTGAGTGAAATATTGAATGTTGTGCTCTTTCCTCAGAGACATGTATATTTTCTCATGAATGTGCTTTACTTGCTGTTTAGTTTGAACACTTTATACAACATCAAAATTTCCTTGAGAATCCTAATTAATTATTCGAAGGCACGTGGGATATCAAGTAATTTAATATTATCTGGGAAGATGTAGGCTTAAATTGATGACACTTTAATTCATCGTTGTGGTAGCACAAACCGCTTTGCTTTGCATTGAAGCTTGGAGAAGGGTTAAAGAGGGTAATTATAAGATTTCTGTTTTCACCAAACCCCTCTGCGCCTGTTTATTGACAGGGAAAGAATTTAAATCATGAAACCGTGATCAGGAAACCAGTGAAGCTGGACAATATGACATTAATTACAGCTGCCTTAAAATATTAACGCTACCTTTGGGCTTTCACATCGTAATTAGCATAGAGCAAACATTTAATTCACATGCTAAATAGGAAGAACATACATTTGCAACCCCTGGAGTGGCCAATGATCTATCCTGGCAAAGAAAGGAAAAAAAAAAAAGATTTTTTTTCCTATCTAGGCTTTTATTTCCACTGTAAGTAAATCTCACCTAAACTTTTAATAAGCATTGTAAAGCTTCACAGGCATCCTAGCGAGTGATTCTTGTTTGAACAACCTCATTTACAGACATCTTGTATTCTATTCTACAAATCCAGAGAGATTTAGGTATTTATAATCCTCATTTTAGGACTGAAAAGCCTCAAAATGCAGAAAATGTTTGTGAAGGTGCAATTTCTAATGTAGATTAAACCCTTGAATTTACTTGTTATCTGAGTCCTTTCTATTTGTTGTAATAAGTAATGTTTGTGGTCATATTGCTTGTGGTCCTTCCTGTGTAGGCGCTGGCCAGGCTATGAGTTGAGATGAGCAGTAACATGTTTGAATTGTTATAAAACCTGGAGCTTTCCACTTTCCATTTTTGCCATCATTATTTAAATGCACCCTTTTCTGTTCTGGTGTTCTCAGCCATTTGATTGGCGGCATTTATTCAGGTCGTTTTTTGTGTGCAAATTACAAAGTGTGTGCAATATCTTTGGTAAATGTGCTTCATTTACTGCTTGCTTGTATGCCTTAAGAATAGGGAAAAGTAATTTTGAATGATAATGCTTTTTCTAATTCTGAGTTTTGGAACATCCATTTTCATTGTAATTGAATCTTGCGGGTTATTAGTCCCACCATATTTTTCCACAGGCAAAGTTTCTTGAAAGTAATTATGCTAAGGCTTGTAAAATAGTCACATGCATATATCTTCTCTCAGTGTCTGGACAGCAATACCTGGTATATAACTTCCTTTAAAGTTACCTTTGCAGGACAAAACAAGTTTGCTTTAATTCTGGCCTCAGCAGCTACTTATATGTACCTACCTTTCCCTCCTCTGCTGCATCATTTAGCCAGAGAACTGAAGTGATGTACCTGGTATGGAGCATGTCACTCATTCTTACATGATAGTGCTAGTGATTAGCCCCTACAGTGCTTTTTAACAGAATGTAAGTATAAAAAGCTGTGCCTGCAAATGATTCTTCTTGAGTACACATAAGATTCAAGCTTGGAAACTCCTGACCACAACCCCCCCCCCCAGAGTCAGTGACAAGGTGTGGATGAGGAGTGGCATGGGTGCCTGTGGTAGGTTCTGGCATAGAAGATGGTCAGACGGCAGTCTGGATATTACTGAGGTGCTGCAGATTCTCAGACTGGAGCTTATGTAGAATTGTTACACACGGGTTGAGCACTGGAACTTGCAAGTGCAGGAAGCAAAACCGTAGTCAATACCAACTAGGGCTAACAACCATCATGTAGGTACCAAATCAGAAGGCAGGGTCAGAAGCCAGGCTGAGGCCAATATCAGACAAGAAACAGAAGTACCAAAACAGTAGGCAGAAGATAAATTCAAGGGCACAAGCCAAGATCAGCAACAGGAGATCATTTTAAAGCAGGGTCAAGGAGCAAGCCAAGGCAAATACCAGATATTGTGCTAAGTTTTAAAAGGGCCTCTGGGCACCAAAGCACGTGCTGGACATGCATGCTAATTCATACTAATGTGCATGTGTGGTTGCACACACAGCCTCTACTCTATGTACTGATTCACAGGCTGCACCATGTGCACATGTAGATCTTTGAGCACAGCTATGCACTCAATCTTCCTGACAGAAGTGTAATAATATATTTAAAAATATAGAGTTTGATCTCATAATACAGCGCTATATAAATTCATCAACACAACCAATTAGCATTTTACCTAATTTTGAATAGAATTGCAGCAACTTTGAAGTATGATGCATAACTCCTTCTTCTATGTGTGTGTACCCAAGCCTTCTCCACATTATGTCAACTAACAAAAGAGAAAAACAATGAAGTGTGGTTTTGTATCATGGGAGTTGAGCTTTGTTTTCTTTATTCAGACCTTGCCTTGCCTATGACTAGAAGTAAAGGTTTGTGTAGAATTGCAAAACTAAAAACCTTGAGGCCGGGTTCACACTGGTACGACACGACAGTCGTACGACTGAATCTGAATTTGCCCTGCGACTTGAAGTCCGACATCCGTCCCGACAATGCCAGGCACTTTGTGTATGGTATGAATCTTTAGGGGGAACTCCATGCAAAATTTAAAAAATAACGGCATGGGTTCCCCCTCCAAGACCATACCAGTCCGTTCGGTCTGGCATGGTTTTTAAGGGGAACCCCCATGCCAAAAAAAGGCGTGGGGCCCCCCAAAATTCATACCAGACCCTTATCCGAGCACGCAGCCTGGCAGGTCAGTAAAGGGGGTGGGGATGTGCGAGCTCCCCCCTCCTGAACCGTACCGGGTCGCATGCCCTCAACATGGGGGGTGGGCGCTTTGGGGCAGGGGGAGCCTTGCGCCCCCACCCCAAAGCATCTTGTCCCCATGTTGATGGGGACAAGGGCCTCTTCCCAACAACCCCGGTCGTTGGTTGTGGGGGCCTGCAGGCGGGGGGCTTATCGGAATCTGGAAGCCCCCTTTAACAGATCCCGGCCCCCCACCCTATGTGAATAAGTATGGGGTAGATTGTACCCCTACCCATTCACCTAAAAAAAAAAGTGTGAAAAAATAAACGCAGTACACAGGTTTTTAAAGTAATTTATTAAGACAGCTCTGGCCTCTCTTCTGATTTCTTTTCCCCTCTCTGGCTCTGCTGCCTCTACCGGTTTTTCTCCTTCTCTGTTTCTTCTCCCTCTGTCCGCTGTCTCTGCTGGGTCTTGACCGATGTCTTCTCCCTCTGTTGTTCTTCCAGTGTTGACTCGACGATCTCTCCCGCTCTAATGTTAGGTGCGCGGTGTGCCAGTACTTATATTGGCACAGGGCGGGGTCACTTGGTGATGTCATCCGGATGCCCCGCCCCTTATAACGTGACTGCCCTATCATAACATCACCTGGTGACCCCGCCCCATGCCAATATAAGAAGTGGCGCACCTAACATTAGAGCGGGAGAGAGCGTCAAGTCAACAGCGGAAGAAGAACAGAGGGCGAAAGCAGCAGAGAAGACCCAGCAAAAGAGCGAGAAGACAGCGGTCAAGACCCAGCAGAGGCAGAAGTGTGAGAATGGGTCATTGAATCTCAGAACTGTACAAAAAGCAGTGAGGGTGGGCTTTGCTGATTGCAGTTTACTACAGTGGTGCATAGTTAGAAGCAATAATGCAAATTAGGTAACATGGCAAAGAACATGCATACACAGCAGAATAATACAAAACAGATTATGAAAGCTGCACTAGCATAGATTCCTCACAGAAATACCTCTGTGGCTCAATTAGGGTAGCATGTGGCTGTAAAGTATAGTCTCCATAACACTCTATAACAACAGAGAGTATGAAAAGCGCTACTTCAGTAAAATAGATCAGAACACAAACAGCTGCTTGCAATTAATCTCATAAAAGCATCTCTCTCATTGAAGTCCAGGATGGTTGTGGTAACATAGCCTAAGGGCCGCTTCACACTGGTCCGACATACACTCCGACTTTGAGAGCACAAGTCGCATGACGTGTCAAAATGAATGGTTCCCTATGAGAGCCGTCTTAACTGGTCCGACTTGTGTCTGTTCGGTTCCCGCACCACATTGGTCAGATTTGGGCACAATTTCAGCCCGTTGATTTGAATGTAAGTTGCATCCAAATCGGATCATCATCTTAACTGAACTGACTTGTGACATGCGACTTGTGCTCTAAGGATCTTAAACGGGAACCCAAAAAAAGAAAAACAGTGTGCCCCTCCATACCCTTTGGTCCGGTATGAATTTTGAGGAGAAACCCCGCGCCCAAAACTTTTTAAAAAACAGCACAAGGTTCCCCCCAAAATCCATATTAGACCCTTATCCGAGCATGCAGTCCGGCAGGTCAGGAAAGGGGGGGGGGCGAGCGAGCAACCGCCCCCCCCCAAGTTCTGGACCATACCAGGTCACATGTCCTCAACATGGGGGGGCACCAAAGCACCTTGTCCCCATTTTGATGGGGACAAGGGCCTCTTCCCGATAACCCTGGGAGGTGGTTGTGGGGGGGGCAGGGGGCTTATCAGAATCTGGAATTTTCCTTTAACAAGGGGGGCCCCAGATCCCCCCCTCCCCATGTGAATCAGTATGGGGGTACATTGTACCTCTACCCATTCAACCCAAAAAAGTGAGTGTATATAATATGAATTTGTAACAAAAGTGAAAACCCTTTAAAAGGTTAATACATTTCTATGTGGCAGCCATCAATGCCTTAGTCACCTGTGGGCCAGTACAAAATACTCTGTTTTATGAATGTACAGCTCTGTTGCCATTGAGCATAACTAAGGAAGTACAGATTCTTAGTAATCAGTTGCTGGCCAAATATAGTATTGTTGGCCAGACTGCTGACTTTTAGATATTCTTTGTAATAAATGATACAGACTTTGCTGTTTTAATATACTTTACATCAGCATTGAGCAGTATCATTCATTTTACCATACCTGTACAATTTTTTGACATAAATTTCCACCTGCTTCAAGTGCACTGTAATAACTTTTGGCTACTAATTAATTTTTATAATTGCTTTGCTGCCACAGTCATACATTTTTACTACTGCATTACCTGGGAAGTATAATTGAAGAGACACGGTAGTGATTGGGGTGAAATTCACAAGCTATGGCAATGTTAGATTTCTGTAAGCTGTTTTACTGGACCGTGAGTAATAATTCTTCAGAGGGAAAAAAAAAAAAAATTGTATGTATTGGCTGATTTCTGGGGAATTTAGTACATTGCAATAGTGAAATTGAGAATTTGTGGATTACAACAGTACCTTTCATAGTGAAAAATATAAAATATTAGTGTTGTTCATAAAACAAAAGGATTTTGTATGCTGCATAATGGGTCCACACTCTCTTTTTTTTTTTTCCTTCTAGTTATATTCTGTTTATTACAGTGAGCGTGTATGTATGTGGAAAACAGTTAATAGGAAGAAATTGCAAATAAGTAAGCTTATTTATTTGCAATTCTTTGCTTCTAACTGTTTTCCACACAAAGCCATGCGTCTTAGAATATAATTAGTTACAAACATCATATACTGCATATGCATTTGTAAAACCTATTGACAATATGCATGAATCAGTTATTTATCTCATGTGCTTCTTTCTGGAATGGCTTGTTAACGGAAAAACATGTGGTTGGGCAAGGCAAAATTGTCTTTGACAGTTTGAAAAAACTTGACCGTCCCATTAGCTACAACTTGCGACAAGCATATGATACCCTTTTTAATCCACATTGCATGGTCAGGGATGGAGATCAATTCGGACATATGTGTGTTGTCCCAAAGGGGTGTGTGGGAGTGGGGGGAAGGTGTCTCTCCGAGTTGCGTGGCAAGTTGTCAGATCTTGCAGTGGTGGAATAACATGTGCTTCCTGTCGCCGGTTCGAGACAAACCGCAGGGTCCGCAGAACAAGATCTGGAAGGGGTGGGTCAATGGGCCGGGGACCTGTGAGCAGACTAGGGTGGAGTAACGTTCTCTGTCAGATTGGTTGAAGTAGAAGAAGTGAGAGAGTTGGGACGCTATGTAATATAGAGAAAGGTCAGTAGATTTAGAGATTTTAGTATTGGGTTGAACTTCTACTTTAAGTGATAAAAAGTCATATTTATATGTTTGATACAGTTCTCATTCATTTTCATATCTGTTGGATCCTATATATACTGTATATGTGTGTGTGTATATCTTTATCTCTCTCTCTCTATATATATATATATATATATATATATATATATAGATAGATAGATAGATATAATGATTTGAAACACGCACATCCATGTGACATTAGACCTCCATTCAAACGGTGCCTACAAATAGAGAGGACTTAAAAATGGCACATACAATTGACAGTGCATAGTCATTCTCATAGTTTAATATATTGGAAATGCTTATTTGTACATAGAAAAAGTAGCTTTTTACTTTGTGTTTTTCATGCGCCCCTTTTGAAGTCTATGGGGCCAAAACGTCACTATGTTGCACCAAGAGAAGTGCCCGCAACTTTAGACAATATGGGATTCCTCTTACGCTTGCCATAAGTTAAAATCAATGCAATTAGAATCATGTGTACAAGATTAGGTGCCAATGATTAGAACCTCTTTAGGGAGGTCTGACAGGTGGACCCTGTCTTAAAGCAGACCTTCAGTCATTTTTTTTTCAACTTTTCATCTAATAAATGTTCTGCCCTTGTTTTAGTTTTTTTTTAGTAAAACATTTTTTTCTGCCAGTAAGCAGGAGGTGTACCTCTGTGTGTCTGTGTAAATCCAGGAAGTGAACAGGCAGCAACTTCAGCTGCCAACAGATAGATGCAGCCAGACTTGGTGAAAGGAGATTTTGGTAGCATATTTTACAGTACAGAATTGCAGTATATATAAAATAATATGCAAAGTGCTTGGAAGGAAGCTTCAGAATGGCAAAGATGTTTTTATTACAAATTATGTGAGCAGACTGCCTGATTGCATAAAAACTGAATGTGTTTACGTTTAACCTCATATTATATGCTTTTGGTAAATCTAAAGGTAATTGTATAGTGTGTATTCAGCTTTGGGCTGGCCATGCATCATACCATTTTCTTATACAACTTTCCCTTAGATTTACCAAAACCATATAATATGAGGTCACATCTAAACACTTTCAATTTGTATGCAATCAGGCAGGCCCTTGCACTACATAGTTAAAGGTAAATCTAAAGAAAATTGTACAATGTATGGCCA
The DNA here is from genome assembly GCF_042186555.1 of Aquarana catesbeiana. Taxonomy (NCBI): domain Eukaryota; kingdom Metazoa; phylum Chordata; class Amphibia; order Anura; family Ranidae; genus Aquarana; species Aquarana catesbeiana. The sequence goes on along the minus strand of NC_133325.1, from coordinate 218,564,772 downwards.
GCTTTATTTTAACCTCAGATATCCAGGATCCTTTGCTCTCTTTGCTATTGAAGTGTGTGGTGTCATTGTGTCAAGATAAAAAGAGCTCTCTAAAATTCTCAGAAAGAAGGTTGTTGATTACCAGGAGTCTATAGAAGGGTTGAAAAAAGATAGCATTTTTTTTTAATCAATGCCACTGTAAGAAGTGGAATAGATTGGCATAGATTTCAGACAACTGTTAATTTCTCGATGACTGGCTGGCCAAGCAAATTCAGCCCAAGCTTTGATTGGCGCTAAACGTCTCCAAAATCATTAAAATTTAATTGGGGCTTTTGCAGGTAACTCTTGTAACATTTAGTGTCAAAGTGCATGCATCTTCCATCATATGGAGATTGCACCAATTTAAACTGCATGTGCTGTGAAAATGATTGTCCAAAAAGAATATTTGAATAAGAAATGTTTGTTATTTAACATACTGTATAGGCAAAGGCCTTCTGGAACAATGTGCTGTGATTGGGGTATTTAAAATTGGCAGCTCATGCAAGGAAACCCACAAACTTTGCATGGAGCAGCGGTTACAAATGTCACCGAGTGGATGTCAGAGACTGGTGGGTCATTATGCAAAACACTAGTCACTAGAACGAAGTAATTTCTGCTAAAGAGGGCAATACCAACTTCTGAGCCCAAGGGTTAGTAAGTCTTTAAATAAAGCTGTATGTCCTTGTATTTTTATTCCAGTATATCACTTTATCTGTAGGCACTGTCTTGCCCCGTATACACGATTCGAAAATCGAACGGCAGATCCTCAAACTTTTCTCTATTGCTGGTCACAAGTAGAAGTCGAATAGGTTACTGAATTCATGAATATTCTTGTACAACATAATAAAAATTCGGAAGTGATGTAATGTGTTGTAGTGTATTAGTATTGTATTTTCGGACGACAACTGTACTGATTAAATGAAAATCATACGAGAAAAGTTTTCATGCTTGTCCCATTGGATAATATTGCAAGAACTGTCGTGATCGGCTATCGAAAGCTATGTACTAACATTTATATTATCGTACGATCGCTTCAAAAGCGGTATTTTTCGTATGATTTTTCGGATCGCGTGCATGGGCCATTTGTATGAAGATCTAATGTTTGCCTGGTTGAATACACCGATATAAAATATGTTTTTCTAAACATGTAAACTTAAAAAAATAAATGAAATTGACCCCAAAACATTAAAAAAACAAAGCCCAATATTCTTGAAATGCCTGCATAGTGCTGTAATGGCTTTGGAAACACATAAAAATGACAATGTTATGCTATTTGGTGAATCTGTTAGCATGGCTTTGTAGTATAAACATTTCTGTTATATGCTGTAAGTTAAGTGGAAAAAAAAGGCAGGCATCACACTGTTCTTCACATTTGTAATTCAGGAGAAGTACAGCTTAGTAACAATTTAGCATCATGACTGACTACTATAAATAAATGTGACATTGTATAGTTCTGCTTCTCCTCTAAACTTCCATCTACCTTCCAAGAGCTTAAACCCTTTCTCAAGTCATTATTGTGTGTGTGTGTGTGTGTGTGTGTGTGTGTGTGTGTGTGTATTCTTTTTTTTTTTTCTTTCTTTCTTATATTGCACTTTAAGGTTTCTTAAGTAATAATTGCACTAAAATAGAGCTGCAGCGTAGATCACACTCTGTTTACTGCAGCTGTAAATGCTCAACAAATATCTTGACAGCTAAATTATTTGCTTGGTTGAACAGCTACAAATGGGCTAATTGTTACCTGTAATATGCAAATAATACAGATAATTTTAGTCTTTACACCTGTTATTCTCTTAATTGTTGCACAGACATACAAATGCAATGTGATCATTTTGATGTTCCTTTTACTGTGACTGGTAGTCTTCTCCTATGAGGCATTATTTGGAAGAGAGATAAGAGATAATAAAGATACGCTACAGTTAATTTTTTACATGTGCATGCCACAGCGGTCTGGAGTAATATATTTACATATATATGATTCAGTGGACTCCAAACTCCAGATGTAATATAAAAGCCCTGGTAAATAAAACATAAAACAGTGAGCAGTGTAATTTGGTATAGCAGGCCAGTTTCGTATCATTTAACCCTTTTTCTGCCAGGCCCTAAGCTCCATTTTTGACATCAGGTGGCCAGACCATTTTTTGCAATATATTCCTTTTTTATTTTATTTTTTTCAAATACAACTTTTGGAGCTTGTAAAAGACTCCGCAAACCATACGTTTTCTGAAAAAGAGTGTTCAGTTAATAAATAACAAATATTTGTAAACTTTATGTTGTGCCCTTTTTGAGAAACGATGAAAATTGAACATATGGAAATTTTGGAAATAAGCAACCAATACTATAACTCTGAAAGTTGACTTTACTCCTATGCCTTGTGCTATCACTGATCTGCAGTGTGCTCCATTGCTGTTTTGTTGAGATAAAATAATCCAGGCATACATTTTATTGCACTGCAGCATGTTACAAATGCAATGCACCAACACACAAAATGTGCAGTACCACAGTGTGTGTGGTACACATGTGTACTTTATGTGTAATTTGTGTGTGTGTCTGTGTAGGTGTGCTTAACCCCTTGCCGACCCACTCACAGTAGATGTAATTTGAGTGGGCGGCACAGCCAGTCACTGCGCCGTACCTGTACAACGCAGTGCACCTCCTGGTTTGGCAGAATGCGTGCATACACCCCCTGCTGACCCGTGTTGTGATTGGACACAGCACAATTTTGTCAACGGATTTCAGCCAATGATTTATGGCTGAAATCTGCTGATCAGCTGTGACCAATCACAGCACAGAGTACTGTGTTAACAAGCACACATCTGTCTGTGCACAGATAATGATCTGTCTGATCTAATCCTTCAATTCTGATTTCAGGGAGAAAAAGCAGCATACATTACACTTGGTAGACACACAGTTAACCCCTTGCTTGCTCCTTGATGTTAATCCTTTTTTTAGCCAGTGCCATCAGTACAGTGTACAGTATTACCACTGATCACTGTATTAGTGTCATTAGCAACGTCAGTGTGCGTGTCCCTTACAGCCAGTGTCAGTGCTAGATCACCCACCACACTATCACAGCCACACTATAAGTTGCTGATCACTGCCATTACCAGTATAGTTGTCTGTATGGATCATTATTTTGATCATAATCAGAACTGTATTTCCATGTGTCTCCAAAAATAGTTTTTTTTTTTACCCATGATATGTAGCAGAATAAATTTTGGCCAAATTATATGAAGAAATTAGATTATATTGAATATGTTTTATAAGATAAAGTAGAAAATATTGTTTATTTTTCCAAATTTTTGGTATTTCATTTGTTTATATAATAAAAAGTTAAAAACCAAGCCAGGGACAACACCATTAAGGCCCTCAATTTGCACCATTGGCTCACCTCTCCCCAACGGGAGGGGTGTGTTTTGGCCATGGATGTGGAGAAGGCATTTGACAGGGTGGCCTGGGACTACATGGACGCAGTCCTGGAGAACCTGGGACTGGGTCACTGTATGCGGGCCTTTATCAGGGCGCTATACACGAATCCCAGGGCTAGGGTCCGGGTTAATGGCCACCTGTCGGACGCCTTCCTCATCCAGAATAGGACCAGACAGGGGTGCCCTATCTCCCCTATACTGTATAGCCTCACTCTATAACCTCTCCTCCACTGCATTCGACCAAACCCGAACATCAAAGGCATAGAAGTACATCGGGGGGGGCGTGTTCGGACACCGAGCAAGAAAGACGTGCTTGTGTTGAGCTCTGCACAGCCAGTGAGGATCCGTTGCCATCCTCTCCTTCTCTTACAACGGAGATCTTCAAAAATGTCAGCATACTCCCCAGAACATTCTCTACCACAACTGTAGATAATTATTTTCTCACTGCGGACTCTGCACGGCTGTATATACCCCGGCCCGGCTCCCAGATCTCTGGGCTTGAGGCCGCCGCCATCTTGAGGCCTGCCAGCTCCCTCGCTCCTACACACCGAGATTCGGAGGTTGAGTGAACATCCCATCTCAGCTCTCCAGCAGCATACCTCCGGAGGACACTGGACAGGCCTACAGCAGAGTCGAGCTGCTTGTGGATTTCCAGTCACAAGCCCCGACATACCGCTGTCTGGCGTCAGTTTGCAGCCTGCGGCCTAGTGATCCGGCCGCATCCTCCACCGTGGGCACAGTGAGTAGCAGATTATCTGAATCTACCCTCTCACAGTTAATATCCCTGACAACGTCTACCCACTGCCCCATTAGCTGTGATCAGTGAAGATTCTTTAGGCCCAAACGAAGCGGAGCTTACACGGCCGGCCTGCCCATAGGAAAGTCCGCGGCTTTGGCCTACACACGGAGGTCGGCGGCCATCTTGGGACTCCAGATACACCTGGCTGCTTCTGTCCCTATCTACTACAGTCCATTTTTTACGCTCCCTCAATAGTATCCATCACTGGGAATACTATGCCCTTCAACAGCTACTTAAATAATTACCCTTACAACCGACAAATGTAAGACGCACGTGCAGCTTGCAAAAATGGAAGACGTCTGAGATTTAAGTTCTGGCCTCCGCCTGCATATCCGAATCTCCCGCTCCGCAACGCTAGTTTTTTCAAGATCCGGGAGACACACTAACCTCCCAGGGAGCCCCATAGCTATCCTCCGAACGGTGTATGGGTAAAATTGGAGACCAACGCACCATATACTCAAAACAAGCTTCGCAGGCCGCACTCCGGCAAGCCCACTCAATGGAGAAATACCTACGGAGGCCTCACTCCCCGGCCTCAAGTATTCCGGAGGCAGCCATGAATCAAACGGACAACTTCCCGTTGGTCGACCCCTCTCTGTTTACTGAAGATTCCTCACAGCGCTCACAACCATCTGTTTCCCCCGCAATATCACTACCCGTGACAGTGGACGTTTTAGATACCAAGCTGCAGGCTCTGCTCCACAGCATTACCATAATATCACCAAAGAAGTAAATAAGCTAGCCCACGAGCTTAGGGGTGAAATAGATCAGCTAGGTGAACGTACAGATCATTTGGAAACTAAATTCGACAACATGGTTCAGTATATCTATGTCCTAGAGGAGGAAAATGCAGGCCTGAAAAATACAGTCTCACAACTACAGATGCAGCAAGAGGACCTCGAAAATCGAGAACGCCGCCAGAATCTACGCATTCGTGGAGTCCCGGAATCCATACCAGATAAAGAAATTCGACCCTACCTCCTTGCTCTCTGTCATGCTGGTACCTCATATTCCTGACATAGAATGGCGCCTAGATAGAGCACACAGATCACTGGCTCCTAAACCTCCTCAAGGTGCTAATCCCAGGGACATCATCACTCGTTTCCATTTTTATGAGCGCAAGGAGGCCTTGACCATTGCTACTCGAAATAGATCAAGGGTTGAATTTAAAGGCACAAAACTTCAAATTTTCAATGACTTATCGCCCATCACCTTGGCTAAACGCCGCGCCCTACACCCAGTTACCTCTCACTTGCAGCAAAACCAAGTCCCTTATCGTTGGGGCTTCCCTTTCCAACTGTCGGTCATTAAAGACGGTTCACAACACACCTTGCGAGACCTACAAGAATGTGAGACTTTTATCAAAAACCTAGGTCTCCCTCCCATACCAGATGAAGACCTGCAGATACAAATTCCGCCATCTCGACAGATGTCCACGCCTGGGAAAATCTGGACCCCGGTACGCCAGAGGTCAAGGAAGACACCAGCTACTCCTCAAAGAGCTGCACCATTCAAAGGCCTTACCTGAAAATGACCTATGACATATCCTTTTATTCCCTCTTTACACGTAGGTCCTATTTTTGACTTATGTGTTCTGAGACTCTGGGCTCAGAGTGGAACTTCCACACCTGAAGTGCCTTACACATTTGCCTGTTTGCTATATTCCCGCACGAATCCTCCATGTTGGTGGTTCCCTGTTTTTTTCCTATTACTTTTTATAAGCTGTTCGGATTGGGCGGAGGCCTACACGACTGATTTTGTAGGCTGACATGCCCCCCCTTAACATGGTCTTGAATCGAGACCGTGATTTTCTGAGGCTTTCACGTTCCTCAGGCCTAATACCTAATTGGTATATATTTTTTTCTTTTTTTCTTTTTGCTAGAGATCCTTTTTGGTCCTATCCTGGATCCCCTTTTTTTTTATTTTCCTTGGTTTTATTTTTATTTCCCAATCCCTTGTTTCGATTGATTTTTCTCTACACATGGGTTTTTTTTTTTCTGACCCATATTCAAAACACAGTTATGTTTCGAAAGTTATACAATACTGTCATATGATTATCAATTATGTTTTTTGTTGCTATGTTTTATACATCATGGTACACGTTTCTTTACCACTCTTTAAATGTAATATATGCATTACTCACATACCTGAGTTATAGCTGTAAGTATATTGTCATGCAATGTTAAAGGTCTAGGTTCCATCCGCAAATGTTGGCTGGCGTTGAAAGAGTTTAGGACATCTAAAGCAGAAGTGATCATGGTTCAGGAAACACATTTCAAGGTGGAGGGCTCTTTTAAATTTGCCTCCAAACATTTCCCTACCGCTTATATAGCATCCGATCCCTCTGGAAAGGCTGGAGTGGCCATATTACTGAAACGTAATTCTACTATATGTGTCGAATCGACATATTTAGACCCTCATGGCCGCTTTGTTCTCCTGAGCTGTGATCACGAAAATGTCTCATTTACCCTTGCCAATGTGTATGCATCCAACACAGGACAGATTGGATTTCTTGAGATATTTTTTGAAAAACTGCAATCTTTTTCTCAACCATTCATGGTCATCGGGGGTGATTTCAATTTATGCATGTCCCCGACTAAAGACAGATTTGCTCTTTTTGCACATACCCCCCCCCCCCCCAAGTTATATACAAGATTGGACCACTTCTTTGTCTCTGCGCCCTTACTGTCATATGTAGTTCACTCAGAAATTAATACAATTACATGGTTGGACCACGCCCCCATAGTACATGACCTTCTCCTAACCAAACCTACATCTAGGACGTGTCATTGGCGTCTTAATGGGACCCTTTTTAAAATACCTGATATTTATATACATCTTCAGAAAAAATTGACAAAATTCTTTGAACTCAATGAGGGTTCGGTTTCTGGGGCGTCTACCCTGTGGGAGGCTCATAAGGCCTATTTCAGGGGAGAATGCATCTCCTCAAGCTCCCGTCTCAAGCGAGACCAAGCTCTCCAAAGATCATCACTTTTACATGATCTATCTAAAGCAGAGAAGTCCTTTGCCAGCCTTCCCACAGTGGAGCGCCTTAGATCGGTGGTATCATTACGTAACCGCATCAAATCTCTAGACCTGAATACATTTGCTAAATCCTTGCTTTGGTCCAAGCAAAAATTTTACGAATTTGCTAATAAGCCCCATAGCATGCTGGTCAATAAATTAAAGCCAAGACCCGCAGCCTCAATCCTTGATTTAATACTACAACCCAATGGTAAACCCACCTATTGCCCCCAACACATGTCCAAGGTCTTTGGTGATTATTACCAAAAACTCTATAACTGCTTGGCTACAGACCAAAATTCGAAATTCACTCAAGAAAAATTTGATGCCTTCGTTAAGTCTCTAAACCTCCCTACACTCTCCCCTGAGAAACGCTTAGGACTCAATGCACCTATATCTGCTGCAGAAGTTACTGCGGTTATTGACCAACTCCCGACCCACAGATCTCCTGGACCTGACAGACTTCCTTACTCATACTTTAAGAGCTTTCTATCAGTTCTAATGCCCCATATGATAAGCCTGTTTACCTCTCTGATGTCAGGGATTGTCCCACACTTCCAATTCCTCCACGCCTTTATTACAGTTATCCCGAAACCGGATAAGGACTTATTACCAGGCAATTATCACCCCATTGCCCTCCTGAACTCTGATTATAAAATTTTCACTGAAATCTTAGCTAACAGATTATCCCTACTTCTCCCCTCACTCATACATAAGGACCAGGTTGGTTTTGTTCCCATTAGACACACAGAAGATAACACTAGAAGAACTATTGATGTTATTGACCTACTGACTAAAACTAAGAAACCTGCGGTAGTCCTTAGTTTAGATGCCCAGAAGGCATTTGATCGCCTAAACTGGTCATTTATGTTCGCTATTTTGGCTAGATATGGATTTTCAGGCCCCTTTATACATGCTTTGAAAGCGATTTACTCCACACCCACTTCCCAGGTACAGCTGTCTTCCCATGTCTCCCTGCCATTCTCCCTAAGTAACGGTACCCGACAGGGATGCCCCTTGTCCCCTTTACTTTTCATTCTAAGCCTGGAACCTCCAAAGCTATTCGCTCCCATCCAGACATAGGGGGAGTGGCGCTGAGACATCGGGAGTACAAGTTGTCCTTATTCGCTGATGATATCCTATTAACATTGACCCATCCCCATATATCACTTCCTTCTCTCCATGCAATCCTGAATCAATTTGGTAATATTTCAGGTTTTAAAATAAATCCGACGAAAACTGAAGCCCTCCCTATTAACCTTTCAACAGATATGCTCTCGACTTTACAGGAAAATTTCAAGTATCGATGGTGCACCCACTCCTTAAAATACCTTGGGGTCCACCTGACCTCCTCATATTCCACTCTTTTTCAGGCCAATTTTCCCCCTATGTTTATAGAGATTAACAAATTATTGAAGACATGGACAATACTTCCCTTATCCCTTCTTGGAAGGATAAATGTCCTCAAAATGTCGGTGCTTCCTAAGCTCCTCTATCTCTTTGAGACCCTTCCAGTTAAGATTCCAATGCCCAATTAAAGCTAATCCAACGAAATTTCCTAAACTTTATATGGAATCATAAATCCCATAGGATAGCTAGCTCGGTACTTTTTGCAACCCGAGCTGGTGGAGGTTTGGGAGCACCCGACATAATTAAGTATTACTATGCTTCACATCTCAGAGCCATAACCTCTTGGACGTCTAGATATGCTTCTAATAGATGGTCTGAGATAGAAATGGGCATTACAATACCCTGACACCCATGCTACATGCTATGGCCATCCTCGGATAAATTCATCTCTCAGTTACGTAAAATCAGTTTAAACCCGATGCTATTTACACTTTCAATATGGAAAAGCTGCTCTAGTAAATATACGCTTTCATCTCCATGCTCTTCTTTAACAAATGTTATTTTCAATCCAGAGATCCCTGATAGCCTTTCTTATGACGCCATGTTGCCATGGACAAAAGCCGGTATTTTTCAACTACGTCACCTGGTTAACCCAGTGACACTTAAACTCCTCACTTTTCCTGACCTACAATCTAAATATAAAATCCCGCAAAACCTTTTTTATTCTTTTCTGCAAATCAAACATTTCTTTTCCACCAAAATACCACAACTGACCCTATCCACACCTACTGAATTTGAAATGGTGTGCTCCAGAGGTCCTCACGACTCTCATCTAATATCCACTATTTATAAAATCTTACATGCTGCCTCTCCCATTACAGAGCAAACTCACACATATATGCGGAAATGGTCCCACATCTTAAACAGACCTATCATATTAAGTGAATGGAAGAATATTTGGGAAAGTGCATCTAAAATATCTAGATGTGTGACTCAGAAAGAAACAACCTATAAAATACTGATGTTTTGGTACAGGACCCCGGAGTTTCTATTAAGACAGAAACTGACTACCTCTGGGCAGTGCTGGAGATGTAGTTCATCTCTAGGCACCCACTACCATATATTTTGGGAATGTCCTCTGATCGTGCCATACTGGACACAGATTCATGCCATTCTGGAAAAGGTCCTTGGTATCCCTGTACCCCACCAACCTATATATCTCTTACTAGACCTACCCCTCCCAAAAACCCTCAGAAAACTGATGGCTTTTATTTTAATGTGGCTAAACGGGTTATACCCCAATGTTGGTTAGCCAGTACCCCCCCTACTTTTGCACAATTGTTGTCAACCATCACAGATATTCGCAGGATGGAACGTATCACAGCCATAATTTATGATTCCCTCCCCAGATTTGATGTTCTATGGGGAAACTGGGACTCCTCTGAATACAACATAGAGAATCCCCATGTAGTCCTGAGTTAATGAGGTGAACTGACAGATTCCTCTATTGTATGAGTAAAATAATGCCAATGAACATAACATTGCTTTGTTTCACTAACTGATCCTCTTATTCTTTACCAAGATGTGTATGTAATGTCTGAGAATCATCTGACACTTTGTTATTTTTTTTGATGCATAATGAGCTACAATTTTTTTGTTTCATTAAGATTATACTGCTTTCAATTACTTTTCTTTGTGCATGTATACTCTGTTTCTGTATACTTGAAAAATACTTAATAAATAAACAATTTAAAAAAAAAGAAGTACACTAGCGGGAATATAAGATTGCCGCCTTTGCAGATGATATCCTGCTCTTCCTCTTTCTTGTCCTCATTAACGTCCCTTCCCAATCTAATGCTGGTTCTGGAAAAATTCAAGACTATCTCGAACCTAAAGATTAACTATTCAAAATCCTTTGCGCTAAACATATCACTACCCCCTACTGTAGTTCAACTCTGTCAGGATAACTTCCCGTTTTGCTGGAAAGCAGAGGCCCTCACTTATCTAGGTATACAACTCCCTAGTAAGCGCTAAGATTTATACGAAAAAAACTTCCTAGCAGAATTAAAATGTATAAGATCTCAATAGGTGGGAAGCCCCCACCATATCATGGTTTGGTCGGGCTGCGATTCTCAAAATGACAGTACTATATAAACTCCACACTGTCCCGATCCATTTGCCACCTACAAGAGGATGTGTAGGGCCTTTCTCTGGGGAACCAAGATAGTGTATTGGATGAGCAAAATTGGTTCTGCCAAAAACAAGAGTTGGGATAGGTCTCCCGGACCTGCAGAGATACTACTGGTCAGTACACCTGACCCAAGTGGTAGACTGGAGGCTTCACAGACGACACAAGGGCTGGGTACTGCTAGAAAAGCTGATTGCAGGGACTGATTTGCGTATAGCTCCTTGGCTTCCGCACAAACACATACAAGCAACCACTCAAGCACACCCTCTCATCGGAGCAACCCTGAGTACATTCAATAAGGCATGCAGAATACACTCACTCTCAGCGAAAACATGCACAATCACGCCTATTAAAGACAACCCAGACTTCCCTCCTGGTATGGAACAAGCCTACCTAGTGGCTGAATGGCCATATGCAGAGATGCAGGCTCAACACTTCTTCTTGAGGGGTAGTTTCCTTCGACAGTGAGAACTTGCAGCAATCTCAAACACTAAGGAGGTTATTTACTAAAGGCAAATCCACTTTGCACTACAAGTGCACTTGAAAGTGCAGTCGCTGTAGATCCGAGGGGGACATGCAAGGAAGATAAAAATCAGCATTTTAGCTTGTATATGATTGGATGATAAAATCAGCAGATCTTCCCCTCATTTCAGATCTTCCCCTCAGATTTACAGCAACTGCACTTCCAAGTGCACTTGAATTGCACTTGTAGTGTAAAGTAGATTTGCCTTTCATAAATAACCCCCTAAGTCGGAACACGCTTATTGGGAAACCACACTTGATAGGGAGATAAAGGACACCAGTTGGGACCGAATTCATCTGTATATCCACAAAGGCTCCCTCAACGTACACACACAGGAAAACGGGTATAAGATTAAAATGAAATGTATAGAATGCCAGAAATACTCCACAAGTTTATCCCTACGGTCTGTGACCGATGTTGGAGATGTGAACAAGACACAGGGGCCCTTCTCCAGTAACAACAGAGATAACCTCCCTCCCCCTGGAGTTCACACAACAAATCAGTGGCCATGCATATGATAAATGCTGCTTGGCTATGCTTACCGGTCCATTGGAAGTCCAAATTACCCCCTTCTTTGAAGGAGTGGACACTCCGAATCAACCAATTTGCAGCGATAGAGGAGCTGATCCACGCCTCACAAGACAGAATGCTGCATTTTTCGACTACATGGGCTCCCTGGCTTGAATATCAAGACTTGCGATACCATACACTGTCACAGGACAGCCCTTGACTTCTATGCCCCGGGTCTATGCCCCTCCGGCGATATGGGCCCAGAAAGCAATAGACCCTGTACACTATATGTTATGCCCGGGGACACCTGAAAAGTGTAGCTGGTGGCTTTTCCCACCCCCTCTCCTCATAGCCCCCAGGCGGTCTGCACCTCCCCTGGAGGTACTCCTCCCTCAACTCCCCCCCCCCTTACTCACCCTTCTACTCTGTTCTTTCTTCCCCTACCCCCCTTTCTACATTGATTCTCTTCTAGGAGAGAGCTGGGGTGGCGAGATGATCTAGATTCAGACGATATCCTCCCCCAACTAAAGACTAATAGTAGGACCAAACGCTGCCTTATGCTACCTTACTGGCCCTCAACGCACAGTACTACCAACAAGCTATAGAGCATTGCAGCAGCATCGCCCTACTTGAGGAAAAAAAACCCTACCACAACCACTAGAAATCAAGGGGCTAGTTCCCTACTAGACCGACTAAAGAGGGCACGTGAGGGGCACTAAATGTTCATTGGTTTATAACTGAATTATAATGCCCTGTTGATGTCAAATGCACGAACTTTTGTATGTTCTGAAATGTACTTTCTCTTTCCTATGAAACTTTTCAAAATAAAATAAAACTTTTTGTGGAAAAAAAAAAAGTTAAAAACCCAGTAGTGATCAAATACCACCAAAAGAAAGCTCTATTTGGGTGGAAAAAAATGATGTAAGTTTAATATGTGTACAGTGTTGCATGACCATGCAAATGGCAGTGCTGAATAGCATAAAATACCCTGGTCTTTAAGGTGGTAAAACCTTCCAGAGATCAAGTGGTTAACCAGTTCTGCCTGCTGTAGGGATGTATGTGGCAGCAGGGTAAGTGGGCCTTTACATCAAGCCACTGTACTAATGCATCCATGGGGAACATCCCTTCTGTGCTTAGAGTATGCTCCCAGCCCAGAGACCAAGCTGTCAGGGACAGCTTCTGGTCATTGTTTACTGTCAGGAGCTGCCAATCACACCAGTCACATGATCAGGAAGCTGCCTTTGCTTTCCAGCATTTAGAACCCCTTAAAGGGCTGCCAGGCGTCACAATGTTCAAGTCTCTGCGCTGTGGCAATGCATGGACATTGATGTGCAGTTTTATGTGCATTATTGTTCATTTCTTTGTGTTCCCAGTGAACATACGGTAAATCACACCAAAAACATGTTTGTACTTTTTTTTTTTTTTAATGCAGCATATCGCAATGCATAGAAAAAAGATACCATGCATCATTTAGGGTTGCCACCTCACCTTTAAACCTGAACACATATGAATTAAGCAGGTTCTGAGGCAAATTTAATGCAGATAAGGCACCAAGTGAGTTTAATTACCACCTTAATCAGCCACAGAACCTGTGTAATATGTGTTCGGTTTTAAAGGGATGAGGTGGCAACCCTAGCATCATGGTGCGCAATGAATTTGTGTTAGCAAGGCACCAACAACAACACATTTTCATTTGTTGCAGTAACACATGCTGCAGGTGTGTCCATATTGCACAAATGTAAATAGGGCTTTTTTTTTTTAAACATTTTTTTTTCTTACTACCATGGGAGGGGGGCTGTGGTGAAATATCAGGCGTATGTTCAGAAATATATTTTAAAATAGAGAAAGGTATTGAACTGGAAGTGCTCTCTGCAGAACACTTGATCACCCCGGTGTTTGATCAATACAGGAAATAGGTTGGTAAACATAACACTCCTATTTATCGATCCTCTACTCTACCATCCTGAAGGATTGAACATTGGCAGTCTTCTTCCCTGCATAGCCTGATTTCTTCACTGCTTCCAGCAGGGAGAGAACAGCAGAGAAGTTTGGAAGACACAGCAGAACCAGCCGGCTGTGTAGAGGACACAGAATGGAGCTCCTGGCTGAGCATTGACTGCTTCTCCCCTGCAAAGCCTGCTGTCTACTCTGCTACAGGAGGGGATGAGAAGGGGGTCGGAATATTGGGTTGTGCAGGCGATGCAGATCAGAGAGAATTTGTGTGGTTAGAGTGTGGTTCTCAGCAGCTTTCAGTAGTAGTAGCAGGGGAGTCATTTTTGATTGAGCTTCTATGATCAGAGCTACTCATTTTATCAGAAGAGTCAGGAGTATATTTAAAATATAAGTTTATGGTCACTGAAGTGGGAAATGTAGTCCTGGCTTGAGCAGCTATAAGTGGTGTTGTACAATCTTATGCCTTACGTCGATGGCACAGAAAGTGTTAAAGTGTGAAATCCATATAAACTAATAGTTCATATGATAGCAGGTTGTGTTCTGTTCAGTCACCCATTAGCTTTGATATCACTCTCCTGTATGGGTTTTACCTTCTGTAGTTCCTGGCTATACCTCCTGCTACTTTCATTCCAAGCCATCACTTCTCTTGCAGTATGATCTTTAAGGTAATATAATTAGGAATCCACAGCAAGAACTACATGTAAATGTGATGAGTAAAACAAATCGGAAAAGCAATTGTGATAGATTGGCAAATTACTTATTGTTAGGAAGACACTACTAAGCTTTTATTCACCCAGGTCTCAAAAAATAAAATAAAATAGGTTCTGACTTTCAGTCTTTAACAGTAGTCCAGTCCTTTTCTATCATGCTACACATGCAGGTTGACCACATCATCAGTCTTACTAATGTCTTAAGATGACTTACTAGCCCATCAGTAACTATGATTAATTATGGAACATGAACCTAGGTCTTTTGTTTGAATATGTGGGTGAACTGCGAGCTGCTTTAAAGGTTGCCATATAGAAAATTAAATTGTTGAATTATTAAATTAGTCGTGTGCTATTTTTCTGAATATTTGTAGTGTAAAATAATTTTACAGTTCCCCACTGTCCTCTCTAGGTATTGAAGAGATAAGCCAACCCCATGGCTAATACCAGGAGTGCTCAACCTTTTGAAGAGTGAGGGCCACTCAAGTTATTTTGGTAACTGGTCATGGGCCACAATGAAATGAAACAATTCAGAATTTCAGATTTTGTTATTTTAAATAGCATAATGAAGATCTACTCTATGGGCCCTCCAATCTGCTTAGACGGAGGGGAAAGGATCCCCTTTTGTTTTTTAGCGGTTTAGATTGGAGGTAGGCAGATGTTAACGGACAATCTATAGAGGTGAATGGAGGGTCCAGTTGGGTCCGTCTGAAAAATGGATAAGTGAACCTGATTAAACTGATTGTGTGAAAGGGGGTCTAAAGCTTCACCTGTGGCTTTCCTGCTGGTAAGCTGCACTTTGCCATTCTATTATTCTATGACTTCTATTATATCTTGCAGGTGTTGCACGCTTTCATTGTGAAAGCAGTCTATTAACCATTGCAAAACTATTGCTCATATATACTCAAAATCTGCAGAACTCTGATATTATATCCATTGCTGTGATGCCAAAACTATGATTTTCATAAACTGACCTTTAAACCTTTACTTTCTAAATCTGCAGGAATTGCCACTTTCTGCAAGTTTCGTGGGCTGTAGAAAATGTTGCTGTCCCAGGCAGAGTGCATTTGGTATCACTCTGTTTGGGACAGGAGCCGGTGCTATAGAGGAAGCATCAGCTTATGCGGCTCTGCTCCGCAGCCATTTGCTTCCTTTACCACTGGCTCCATGCTCCATCCACAACACTGATTCCAACGCTGCTGGAATTTTATGGGCCATTCCTAATAGTTACCCACTTTGTAGCTGCACCTGGCAACCCTTTAGTCTCTTTGTATTTTATTTGCTCATTCACTTCTTGACAGAGAGTTAGGGATACAGGATACCTAAAACCGAAAAACTCTTTTTTTGAGACAGATATGTTTTTCTTTTGAAGGTATTTAATCACCACTGGCTTTTTGTTGTTTGCCTAAAAAAAAAAGTAATTTTTCTTCTTCGCTGATGTGCACTGATGCGTGCTGATGAGGCTGCGCTGATAAGCTGCACTGATAATCAGTGCACTGATTACCAGTGTAAATGCTATACTCACTGTGCCCTGACAGTTTGGCTCTCCTTTCTTCACCTAATGTCTCATGACAGCTGTGATTAGCCCTTTGCCCCAATCTGTGATCAGCTGTGTCCAAAGCACACAGGGCTAACAGAGTGCACCCCGTGGGTGTGTGGGAGGACATTTTCCCAGAACTGGGGGCCCGCGCTCTAGCTGTCTATTGGCTATAGCGTGGGCAGAGCTGAGTGATGAGGTCTCCATGCGATGTCCATCTAGAAGCAGCTTCCCCCAAGCAATCCATGATATTGTTCAGCATAGCAGACATGTGCTCCAGCAGTCATCCATCTGCCAGATTCTCCAGATCCTACCACAGGCTAGATTAGATTTCTTGGACCTTGGCTCAGGCCTGGAACAAGCCTGACAGGGAAGACTGACACTAAAGTTAGCTAGATAAATCACTAAAAATTGGTTTCCTCTAATTGGGACTTTAAACGGGACGCTGCTTAAGTAAGATCAGGCAATATAGTTATCATCAAAATGTTATTTTTTGAATAGAGTAAAAAATATCAGTTAGTGCAAGACATAGAAATACAGGATGCAAGAGAGGGGGGCAGATACAATGGTAAAAAATGACAATGCATGTAAACCAATACTCAATTGAAAGAAATGTAACGAGAGATAACCCAACGCGTTTCAAATCTATCGTAATAATTCTCTTCTTCAGGGATAAATGGTTAAATCAAGACGATATTGCGTCTACAATTGTAAAAACATAAATGTAAAAATGCATAGTCATGACATTGAAATGATTGATAGGCAAACATTTAGACATATAGACATCACTAGGTCTATATTCAAAAATTAGACCTAGTGAAATTTTTACACTTATGTTTTTTCAATTGTAGACACATTATCGTCTTGATGTAACCATTTACCCCTGAAGAAGAGAACTATTACGATAGATTTGAAATGTGTTGGGTTATCTCTCTTGTTACATTTCTTTCAATTGAGTATTGGTTTACATGCATTGTAATTTTTTACCATTGTATCTGCCCCCCTCTCTTGCATATATTCTCTAAAGTTAGCTAGGGAAACCCCAGCTCAAGGCAGGGTTCCTGCTTTGTATTATCCTTGGTAAATGTCAGTACTACCGATGTACATTTACATGTCAGATGTAGTAATCAATAATTAACTTGGAGATTAACTGCTTCAGATCCGGGCCATTGCCAAATGACGGCAACAGCGCGGATCTAAATTGCCGGGACTACGTCTATTGACGTCGTCCCGTGCACGAGCGGCCTGGCGCCCCCTGCAGGGCGCGCGCGGTGATCAGTGAGTCTATGAGACTCGCCTGATCACAGATCAGAGTAAGGGGTTGGTCCCGACCCCTTACCACATGATCAGCTGTCAGCCAATGACAGCTGATCATGTGATGTAAACAGAGCCGGTAATCAGCTATTTTTCCTCCTCGCGCTGACAGCGTGAGGAGGAAAAAAAACCCGATCACCGGCGGCCATGATCGGGACATCAGTCCCAATCACGGCGATCTTCTGACACAAAGCAATAGGCAGCAGTGCTGCCTACCAGTGCCCACCAGAGCCACCCATCAGTGCCCACAGTGCCATCAATCAGCGCCACCCATCAGTGCCCACAGTGCCACCCGTCAGTGCCCACAGTGCCACCCATCAGCACCCACATCAGTGCAACCTATCAGTGCCCATCAGTGACACCTACCAGTGCCCATCAGTGCCGCCCATCAGTGCCCCCCATCAGTGCCGCCCATCAGTGGTACCTATCAGTGCCCATCCGTGCCGCCCATCCGTGGCCATCAGTGCCGCCTTATCTGTGCCCATCAGTACTGCCTTATCTGTCCCCATCAGTGCCGCCTTATCTGTGCCTATCCGTGCCCATCAGTGCAGCCTATCAGTGCCCACCAGTGCCGCCTCATCAGCCCATATCAATGAAGGAGAAAAATTACCTGTTTGCAAAGTTTTATAACAAACTATTAAACATGATTTTTTTTTTTTCAAAAATTTCCATATTTTTTTGTTTGTTTAGCAAAAAATAAAAAACCCAGCTGTGATTAAATACCACCAATAGAAAGCTCTACTTGTGGGAAAAAAATGATAAATATTTCATTTGGGTACAGTGTTGTATGACCGCGCAATTGTCATTCAAAGTGCGACAGCGCTGAAAGCTCAAAATTGGTCTGGGCAGGAGGGGGGTTTAAGTGCCCAGTAAGCAAGTGGTTAAACACTTTGGGATATTTGTGAAAAGCAAAAATAAAACACCATGTGCAAAAGTGAATATAATGGATAGCTGCTGGTCCCAACTGTGTATATGCTTATACACATAAGGTACTAAACATAAACTTATTTCTTTAGTACTTTGGGAATTTTGTACTGTATATAGTTGTACACCATTTCAGTGGGCTGCAAAATGCACTGGAACACAGAAATAGCAGCGCAAGCACTACTTTTTCAGAATGTCCACACCAAATAGCACAATTCTGTGGTACCGTACGATATGCTGGATGCAAGCACGATGCATTTGCAAGATATCTTTTGGGGTGCTTATAACACCTGCATGCTTTTCACAAGGACAGCGCGTTCGCCTGCAATGTAGAAAATGCGCCTTTCCCATTTATGGTGTGAATGGGTTCGGCCCTGCAGTCTTTAAGTTCCTGTACAAATCTGTTCTTGTAACAGTAAATAAAAGCATTGAAGGGATATTTAACGTGTTAGTCCCAGTTGTTCGGTAATGATTTCTAGAATTAGTGAATCTCATCATCCTTCATGTATATTTCAAATTCAGGATTTCCAAATGCTGCAAAGTCATATGCCATTGTTTTGAAAGAACAAATAAAAAATGTTGGCTTTTCTTTTTCCACATTTTAATGTTTGTCTTTTAAATTAAAGCGGTAGTAAACCAAAAATGTACCAACCACCAATCCCTCTGTTTTCACCTGCTGATCTGTCCAGTAACACACCTCCTATATTAGAGTGCCCCCACTCTGGATGAAGGAGCGCAGGAACATTATCAGTCTGGGGGGTGGGGGTAGTGTTAGATGTACCGTATATACTCGAGTATAAGCTGAGTTTTTCAACACGTTTTTTTGCCCCCCTCGGCTTATATTCGAGTCAAGCACTTTTCTGGTGCAAAGAATGACATTTTCCGAACCAACTTTGGGGCCCCGTATCTCGGGACCACTTGGCGTTAGGAACCACAAATTTGGTGTGCAGACCCAGTGGAATGAGCACTATAACATATCCAAAGCTGGTGTTTCTAGCACCAAGTGACCCTGAGATATGGGGCCCCAAATTCAGTTCAGAAAATGTCATTCTCTGCTGCAGAAAAGTGCTTGACATTTTCCGAACCGACTTTGGGGCCCCGTATCTCGGGACCAATTGGTGCTAGGAACCCCAACTTTGGATATGTTGTAGTGCTGTTTGCACTGGGTTTGCAGACCAAACTGGGGTTCCTCGCAACAAGTGGCCCCGGGATATGGGGCCCCAAAATCGGTCAACTGTGTCCATCTGCAGCAATTTGGGTCCAGAGACCCCAAATTTTGGCTGCAGCTAGGGGGCATCTAGGAACCCTTAACCGGTTCAATACCGGGCATTTTCACCCCCTTCCTTCCCAGACCAATTTTTAGTTTTCAGCGCTGTCGCACTTTAAACGACAATTGCGCAGTCGTGCGACGTTGTACCTAAACAAAATTGACGTCCTTTTTTTCCCCCACAAATAGAGCTTTCTTTTGGTGGTATTTGATCACCTCTGCGGTTTTTATTTTTTGCACTATAAACAAAAGAAGAGCAACAATTTTGAAAAAAACACAATATTTTTTACTTTTTGCTATAATAAATATCCCAATTTTTTTAAAAAAAAAACAAATTTTTTCCTCAGTTTCGGCCGATACGTATTCTTCTACATATTTTTGGTAAAAAAAAATCGCAATAAGCGTATATTGATTGGTTTGCGCAAAAGTTATAGCGTCTATAAAATACGGGATAGATTTATGGCATTTTTTTTTTTAATTATTTATTTATTTATTTTTACTAGTAATATCGGCGATCGCAATTTTTTTTCGTGACTGCGACATTATGGCGGACACATCGGACACTTTTGACACATTTTTGGGACCATTCACATTTATACAGCGATCAAGGCTATAAAATTGCATTGATTACTGTGTAAATGTGACAGGCAGTGAAGGGGTTAACCACTAGGGGGCGGGGAGGGGTTAAATGTGTTTCCTAGGGAATGCTTCTAACTGTAGGGGGAGGGGACGCACAAGGGGAGGAGACCGATCAGTGTTCCTCCGTTCTGGAAACACAGATCGCTCTCCTCTGAGCTGACAGGACGTGGATCTCTGTGTTTACACACAGAGATCCACGGTCCGGCCCGTTTAACGGGCAATCGCGGGTGCCTGGCGGACATCGCGGGCACACGCACCGGGTCCCGAGCAACGCGGCGGGTGCGCGCTCGTGCGCCCCCTAGGTGGCCGGGAACCCGAGGCCGTCATATGACGTCCACCCGGGATGGGAGATCCCATCTGTGGACGTCATTTGTCTATGGCCGGGTAGGGAAGCGGTTAACTACCAAGTTTGAAGTTCGGGGGACCTATGGCTGCAAATGGGCACAGTGAGGCATGCAGATGGGCACAGTGAGGCTGCAAATGAGCATTGTTGACCCTCTTTTCCACTTACAGTAGCTGCGCATTTCTCACCCTAGGCTTATACTCGAGTCAATAAGTTTTCCCAGTTTTTTGTGGTAAAGTTAGGTTCCTCGGCTTATATTCGGGTCGACTTATACTCGAGTATATACGGTACTAGCAGATGTAAATACACAAAGAAATTGAAGCAGAACTCTAGAACATTTCATAAGCAGTTACCGCAAACAATTTGTTCCTTTTGGGATAAAAAACAAAGTGTCACTTTTATTCCTATTACAAGGAATGTAAACTTCCCTTGTAATAGAAAAAAAGCATGACAGGACTTCTTAAATATGAGATCTGGGGTCAAAAAGACCTCAGATCTCATATTTACACTAAAATGCAATTAAAAAAAAAAAAAGTCATTTAAAAAAAATGACATTGAAAAAAATATGCCGTCCAGCAGTGTCATAGAGATGAGTGGGCGCCATCTTAGCCTCACTTGTCTCCAGGCACAGGAGGGAGACGAACGCGATGGCCTCCGCCGCTACCAACGGCTCTGGTAAGTGGCAGGGGGCCCCTCTCCCGCCACCGATAAAAGTGATCTCGTGGCGAATGCGCCGCAGGGACCACTTTTATCAGAAAGAGGACCGCCGCACGAAAATGGGGATACCGGGGTTATGGCAGCTAGCTGCTGCCATAACAACGATATACCCCTTCAAAGTTTGAACGTACATGCGGCGGTCCGGAAGTGGTTAAGCCCAGGTTCACACTGAGCTGCGGGAGTTAAGCTGTGCAAGTACAGCTGAATTCGCACAATTTCACTCCCACATGTCGGTCTGATTTCGGCCGTGATTTTCAGAGACATCTGTGCAGTTTCTGCACAGTTGTCAATGTAAATCGCATCCCGAAATAACAAAAATTAGTACAGAAACTACTTTTTTAAATCGGTGCGGCGCTGCAAATGCAGCATTTCACCAATTAGGATGGTGCCATTGCCACCAATTTGAAATGCGATTTGACATGTCAAACCGTACCAATGTGAACCAGGGCAAAACAGAAAACGAATGTAGCCACCACATCTAAGAATTGGTAAACCGCAATATAATAAATGTTTGCTTTTCTGTTTAATACTGCTTTAAGAACAGTCAAGCCACTGCTTCTGTCTCAGAGTGGGAATTATTGGTAGTGTTCATGCAGCATATGCATATTTATATTACAAACATGTATTTTCTCTGGATAATGGAACACTTGAAAAGCAAAGACATCATCAATGTATGTATGCATGCATGTGTTTACATTTCACCTATAAAGTTTCATTACAGTGTAATAGAAAACTGCGCATAGTAAATACATTAGGCACATTTGCTTCACAGAAGAAGCTAGAATCATCAAATGAACACATTTGGCTTCCTAGACCTCACATCTAACCCACAGATGGAGAGAAACATCAACTTTTCTAACAATCACATTCTGTATTTTAGAAAAAAAAAAAGCTTCAACATAAACTGTTTTTCCGTTTCAAGTAAATAAAGGCACTTCATACAGCGCATCAATTTTCACAGTCGTTTAATAGATTAGAAAGTAGTTGTAAACGGCGAAACCCCCATTATCGGAGCCTTCAAACAGATTTTCTTTTTAAGCTTTTTGCTTTAGAATTTGCTCTCTATTTTTGTACATATTTACTTTGCTGCTGTTTGTGTGAAATGGCAGACCAGAAATGATTACACCAGAAGTTGCCGGGTATATTCATGTCCTCTGTGCCAGGTGTGATAATTATGGAAGCACGCATGTAAATATGTTTCTTGAAAATAACGGAAGAGCATTGGACAGATTTCTTTATCTTGTGTTTACTACCTGGAGCCCTCATTCAGCACTGACAATGGAAGCTTTGTTTAGCTATAATAAAGCTGGCCACATACTAGTAGAATATTGTTTTAAAAAAAATTAATTTTAAGAACATTTATTTGATTTTCTAATAGTTATCGAGTTCAAATCAAAATTTATTTTTTCAACCACAGTGATAGGAAAATTCGAAGAAGCAGGAAGAAAAAAAATTCTCAAACAAATTTCTAACAGTGTATGTGCTTTTCTTCAGGAAAGTCAATTTATTCCAAAATCGAATGTTAAAATCAAACAAAACTTTGAAGTACTTTTGAATGACATTTGTCGGGTTAGTGTACCGAACGTACAATGTACTGAGAAATTGCACACAAATGTTCATATGAATATTCATACAAATGTTTGTTTGAAAATCTACTAGTGTATGGACAGCTTTAGTAGAAATTATCACTGCCTCTATTTCTCTCTCTCTCACTGCGGTGTTGTACACATTTTGGTCTCTTTTTACATCATAGTGAAACAGTAAGGATGATTTATTGTTATAATTTGGTTTATAATTTACATCATCCACTACAATTTGCACATTTACATTTTCTTACTAAATAGGTTTGTAATTCACAGTAACACTGTTATTCCACATATAAACCACATGGGATTGCACACCCATCATACCAGAAGAACATACCTAAGATATAAAATAAACACACAACAAGGATTGTGGAAAAGTTTAGGTCGCGGCCCCTTGATTGGGTTTAAAACTATTTTAATTATGACATAAACTTTAACCTTTAATATCAAACAGAATCTCTGTTAACCATTAACAGACCAACATGTTAATTTACTAAGACTCAAGCAGCAATATCTTATACCAACCACTGTCTACCCACAAAGTGGTTGACATTACCCAAAAAGATGGACCTTCAATATCAAACAGAACTGTTGTTAACCAATAACAGACCAACATGCTTAGTCACTAAGACTCAAGCAGCAATATCTTATACCAACCAAGTAACAGCGTACCAACCCCTGTCCACCCACAGAGTGGGCAACATTACCCATTACATTACATAAAGGGAGACCGCGACAATGGAATATAACAAAGGGGAGGGAGGGTTGGAAAGCAGGTCAAAAGATCCAGAAGGAAGGCTGAGGAGAATCCAGAGGTGAGTCCAGCTGATAGACCTGAGGTAAATGCTGATTCCACCCAGTGACAGGAGAGGATATAAGTAAAAGGTTACACTCATTGGTTAGATGTTTCCTGCCAAAGGAGTTGTCACTAATCCAGTGCTCAGCAGCTGAGGTATATCTTCCTAGCAACAGCAGGCAGCTTGTCACCTGAAACACAAAACAGAAAGAACCAGCAAAGCAGCCATAGAAAGACATGTACTGTACTTAATAATTACCATAGCCCTCTATTAAGAGTAAAAAAAATATATATTAAACAAATGGGTATCAGGGGCGACAATCCCATGGGGCCACTTCTCTATTGTATTCTTTCGTGGCCCTGACCATCTACTGTAACTTAGATAAAACTGCTATGGTTTGTGCCCAACCAATGTTTGTGTACACTTTGTGCATTCATTAAATCTACAGTATACATTTCAACTGAGGCTACTGGTAGTAAAATATAGTAAATCCCTAGGAGTATGTTTTGGTGCTTAACCCCTTTCCAACCAGCCGGCCCAGTTATGCTCCCCTGCGCGAGCTGTCATAGCTCTACGTCGGTTCTTTAAGGCGCTTTAGCAGGCGCGCGCATGCCCTCTGGAGCCGATGCGCGTGAATGGCGGGCACGATGACCAAAGGGCGCGACAGAGCAAGAACCGGGATCTGTGTGTGTAAGCACACAAATCCAGTTCTCTCAGGGGAGAGGAGACAGATCGTGTGCTCCTACTAAGTAGGAACACCGATCGGTCTCCTCCCCTAGTCAGTCCCACCCCCCCACAGTTAGAACACACCTAGGGAACACAGTTAACCCCTTGATCACCCCCTAGTGTTAACCCCTTCCCTGCCAATGACATTTATATAGTAATCAGTGGCTATTTTTAGCTCTGATCGTTGTATAAATGTCACTGGTCCCCAAAAAATGTCCAATCTGTCTGCCTGTCCGCCGCAATGTCAGTCACAATAAAAATCACCGCCATTACTAGTAAAAAAAATAATAAAAATGCCAAAAATCTATCCCCTATTTTGATGACGCTATAACTTTTGTGCAAACCAATCAATATACGCTTATTGCGATTTTTTTTTTTTGTATGTAGAATACATATCGGCCTAAACTTTAAATTTTTGGGATATTTATTATAGCAAAAAGTACAAAATATTGTGTTTTTTTTTTTTAAGTGTCACTCTTTTTTTGTTTATAGTGCAAAAAATAAAAACCACAGAGGCGATCAAATACCACCAAAGAAAGCGCTATTTGTGGGGAAAAAAGGACATCAATTTTGTTTGGGTACAATGTCGCACGACTGCACAATTGTCAGTTAAAGCGACGCAGTGCCGTATCGCAAAAAATGGCCTGGTCAGGAAGAGGGCAAATCCTTCCGTGGCTTAAGTGGTTAAACATCATTTGGAGAGCAGCAAACATGTGTTCGTTTTAGCATACTGTGTAAAAAATCACTGCATGCCTGGTTTAAAGGCCACATTCGACTTTATTATAATTTTATAATATTTTTATTATTTTTTATTTCACAGGAGCCTACAAAGCATTACATCCATGGATGCAATGTCCGGCTCCTGCAAACTCTTCCTCCAGGGTCCTACCCCTTTCTCTGTACGGGCTTTCAATTGGAGAACTGGAGGAAATGCTAATAGACTACAGTACGTGTGCACACAGTACTTCTGTTCCATTGATAAAAGTTTTGTAGCTAGTGGTTAATTCACAGATCTCTGTGAAAGAATGACAGAGCTGCATGGGCAGAGCTCCGCCTTCCAAGCCGATTTCAAATTTGCCAATCAGCTGCGAGAGGGGAGAAGAACCTCCTAATGCTGTCACAGGGGGGACTTTGGGGCTGGGTGGGATGCATAGAAACTATTTTACTATTTATACCATGAATACACATGTAACATTTAGCTAAAGATGGAGTTAGGCTTTACTCCTGCCACATGTTTAACACCCAACTACTGCCATTTTTTTGCATAAGAGTGTAGATAAAACTTCTGTGAGACTTCTATCTGTATCCCTTTGCTCCTGTCACCAGGACTGCAAGAAGGTCACAAACCTTTGATTTGTCAATGAAGTGAGAACGTATGTATTGCTTAGGTATGTTTCTTTAACCAGTAGGGAAAAAAGACACCAGGACACAGATGACGATAACAAACTAACAAGGCTTTGATTCCTATTCTCTGCTTTACTTTAAAATAAAAAGAAATAATCCCTTTACCAGACGTTCTGCAGTTTATATTACCAAAAGTATTGGGACGCCTGCCTTTACACACACATGAACTTTAATGGCGTCTTAGTCCATAGGGTTCAATATTGAGTTGGCACACCCTTTGCAGCTATAACAGCTTCAACTCTTCTGGGAAGGCTGTCCACAAGGTTTAGGAGTGTGTATATGGGAATGTTTGACTATTCTTCCAGAAAAGCATTTGTCAGGTCAGATACCAATGTTGGATGAGAAGGCCTGGCTTGCAATCTCCGTATCAATTCATCCCCAAGGTTTTCTATCAGGTTGAGGTCAGGACTCTATGCAGGCCAGTCAAGTTCCTCCACCCCAAACTCGCTCATCCATTTCTTTATGGACCTTGCTTTGTGCACTAGTCCAAATCATTTGGTGGAGGGTGGATTATGGTGTGGGGTTGTCTTTCAGGGGTTGGGCTTGGCCCCTTAGTTCCAGTAAAGGGAAAGCTTAAGGTTTCAACATACCAAGATATTTTGGGCAATTTCACGTTCCCATCTTTTGTGGGAACAGTTAGGGGATGGCCCCTTCCTGTTCCAACATGACTGCGCACCAATGCACAAACGAGGTCCATAAAGACCTGGATGAGCGAGTTTGAGGTGGAGGAACTTGACTGGCCTGCACAGAGCCTTCCCAGAAGAGTTGAAGCTGTTATAGTTGCAAAGGATAGGCCAACTCAATATTGAAGACTGGGATGCCATTAAAGTTCATGTGCATATAAAGGCAGGCATCCCAAAACTTTTGGTAATATAGTGTATAAAAATTAGAAGTGTTGATCTGTTGTTATACTGTCTGTATTTGTTTTTTTTTTTTGTATTGCGGTTCTTTAACCGCTTGCCATCCAGCGCACAACGATATAAGCCGGCAAAATGGTATGGCTGCGCAAATGGGCGTACCTGTACGTCCCCTTTAAATCACGGGCAAGGGGGCGCGTGCGTGACTGCGTGTTCTGCGGACTCAATGTCTGTGGATGGCCCGCGATCGTGACATGGAGAGGCAGAACAGGGAGATGTAAACAAAGCATTTCCCTGTTCTGCCTAGCACCATCGGGAGCAGTGATCTCTGTCATGTTCTTTTGAGCCCATCCCCCTACAGTTAGAACACACTGAGGGAGCACAGTTAACCCCTTGATCGCCCCCTAGTGTTTAACCCCTTCCCTGCCAGTGTCATTTGCACAGTAACCAGTGCATTTTTATAGCACTGATCGCTGTACAAATGTCACTGGTCCCAAAATAGTGTAAAAAATGTCCGATGTGTCCGCCTCAATGTCGCAGTCACAATAAAAAATCGCAGATCGCCGCCATTACTATTAAAAAAAAAATAATAATATTAAAAATGCCATAAATCTATCCCCTATTTTGTAGAAACTATAACTTTTGCGCGAACCAATCAATATACGCTTATTGCGATTTATTTATTTTTTTACCAAAAATATGTAGAATAGTACATATCGGCCTAAACTGAGATCAAAATTAGTTTTTTTTAATATTTTTTGGGGGGATATTTATTATAGCAAAAAGTAAAATATTGCTTTATTTTTTTTTAAAATGTCGCTCTTTTTTTGTTTATAGCGCAAAAAATAAAAACTGCAGTGGTGATCAAATACCACCAAAAGAAAGCTCTATTTGTGGGGAAAAAAGGACGTCAATTTTGTTTGGGTGCAACGTCAGTTAAAGCAACGCAGTGCTGTATCGCAAAAAGTGCTCTGGTCAGGAAGGGGGTAAATCCTTCCGGGCTGAAGTGGTTAAAAGAAATGATAGGCACCTGAGAGCTTCCATTTTTATTTTAATGTGCAGGCTTCAGGAATGTATTCCTCACTATTGATTCTGACCTGGACTGAAGATATTTGACAGAATTTCTGACTTCATTGGCTTAATTTAGTGAGTGTAGTGACTAAGTAGAAGATGCAAGGATGAGGATGATTGTCCCAAACTTTTTCCCTTAAAAAAAAAAAATACTGTGTCAGCTTACAAATTTTTAAGCCAGTTAAGGAGAGAGACAAAGTACAGTAACATTTTGCATAATAGCAATCCAGTAAATAACCTTTGAAAGGTATTAAAGTGTACAGTGGATATAAAAAGTCTACACACCCCTGTTAAAATGTCAGGTTTCTGTGATTTAAGAAAATGAGACAAAGATAAATAATTGCAGAACTTTTTCCACCTTATGTGACCTATAAACTGTAGAATTCAGTTGAAAAACAAACTGAAATCTTTTAGGTCGAGGGAAGTAAAAATAAAAAACTAAAATAATATGGTTGCATAAGTGTGCACACCTTAAACTAATACTTTGGTGAAGCCTCTTTTGATTTTATTACAGCACTCTGTCTTTTTGGGTATGAGTCTATCAGCATGGCACATCTTGACTTGGCAGGATTTGCCCACCCTTCTAGGGCTGGGAAAAAAATCGATTTAAATCTTGAATCGAGTTGAGAGGTCAAATTGATTCAAAATTTAAGCAAATCGATTTTTTTAGATTTTTTTTTTTCACCGCGCCGATCCCGAGGCGCTGCAGGCATGAGTTTTTAGGCGAGGCCGCGGCTTCGCCCTAGTCCGCAGCTACAGCCAGACGCCGCGGACTAGGCCAAAGCCGCGGCCTCACCTAAAAACTCATGCCCGCAGCGCCTCCGGACCGGCGCGGATACCGCGCCGGGCCTGAAGAGCTGCGGGCAAGGAGTTTTTAGGTGAGGCCGTGGCTTCGGCCTAGTCCGCGAGGCCGGACGCTGCGGACTAGGCCGAAGCCGCGGCCTCGCCTAAAAGCTAATGCTCGCAGCGCCTCAGGACCGGCGCGGTTTCCAAAAAAAAAAAAAACTCGATTCGAATCATATATCGAGTTTTTTTTTAAGAGAATCGAAGATTTTTTTTTCAAGAAAATCTCCCAGCCCTACACGCTTCTTTGCAAATACACTCCAAATCTGTCAGATTTTCAATTTGAATCAGGTCTAGGCTCTGCCAGGGCCATTCCAAAACTTTAATCTTCTGGTGAAGCCATTCCTTTGTTGATTTGGATGTATGCTTTGGGTCATTGTCATGCTGAAAGATGAAGTTCCTCTTCATGTTCAGCTTTCTAGCAGAAGCCTGAAGGTTTTGTGCCAATATTGTCTAGTATTTGGAACTGTTCATAATTCCCTCTACCTTGACTAAGGCCCCTGTTCCAGCTGAAGAAAAACAGCCCCAAAGCATGATGCTGCCACCACCATGCTTCACTGTGGGTATGGTGTTCTTTTGGTGATGTGCAGTATTGGTTTTACGCCAAACATCTTTTGCAATTATGGCCAAAAAGTTCAACCTTGGTTTCATCAGACCATAACACATTTTCCCACATGCTTTTGGGAGACTTTAGATGTATTTTTGCAAAATTTAGCTGGGCTTGGATGTTTTTTTTGTGCGAAAAGGGTTCCATCTTGCCACTCTACCTCATAGGCCAGGGATATAAATAATATGGGAGATTGTTGTCACATGTACCACACAGCCAGTACTTGCCAGATATTCCTGCAGCTCCTTTAATGTTGCTGTGGGCATCTTGGCAGCCTCCCTGGCCAGTTTTCTTCTCGTCTTTTCATAAATTTTGGAGGAACAGCCAGTTCTCGGTAATGTCACTGTTGTGCCATACTTTCTCCACTTGATGATGACTGTCTTCACTGTGTTCCATGGTATATCTAAAGCCTTGGAAATTATTTTGTACCCTTCTCCTGACATACCTTTTAACAATGAGATCCCTCTGATGCTTTGGAAACTCTCTGTGGACCATGGCTTTTGCTGTAGGATGCGACTAATAAAATGTCAGGAAAGACCTACTAGAACAGCTGAACTTTATTTGGGATTCATCAAAGGCACTTTAAATGATGGCAGGTGTTTACTGACTCCTGTTTAACATGAGTTTGGATTTGACTGCTTAATTCTGAACACAACAATATCCCCAGTTATAGGAGGGTGTGCACACTTATGCAACCATTTTTTTTTTTTTTTTTTTTTTTTTTTAATCTGTTGCCCAGTTTCCTGCCTACAGATGCTTCCAGTAACAACACTCTCTGTTGAAAGCCGACAATGCTAAGCCACTGTCCCATAATTAGCAATTTAGCATTGTTGCCCAATGCAGGTTTCTTTAGTAGGCAGTCGGGCTGCTTGCATGCAAAGACTTAATAGACAGGTCGGTGACCAACTTAAGAGACATGCACAGCAGGCTGACAATGCTGCTGGTAATTGTGGGGCAGTGGCTTAGCAATGTCATCCTGAAACAGGAAGTGCTGTTACTAGCAGGATTTCCAGTTAAAGTATTTTTCAACAGAATCAAAAAAGCGGGGTTTTTTTTCAGAAAAACTGTACAGTGAGGCATGATGCCAAACATGATGAAAACATGTTTTTTGTTTATATACACTTTAACACTGTAAACTGATTGCTTTACTTCCCTCTGCAAGTGTTTAAATATTAAGCCCATGTAATTTCTGGGGATATTTCTAATACATCAGTACAATATTCATATGTTAAATGTAAAATCAGCTTGCTATAAGCAGAATCTACCCAAGGCTGAATTGTTTTAAAATCATATTACCCATATTTAATTTAACTTTGCAGTTTTTCTGTTTTGTTTTAAGATGTGTTAAACAGTAAATTAGTTTGACAAAAATGAAATTGTACTTTATCCCCACAGGACATACCTGTATACTGTGTTTTCATACTGAATTAATTTATATTACCAATGTTTATGATGAAATAAATTAACATGAATGTGAAATGCTTCAGGTTTATCTGCAGCCAGTGAAAAGAGAACTTGCCTGTACATTCCAGCATTGTCTGTTGTAGAATAGGAACCTCCTAGCTGATTTAAAGATATTTTGGCATTTATAGTTCTTTATAGGTGTCTTCAGATCGAAAAAGGAGCTGTGGAATTTTTGTTTCATTGCTCAAATATATTCAGCAGCGCTTGTGAAGCATCCAGAATTTTAAAAACCCATATAAATCAGATTTGTGAGCCCAATTTGTCGAATACATACAGTATTTGATCTTTGGCATAATGGGACTAAAATGGCCATGTTTGATATGAAGCATTCTAAGTAAGGCTATTTGAAAGAAAGTTGAGAATATTTTTTTTCACGCTTTCATATAATAACACAGAAATTTCTTCCCCTTTTTCCTGCTGTTAAAATCAGGTATTGCAGTACAGCCATACCTAGTGAGCTTCTTCTGAAAACGCAGGTATTGCAATACAGGCACAATAATGAGGTCTATTGCATTTAAGTGCTTGGACTCCAAAAATAATGTAAGGAGCATTAGGTTTGAGGTCTTCCTGTTTGTGGAACACCATGGCTATATAATTTTAATGTATTGATGCAGTGGCCTTTTGCATAAATATTGTCTAAAAGAAAAGCATCTCATTTAACCATAAAAACAGTTGGCTTTTTCCTTTTAATTTTTAACCTGCACCAGCAGAATAATATCTGACTGGTTGCTTTGGAAAACCCACTTTCCTTTTGGATGCTATTATGGCCATACGTTAGACAATTAAACTAAGTGATTAGTTTAAGTAGATTAGTGCATATTGCCATAAATGTAATGCAATAATCCGTCATTGTAACAGGCAAAATAGTAACGAGATACAAAGGCCCAGAAAAGAACCAAAAGCGACTCTCTCAAGGGGATTATAAAAATGCCAAAAACACTACCCTGTAAAGAAAATTACTTCATACTTACCTGTTTGTCAGCCAGTTTGCTAAAACTCTGCTTTATAGCAAAGTCCCCAGTGCCAATGCTGTTAAATGACTCAAGCTGGTTGAATAGTGTCACACACACACACACACACACACACACGTGGCTGTGGTTTCCCCTACTGACCCCTAGTCACTACAGGACACAATAATGATGTAAGGCTTGTTGGGAGTAACACTGAAGCCAGCAGGACCACATGTCCCAAAAGAGTAGAATAGGATCAGTGCCAAGAGCTCTGCTGCAAAGGGAAGTTAATGAAAACTGCCAGCAGACAGGTAATGGAGCTTCATAATGGTGTACTAGATAATGCTTATACAGGTCATATGCAGCTAGAGAGGAGAGGATGAAGATCATGTAGAGGCCCCATACAGTGGGAATATGAAGATAAGGGGGTTATTTTCAGATGTGCAGGATAAGGAAGATGAAGGTTTAATGTGCATATCACATAGAGACAGAGATCAAATGTAGGGGAATTATATCTTTTTTGTTGTTGGGGGGGATATATTGAACAAATATGTCAAAAGATTTTAATGCTATATTTATCCAATCAAAATCCGGTCAAAAGGGACCAAATGGGAGACTTTCACCTGTTATAGTGGTGGTATACCCCTGTAGGTAATTTTTACCTACAGTTAAGCCTATAGGCTTACAAGACTTGCCTGTAGGTAAAATAAATATCTCCTAAACCGTACAGTATTCTGCTGTGCATACTAGCTCCATTTTGCCTTTGCCTTACAG
Source organism: Aquarana catesbeiana (assembly GCF_042186555.1). Classification (NCBI taxonomy): domain Eukaryota; kingdom Metazoa; phylum Chordata; class Amphibia; order Anura; family Ranidae; genus Aquarana; species Aquarana catesbeiana. The sequence goes on along the minus strand of NC_133325.1, from coordinate 218,532,455 downwards.
TTATTTTTTTTTTTTTTTTATTTGCGGGTATACAGCCTCTTTAAAGCAGCACTTTATTCACTCTTTAATCCTTACGCTTCTAGCATCAGTAAATAGATACTGTAGGAAAGTATACCATTTTTTTTTTTTACATTTTTTTCAATTACTTCCTTGTTTCCAGACCTAGGCAATTGATGTCACAAATCCCAGGAGTCTTCAGGAGGGTTTTTTTCACCTAAACATACCCTCCTGTTGCTATGCGCTATGAGCTAAGGGCCGATGAATTCCAGGAAGTAAATGCTACATGAATCATCTGCCCTTATTCAAGATGATATAGAGACATGGATGAATGGGTGTGTTTGCTTTGAGTATCATGAATTAATTAAATAGCTTATTTAATTAAATTAATGAATTAAATAAGCACTCTTCTAGAAATATTCATGGGGAGATTCTGAGTTCTTATTCATATTAAAGGCGTAGGTATATTTCTAAGCTCAGTGCTGCTAATGTTAAGACATTTGTCAAGATTTAAGGTTAGAGTTACAGTAAATGTTAGATTAAATGTCGGTCAACTGTTAAGGAATAAATGTCAGGATTAGATAACCTTCGGGGTGAGGTTAAAGCAGAACTCCAGGCAAAAAAGTGGATATAAATTAATAGTAAATTAAAAGATACAATAACAAAACCAGCTTTTGTTGTTACATTCAGCTTCAATCAGGAGATTGTACCTGTGTTCATTCTTTTTCTAGTGGCCCACAGCCTGATGACCAAAACCATTAAACCCACTTCCACTGAGCCCAGATTGTCCTGAACTTCATTCCAGCCTGCCAGCCTGTGATTGGACATTAAAAGGAGAAGCAGCACAGTGATGAGCACATTTCTTTGTCACTACTTTCTCTTCCGATCAGCATGCTTCCTCTTAGGGCATTACCCAATTGTCTCATTTTATTGCTTCTTCCGCTCTCATTCCAGTTCTGCTATACATAGTCTGCGAGTTGCTGAAACCAGGTCAGATTTAAACACTTACACTACACTTCTATTAAAAATACATTTAAGGATTTAATAATGCTTACAGAGCTGCATTCATTTATGTTGTGTATATATGCCTAGCGTTCAACTTTTAGTATTAGAGTTTGGGTGAAGATTAGAGTTGGGGGTTACAGGAGTTGGAAAACTTTTTGAAACCTGCTTGTAGCTCTGAAAACCAAGTACCGAGAACTATTGGTCATTGTGATTTATTCCCTGAAAGCCTGTTCTGTTGAGGACACATATTTAAACAACACAAATAAGCTGAGTGCACATAATGTCTAGTACCTCCTGCTGATGAAATAAAAGTAAACAAACTTTTCTATGAAGCGGTATACATAAAGAATGATACTAGACAGGCCATCGGCACGGCCTCGGTAGTGACGTCACATCTGGTCCGGTGCCACCTTGTGTTCCATGCTGGTTAATTGGCCACTTCCTGCTGTCTTCAACTGATACAACTCCACTGCCTGATGCTGGTATTCCACCAGGACTATCCAGGAGAGCCTGAGGACTGACCAAAATTATTCTATACATGCTTATTTGATCTACCAAGATGTGAGTTGCCCTTGGTCTTGTTTTTAATAAATTGGATTATTAATGCTGCACTTAGTCTGCCACACCTCTGTCTTTTCTCTTTATACCAGACAGGATTGTCCTCTTCCTTCCTTACTTTTTATATTAACATTGAAACCGTTAATCAGAACAGTGAATGCCGATGCCTCTATATGGGCATTCAGTGCTTGTAATAGGGAGTATATTGGCAGCCCTTTGCAGACGTTCTGCTAATTTCTTGACTCACCTTCACACATCAATCCCCAATCTAATAAGAACCCATACCATTTATGGTTTTGTTTCTAAAAAGCAATTACTCCAAATCAGAGACACTAAACCTTAACCTACCACAGTAGACTGTAACACTGATACAAACAAATTGCCAAAATATCTAGGAATTTGGCTGACCCTTCATTATTTGACTGCAATTTTCAACAGTTACTTAATTCATTAGAGCAGGACTTAAAAACGTGGAGCTTGAAATATTTTTCCTGGTTTGGCAGAGCAGCGATTCGCAAAATGTCCATACTGCCTGAACTCCTATACATAATGCATGCTCTACCAATCATTATTCCCAATAGCTTTTTCCAAAAACTTTCATCTGTACACACAAGAGACTGCATATCAGAATCGAATTGATCACTAAGCCAAAAGATTAAGGTGGCATTGGGCTGCCAGATTTTTCTCCCTGTGGATCTCCTGAACAAATCGCCCCCCCATGAAGGATAATCCACTTGTGGGAACTACTTCAGAGATATTCTACAAGGTAATGGACACACAGAGACTTTCACCGGCTCCAGGCCAGTTAACCCCGTTAACAACCCATATTTTCCACCAGGGATGGATTATCCCCTCTTTAAGAATTCGCTTGATGGCAGGACTATCCTTGCCGCACATCTATTGGAACAGTTAAAATGTACCCAGAGATTAGGGCAGGTAAAGTGGGAAACCACTTTACAATCAGATCTCTGAAAAGCAATGGCAGAATTGTCTGTATTTTAAAACGTGTACTCCATCAGCACAAGAACACAAGAAACTGCTTACAAACTCATAAAGCACTGGTACGCTACCCCTGTCAAAATTCAGAAATGGTTTCCTCAATCTTCCAAATTGTGTTCGAGCTGTGGACAGGCCTTGGGATCATTGGTGCACATTTGATGGCACTGCTCTTGTATAGTTTCTTTTTTGACCCAGGTTCATGACTTCATCTACAAAATCACAGAGACATCAATGGAGCTGACGCATGAATGTTGTCTTTTGCAGATTTCTCTGCTACCACTATGTTAATATAAGCACACACTAGTGAAACATCTGCTTACTGCAACTAAAGCGCAGCTTTCCATTTACTGGAAATCTACTTGTACTCCAACAGTCAAAGACTGGCTTCACAAAGTCAGTGCTTTATATGACATGGAGGAAACCCTGGCAATTGCTACTCACAATACAGATTGTTTCCACAAATTGCGGAAGGCTTGGTTTATCTTTGTTCTCTGCAGATTGAGAGTCTATTATGTAGCTGAACATGTAGATTGCTTATAGATTACAAATCTCTCTCCGGATTTTACTTTCTGTTGTTTCAACCCTCTTTTATGGTTCATGAGACATTAACCTGTAATTACTATGCTGAATATTAAGAACCTGCTCTGTGTCGTGGATGACTGATTCTATATTGTATGTTCACTTCTTACCCTAACTTTTTTTTTCTTTCTTGAACATCACGGGACACAGAGCCTCAGTAATTACTGATGGGTTATATAGGTATCACTGGTGATTGGGCACTGGCACACCCTAACCAGGAAGTTCAACCCCCTATATAATCCCTCCCCCTTGCAGGGATACCTCAGTTTTTACGCCAGTGTCTTAGGTGATGGACGTGTAAAGATGTCCTCTGCTGAGCTCCAAAGGGAATATCCTATACTGGGGCAGGCCAGGCGAACCGGATCCATTCCAAAGTGTCTTTTCTAGGCTGAATTGGATGCTACCCGGGCCTCGTGTCCGAAGAAACGAGGTTTTACCTGTAACGCTTCTCTTTTTAGAGAACTGGACCCAGCATATTAGAAAATGTTTTTTCTAGCCCAATTTCTAGCCGGGTGCTTTACAGGGCCAGAACTGTGGATCCCCCTATTCGTAGGGGGCCCCAGTCTCTGACGTTTTTTTCAAACGGAGCCCACCGTGAGAGGCGAAGATTGGGTCTGTACAACAAACCCTGCGGATGGATAAGGTAGGGGAGATTCCACAGAATTTTTTAATTCTAGTAGGTTTCTCCTTTAAGGTAAATGCATGCTATGCCTATTGTGACCACCGGGGGCTGCCAAGAGCACAAACCTTCTCATGCTGATGTCTGTCTCAAGTGTTCGACGCTGCACAAGCTCCTCCGGTCAGCTCCAGGTAGGATGGATGGGGTGCTCTCCTCAGGGATATTTCCCCCCAGACTAGGGGAGGGGGGGCGCAGGTGATCCGCATTTTCACCGGTGTCGCGGCCGCCGCCATTTGCACAGGGCAGGTCCATCACTACCGGCCTCTCTCCCTCCTCCCCCAGCCTCTTTCATGTTGGTTCAGAAGGGTCGGCTAGCGCGGGGAGCGCTCATTTTTTCAAAAAGGGTGGGGGGGGGCGCGGTAGAGGTGGCAGCGGGGCGTCAGCACAGCGTGCTCGGACGCCCACAGGACCAGCTGCAGGCTATTAAAGGCACTGATTGCAGGTGCACTAAGCCTTCTAGAGGGACACAGAGCTGACGGTCGCATGTAAGGTGCGACACAGGCATTCTCCTAGGCAGCATTTACTAAAGTAACACCAGACCGGGCATTTGGTAGCACGGCTTTTAGCCAGGCTACATCGCTCAGCAGTCAGTGTTCATCTTGTGATACCTCCACCTTGTTGCTTTGCACTATGGGTAGAAGAGGTTCAAGCACCCCAAGAACCAGAGACTTAAGGGGATGTCGTTCAGGTTTTGAGGGCCCCCTGTCTGAAGCATCCTCCCCCCCGAGGGGCCAGGGATGGCTAGCCAGGGAGAGCCGTCTGGGTCAGGGGCTATACCTGCTTCTGGCACTTCAGCCCCTGTATACATTACACAGGAGGTTTTTTCCTCAGCCATTAATGGTTTAGAGGAAAGATTAATGGCCGTGATTACGTCTTCACTCAGTGGAAGAAAACGCACTAGGCCTTCCTCTGTTCCCCAAGACCCTCAGGAAGAGGAGCTCTGGGATAAAGGAGAGGAATCCCTTTCAGAGGATCGGGATGGGACAGATGACGCCTCTTCGGAGGAATCAGGTGGAGAGGGACCCTCTGCGACTTCCCAAGAGGAGAAAGTCTTAGTGCAGATCCTTACTGGATTGGTCCGCTCCACATTTAAGTTGCCCATATCTGAATCAGTTGAAGAACCCTCTTCTTCTTTAGAGTCACTGAAACCTCCTCAAACAGCACAGGCTTTTCCTGTTCATAATTTACTTGAAAAGCTCCTTTATGCTGAGTGGGATCACCCAGATAAACGTTTTTTTCCGCCAAAAAAGTTTTCAACACTTTATCCTATGGAAGAAAAGTTTATGAAAATGTGGAGAGTACCGGCCATTGATGCCGCCATTTCCTCCGTAAATAATAGTCTGACTTGTCCTGTAGACAATGCTCAGATGCTCAGGGATCCTGTAGATAAAAAGATGGAATCCCTATTGAAGGATGTTTTCTCCTTAGCAGGCTCAGTGGCTCAACCTGCAGTAGCAGCGATTGAAGTCTGTCAATACCTAAGAGACCATGTTAAGCAGGTCATCAAGGTTTTACCTGATAAGCAGTCCCAGGGGTTGGCTAACCTTCCAGCGGCCTTATGTTATGTTGTTGACGCCATCAGAGATTCTATCATGCAAACCTCTTGTCTGTCGCTGGGGTTAGTGCATATACGTAGAATCCTATGGTTGAAAAGTTGGTCAGCCGAAGCACCATGTAAGAAGCTCCTGGCTGGGTTTCCATTTCTTGGTGAAAGGTTGTTTGGAGAAGACTTGGATAACTATATCAAGAGAATCACTTGTGGGGAAAAGCACTCTCTTACCTGTTAAGAAGAAGAGTAAGCGTCCCTCTTTCAAACTGACTCTTTCCCCAGCGCCCGGGGCTTCAGCCTCTAGGCAGTCTCAACGGCCTCCTCCGTCTGAATTCAGAGACAAGAGTCAACCCCAGGGACAAAAGAAGTCCTGGGGGAAGAAGCCTACTAGGCAAAACACTAAGACCTCTGCATGAGGGGGCGCCCCCGCTCGCTCGAGTGGGGGGAAGACTGCGACAGTTCTCAGGGCTCTGGCAGGAGGATTTCCAGGACAGATGGGTAATCTCCATGGTAACCTTAGGGTACAAGCTGGAGTTTCAGGAATTTCCTTCTCGTTTCCTCAGGTCAAGTGTCCCCAGAGATCCAGAGAAAAAGCAGTCGCTCCTTCTAGCGTTAGAGCGACTTTTGCCGCAGGAGGTCATTATGGTAGTTCCCGCGAAGGATCAAGGATTGGGCTTCTATTCCAACCTTTTTACAGTCCAAAAACCAAATGGGGATGTCAGACCCATTTTGGATTTAAGGGATCTGAACCAATTCCTAAGGATTCAATCCTTCCGCATGGAATCAATTCGGATGGTAGTCTCCACCCTGCAGGGAGGAGAATTTCTGGCATCGATAGACATCAGAGATGCATATCTGCATGTGCCCTTTTTTCCTGCTCATCAGAAGTTTCTGCGCTTCGAGATAGGAGGGCGCCATTTCCAGTTTGTGGCTCTGCCTTTTGGGATAGCCACTGCACCTCGAGTGTTCACAAAGGTCTTGGCTCCTCCTCTGGCCAGATTAAGGGCTCAGGGTATAGCTGTCATAGCATACCTAGACGACCTGCTCCTGATAGACCGGTCGGTAGCCTACTTGAACGGGAACTTGAGGACCACAGTCAAGTATCTGGAACACCTAGGTTGGATCCTCAACCTAGAAAAATCTTTCCTAAAACCAGTAAGAAGACTGGAGTATTTGGGTCTGATCATAGATACAAGCCAGGAGAAAGTATTTCTACCTCAGGCAAAGACCACTGCTTTAAGGGAGCTGATCCTGGCAGTCAGGACCAAGAAGGGTCCCTCTGTCCGCCTTTGTATGAGGCTGCTGGGAAAGATGGTGTCTTCATTCAAAGCAGTTCCCTATGCTCAGTTCCATTCAAGACTACTGCAGCACAGTATTCTGTCGGCCTGGAACAAGAATGTTCAGGCATTAGACCTTCCGATGCACCTGTCTCATGCGGTGCGTCAGAGCCTCAATTGGTGGCTCATACCCAAAAATCTGCAGAAGGGAAAATCCTTTCTGCCGGTTACCTGGACGGTGGTAACAACAGATGCCAGTCTGTCGGGTTGGGGAGCAGTTCTGGAACAGTCTGCGGTTCAGGGGGTATGGTCCAAGACCGAGAGGACCTTACCCATCAACATTCTGGAGATCCGGGAGGTATATCTTGCCCTAAAGACCTGGACTATCAGGCTACAGGGTTGCCCGGTCAGGGTCCAGTCCGACAATGCCACAGCAGTGGCTTATGTCAATCATCAGGGAGGCACCAGGAGCCGAGCTGCTCAAAGGGAGGTGAACCAGATCTTAGTCTGGGCAGAGAAGCATGTGCCATGCATATCGGCAGTCTTTATTCCAGGGATAGAGAACTGGCAGGCGGACTATTTAAGTCGCCAGCAGTTACTTCCAGGGGAATGGTCTCTGCATCCCAATGTCTTTTGGGCCATATGCCAAAGATGGGGGGTTCCAGATGTAGATCTCTTTGCATCCCGATTCAACAAAAGGATAGACAGATTTGTGGCAAGGACAAAAGATCCTCTTGCACACGGGACGGATGCGTTGGTGATTCCGTGGCATCGGTTCTCACTGATTTATGCATTCCCGCCTATTCTGCTACTGCCACGACTCCTTCGCAGGATCAGGTAGGAAAGGAAGTCAGTACTTCTGGTGGCCCCCGCTTGGCCCAGAAGGACGTGGTATGCGGAAATAGTAAGGATGACGGTGGGTTCCCCGTGGACACTACTGGTACGCCCAGACCTGTTATCTCAGGGTCCAGTGGTCCATCCTGCTTTACAAATGCTAAATTTGACAGTTTGGCTATTGAGACCCACGTTCTGAAGAGTCGTGGGCTTTCAGGTCCTGTGATATCTACCTTGATCAATGCAAGGAAGCCAGCTTCCAGAATGATTTATCATAGAGTCTGGAAAGCTTATATATCCTGGTGTGAATCCAGGGGTTGGCATCCCAGAAAATATATGATTGGTAGAATTCTTGATTTTCTACAATTGGGATTAGAGATGAAGCTGGCCTTGAGTACCATCAAGGGCCAGGTCTCGGCCTTATCAGTATTATTTCAACGGCCACTTGCTTCGCATTCTTTGGTCCGAAACTTTATGCAGGGGGTGATGCGTCTTAATCCTCCGGTTAAGGTGCCCCTAAACCCCTGGGACTTGAACTTGGTTCTGTCTGTGTTGCAGAAACAGCCTTTTGAACCAATACGTCAGATTCCTTTGGTCTTGCTGACAAGGAAGTTAATATTTCTGGTGGCCATCTCTTCTGCTAGAAGAGTATCAGAATTAGCAGCTCTTTCCTGTAAAGAGCCTTATTTGATTGTACACAAGGATAGAGTGGTACTGCGCCCTCATCCTAGTTTTTTACCGAAGGTGGTTTCAGATTTTCATCTAAACCAAGACATTGTTCTACCTTCCTTTTTTCCAGATCCCTGTTCTCCGGAAGAAAGATCACTACATTCTTTGGATGTAGTGAGAGCAGTTAAGGCCTATCTGGAAGCTCAGATTCGCAAAACGGATGTTTTGTTTGTGCTGCCAGGACAAGCAGCATCAAAAGCTACCATTTCTAAATGGATTCGACAATTGATCATTCAAGCTTACGGTTTGAAACAGAGGATCCCTCCATTTCAGATCAGGGCACATTCCACAAGGGCTATTGGTGCTTCTTGGGCAGTGCATCACCGGGCCTCTATGGCTCAAATCTGCAAGGCCGCAGCCTGGTCTTCAGTCCATACATTCACCAGATTCTATCAGGTGGATGTGAGAAGGCATGAGGATATCGCCTTTGGGCGTAGTGTGCTGCAGGCAGCGGTACAGGGTCCTCAGGTCTGATTGCACCCTACTTGGTTGTGGTCCCCCCCCTCAGATAGCATTGCTCTGGGACATCCCATCAGTAATTACTGAAGCTCTGTATCCCGTGATGTTCGAGAAAGAAAATAAGATTTTTTAAAACAGCTTACCTGTAAAATCCTTTTCTTTCAATGGACATCACGGGACACAGAGGTCCCGCCCCTCTTCTAATACACTATATTGCTTGGCTACAAAACTGAGGTATCCCTGCAGGGGGGGGGATTATATAGGGGGTTGAACTTCCTGGTTTGGGTGTGCCAGTGTCCAATCACCAGTGATACCTACAGTATATAACCCATCAGTAATTACTGAGGCTCTGTGTCCCGTGATGTCCATCGAAAGAAAAGGATTTTACAGGTAAGCAGTTTTAAAAAATCCTATTTTTATAACTCTTTTAAGCTAACTTAAGGCCTACATGCTCTCGAGTTAGAAGTATACTTACACCTGCAAATTGTTTATTATTATTATACAGGATTTATATAGCACCAACAGTTTGCGCAACGCTTTACAACATGGGGGCAGACAGTACACTTACAATACAATTTAATACAGATGGATCAGAGGGCCCTGCTTGTTAGAGCTTACAATCTAGAAGGGAGGGTCAGGTGGAACAAAAGGTAATAACTGTGGGGGATGAGCTGATGGAGAAAATGAAAATACAGTTGTTAGGTGTGGGTAGGGTAGGCTTCTCTGAAGAGAAGGGTTTTCTTATCATACATCACGGGACACAGAGCCATAGTAGTTACTATGTGGGTTATAGGCCACCTTCAGGTGATGGACACTGGCACGCCCTAAGACAAAAAGTCCACTCCCTATATAACCCCTCCCACTACTGGGAGTACCTCAGTTTTTTTGACCAGTGTCTAAGGTGTTGATCACGAGTAAAGATGTGCTGTGCTGAGCTCCACTGGAGCAATCCTTGCTGGGGCTAGCCATGCAGCTGCATCCATTCAAAGTGTCTTTTAGGCCGAATTGATTGGTATTCGGGCCTCGTGTCCAAAGAAACAAGTTTTGCCTGTAAAGGCTTCTCTTTTTAGAGAGCTGGACCCCCGGATCCAGTGCTTTTGGTATTAAGGCCATGAAGTTTTACTGGCGGTGGTGCTATTACAGGTCCAGGATTGCGGGTTTCCCCGAGGATCCCCGGCTCCTGAAGGTTTAACGGAACCCACCGTGAAGGGTGAAGATTGGGTCTGTTGGTTTTACCACAGAAAACCTTGCGGCGGGAAAGGTAAGTGGAGTTTTCTAAGAAATTTTTTAATTTACTTATAAATGTCTCCTTTAATTAGTGAATGTTGTCATGCCTATGTGTCACCACTGGGGGCTGTATGGAGCACATACCTTCTCACGCTTCCTCAGAGAGCTCACGATGTGTCCGGAGCAGCGGCTTCCATTTTCTTCCAGCCAGCAGCAGACCTCCGGTAAGCCTGTGGGGGTTTCTCCCCACCAGATGCCCCCCACCTGTGCTATTTTCTCCCCCTCTTCACGAGGAAGAAGCGATAGAAAAAAAACTAACGGCACGCCGCCCCACTCGGTGGCTTCCAGGCTCTCCTCGCCATTTCTTCCCCTCTCTGTACGATTCTATAGGATCATAGGCCAGCGCTCACGCGGGAAAGTTCTTTTTTTTAAAAGAGAGGAGAGGGGGGCATAGGTGACGGAGGGGGCGGGGCTTAGCGTGGCGTTGGCGTCCTCTAATGCCCAGCGCGGGAAAGAGTGTTTTAAAAGCACCATTGTTACTGCTGTAAGCTGCGGAGGGACACAAGAGCAAGAGGGGCATGAAAGAGGTTAGGTGACATAGGCATTCCTTTTGACACATTTACTATTGCATCAGGCTGAGCATTAATAGCAGCGGCAGGGCTGGACTATTGCTCAAGCAGTGGATGCGTTCCTTCTGGTAGTGCCTCTGCTTTGTGCATCGGGCTATGATCAGAAGGGGGGGTAAAAGCACCTCAAAAAAGGGCTATATATAGAAAGACTTCTACAGTCACACGGAAGCCTAGAACCATCTCAAAAAAGATTATTTGGGGACGATCTGGATAAGTACATCCAAAGATTTTCTAATGGAAAAAGTTCCCTTTTACCAGTTAAGAAGAAGTTTAAGCATTTTTCTTTTAGACAAGCTTCTCCAGTGCCAGGAGCATCAGCCTCCAGGCAGTCACGATGGCCTCCCCCATCAGGTTCAAGAGGTAAACCCCAGGGTCAGTCCCAGGGTCAAAAGAGGCCCTGGGGGAGGAAACCCACAAAGCGAAATACTAAAACCTTATGAAGGGGCGCCCCCGTTTGCACGAGTGGGGGGAGGACTTCTGCAGTTTTCCAGGGTCTGGCAGGAACAATGTCAAGACAGATGGGTGACTTCCTCAATATCACTAGATTTTATCTGGTCAGATGTCATCACCACACAGCAAGGGGGAAGTAATCAGCACGGCTTCCACATCAATGGATACACCACCATAAGCCAAGCGGATGATTCGTGTTGCATGTGAGGGGTAAAAACACTCACATAGCGTGATAACGTTTAAACTTGGATTTATTAAAAATTAAGAATAAAAAACAAACTCACATTTTCAGAAGAAAGGAATAGCATGTAAATCGTGTAGCGGTAGTTGTGAGGGGTCCACCCGACATGTTTCAACTAAACAGTCACCCCAGATGATGACTGTTTAGTTGAAACATGTCGGGTGGACCCCTCACAACTACCGCTACACGATTTACATGCTATTCCTTTCTTCTGAAAATGTGAGTTTGTTTTTAATCCTTAATTTTTAATAAATCCAAGTTTAAACGTTATCACGCTATGTGAGTGTTTTTACCCCTCACATGCAACACGAATCATCCGCTTGGCTTATGGTGGTGTATCAATTGATGTGGAAGCTGTGCTGATTACTTCCCCCTTTCTGTGTGGTGATGACATCTGACCAGATAAAATACCCAGACCTGTTGGTCATCAAGCTCTTTTGACCTGTATGGCATATGCTATTTCAGGCCACTATTTCTGGTAAGCCTCCAAGATTTCTGGTGATGGTCCTGGCACTGTTTTCAATCTTCCGTGCACTTCTGGTCTCCCTACGGTCCATTTATCTGCCAGGTTGCCGGGTCTAAACAATCCCTCTGCATGTTCAGGAGACACTTGTTCATCATCGCCTATGCACTGTTACCACAGACTTTTTGCTTTTGTATCATTATTTCACCTATTGTGATATGGATTTTATATTTAATACCATCTCTGATATTTTTTTCACTTACCATTTGAATTGGTGAATGTATATAAGTGTTATTACTTTGTTCACTAGTCACTGTTACATCTGTTCACGTGGCACTTTTTGGTTTACCTAAATGTTTGCTTTGAAGTCACTTAATTTGTAGGTTTTTTTATCATTTTGATATATTTATTCATTACTTATTTACGGAGCTTATAGCGCCACACTTTTGAATTTTCTGTTGTTATTTTGATCCTGAGTCTACGGGTGTGTTGGCTGCTGTTTTAGTTTACTTTCAGCACAGCGCTGTACTTAACCTTTTTATATAGTTTCAGTTCGTAGCTCTGCCTTTCGGTCTAGCTACTGCACCTCAAGTGTTTACAAAGGTCCTGGCTCCTCCTTTAGCCAGATTAAGGGCTCATGGTATAATGATTCTAGCCTACTTAGACAATCTACTCTTGATAGATCAGTCGGTAGCCCGCTTAAACCAAAGTTTGGTCACCACAGTCAGCTACCTGGAATACCTAAGTTGGATTCTCAACCTAGAGAAATCCTCCTTAAAACCATTAAGGAGATTGCAGTACTTGGGTCTGATCATAGATACAGCTCAGAAGAGGGTGTTTTTGCCCCAGAAAAGGATAAGTTCCATAAGGGAACTGATTCAGTTGGTCAAAGCAAAGAAGAATCTTTGTATTCGACTTTGCATGAAATTGTTAGGAAAGATGGTGGCTTCATTCAAGGCCGTTCCTTATGCGCAGTTTCATTCAAGACTGCTGCAAAACAGTATCCCGTCAACTTGGAACAAGTAGGTCAAGCTCTGGACTTCCCAATGCGTTTATCCCCCAAAGTGCATCAAAGCCTCAATTGGTGGTTGATATCCAAGAATCTTCAAAAAGGAAAATCCTTTCTACCAGTTACCTGGCAGGTGGTAACAACAGATGCCAGCCTTCTGCGTCTGTCCTAGGAAAATGGTCCAAATCAGAAATGACCTTGCCCATCAATATTCTAGAGATTCGGGCAGCATGCCTGGATGCTCAGATTACGGAATTGTCCTGTCAGAATCCAATCCGACAATGCCACAACAGTGGCCTATATCAATCACCAAGGGGGCACGAGAAGTCATGCGGTCCAGAGAGAGGTGAATCATATGCTGTCTTAGGCAGAAGACAACATTCCTTGTCTATTGGCAGTCTTCATTCCAGGAATAGAGAATTGGCAGGCGGACTATTTGAGTCGCCAACAGTTGTTCCTGGGAGAGTGGTCTCTTCACCCGATATCTTTCTGTCAATATATCAAAGATGGGGAATTCCGGACATGGATCTGTTTGCATCCAGGTTCATCAACAAGATCGACAACTTGTCGTGTCAAGGACAAGGGATCCGGTGGCATGCGGAACAGATGCCTTGGTTTTTCCGTGGGATAAGTTTTCACTGATCTATGTGTTCCCTCCTGTTCTGCTGCTTCCATGCCTTCTTCGCAGGATCAAGCCGGAAGGGAAGGAGGTGATTCTTATGGACCAGGAGATCTTGGTTTGTAGAGATCGTAAACCTGGCGGTAGGGGACCCATGGACCCTACCACTATGGCCAGACCTTCTCTCACAAGGTCCAGTATTCCATCCTACCTTACAAACACTAAATTTATTGGTTTGCTATTGAGAACAACATTCTGAAAGACCGTGGGCTGTCAGCTTCAGTAGTTGCTACTTTGACAAGATTCCAGCCCTGCCTAGGTTCCTTTGCTCCTGGAGAAACATTATGATCCATTCCAGCCAGCTGCTCAATTTTTTCCAGCTATCCGGAACAGCGGTGGGACCCACAGCGCCATGTGGAATGCCAGGACTGCACTTTATTTTGACAAGCATGCATCTTCTATTATCTCGTAAGTGTGTTTTTAATCCTATCCTATTAAAGTCATAATTTTAATACTACAATCAGGTCGGCGCCTCCCCTGTTTTTTCCTTACATGTCTTGCAGAGTTCTGGACACACTCTGAAGGATGGCTGCCTTCCTTTTTAAACCTTAACACCCCTTTCTATGGATACATCACCATCCAACTATTACAGCCACAGACTATACACCTAAGGATTACTCCATCTGGAGCGCCAGATAAACACTGACTATACTGCTTTTGAGCCAATACGAGATATTCCCTTGGTCCTCTTGACAAGGAAATTAATTTTCTTTTTTTTTTATCCAGAAAAATATTTTATTGAGAAAAACATATAAAAACATGCACATACCGACTTCACAGTTGCATTCAGTAATACATGTTTCCACTAGTCATTTCACATTTGTATGCCCTACGGGCTGCATTATTTAACCAGCATGTCCTAAGTCACCAACTTAACCAAATAATGTCAGTCTATTTATTACATCAGCATATTATAAACCAATTGAGAACTCCAACCTTATCATAAGCAAAGGAGATAATTAAACCACATAAGGAACCATACCTAGTAAAGGAGGCCTAAACTATCTGACATTTAAGGCCTCACGTCCCCAACCCCAGCAGTCTGCCCACGAGCAAATCCACCGGGGCAAGCCCCGGAACATTCAGCCATGGTCCCCAGAGTTTCTCAAACTTCTGCGGGCAGCCTCTATGTTGGTAAATTACTTTGTCTTTTCTTAACATTTCCCCAACAGCGTTAATCCATTCTTTAAGAACAGGAGGCTCTTCTGAAATCCAGTGTTTCATGATTAGTTTACGTGCCAAGAATACAGCTTTAGTAACTGCCACTTTAATATATTCCTCCCACCCCAGCTCGTCTAACACATTGAGCAGACAGTGCTTGGGATCTGTAGGCAACTTGACCTGAAATACCCCATTGACAGTGTCCACCACCCCTTTCCAATAGGGGTGAAGCTTTGGGCATCTCCATAGCAGGTGAATCAGGTCTCCATGTTCCCTTTTGCATCTAGTACAAAGTGGAGTGGGTCGAAGACCCATAGCATATAATCTGTGAGGGGTATAATAAACTCGTAATATGATATACAGTTGTGTCAGTCTTTGTGTAACATTTAGGGAGCATGTGGGCACAGCCTGCAACACCTCTTCCCACTGATCCCCATCCAACGGGCCAACATCTCTATCCCACTTGGCAAGCATTCCCAAAGGATGTTTATTTAGAAAGTTTTGTAGTAACATACTATAACACTGTGAAATAAACCCTTTAGTATTATTGGCTCCTGCAATCACATTAAACACGGGTGTAGGTGAAGAGACCCAATCCGTAGATTTACTCTGCTCCACCACTGCATGTTTCAATTGCATGTAGTAAAACCGCATAGACTGTGGTAGCGCAAATAACCTCTGTAAGGTCTCAAATGTATGTAGTTTCCCATGTTGGAAAATCTGCCTAATATACAGCACCCCATATCTCCTCCATATCGCCCCATTCTGCATCTTGGCTAACTCTGGGTACGTGTCATTGAACCATATTGGGCTGTAGTCTGTGAAACCCGTCACCCCCTGCATATATTTAGTCTTGCACCATATTTTTTGGATTAAGTCATAGGTCGGGTACTTCTTATTGGATTTGCCAAAGTCCATTGCCTCCAGGGCTGTCGGAACCAAATCTTTTTTAACTGTATGTAACATTACCAGTTCTGAGGAGCTACGTATAGGCCTCTCATTCTCTGCGACGGTGTGCATTGTACCTATTAGTTGCTGCAGCTGTGCAGCTATATAATAGAGCCAGGGATTGGAAGGGCGAGCCCTCCCTCGTCCTTAGGGCGCTGGAGGTGCTCCAGTTTGATCCTTGGAGAGCGCCCTCTCCAAATAAGTAGTCTGAACAGGGAATTAATAATCCTAAAAGTCTTAAGGGTCACTACCATGGGTGTGTTATGAAGTACATATAACAGTTGGGGCATAAGAATCATTTTAATCAAATTCACCCTGCCTGTTACTGACAGACAGAGTGAATTCCATGTTTTAATCCTTTCTCTAAATTTTTGTAGCAATGGGGATATTTTTAATCTACCATATTCTCTGATTCTAGGCGTCACCTGAATACCTAAGTATCTGAACGAGGTGGTTAAAGGTACTACACTGTTGTCGGGAGGAGTGCTCCCTTCATCAATAAGCATCAAAGAGGATTTGGTCCAGTTGATCTGGAGTCCTGAGTATCGTACAAACTCCACTATGGTTGACATAGCTTCATTGAGAGATTTGTCTACGTCACCAAGCAGGATCATGGTATCATCAGCATATAACATCAATTTCTCCTGCTTGTCTCCGTATCGAAATCCGACAATATTAGGATTGGCTCTTACTTTAATGGCTAGGGGTTCTATGGCTAGCGCGAAAAGCAGGGGTGACAGAGGGCACCCCTGCCTCGTGCCTCTCCCCAAATTTAAAGTGTGTGACATAGTCCCCGATACCCTAATGGCAGCCTGCGGGCTGTGATAAAGCAGACGTACCCATGAGATGAAGACATCACCAAATCCGAAGCGCCCAAGAACTCCCCACAGGTATTCCCACTCCACGCTATCGAAAGCCTTCATAGCGTCCAGTGAGAGTAGAGCCCTCTGTCCCACAATATCCGCCTCAGATTGCACATTCAGGTAGAGCCGTCTTAAGTTTACTGCCGTAGACTTATTAGGCATGAACCCTGCCTGATCAGGGTGTATGATGGCCGTGATGGCTCCATTCAACCTCATCGCAAGTACCTTAGCTAGAAGCTTAATATCACTTTGCAAAAGAGATATAGGCCTATATGAACCGGGATCTGTCGGGTCCTTTCCGGGCTTCAGTATGAGTACTATGTTGGCTGTGGTCATAGAGGGGGGTAAACGTCTATTTTCCCTGGAAGCATTGAAAACCATTAGTAACTTTGGTAAAAGAATGTCAGTGTATTGCTTATAGACCTCTGTGGGTATCCCATCTGCCCCAGGGGCCTTGCAGTTGGGGAATGCTGCTAGTGCGGTTTGTAATTCGTCCAAGGTAAGAGGAGCATCCAGATCCTCTTTTTGGCTCTTTGTAAGTTGTGGAAAGTCAATGTCCCGAAAATAATCTGCCAATTCCTCCGAGGTATATTGCCCCATTGGAAGATACAGATTCTCATAAAACTTGGCCAGTTCCATCAGTATAAGGTCGGGGGAGCTCACCAACCTACCCTCAGATGTTTTAATGGGTCCTATTACAGGGGAGCGTTGTTGAGAGTTAGCTATCCTGGCCAGAAGGCGCCCAGTACTTTCTCCCTCCTCATAAAACGCCAACCTGGAGAAGAACAGCTTTTTCTCTGCCGTGGAGGATAGCAACCGCCCATACGCAGATTGAGCTGACTGCCATGCCTCCCTAGCAGAATCTGTCAGTGTGCGTACATAGGTCTCCTCCAGTGCCACTACCTGCCTCTCAAGTTCCCTCAAGTTCCTCCTTGTGTTCTGAAGAGTTCTTTTTCACTCTACCTATCTCTGAAATGAGTAGGTCTCTCAAATAGGCCTTAAAAACGTCCCAATGTTCCATCGGGGACTGCGGGAATTCCCGATCATTCAAAAACTCTCCCATGCTCCGCTCCATCTCACTGTGTGATAAGAATAATTTTAGCCAGAAGGCATTACATTTCCATGGGGTTCTAGGTAGCCCGGACTTCGGTGATATGATCAGGTTAATCACTAAATGTGAATGATCTGAGACAATAGGAGGCTTATATATCACTTCCGAGACGGATGGGAGCATGGCCAGGGTACCCACAGCTAAATCAATTCTGGACAATGTCCCATGAGTCTTGGAAAAACAGGAGAACTGTTTTTCACCCGGGTGTCTGTGCCTCCATATGTCCACCCATCCAACTTCATTGAGCAGTCTAAGCAATGGGGAGTCCCTCGGCGTGACAGAGACCCCAAAGCTAGGATGCCTGTCCGCAGAAGGACTCAACCAGCAATTAAAGTCCCCCACAATCAGCAACGGCAGATCCGACCGACTCTCAAGATAAGTCAGCAGTAACCGGAGTACCGCCGGCATAAATTTATGCATAAATCAAATTCTTGGAAATCTACAGAGCCATGTATCATTACACTCACACCCCTTGAATATGAGGTGTGGGTGGAGTGATATGCTTTCCCAACCCAGGCATACTTAAGACAACATTTAGTTTCAGCTGTTAAATGGATCTCCTGCATACACAAAATCATAGGGTGATATTTTTTCAAACATGCGGAGATCATCATACGCTTAAGAGGGGAACCTAAGCCTCTAACGATCCATGAAATTATTGGCAGTTCAGCCATTGGGCAAATCGTTGCATGGTCTTGAGGAGCAAGGCAGTACAGGATTCACAACCACAAAGTTCCTGAACTCATCTACTTCTGTCGGGCAAAGTGGTATTGCGGGATCCTCTCCCTAGAGATGTGGTGTGTCTTTGGACAGCTCATTCCGCTTCCAGTCAGAGAGAACAAACCTATATCGCAAGTCAGTGACATCGGTAATAAATAGTGGTAGTATGCAGCACTTCCAGCAAAGGATTCTTCGGTAGTGTATTTCTTGGTATAAGCAAAAAACATAGAAAAAAAAAACACAAAACCAGGCTGTCAACAGGACACGCCCATACAAACAAACTTGAAACTAAAGCCAACATGGCTTGCTTGCTTTATCTCTCACGTAGAAAGAACGCATTTTCTCTTGCATGCTTCATAAGATAGCTCACTGTTCATGTAACGATATCAAGGTTCAAAGCAAAGCAAAAACATTCCCCAAGGTAAAAAAGTGTAGGTAATAACAAACTGCAGGATCCAAAGGGGAATATCAGCACCATCCTAAAGGGGGAGAAGTGAGCTATTGACAGTTCCACTGTAATGTAGTATGGTGGGGTTGCAGAAGATTTCAGTATTTATGCGTGTCAGGCAAGTCTGTCCTCATCTTCTCTGTCTCGTTGTCTTAAAGCCTGTTCATTACAGTCAAGCCACATAGCTGCATCTTGGGCTTATTGAAAGAAATGAGCCTGTCTGTCAGCGGTGACTCTCAGCTTAGCCGGGTACAGCATGGCATATGGAAGCTGCAGAGCCCGTAGGCGTCTTTTCACATCTGAGAACTTGGCCCTGCGTTTTTGTACCTCTGCGGAGAAGTCAGGGTAGAACGACACTCTGACCCCGTTCACCTGAACATTAGCCTTTTCTCTTGCATTCCTCAGAACCGCTTCTCTGTCTCTGTAATGCATAAGCCGGGCAAGGATGGGTCTGGGGGGGCTCCCGGTTGTGGCGGGCGACCTGGAGTTTGGTGCGCCCTCTCTACTGTGAAGAACATGGAAAAGGCTTCTCTTCCATATACCTCAACCAGCCAGGTCTCTACAAACGCGGTGGCATCTCTTCCCTCCATTTTCTCTGGCAGGCCTACAATGTGTATATTGTTACGTCTTAAACGATTTTCCATATCATCCGCTCTGTTGTTGGTATCTTTAGCAAGTTGATAGGCCACATGTGCCTCACGAGCCACTGGCGGGAGTTTGTCTTCAATATCGCTTACTCTGCTTTCCACTGCAGTCGTACGCTCTCTAATTTTCTGCAAGTCCTGTCTCAACAAGGATACATCCTCTCTCAGCCCTCCAAATTGTTCTTTGAGAGTGTTCACAGAAGCTGTGCAGACATGCACAGCTTTAAGTATGTCAGCTAGAGTTGGCTGCTCAGTCTCTTCACTGTCTGTGTCTGTGTAGAGAGGAGGGGGCCGCTCTGCTGTATCATCCACCTCTCCCTGCATGTCAGTGTATAATGTGTCCAGCTCTCCCATTTCATGTGCCTCTGCCTGGGACAATGTAGCAGACCCCCCTGCTTCTTGCGCCCTGAGCCCCCCCAGCTTTTGGGCATAATACACCATGTCTCTCGGGTATTCCTTACCCTGTAACTTCTGTGCCTTCTTGCTAGCCGCATCTTTGTACTTTTCATTGCCCCTCGGTGTGCGCTGTGCCAGGGTCACGGCGGCGCCATCTTGGATTTCAGAGGTCATGTTTTCCTCTTTTCTTTGCTTTCCCTCTTGTGCACAGGGCCGGTGGATGGTCCAGGAGGGTGAGCGGGTCGGTAGCCAGCTGGAACGCCGTTTTTTGTCACCGGATCGCTGCTGGGAAAGGATCGGTTCAATGTGCTGAAGTGGAGCTGTGAGAAACACTTCCTCTCACATGCCAGTCCTGGCCATGCCCCCCGGAAATTAAGCCAATACGAGATATTCCCTTGGTCCTCTTGACGAGGAAAATAATTTTCTTGGTTGCCATATCTTCTGCAAGAAGAGGATCAGAGTTGGCTGCTCTTTCTTGTAAAGAGCCATATTTGATTATTCATAAGGATAAGGTCGTATTACGGCCTCATCCTAATTTCCTACCGAAGGTAGTGTCAGGTTTTCATTTAAACCAGGATATTATTCTGCCTTAATTTTTTCCAGAACCTTGTTCTGCGGAAGAAAGGTCACTACATTCTCTTGATGTGGTGAGAGCAGTCAAGGTCTATTTGAAGGTGACCGCTCAGATTCGTAAAACAGATGTTTTGTTTGTGTTGCCAGAAGGTCCTAAAAGAGGACAGGCAGCATCGACATTTAGGACTTCTAAATGGATTTGTCAAGTGATTGTTCAAGCTTATGGTTTAAAAAGGAAAATTCCACCTTTTCATATTAAAGTGCACTCCACCGGGGCTGTTAGTACTTCCTGGGCAGTGCATCACCAAGCCTCCATGGCTCAGATCTGCAAGGCCGCAACTTGGTCTTTGGTCCATACATTTACCAGATTATATCAAGTAGATGTAAAAGGTCATGAGGATATCGCCTTTGGGTGCAGTGTACTGCAGGCTGCAGTATAAGTCCTCTAGTCTCTTAGTGTCCTACTTTTGTTGTGTCTCCCTCCCTTCAGTTGGCATTGCTATGGGACATCCCACATAGTAACTACTATGGCTCTGTGTCCCGTGATGTACTTCAAAGATAAAGATTTTACAGGTAAGCTGTTTTAAAAATCCTATTTTCAGGGATTGCCTAAAAGCTAATAGAGTAGGAGATAATCAGACAGGTTGGGGTAAGTCATTCCATAGGATTGGAGAGGCTCTGGAAAAGTCCTGGAGGCAAGCATAGGAGGAGGTGACGAGGGAGCTAGAGAGCAGGAGGTCTTGAGAGGAATGAAGAGAACGAGTAGGTTGGTATTTAGAAACTAGGCTAAGTGATGTAGCTGGGGACTAAATTGTGGATGGCTTTGTAAGTAGTTGTTAGTATTTTAAATTTAATTTGTCGGGTGAGTGGAAGCCAGCTGAGGGATTAACGGAAAGGAGTAGCAGACACAGAGCGATTGGTAAGGTGGATGAGTCTGGCAGCAGCATTCATTAAGGCTTGAAGGGGTGACAGACTATGTAGAGGTAAGCCAATGAGAAGGGAGTTGCTGTAGTCAAGGCTTTGCTATGTATACTTTACATAGCCTTGTCCATTCTGGAAAGGTTTTACATACTTTGATGCATTTGCATTTCAAATCCTGTACTCCTTGGTGGTTTTTCCTAGCTCATGACCATATGAATGTCTGCCTTTTTCCAACTTTTGTTAAAACATAGTTTATCCAACTATGTCACTCCCTAGGAGGCTTCTTTACATTGTGCTGTGTATTCCTGTATCATTCATTGTATTTATGAATAAAACCTTAATGTGAAAAAAACTTCTAATACCTATACATTTCTATATGAAATATATATTTTGAAGGGGTCATAATTTTGGGGAACATTTTTTTTTTTTTTTTTAGCAAAAATGCTCAATAAAAATTCCTAAACCATTCTTTGGAAATATTTTAATCTCTCTTTATATGAAAAGGAGTTTCCATATAACAATTTGTATGGTCATAGAACTAGTGTGCAGTCCCTTATATCCCTATATTTAACAGTGGGAATTGCTTTTATACCAGCTGTTTTTACAGGTATGTTCATCGCTTGTGCATTATTCACAGCAGTATTAGAAGTGGCCTCATGCCGTTTCCATTCTAAAGTGCAATAGCAGAGACAGTGACGTGTCTCGTGATTTATTGTGAATCTCTGCAACATACAGGATTTTCGCCTGTGGATGCAACATATGTTGTGTGTATAAGAGCTGCTGTCTCTCCTGCAGCTCTCTACACTACATTAATACTAACCTTAAAATGTGATGATCATTATTAAATATTCAAACGTGATCATTCTATTACAAAACAAACTCTGTAAGCAAAGACTAGGTTTGCTTGTATTGATTGCTAAACAAAAAGGGGCCAAATATAGTCTTGTTCCCAGTAATAGAGATTTTAAAAAAAAATTTCTAAACTCGACAGGATGACATATCCCCAAATAAGCATGAGAAAATGAAACGTATATTTCATAAACCAGGGGCTGTATTTTTTGGGGGTTTTTTTTATATAACGATTCATTTTATTGTGCAGAATCATTCTTTATGTATTTGAACATAAATATCCTGAATGTAATTTGGAAAATATGTAGAATACATGGCATGTAATGCATGTTTCATCATAACTGTGGTCTTTGATCTTTGGTTTTTACTGACACATCTTTACAGTAGCGATTTCTCATTTTTAACTATGAAAACAACATTCTGTTTGATAAAGTAGGTGATATAGGTCAGCCTCTGCAATCCATTAGCACTCTATTGATTTTAGAATTGTGCTACATTGTTCCCAGTGGAGTCGTAGAAAGGCAGACATAGTCATTTGTCTCAAAACTTGTACCAAAATCAACTCTTTGTTGAGTCCCTTTCTGTTTGAGGGCATTAAATGTTATTATGTGCACGAATCACTCAAAGTTGTAGCTTATTGGTAAAAAATTCATATAAACCTGCAATGCTTTTTTTTCACACGTGAGAATAATTATACAAGTTCAGTGCTAATTTTAGTAGAGGGTTTGTATGAAAAAAATGTGATACAGTACAATTAATTTTTTTTTAAGGAATTCTTCCTAAACAGCTAAGTTAGTGTGTTTTTTCTTTATACAAATGTTGAACCTTGTATCTAAGATACAATGGATAGGGGGTTCTGGAAATGATATATTTTTGTGATTTTAGTAGTGGAATTAAAATAATACATTTCATTTTAAAGCTATGCGTATGGAAGTGACTGGACTTCAGGGAACACAGGACCCACTGTGATTTAATGTATCCATTTTTGTCCTGCACCCACTTTTCTGCAGCCAGTACTTACATTCATCTTTATGGATATCTTTCATTATTAGGTTTCATGCACACTGGACGTTTTTACAACTGCTGTTTTTGGCCTCAGGCATTTTTTTCTGTGGCCAGTAAACTCCCCAGCATGTTATCCTATGTGTATAAGAGGAGAGACAGACTAGCAAAGCTCCCTAAAGACCATAATGATGTGCCACCAGAGTATGGTTACTGTCGCAAAAAATGCAGTTATGTCTAAAAAAAAAAAAAAAAAAATCACATTTTTTGACAAAAAATATTCGAATCACAACAATGTAATGAAAAAAGGGAACCACCCACCATCTCATATACATAATGTTCTTCCTAGTCTATTTCTATTATTAGCTCTATTGGTTATGTCTGAACTGTGTGTATGTGAGAGTGGCGCCTGGCGCATTTTCTATCTTTAGACAACGTTGTCTTTTCATTGGGGATGATGGGTGGTTCCCTTTTTTTCATTACATTGTTGTGATTCTAATATTTTATGTCAATAAATTTGATATCTTTTTAGACATAACTGCATTTTTTGCAACAGTAACCATGGCTCATCATTATAGTCCTTAGGCAGCTTTGCTAGTATTTCCTCTTACGCGTTGTTCTTTTTGGCCATAGAGCCCCACTTTACCATAGTGAGTTGGTAGGTTTTCTGAGGTTTTATGCTTAACCTCACTATTTTGTAATTTCCCAATTCTTCTGTTTTCTGTTATAGTATATGTTATCCTATATGTCCATCATGTTATCAGTGTTTTCTGGCTGGGAAAAAAAAACAAAACTAGCAGATTTTAAGAGGAATTTTTCAGCTGTAAAAACACTTTAACTCTTTAACTGGTAAAAGCTGAAAAAACAGAGCTATTCAGCGTTTTTGAGAGTATAGTTTTTCTAAAAAAACAACGCTGAAAAACGCTACTGTAGAAACGCTGCAAAACTCATTCTATAGCTAATGCTACTGGTGTTTTTATAACGCCCAGTGTGCATCAGGGCTTAAAGGGTTTGTTAACCCATTTATATAAGACTATGCCAGCGTTTTAAATACCGAATTTCATCTGTCTTCAGGTCGGTCACATGACTCGCGGCCGCTTTACAGCTCCGATGGATGTCTTCTATGGGAGGGGCCGTGATCTCCCTCTGATATCAGCCGGGGAGATCATGTAGCCGCTCGTCTCCTCTGCATCGTAGCTATAAAGCTGCCGCGGATCACGTGACCAGCCTGAAGACAGCTCAAATTCGGTACTTGAGCTGTCGTTTTTGAAAACTACTTACATAGTGTGCTATGCCAGCCTCTAATAGAGGGGCTGGTAGTGACAATTTTAGGTTTAGACACAGGGAGATGACAGGCAGGAAGGAGGGGGGAGAGAGGAGAGCAGAGGGGATAGCAGCGTATCTTGCAGGGACGTACTCTGACCACGGTGGTCAGCGCAGAGAGGGGATACAGGAAGTGCCAGATTCAGGGAGGTTTTTTATTACAGTTTAGAGGGGGGCAGATTACACAGCACAAGCACTGTGCTGTGTAATCTGCTTTAAGGGACCAGGATCTGTATTATTTTTTTTTTTTTTTTTTTTTTAAGCTTCTATTGCAATATGAGCAGCTTAAACAATTCACTGCCACCATATTTTTTAAAATGGCCAACTGATGGATGTGTATTTCTGGAGTTCAATTTTAAAATAATGCTGCAGAAAACACACTTAGTGCATCCTGGAATAGCAATGACATAGGACAGCTCAAATCACAGGCACAATGTTAAGAGGCGCTCTGTACCTTTTTAATCAATGTGAACCAATAATAACCAAAAAAGCTCTGTCTCAAAAATTCATATAAAATTTCCTTGTGGGAAGTGTTACACGACCGGGTAATTGTCTGTGAATCTGTCACAGGACTGAAAAATGGCCTGGTAATGCAGGAATATTGGTGGACCAACATTGAAGTAGTTATGACCAATTAGATTAGAGCTAAACAGGAGCTTTTAATATCCAAAAAACAAGTAAATTATGACGCAAAGTAGAGTGGGGGATGAACTTGTTTATTGGGGGGGGAAATTAAAACGCAGCAACAATGTTTTGAGAGATTGTATCATAAAAACATTAAAGGCTTGTACACACTATAAGAAAATCGGGCAAACATTTTCTTCCAAAGAATTTTCGTACAATTTTCGTATAGTGTGTACACAATTTTCGTCCAAAAATTTCCAAAGGGACAAACTCCCAAATTTTTCTCGTACGGAACTGTGCAAACAATTTTCGTTTAATGTGTGCCGTTTTCATACGATTTTTGTACAAGAAAAATCTGAAAAGAAAAACTGCGCATTATTCGAAACAATAAACAAAAAAAAAGCCATTGTCGTACGAAATTTTGTTCATCGGTTCCTATTTGCTGTGAAGCATTGAGAAAAATCGGATGAACTATCGCCCAATTTTCATATAGTTTGTACCCCACTTAAGGTTCAGACTGCAGCTGTCCCAAGAAAGGATTGGAAACCTTAGGATCTGTGTATACAAGGAGGAGTTGGAAGTGCCTCCATCTACATACAAATAGTCTAAAAAAAAAAAAAAAACGTATATCCTAGTGGAAACTATGCAGAGCTCGGCAGGGTCATGGCTGGGTCTCTACGATCAGGCTGAAGGAGCTGCTGGGAGAGGACATTAGTTTGCTGGGAAGGTGCTGTGGATGGCGGCAGGTCAGCTGCAAGATAGAGTCAGCAGGAGACTGGAGATCAGCTGAGGGGATGGAGGCTGTGGTGACTCCGCTGATGGAGACTCGGAGACTCGGAGAATGGCGACTGATCAGCCATGTGGCAGCAGGAGTTTGTAGCAACTGGCTAGCTGGGTACACCACAGGAATGGTAGTCCTGTCAGCAGGCTGGAATGGTAGAGCTGGTGTCCGGGAGAAAACCAGGGTAAGAGCCAGAGCAGCGAGGTAGCAGTGTTCCAAGACTTGCAAGTTCCAAGAGGAGGACATGGCTGGCTTTTAATAACCACTTGACCTCTGGAAGATTTACGCCTCTCCATGACTAGGCCATTACTTTAACTGACAATTGCGCTGTCATACAACACTGTACCCAAACAAAATGTATATCATTAGTTTTACACAAATAGAGCTCACCACTGTTTTTTTTTTTTTTTTTTTTTTTTTTTTGCGCTATAAACCAAAAAAAAAAAGAAAATTTAGAAAAAAAACCCCAATAATTTATTACTTTCTGCCATAAAACATATCCAGTAAAAACATTTTAAAAATCTGATTTCTTCATAAATTTAGGCCAATTTGTATTCTGCTATAAATTTTAGGAAAAAAAAATAATGAGCAAATATATTGATTGGTATGCGTGAAAGTAATAGCGTTTACAAACTAAGGGGATGTATACTAGTAATGGCAGCGATCAGTGACTTGTAGCAGGACTGTGATAGTATGGCGGGCAATCTGATACTTTTGACACTGTGTGGGAACCAGTGACACTAATACAGTGATCAGTGCTAAAAATATGCACTCTGTCTCTGTACTAATGGCACTGGCTGGAACCGGCATATTCCCGCTGACAGGACTGAGCTCTTTATTGTTTTCATTGACAAAGCTCTGTCCTGTCTTCCTCCTGGATCTAGTCTGTGATCCAGTGCAGGGGAGCTGCTTTGCCACCGCACTCCTACGTGGGGCGATTGGCAAGCGGATAAGCAATTAAAGCTATTCTGTCATTAGAGAAATATGGAGTGTGTCTTTGCTAACTACCTTCAACAAAACAATGCTGGCTGCCTGGCAGTCATGCCTTCAATACTTGGAATCTCTTATCTTGAACAAGTATGCAGATAAGCAAAATCCGGGATAAGTCAAGATGTTTATCTGCAATTTTTTCTAGGTCAGTGACAAAGAAATCCATTGGGTAATCAGGACAACTGACATTTTAAGGAGATATCATCAATAGTTGTCTCAATGTTTCTCCCATGGCAGGTTTTCTTTAAGTAGGGAATAGAGTCCCAGATACTGCAAATTGATATGCAGCTCTGACCTAGGATTCACAATCCAGTTTATCTCGAAAAGCTATTGTATTGTTTACACAAACCTAAATTGTTTGAAAATCCTGCTTGTGATTATTACTTGGAAAAACTTCACTTTTCTGACACATTACAAGTCACGGTATAGAGTTAAACCATCTATTAGATCCTTGTTTTACTGAAGCCTTTCATCAACTAGTCATCATTATTAGACCTTGTTATCGATGTGCAGAAAAAGAGAATCTTGAGCATAACTCACCATTTATAAGGCCATAATTTACTGTAAACACAACTAGAACATCACAACCTGCATGGGAACATAATGACAACAAGATTTCCACTTTATATTTTATTAAAAATTGCAGTGCTATCTATAGGCTAATTAGAAAAAAAATGAGTTATACAAGTTATACCTTTTTAGATGCCTAAGAAAAATGTCTCTTGTTATAAAATGCAAGTCATTAATCAACTCATTAATGAGCAGAGTGGGAGAGATTCTTTTTAGTTAAGCTTGCAATCAGTCCTTGTCTTTTAGTTTTATCCTAAAAATGACACGTAGATGTGTATAAGGCAATGGGTTATATATTCGAGTCATTGGAAGCTATCTTTGAACATTTTCTTGTCATGCACTGACAGTTGTGGAAGAAATTGTTTGTGTGAAGAAGATGAGATGGGAACATGAAGAAGGGAAGGTAGAAAGAGATGATAGCTAGATCGCTTTACCGCATATGAGTAATACATTTAAATATAGTTTTGACTGAAATGAGCAGCCATAGGAAGTGATGGATTAGAGTAAGGCAAACAGGATTAAAAAGGTAGCATACAGTTATAGAAGTAGATTGTAATAAACTGATATTTCCATTTAACATGCTAAAATATATTTCGGAAAACTGCCTAAATGGTTTCCTTGTTCTATGGTTTCTCAGTTCTTCCTGCTGTCTGCTTGTCAGAAACTATAGTCGATCTGTGGTTTTTAGTAGGATGTCATAGGTATCTGTTTTAGCACTAATTAAGTGATGGCAAGACAATTCTGATGCAAAAAAAAACCTCCATTCAACTTTTTTGTTAAATATTTTCTTCTGCTTCTCTAAAGCATCAGGTGCCAGGTTCATGATACCTAATGCATTATCTATGTAAGGCTGGGTTCACATTTGTGGGAATTGAATGTGGGTTTCCCCGTATCCAATTCGAATGACATGCGAGTGTAACCGGCTCTCAATGGAGGGTCACAGGTCCGGAGTGGCTGCTGAGCGGATTGCAAAAGAGTCCTGTGCATGTTTGGGTCCAGTTCAGGTGCGAATTCAGGCAACAATTTGGATCTGAAACGCACCTGAACCAGTGAACAGACATTCAGACCCCAGGCACAAACCCGTGGCCACACATATGTGAACCTGGCCTTAGGAACAATTTTCCACTAGAGCTAAGTCAGGTGGACATTTTAAGCATATGTCTTTCCCATATGCAGGGTGCTGGTGGGTAAAGTACTCCGTGTTCTCCATGATTTTACCAGACAGAACAGTCATAGTGAAATGCCCTTAATGCATATGGAGTCGATATTAGTCATCACCCTTAAAGTGGTTGTAAAGTTAGTGATGACAATTACTGGCAGCCCCTCTGTAATAACAAGCTGTGCAGTGTCTTTGTTTTTTATTTCACATCACCACTGCTCTCCTTCCCTGATCTGAGGACTTCAGCGGGAGGGGCTGAGATTCCCCTCTGATGTCAGCCGGGAGGTCACGTGACCGCACACCAGCGATGTGAAATAAGGTATTTAGCTGCATAATTAAAAAAAAAAAAGACACTGCACAGTATAGCTTGTTATTACAGAGGGGCTGCCAGTAAATATCATCACTAACTTTAGAGCCACATGGAATAGCGAAGGAAAAACATTTTTGTGTGACGGCAGACGCAGGTAGCTTGTATCATATTATATTACAATCCAGTCTGAAAATCTGCAAAACAGCAATTTTGTTCTTTTAAAATGTATTTTCTTTACATAAAAATGTTGATCTGATTTAGTCTGATGATATGTACCAGGTTAAACCTCCTAATATTATATACATCTCTTCTGTCTGTTACTCTCAGAGTGAATTCAATATTTTGTTCCCCAACCATAGAGCTGGTTATTTATATGTACCACTGCATATAGATATTCAAAAATAAATTGTCTTTTTTTTTTTTTTTTTGCATGTTGACTAAATTATACACCAAAAACTTACTTTGAGGTTTTTAGCTGATTAATTGAAACAATGATTGACCAACTAATCTATTATGAAAATAATCGTTAGTTGTAGCCCTAGTTTGTACCCAGTTTATTTACATTTGTTTAGCTACCTATCAGATTTCTTGTGGAAGCGATTTGGGCAGCTATAAAGCTGCTTGATTGCGTCTACATGTGCAGTAATGCGAATGTAATGTAAGGTAAGTAAAGATTAATAAAAAAAAAAAACACTAAAAATATTTAAAAGCACACCTCCCAAACGTACATGACCTATGGTATGCAAACGTTTGTGTGGGGTGCTCTTGCTTACAGAAACGACAAATGTGTCACACATATTGGGTATTTCCACGCACAGTGGAGTGAGAGCAATCATTTTAGGGCCAATTGATGAGATGTTACCTGTGGACAATTTTAGGTACCATATTTTTTAATTGTTTAACCACATACCGACCAGCCGCCGCAGTACTACGGCAGAATAGTACAGCTGGGCAAAACGACGTTGTGTAACGTCGCTTCGCCCTGTGGCCACTAGCTCCCCAAGCCGATGCGAGTGCCCAGAGGTCTCGATCACTGCCGTGCTCCCGCGATCGCTCGGGGCACACGGAGAACCCGGAACTGTGTGTAAACACATGGTTTCCGCTTCTCTGAGGTGAGAACTGACAGATCCTCTCTGCATACAGAGTATGAACAGCGATCTGTTAGCTTCCCTGCACAGTCCCCATCCCCCTTCAGTTAGAACACAAACTAGGAACAGAACACACATTAACCCCTTCACTGCCCTGTAGTGTTAACTCCTTCACTGCCAGTGACATTTTTACAGTAATCAATGCATTTTTAATCGCACTGATCGCTGTATTAATGCCAATGGTCCCAAAAATGTGTCAAAATTGTCCAACGTGTCCGCCATAATGTTGCAGTCACGATAAAAATCGCTGATAGTCGCCATTACTAGTAAAAAAAAAATTATTAATAAAAATTCCATAAAACTATCCCCTATTTT
This sequence comes from Aquarana catesbeiana, assembly GCF_042186555.1. Taxonomy (NCBI): domain Eukaryota; kingdom Metazoa; phylum Chordata; class Amphibia; order Anura; family Ranidae; genus Aquarana; species Aquarana catesbeiana. The sequence goes on along the minus strand of NC_133325.1, from coordinate 218,502,236 downwards.
GTAGACGCTATAACTTTTGCGCAAACCAATCAATATATGCTTATTGTGATTTTTTTTACCAAAAATATGTAGAAGAATACGTATCGGCCTAAACTGAGGAAAAAAAATTTTTTTTTATATATTTTTGGGGGATATTTATTATAGCAAAAAGTAAAAAATAATGCATTTTTTTCAAAATTGTCGCTCTTTTTTGTTATAGCGCAAAAAATAAAAACCGCAGAGGTGATCAAATCCCACCAAAAGCTAGCTCTATTTGTGGGAAAAAAAGGACTTCATTTTTGTTTGGGAGCCATGTCGCACGACCGCGCAATAGTTAAAGCGACACAGTGCCGAATCGCAAAAAGTGCTCTGGTCTTTGGCCAGCCAAATGGTCCGGGGCTGAAGCAGTTAATGGGCACACGTAATTTTATGGCTTGACATGTTTGTTAACTATAGACTTGACACAACCTCGTCTTTTATATTTTTCTATAAAATTAGGTATTATATTGTGCTTTCATTTACTAAATTTAAATAGAATGTGTTTTCTTTGAAATGGGTTTGTTAAATAGTTGGCTAAAATCCTGCCACATAAAAAAATGCAACTGCACCTTTGTAAGCTGCAGGATGTCTACTTTCAGACAAATATTTTATGTTTTGGAAGTTTTTAAGTTCTATTTAGACCTAAAATGTGCATTTTAACATGCATACAAAAATGGCTCCAACAGCGAAAGGGTTAAGATTAGCTCACAGGAAGTGATAAGGACATTGCATTTTTGGCTAAATCAATTGGTATTTTCTGCACCTGCTGAAAATGTTCTAAGCCTAAAAAATGAAAACTAATCCAGTAACCACATCTAGGGACTGTTAAGTTCCAAATTAATATATTTTCATTCTTGGGTTTAGATAACCTCACATTTTTTTCTGCAGTTGTTTCTGATCAAGAATACATTTGCAGTATGTGACTAGTATCCTGTGGAAAGGCAACTTTGCTATTGTACATACTGTACTTTGTACTGTGTATAAAGGCCTCAGTGCTGGTTCACACTGATGCGAGTTCATGACGAATTTGATGCATCAAAAACATTCTAAATTCGCATGTCATCCATAAAGTCGTTTTCAATGACCGTTGTTCACATACATGCGTTGCGATTCCCCTACGAATGCGATGCGATAAAAAAAAGGGTCTTGTGCGAGTTTACTGCGTTGCGTTGTGAATTTAGCCTCCATAGACATCAATGTAAATCGTTCTGGAATCGCATTGTTGGTTCAGATATGTGCAAATTCCACCACACTACTCTCCACAAAAACCATGAAATACACAGGAAGTTAACACCTTTTTTCTTTTTCCATTATGATTCCATTGGCTAGAACATCAATCGCAGCTATGACCAACTCCTGAAATTCGCGGTAAAATCGCACCTCACACAGGACAAAAAACTGAACAAATTCGCAGCGCAGCAGTGTGAACCGGCACTCAATCAAAGAACTACTTAATTCTTTTTTGAAAATAGTTTTTAACAATGTAATTTTTATTGTGTATTCACGTCATATCAAAAGTTGTTATGGCATTATGTCTGCCCCCAACTTTCCCTCACAATGTTTACATTTCTTTATAGTGGAGATTAGACAATCCCACCACATCACACAGTGCAGTGTATTGTCCCCTAAGAACTAGGGCTGCAACTAACGATTATTTTCATAATCGATTAGTTGGCCGATTATTGTATCGATTAATTGGTTAATAACATAAAAAGAAAGTGTGGTGTATAATTTAGTTAATATGTAAAGTTTTTTTTTTTTTTTTTAAAGGCAATTTATTCTTAAATACCTCTATGCAGTGGTAAATATAAATAACCAACTATATGTTTAGGGAGCAAAATATCTAATTCACTCTGAGAATAACAGACCGAAGAGATATACTGTATATACTTTTAAAGAGTAAATCTGGTAAATATCAGACTCAGATATCAAATTTTTGTATTAGAAAAAACAATGTCCTCCTTCAAAAAAAAAAATTTAATTTTAAGATTGTTCGTTTTCGATTTTCTAATCGTTAGTGGGGTCAAATTTTCAACCACAGTGACGGGAAAATTTGGAAATAATAGAAAACTTCTTGGTCAAAGGAATTTTCAGACAGTGTATGTGGTTTCCGTTCAGAAATTACATTCATTTTAAACAGAAATGTTAAAAGCAAGTGAAAATTTCAAACAACATTCTTTCATTCAGCGAATGTATAAAGATTTTTGGTCTGAATATTATCATCTGAATATGGATCCGTGTGGCCAGCATAAGGCTCGGTACACACCTATGCAGTTTGCTTGTGATCTGTTTCTGCTGTGCTTTTTGATTTTTGCACAAGTGATTTTGCTGCAATTTGCGTTTTTGCATTTTTTTGGCCAATTTGTTGTTGGGCAGATTAAAAAACACAAATTGCTGCAAAAACGCATTACATGCTTTTCTGCAGCTTCTCCATTGAAGTATATTGAACCAAAAAAGCACCGTTTTGCATTATAAAAAAGTCACTGACCCTTTCTAAATACGCAGTGGCTGAAAAAAACATAGATGTGAACGTGTCCCATAGGAAACCATGTAAATGAACTGTAGTGGGTTTCTGCAAAAAGCACCAAAAAACACACACAGATGTGAACCAGGTCTAAGACGTTTAGTAAAATAATGGGGTTAAAAAAAAATAAAATTAGCCCTTTATAGTACAAAAAAAGCAGATAATCACTACTGTAAGAGGTTCATTTTTTTTACTGTAGAACTGTGAAAGTAATATTTACAGTAGCGATTATTTGCTCTTTTTGTACTATAAAGGGCTCATTTTAGTTTTTTTTTAACCCCATTATGTTACTGCCCGATTAATCGATTATGAAAATAGTAATCGATTATTTTCATAATCGATTAGTTGCCGATTAATCGATTAGTTGTTTCAGCCCTACCAAGAACCTAATCAAAAGATCTAAACACTGTTGCATGAGGGTTTGTCTGTGTTATGGAAATAACAATTTGAGTTGGTTCAGCAGAAATTTGGAACCATGCTTGATAATGCAGTCGTAGAAAAAAAAGTGCATGCAAACAACCTGTGTGCTTTGTTAGCACTATCATATTAGTAATTTTATGTGTGCTGTACTTATATTGTCCCACTACCCAGCTCTATCCTACAGAAAAGGTGACCTGAAAGTGTACACTGCGCATGTGCCCTAGGCAGTGCACACCAAAACAACGGTGCTATGAGAAAGGAGATTTTGGCAAACATGGCATGCAAAGTGTCTGCTGTCAAAAAAGCTCCACATTCTTGCAATTTTTAATTTTTAGAGGCATGTTTACAAATATTTGTAAGATTTATGATGTAGTTTATTTTGCTGTAAATCTTAGTTGGGCATTTTTTTTTTTTTTTTTTACTTCTGTATAATATGAAAGTAGAACTGAGTTATTCAATCCCTTCCTGTAAGTCCAGACTGTCATGGACACACCCTCTGATTTAACATCCAGTACCCTCCCACAATAAATGTCAATTCTACATCATTACATAAGTGCCCTTTAATGCTGCAGTAAGAACTACCAACTTCCAGGCAAGAAGAGCAAGGACTCTTTGGAGGTTGATTTACTAAAGGCAAATAGTCTGTGCACCCACAAGTGCAGTTGCTCTAGATCTGAGGGGAACATGCAAGAGAAATAAAAATAACAGCATTTTTGCTTGCACATGATTAGATGATAGAAATCGGCAGAGCTTTCCCTCATTTCAGGGCTTCCCCTCAGATCTAGCACAACTGCACTTGCCGGTGCACAGTATATTTGCCTTTAATAAATCAACCTCATGGTGTTACTGGACTGACCAGAAGACAGCTATATATATGGTGTGTATGTAAAGAATAAAAAAAAAAAAAAAAAAATAGTTCAGGGAGGGAGGCGTTGAAAGCGCTGAAGACTGGAGATCTGTTTTTAAAATTTCTAGGCAGCAAAATCAAAGCTCATCAAAAAGATATGAAGAAAAATGTTAATTCGAATTCAGCAGTGCCATTTTTTTTTTTACAGTAGAAGTAGTAAGCGTTCTATTCTGGGGTGGTGTGAGAGCGGGGACATTTTCAGTATAAATCAGTGAGTTAATTTCACATATCTGTAAATTGGGGTAATGTATTCAATTAGAAATTAGATTTACCTGTTCTAATGCTGTAATGAAAAAATGTGACATTCTGTAGAAATGTAATAGCTGTGCCTTTTTAGGAACAGGTGAAATGGAAAAAAGGGACAAAAAAGCAAAATTGTAATTCATCCCTTTAAAAATAAGCCTGTAGACAGAAATGAAGATTTCATTAACATTCCAAAGTATTGTGTGCTTATGTTTTCAGTTCATTGCCAAGCATCCAGCTAAGGAGTGCTTGAAGTTTTAGTAAAGTTAAATTCAAGAGACATAAAAGCAATGGAAAGAAGAGAGTACATGATTAGAGCAATTCCTTCCACTGACACTGGCTGTGAATGGTATTTAATTAATGTTCAGAAATGTGTCTTGTTTTATTAAACTAGTTGTAGCCCTATAATAAGTATTGCTTGTGACAAGTGATGCAACAAACATGTCCTTCAGATGTGTTTGCCAGCCTTGTTTCAACGACTGTGGGTAAAAAAAAAAAAAAAAAAAATCACAATTTATCAGTGTACAGTATTTAGTACAATGACACGTATTTATATATATTTTTGTGTGTATACTGGGTCTGTGTGTGTGTGTGTTTTACAGCCCACAGTTAGGCCATGAAGTGCAGATATTATCATAAAAACACAATACTCCCAAAGAATGCACATAACGTGTGAAATGTTTTAGTTAGTAGCATATTTCCTTAGAATATATACTGTAAACTGAGTTTTAGAGGATAAAAATGAAAAGAAAACTGTATATATGAAAAAAATTTACAACGCGTACCACCAATTTTTTTTTATTTATAACACATCTGTTATAATCAGTGGTCATCAACCCTGTCCTCAGGGCCTACTAACAGGCCAGGTTTTATGTATTACCTTGGGGAGATGCAGACTAGAATACTGCAATCGCTGAGCAGCAAATTATATCATCTGTGATGTATTTCAGTTATCTTGCAAACCTGGCCTGTTAGTGGGCCCTGAGGACAGGGTTGATGACCACTGTGTTAGATCACTGTTATTATTAAATCTGTTTAGGAGTTTTAAAAAATTGTCCATGTCCATGAGCATTAATACAGTTTTTGCTATGGGTAGCAATGCATTAGTCTCCTAGACACTTTTGTTCATCAGGCCTGCTACGTATCTTTCACTCATTTTTCTTGTTTCACCTAGAAGAGCCTTTTTTTTTTTTTTTTACGAACAGTTGATCATTCCTTACATTTTACTCCAAAAGATTGGATATATCACTACCCCTTAATTATTTTGGAATGTTATCTTGTCATAATAGTGATAAGTGATAGACAGTTTACTTAGTAGAACATCATGACCTATGAGTAATTATTAGTGATGCCCAACATAACAAAAAATGTAATGGCAAACTTGGACTTATTATTCTTCTTCTTAAATTATTTTTGCACATGTTGCATGTTTTCTGCATAGATAATATATAGAAAAATTAGAAACAATTGTCAACAAGCACACTGGGAGACCTTTCACATGAAGTTTTTTGGCACCAGTTCTGCTTTCCTTTCCCCAGAAATAACATTAGCAACCAAGTGCTAAGTGTGGCACTGTGACATGGATGGAGCAGAGGAAAGTTCAGGCAATTAAAATTAATAGGTGTCAGCATTCATGACACCTTGAGATCCAGCCTTCACTTTGGCAAAAGAAGATATTTTTAAGATACCATTTCCTGATAAATATGCATACTGGAAACATTTCAGAGCTAAATTCCTAAAGGATTAAGCAATTTATATTATAGAAAACATGTATACATTACTGCCATTTTACACCTGGGAGACAGTAATTACTACTCTTATCTTTGCATGTAATATAAATCAGACTTATTTTTTTTTTCTTTCTTTAATTGTTATTGGATATCTTTCAGTTGTTGTGATTGAAAGTGCCCTGCTTTGAGAGTATAATACAATTGTACAGAATACAAAGCACATGTGAAAATGTCAAAATATTTAAAAAGTATCTCCACTTTTGTTGAGAAAAAAAAACCTTTCCCTCTGGGTGATCTACATTGCAATGATTTTAACAAGCTTTGCTGCAGATTCCTACCTTTTGTTAAACTGAAGAAATCCCTGTGTGTTTGTGTCCATGTGGAATCTAATGGGAGTGGTTTCATAATTATCAATCAGCTGTTGCACCTACAGAGCTAAACCAAGGAAAATTGCACAGTCTGAATCCATTTAGGTGTGATTTGGTATTGGAAATATCTCACCAAAAATTACATTTTTGTTGCAGGGGATGATGCCTGAAATCTTACTTGTATCTTAGTGTAGACTTCTGGTAAAAACAGTGAGCAAATCACACAAACAGGACATGATGTTTCTGGGGAACGTTCTGTATACAGAATGTGTACATGTAGCCATATTGCATTGCATTTTGTAGAAAATTACAGAGCTGCGGATTTAAAAGGAAATGTAATTTTAATAGCATAGACTTGAGAAGCAGTTGTATATGCTATATTTTTATTATTATTATTTGACATTTTATTTTTCCATGAAAGTGGAGTTGCCCTTTAATATTTTTAATGTATAGCCGATATTATTTACCTTTTGTCTCCTGATATGCTTTTCTTCCCTTGAGAGGTTATGTAAATGAGATGGGTATGACTGCTACTATTACAAATAAGGATTCAAAAATATGACTTGAACTTGCACTGCAAGTAGCCCTGCCAGTTCTGGACTAAAGAACACCCCCTTCTCAACTCCATAATATGAGGTAGAGGTACTCTGTAGTCCAGAAGAAAGAATTCAGATACTGCAAATAACACTACTTTGCATTTTAGTATAACAGAGTTGTTTGTTCTGAGGGAGATTTGAGTTCATTGGCTTTCTAGCAGGATCAACAAGTATCTGTTTGTACCTGCAGTGTTTTAGGAGACAAAACATGGAGAAATGTGTAATGCAGAGATGTACTGCTCTCTTTTTTATTTGCAGGTAAAAATGCAGAAAAAAAAATATTTATTTAGTTGCAATGTGCCTTTGCAGCTCATAACCCTCTCCCTTTCTGGAAGTATTTAAAGCAGCATTCAGAGGCGTTGGGATATCTACACACGGGAAGCTTACCTTGTTCCCCATTTGTGTGATCTTCAATTTGGAGCCCTGCCTGGTGCTACACTGTCACTAGTGAAAATGTCCCCACCAGCTTCTCCTCAAAGCACTCACTCATGGCTTTTCTTGGCAGCCTAATTTCATTGCAGTTCTCATCGGCTGTATTCCAGCTGAACCATAGTAATGAATAGGGTCACGGCATGTGTAAGCACTTTGAAAATTGTCCATTAGGGAAATTTTCACTAGAAAGGCTGTGTAGGTCTAGGCAGGGCTGCACTGTGAAGATTTCTGGAATGGGGGAGCAAGTTAACATAGCAGGCTGTACTAAGTTGGTTGAGCAATTATTTTTAGAACACATTAGCTAAGGGTGAACTTGTATTTCAAAAGGAAGCTAGTGCACAGTTTAATGAGAATTGCAAGGTATACTAAAAATTTTTCTTATCGTACATCACGGGACACAGGGCCATAGTAGTTACTATGTGGGTTATAGGCCACCATCAGGTGATGGACACTGACACGCCCTAAGACAAAAATTGCACTCCCTATATAACCCTTCCCACTGCTGGGAGTACCTCCGTTTTTTCGCAAGTGTCTAAGGTGTTGGTCACGAGTAAAGATGTGCTGAGCTGAGCTCCACTCAGTGTCTTTTTGGCCAAATTGAATGGTACCTGGGCCTCGTATCCGAAGAAACGAGGTCTTGCCTGTAATGCTTCTCTTTTTAGAGAGCTAGACCCCGGGATCCAGTACTTTTTGGTATTAAGGCCATAAAGTTTTACTGGCAGTGGTGCTATTACAGGTCCAGGGTTGTGGCTTTCCCCGAGGATCCCCAGCTCCTGAAGGTTTAACGGAACCCACCATGAAGGGTGAAGATTGGGTCTGTTGGTTTACCACATAAAACCCTGCGACGGGAAAGGTAAGTGGAGTTTTCTAAGAAATTAAAAAAAAAAAATTCTTATGAATGTCTCCTTTAATTTAGTAAATGTTGTCATGCCTGTGTGTCGCCACTGGGGGCTGTATAGAGCACTTACCATCTCATGCTTCTCAGAGAGCTCACAATGTGTCCAGGAAACAGCAGTTTTCTCTTCCGGCCTTCAGCAGACCTCCGGTAAATCTGGGGGGGTTTTACCTCCCCACCAGTCGCCCCCCTGTGCTGTTTTTTCTTCCCCTCTTCACAGAGTGAGCCATCAGCAGGGGCAAGTGTTGCAGCTGCTCTTAACACTGCAGCCCCTGTGTATATTGCTAAGGAGGTTTCTTCTTCAACCAGTTTAAGTTTGGAGCAAAAAATTGATGCTTTAATCGCATCCCAGAGTGGGACTAAGCGTAGCAGGTCCCCGTCCTTTGCTCAGGACCCTCATACTGAGGAACAAGGGGCGAGAGGTGACGGATTTCTCTCAAAGGACCAGGAAGAGGCTGATGTCTCCTCTTCCGAAGAACCTAATATGGGATCAGGTTCGTAGGAAAGGTTGTTGGTACATTTTCTCGCTGAATTGGTCCACTCCACATTTTTACTGCCAGTAACGCAGACAGTCGATGAGCCCACTTCTGGTTTGGGTCCACTAAAGCCTCCACAGTTTGTAAATGCTTTTCCTATCCATTCATGGCTAAAAAAGCTTATGTATTCTGAGTAGGAGCACCCAGATAAACTGTTTTTCCCTCCGAAAAAGTTTTTAATACTTTATCCTATTGAGGAAGAATTCTATAAGAAATGGGGGATTCCAGCAATTGACGCTGCTATATCCTCTGTAAACAAAAACCTGACTTGTCCAGTAGACAATGTTCATATGCTAAAGGATCCAACAGATAAGAAGTTGGAATTCCTTTTTAAAAACTATATTTTACTCGCATGTTCAGTTTTTCAGCCTGCGCTGGCAGCAATCAGAGTATCTCAGTCCTTAAAGGACCAGTTTATTGAGGTACTCAAGGTTATTCCTGATCAGCAGCCCCAGGATTTGGCCGGAATATCAGAAGCATTGTGTTTTATAGTAGACGTATGAAATATTCTATTCTCTAGGCCTCAGGGCTCATGCTAGGGCTGGTACATGTGCGTAGAATCCTATGGTTGAAATATTGGTCAGCCGAAGTGCCATGCAAAAAGCTCTTGGCCAGTTTCCCATTTCATGGTGTTTGATTATTTGAAGACGATCTGGATAAGTATATCCAAAGAATTTCTAATGGGAAAAGTTCCCTTTTACCGGTTAAGAAGAAGTTTAAGCATTTTTCTTTTAAACATGCTTCTTCTCCAGTGCCAGGAGCATCAGCCTTCAGGCAGTCACGACCACCATCAGGTTCAAGAGGTAAACCTCAGGGTCAGTCCCAGGGCCAAAAGAGGACCTGGGGGAGGAAACCCACAAAACAAAATGTAGCCTCTTTATGAAGGGGCACCCCTGCTCGCTCGAGTGGGGGGGAGGCTTCTACAGTTTTCAAGGGTCTGGCAGGAACAATGTCAAGACAGATGGGTGGCTTCCTCAATTTCCCTAGGTTACAAACTAGAGCTCCGAGAGTTCCCATCGCCTCGTTTTCTTAGGTCAAGCATTCCCAGAGATCCAGTGAGAAAGAAGTTTCTCTTTCTAACTTTGGATCATCTCTTATCTCAAATAGTGATATCGGTGGTCCCCTTGGAAGAGCAAGGATTAGGGTTTTATTCAAACCTTTTCACGGCTCCAAAACAAAACGGGGATGTCAGACCCATTTTAGATCTCAAAGATCTAAACCAGTTTTTGAATATCCGTTCTTTTCGCATGGAGTCAATCCGATCAGTAGTCTCCATCCTACAAGGGGAAGAATTTCTGGCGTCAATCGACATCAGTGATTCTAATCTCCATGTGCCGATTTTCCCTGCTCACCAGAAATTTCTACGCTTCGAGGTTGAAAATCTTCATTTTCAGTTTGTAGCTCTGCCGTTCAGTCTAGCTACGGTATAACGATACTAGCCTACTTAGACGATCTACTCTTGATAGATCAGTCGGTAGCCCACTTAGACCAAAGTTTGGTCACCGCAGTCAGCTACCTGGAATACCTAGGTTGGATTCTCAACCTAGAGAAATCCTCCTTAAAACCATCAAGGAGATTGCAGTACTTGGGGCTGATCATAGATACAGTTCAGAAGAAGATGTTTTTGCCCCAGGAAAGGATCAGTTCCATAAAGGAACTGCTTCAGTTGGTCAAAACAAAGAAGAATCCTTCTATTCGACTTTGCATGGAATTATTGGGAAAGATGGTGGCTTCTTTCGAGGCCGTTCCTTATGCACAGTTTCTTTCATTCAAGACAAATGCAAAACAGTATCCTCTCAACTTGGAACAGGACTGGACTGAACTGGACTTCCCAATGCGTTTATCCCCCGAAGTGCGTCAGAGCCTCAATTGGTGGTCGATATCCAAGAATCTTCCAAAAGGAAAATCCTTTCTACCAGCTACCTGGAAGGTGGTAACAACAGATGCCTGCCTTCTGGGCTGGGGAACAGTCCTGGAAGAAGTGTCTGTCCAAGGGAAATGGTCCAAATCAAAGATGACCTTGCCCATCAATATTCTAGAAATTCGGGCAGTACGCCTGGCCCTAGAGGCCTGGACGCTCAGACTACGGAATTGTCCTGTCAGGATCCAATCCGACAATGCCACAGCAGTGGCCTGTATCAATCACCAAGATGGCACGAGAAGTCGTGCGGCCCAGAGAGAGGTGAATCATATTCTATCTTGGGCAGAAAACAACATTCCTTGCCTATCAGCAATTTTCATTCCAGGGATAGAGAATTGGCAGGCGGACTACTTGAGTCGCCAACAATTGTTCCCGGGAGAATGGTCCCTTCACCCAGACATCTTCCTGTCAATATGTCAAAGATGGGGAGTTCCGGACGTGGATCTGTTTGCGTCCAGATTCAACAAGATCGACAACTTTGTGTCAAGGGCAAGGGATCTGATGGCATACGAACAGATGCCTTGGTTTTTCCATGGGATCAGTTCTCCTGTTCTCTCCTGTTCTGTTCTGCTGCTTCCGCGCCTTCTTCGCAGGATCAAGCAAGAAGGGAAGGAGGTGATTCTTGTGGCCCAGGAGATTTTGGTTTGCCGAGATCGTAAAGATGGTGGTAGGGGACCCTTGGACCCTACTACTGTGGCCAGACCTTCTCTCGCAAGATCTGGTATTCCATATTACCTTTACAAATGCTAAATTTAATGGTTTGGCTATTGAGATCCACATTCTGAAAGACCGTGGGCTGTCAGCTTCAGTAGTTTCTACTTTGGTTAATGTTAGGAAGCCGGCCTCCAGAGTCATATACTATAGAGTCTGGAAGGCATATGTCTCCTGGTTTGAATCCAGGGGTTGGCACCCCAGGAAATATGTCATAGGGAGGATCCTTGAATTCCTACAGATGGGATTAGAAATGTAGCTGGCCTTGAGTACTATCAAAGGCCAGGTGTCGGCCTTATCGGCGTTGTTTCAACGACCACTTGCTTCACACTCTCTGATTCTTAACTTTATTCAGGGGGTAACGCAGATTAATCCTCCAGTTAGGTCACCCCTGAACCCTTGGGACTTAAATTTTAGTCCTGTTGGCATTACAAAAACAGCTTTTTGAGCCAATACGAGATATTCCCTTGGTCCTCTTGACGAGGAAAATAATTTTCTTGGTTGCCATATCTTCTGCAAGAAGAGAATCAGAGTTGGCTGCTCTTTCTTGTAAAGAGCCATATTTGATTATTCATAAGGATAAGGTTGTATTGCAGCCTCATCCTAAATTCCTACCGAAGGTAGTGTCAGGTTTTCATCTAAACCAGGATATTGTTCTGCCTTCATTTTTTCCAGAACCTCGTTCTGTGGAGGAGAGGTCATTACATTCTCTTGATGTGGTGAGAGCGGTCAAGGTCTATTTGAAAGTGACCACTCAGATTCGTAAAACAGATGTTTTGTTTGTGTTGCCAGATGGTCCAAAAGAGGACAGGCAGCGTCGAAATCTACTATTTCTAAATGGACCCGTTAAGTGATTGTTCAAGCTTATGGTTTAAAGAGGAAAATTCCTCCTTTTCATATTAAAGCGCACTCCACCAGGGCTGTTAGTGCTTCTTGAGCAGTGCATCACCAAGCCTCCATGGCTCAGATCTGCAAGGCTGCAACTTGGTCTTCAGTCCATACATTTACAGGATTCTATCAAGTAGATGTAAAAGGTCATGAGGCTATCGCCTTTGGGTGCAGTGTACTGCAGGCTGCAGTATGAGTCCTCTAGTCTCTTGGTGCCCTACTTTTGTTGTGTCTCCCTCCCTTCAGTTGGCTTTGCTATGGGACATCCCACATAGTAACTACTATGACTCTGTGATGTACGATAAGAATATAGGATTTTTATAACCGCTTACCTGTAAAATCCTTTTCTCTGAAGTACATCACGGAACAGAGAGGTCCCTCCCTTCTTGGTATACACGTGTATTGCTTTGCTACAAAACTGAGGTACTCCCAGCAGTGGGAGAGATTATATAGGGAGTGCACTTTTTTGTCTTAGGGCGTGCCAGTGTCCATCACCTTAAGGTGGCCTATAACCCACATAGTAACTACTATTGCTCTGTGTCCCGTGATGCACTTCTAAGAAAAGGATTTTACAGGTAAGCTGTTATAAAAAATCCTATTTTTATATGATTTTTACATTTTGCTTGATTCATATGCCATTTGTATGATTGTTTTGGATTGATCAACAGGATTTATCTGTAGAAAATCCTAGCTCCCAGTTGTTCCCTTGCATTGACTTAATGCAGTTGGAATATCTTGTACCTTTCCGTGGTACTGTGTTCACTCTGAAAATTGATGCCACTGACAGTACTGTGTCTGACTCACTTGACTATTGATTATCATCTGTTTTCTAGCAAAAACCCATCTATATGGTCCTTTGTTGACACTTCAGTATCTTTCTGACAGCTTACAGGTCTAAGGTTACTTGGTAAAGACTTTTGATACATTTTAACTACTTGAGTATCAGCCTGTATTACCCCTTCATTACAGGACATTTTTCAGTGCTGCGATAGTTGGACTTACAATTGCTCAGTGGTACTCATGTTTCCCTGATCGCTTAAAAAAATAAAAATGCCAGGACAGTAAAGAACCCCAAAATGACCCCTTTTTCAAAAGTAGATACTCCAAGGTGATCTAATTTTTTGCCAATATTTTTGGAAATTAAGAAACATGCTGGTATTGAGGTGAATAAAAAATGGCGTGTGATAATGGGTGCGCTAGATAAAGCACAGTACTGCCCATATACAGAGAGAGGTTGTAAAGGATTTAATGTACAGGTTGCATACAGTGGGTGGAACGTGATAAAATGGGTTATTATGCAGGATAATGGTGGTAAAAAGTTAATTTACAAGTCAATGAAGATGCAGGCTTGTGAGCAGATATATAGGAGAGGAAGGTGGATAAAGGGTTAAAAAAAGAAAGTTACTTGAACTTGATACTGCCATGTTATGTTTTTTGCTCTGGAACTAGTGAATGATTTATACATTTATTATTTCCTCAGTGTTTGTGAACCAAGCTGTCTAAACATGGCTTATTAAACAGGCATTAACAAGCAAACTGTCACCCAGCAGTTATTTCTGCAGTGGCATCTTTTAAATGCCACTGCAGAAATAAGTGTCCACCACTATAGCATTCCTATATCCACGGCAGTAGGCAAGTGGTTAAATATAGGTGTCTCGACCTTGCAGAGCTCAGCTCTTTCAGGACAGGAATTGATCCCCTATATAACCCCTCCCATACAGGAAGTACTTCAGTTTTTTACAAGTGTCTGCAAGGTGGATGGCATGGATGTTTGAGCTCTCTGAGCTTCAGGTCTCTAGTCCCACAACTTATTCTTAAATGAATCAAGGGATTGACCGATCTGATCCATTTGGCACAAGCTCTATATGCTTAGACAAATGGTACCCGAGCCTTGCAAAGAAGACTCAAGATCCTGCAAGGCTTTGCCTGTAATGCGGTCTCCGGGCGCTGGACCCTGCGAAGTGGAATCCTGGACACCACAGCGCTAAGGCATTCCTGCAGGGTGCTGTACAGGTCCAAGGGAGTGGACCCTAAACATGAAAAGGATACCCAGTCCCTGTAGGTCCTCAAGTCACAGGAACCCGCTGTGATGGGTAAAGTTTGAGCTCTCAGTTTACTAAGCTGCCCTGCGCCTGGACGGGTAAGTGAAACACCTTAAATTATTGTGGGGTGTCCCAGTGATTGTAACAATCAGTCAAGCTAGCTAGAGGCTGGACACCTGTGTGTGGTGACCAGACGGGGGAGTTTTGGCCTAGGCTGTGGGTGTTTGCAATGTGTACCTTTTTTGCTTGCTTCTGGCTGTTTTTTACCTGTATGATGGTGCACAACGGTGCTCCGTTTCGCCTTGGTTCACCATGGTGCATTCACGAAAGTGCCGATCTGCTTAGCAGTTTGTTTAGCGGCCAAGGGCAAGCTGCAAGGCCAGGGCTAGAAAAAGCCCTGGGTCCAAAACTCTTCTAAACCTAGCACCAAGCCCTCCTTTTGAGGGGACGCCCCCACTCTATCGGATGGGAGGAAAGCTGCTGCACTTTGGGGACATTTGGAGAACAATAGTTCAGGACGAGTGGGTCACCTCAACTATATCCCGCGGTTACAAGCTGGAGTTGCTGGGGGATTCCCCTCAGAGGTTTCTAAGATCCAGAGTTCCCTCGCATCCTCCAAAAAGAAACTTATTGCTTTAGGCACTACATCCTTTAGTGCATCAAGGAGTGATTTTAGAGGTTCCTGTATCCAAAAAAGGCACGGGGCTTTACTCAAACCTGTTTACAGTTTAAAAACCAAACACGGACACAAGGCCCATTTTGAACCTAAGATCCCTGAACCAGTATCTACTGATCCAGTCCTTTCGGATGGAGTCTGTCCGCTCAGTAGTAGCCTCACTCCAGATGGGATACTTTCTAGCCTCTATCGATATAAAAGGTGCGTATTTACATCTTTCAGCCTCATCAGAGGTTCCTGTGATTTACAGTAGAGGAACGCCATTTTCAGTTTGTGGCTCTACCCTTCAGGCTTTCTACAGCTCCCTGGGTGTTCACAAAGTCCTAGCACCAGTACTGGGTCTTTTAAGGACCCAAGGGATCTTGGTGCTCGGGTATCTGGATCACCCCCTGCTCTGAGATCATTCACTACAGGCTCTAGAACAGAGCATAATATGCAGTGTGGTATTTGGAAAGCTTAGGCTGGATCATAAATCCTGAAAGTCAATCTTGAGGCCAGCTCAAAGTTTAAAGTATTTAGGTCTGATCCTAGATACGGTCCAAGCAAGGGTATTTTTGCCAAGGATCTGTGTCCTGAAGGATCCGGTGCGTCAGATAACTCTCCTTTCGGCTCTGTATGAGTCTTCTAGGGAGGATGGTGTCCTCCTTCGAGGCAGTGCCCTATGCCCAGTACCAGGTCTTTACAACAAGACATCTTGTTGGCTTGGAACAGAAGAGGACAAGCCCTGTATTATCCAATTTATCTTATCCCCTTGGCTGCGCTTAAGCCTAAACTGGTGGTTGCAGGATCAGAACCTGCGAAAGGGAAAATCCTTCCTCCCGGTCACTTAGAGAGTACTGACTGCCAGTCTCTCAGGCTGGGGAGTGACCCTAGTATATATATATATATATATATATATATATATATATATATATATATATATACACACACTGTGCTGTGAAAAATTATTTGCCCCCTTCCTGATTTTTGTTTTGCATATTTCTCACACTTAAATCATTCAGATCATCAAACAAATTTTAATATTACAAAAAGATAAAGTAAATCTAAGATGCAGTTTTTAAATTATTATTCAATTTATTAAGGGAAAAAAGCTGTTCAAACCTGCCTGGCCCTATGTGGAAAAAGTAATTGCCCCTGCCATGCTGAATCATAAATGAACTGTGATTAACCACAATTTCTTGGAAAGCGGAGTTAAATTTCACTTGCCACACCCAGGCCTGATTACTGCCTGTTGAATCAAGAAATCACATAAATATAAACTGTCTGACAAAGTGAAGCACGCTAACAGAACACAAAAAGCCACACATGCCGCAATCTAAAAAAAATTCAAGAACAGATAAGAAACAAATGAATGTACATGTATCAGTCTAGGAAGGGTTTCAAAGCCATTTCTAAGGCTTTGGAACTCCAGTGTACCACAGGGAGAGCCATTATCCACAAATGGAGATAAATTGGAACAGTGGTGAAATTCCCAGGAGTGGCCGGCCTACAAAAATTATTCTGAGAGCACGACGATGGCTCATCCAGGAGGTCATAAAAGAACCCAGAACAACATCTGAAGAACTGCAGAGCTCACTTGCTTCAGGTAAGATCAGTGTTCATGATTCAACAATAAGAAAGAGACTGGGCAGAAATGGCATCCATGGAAGAGTTCCAAGGCCAAAGCCACTGCTGACCAAAAATAACACACAGGCTCATCTCACATTTACCAAAAAATATCTTGATTATCCCCAAGACTTTTAGGCAAATATTCTTTGGACTGATGAGACAAAAATGTAATTTTCTTTATCGTACATCATGGTACACAGAGCACCATAATCACTATGTGAGGTATATAGGCACCTTCAGGTGATGGACGCTGGCATATCCAAAACAGGAAGTTCACTCCCTATATAACCCCTCCTCCTACCAGGAGTACCTCAGTTTTTTCGCCAGTGTCTAAGGTGTTGGAGTGAAGATGTGCTCTGAGGAGCTCCAGGAGGGATCCATGCTGGATTTAAATAACCTCCACAGACTGGATCCATCCAAAGTGCCACTGAGGCTAAGATGGATGGTACCCGGGCCTTGTATATGAAGCACAAGGTTTTGCCTGTAACGACACTCTTTGCAGGGCTGGACCCCAGGACCCAGGGCTTTTTGGTCATACTCACATTACCTAAAGTTTTTCCTGAGGGGTGCGATACAGGTCCAAGGGAGTGGAACCCCGAAAAAAAGTGACCCGGTCCTTGAAGGTTTGCTAAACGCAGTACGCCATGATGGGTGAAGTTAAAAATGTGCGCTTGTAAGACCGCTGCACAAATACGGTGTGACATAAAGTATTGCAATGACCGACATTTTATTTTCTAGGGTGTTAGAAAAAATATATATATATAATGCTTGGAAGTTCTAAGTAATTTTCTAGCAAAAAAAAAAAAAAAAATTTAACTTGTAAACGCCAAAGCTCAGAAAGAGCTATCCCAAAAGAAAAAAAATGGTTTGCTAGAACTGCTTATAAAGTGTGATCTGGAGTTTGGCTTCAATTTTTTAGTGTATCTAAATCTGCTAGTACATCTAACACACACACACACACACACACACACACACACACACACACACACACACACACACACACACACACACACACACACACACACACACACACACACAC
The DNA here is from genome assembly GCF_042186555.1 of Aquarana catesbeiana. NCBI lineage: Eukaryota > Metazoa > Chordata > Amphibia > Anura > Ranidae > Aquarana > Aquarana catesbeiana. The sequence goes on along the minus strand of NC_133325.1, from coordinate 218,484,682 downwards.
ACACACACACACACACACACACACACACACACACACACCCAGACTGACAATGCTTCTGTCCAAATGTGTTCCATGTGCTCTTTCATCCAGAGTGGGGGCACTCTAATACAGAAGGTGTGTTACCGGATCACCAGGTGAAAACAGAGGGAAAAAAGCCTAAAAGAAAAATGAAAGCAGCCAACTTGTCTAATGATTAGTAAGCTGCAATATATTCAATTTTTGGTTTTGGGCTTAATACTGCTTTAAAGCGATGCATGAATGTTATACTTTCTGCAAGTTTGTCCTTGTAGATGGTGCTATGGTACTAAGTTTTTAAGTTTAGTATAAGTTCATGCAGTCATCTGTATATTATAAATGAAATGGCTTTCCATTGACCGGAGAAGCTCAGGAATTGAGTCATTTCATTGTGTATTGTTTTCTTAATTATTGCTTTAGTAGTTTCCTAATGTGTGATTATGTTCAGGTCTTTGCTCTGTAAGTCCCTAAAAGTGACAGCTCATGGAATAATTGTTCTCCCAGCACCTTGATTTATGGGTTCATTGTTTTTTTTTTTTTTGCTGTTACCTTAGCAACCAGCACACATCTTTCATACTTATTTTCTAAGCATCCACAATATGCTTTACTGAAGCATATCAATTAAAGTACCACAAAGGAGCGTTTTCAGACAGTAACTCTAAATTTTAAGAGTTGACTTTTATTTCTCAACTTCAAGCTTTTTTCCCCCTTTCTTATGAAACTGAAATGCAGGAAAATAATATAAACGACAATCAAACACATCAACAGACCACAAGGTAAATGGATCATAAAATTAAATTGTTGCTTCAAAAGATATACTTCAGCATTTTTGCAAGATGCATCATTTTAAATACAGTGTTTCTTTCAGAAGACAGATTTCTGGTACTGACTACTTTCTTGTCAACTATACAATAATGTGGCAATCACAAAATTGTACTTTCGTGGTATAAAGCATGTATGCTTAAAGGATAAAAGCTTGAAATGCATACTAAAAAAATAAATTAAATGTTTATCAAAAGGCACTTTTTTTTCTTGTTTTTTAAGTTTTTATGTTGTGAGCCTACCTTACACTGCAAAAAATGGAATGCTATGTTCATAGCATATTCAAAGCTATTATGATTTTTATAGAATACATCAAGTTTTGAGCTAAAGAACTTCTGACTGCTAAATGGGTTTCTTTAGTATGGAATATTTGCCAAACACACAGTATTGTGTTAAAAGCAGCATTTAGACTCTTGCATAGTTCTTTGCTTAAAGTGGTATTAAACCCAAAACCAAAAATGTAATATATTGCAGCCCACCTATTATTACTTGTGGTGGATGTATTAGTTTTCGTTTTTTTGTTTTTTGTTTTTGTTTTTTTACTCTGTTTTCACCTGATGATCAGGCCAGTAACACATCTCCTGTATTAGAGCACCTCCACCCTGGATGAAGGAGCATAAGGGGCACATTTTGATGGCAGCATTGTTAATCTAGGTGGAGGGGAGTGAGGTGCAGTGTCAGGTTTAGATATGACAAATACTAACAAATTGTCATTGGATACATTAACAAAAGCAGTTACAGCAACAGTTTTTTTTTCCTTTTGGGCCAGGAAGCCTGTTCAAAGCATTGACAGTCTGACAGAAGCTGTGGCTGTTTGCATCTATCTGCACATCCAGCGGTTACTTGTAGTTAGGGTCTGATGATTAAGGTAATCTTTTGGTGCCCAGGGTCGCTCATCCATTCCTAACCAAAGGCAACCACTGGATGTGTTTAAATATGTGTATAGCTGTGGCTCCTTTCTCCCTGTCATTGCTTTGCACAGGTTTACTGACCACAGCTGTTTACATACACCTGCAAGTCCAGCCATAATAATTTGTTGCATGCTTTTAATAGGCCATGTGAATGTAGACTAAACGTAACCTTATTTTTGAAGGTGCAAGTACCCAGACCTATTTTTTCTTTACTACATTAACACTAGTTTACTGTGACTACACCAGGGATGCAGAAACACTGTGCTAGTATATACACTATATTATCAAAAATATTGGGACACCTGCCTTTACACCAGTGGTTCTCAACCCTGTCCTCAGGACCCACTAACAGGCCAAATTTTAAGTATTACCTTGCGGAGATTCTGACTAGAATACTGCAATCGCTGAGCAGCAAATGATATCACCTGTGATGTATTTCAGTTATCTTGCACACCTGGCCTGTTAGTGGGCCCTGAGGACAGGACTGCTTTACATGCACATGAACTTTAATGGTGTCTTAGGGCCCTTTCACACTGGGGAGGAGGTGGCGTCAACGGTAAAACGCTGCTATTATTAGTGGCGGTTTACCGTCGGTATTCGGTCGCTAGCGGGGCAGTGTAACCCCCCCCCTGCTAGCGGCTGAGAAAGGGTTAAAAACCACCGCAAAGCGCCTCTGCAGAGGCAGTATAGCCGCGCCGTCCCATTGATTTCAATGGGCAGGAGCGGTATGCACTTCCCTCTTTCACCGCTCCGAAGATGCTGCTAGCAGGACTTTTTTTCCCGTCCTGCTAGCACACCGGCTCCAGTGTGAAAGCCCTCGGGGCTTTCACACTGGATACAAAGCAGCGGCATTTTCGAGTCGGTTTGCAGACGCTATTATTAGCGCAATAGCGCCTGCAAACTGCCCCAGTGTGAAAGGGCTCTTAGACCGTAAGGTTCAATATTGAGTTGGCCCAACCTTTGCAGCTATAACCACTTCAACTCTTCTGGTAAGGCTGTCCACAAAGTTTAGGAGTGTGTCTATGGGAATGTTTGACCATTCTTCCAGAAGTGCATTTGTGAGTTCAGGCACTGATGTGGATGAGAAGGCCTGGCTCGCAGTCTCTGCTGTAATTTATCCAAAAGGTGTTCTATCAGGTTGAGGTCAGGACTCTGTAGAGGCCAGTCAAGTTCCTCGACCCCAAACTCACTCATCCATGTCTTTATGGACATACTCCCAAACCTTGTGGGTAGCCTTCCCAGAAGAGTTGAAGCTGTTATATAGTGCCTTGAAAAAGTATTCATACCCCTTGAAATTCATGTTACAACCAAAAACGTAAATGTATTTTCTTGGGATCTTTTTTATAGAACAACACAAAGTGGCACATAATTGTGAAGTGGAATGAAAATGATAAATGGTTTTTTAAATTTTTTACAAATAAATATCTGAAAAGTGTGGCCTGCATCTGTATTCAGCCCCCCCGAGTCAATACTTTGTAGAACCACCTTTAGCTGCAATTACAGCTGCAAGTCTTTTTGAGTATGTCCATATACCAGCTTTGCACATTTAGAATGTGACATTTTTGCCCATTCTAATTTGCAAAATAGCTCAAGCTCTGTCAGATTGGATGTAGAGCGTCTGTCAACAGCAATTTTCAAGTCTTGCCACAAATTCTCAGTTGGACATAGGTCTGGACTTTGACTGGGCCATTCTAACACATGAATATGATTTGATCTAAACCATTCCATTGTAGCTCTGGCTGTATGTTCAGGGTCGTTGTCCTGCTGGAAGGTGAACCTCTGCCCCAGTCATGTCTTTTTGCAGACTCTAAGGTGTTCTTCTAAGATTGCCCTGTATTTGGCTCCATCCATCTTCCCATCAACTCTGACCAGCTCAGGGCCGGTGCAAGGATTTTTGACACCCTAGGCGAAACCTCATTTTGCCGCCCCCTGACTCCACCCCCTTTGCCAGTGTTAAATTGTTTGATTCAACCCTTTAATTGCTACATCTGCAAGACAGCTCGTTCTTTTGAAAAACAACAGACTTACTAGTAGGATCACCAGGTGAATATAAAAGAGAAGACCTAAAAACAAAACTAATGCAGCCACCCATCTAAGAATTGTTAAGCTGCAGTATAATAAATATTTTGCTTTGCTTTAATACCACTTTAAGTGGATAAAGTTAATCAAGTAATTTTGTTATACATCAATGTATAGGCAGATGATGGGAAGGAAGGAGTTTAAACAGGAGATAAACAGACTGGAGTAAAGCTACTTCCAGTGCTGGCAAGGAGAGAGAGAGGGGGCAGAGAGAGAAAAATAGAGAGCAAGGGGGGTCAGAGAGAGAGAGGTCAGGGAGAAAGAGAGCTAGGGAGAGAGAAAGAGAGAGGTCAGGGGGAGAGAGACTGAGGTCAGAGGAGAGGGAGATCAGGGAGAGAGAGGGAGGTCAGGGAGAAAGAGAGAGAAGGGAGCAGGCTCTTGTCAGTGAAAGTGCTCACTCACTTGGAATGGTCCCCAGGGGCTCACTGGTTCATTCAGCAGTTTTTCAGTGTCGCTGTTGGCTGCTTGTTTTTAATCTTCCCGCCCACCTCCCCTTCACAGACGGAGCACACAGGAGGGACGGACTCGGGAGAAGTGTGAAGCTGCTCGGAGCAGACATGCTGGAGGTGGATTGGACGGAGCACACAGGAGGGGCGGGCCACAGGAGAAGTGTGTAGCTGATGTGACCTCATGATCTCAGAGCGGAGAGCGCCCTGCTGGGGGGGGGGCTGGGTGGTTGCTGGACACAAGATGTCAGAGTGGAGAGCCGCTGCTTGGCACATGTCAGAGCAGCTGCCTGGTGGATAGTTGAAACTTGCAAGCTCTGTGGACAGTGCAGGAGTAGAATAACCAGCGGCCGGGCGCCCTAGGCGGTTGCCTAGTCTGCCTAGTGCTAGCATTGGCCTTGGACCAGCTTCCCTGTCCCTGCTGAAGAAAAGCATCCCCACAACATGATGCTGCCACCACCATGTTCCACGGTGGGGATGGTGTGTTCAGGCTGATGTGCAGTGTTAGTTTTCCGCCACACATAGCGTTTTGCCAGTATACCTATTACTTTTCTATATGTGTTTTTGTTTGGCCCATAGATGTTTGCCAGTGAGCACTTTGAGCCGTTAATTTTACCTTTTAAGAAGAGAAACCGACCCTCAGGGTCGGCCAGTCCCTCCTCCAGCTCAAACCTGACCTCCTTGGCAAACCCTATGGCCACTCCTCTTGCCCCTTTAATAGGTGAATCACCGTAGTACCATACTGGGAAATCTCTAGAGTAGATTTTTTGATTCTTACTAGCGCTTAAATGTGTCTCTTGAAGCATTGCCACCTCAGCTTTCAGAAACTTCAGTGCACATAAGATATTAGCACGTTTTACGTGGGAATTCAAGCCCCTGACGTTATAAGAGATAATTTTTAAGCTAGACATCCTCACTTACTCTCGTTTATGTTCTTCTTTGTGTGATACAAACTCATGACTCAGTTTAGTTGATATACCCCTCCCTTTCCCCTCCACCCCCCTCCCTTTCCCCTCCACCCCCCTCCCTTTCCCCTCCATCCCCCTCCCTTCCCCCCCACTCCCCCCATCGCTCCCACCCCCACCTCACCCCCCATAGCCCATCCCCCTTCCCCCCTTCCCTTTCCCCATGCATTTGGGGGAAAGACGGGCCTCCCATGTGCCCAATACGAAACCGTGGCCCTCCAACTCCGCCCGGCCAATCGGTTGTCCCCCCAGAGGTTGAGCTCGGGGTGGGGTCAGATCAGGACCGAAAGCTTCCCACTGGAATGGAGATTTACCTGTCCCAATCGTCCCTCCCGCACACCCCCCACCCACCCCCCAATACCCAATTTAATTTCCGCATTAAATTATTGTTACATTGTAGTAGCATGTGCAGATATGGCAAAAAAAAAGCAGTCCCGTGTGAGGAAAATTCCATGTAGCTTTTAGAAATATCCTTTAAGTCACTTACCCTTCTTTCCAGATTAAGGCAGACCAAAATCTTACCCACTACGCAACACCTGCACTTCTCCTATTGAGCTCCTGGGGCTTTCACCTGTTCCTTGCGTCCTTGGATCACCCTTCCAGCTTCTGTAGCTCTCTGTCCTCGGCTCCTAGCAGACGGTCACCTCCAACTCTGCTACGTGCAGATTCATGCTTGTTCTCCTCTCCCCGCTTACAAGCAACGGCACACGTTGGGGAAGGCTCGGCGTTCCCGACCGAGCTTCCAACCGTAGCGGCCGCTTACAGCTGCGGGCTCGGGCACACCGTTACCACCGCCTCCTCCCTCCACGACCGAACCCCAGGGCTGAGATGCTGAGTGAAGGGATGGCGGGGACCGAGAGCGGCGCTCCGGGGGGGGATGGCAGAGGGCTAGCGTGCATTACAGCTGGAGGGACGCCGAGCATCCCAGGCTCAGCAACGGCAGCACGACCTCGCCCACATCCGGCTCCTCCCTGAAGTAACATTTTGGTCTCATCTGACCAGAGCACCTTCTTCCACATTTGCTGTGTCCCCCACATGGCTTCTCGCAAACTGCAAATGGGACTTCTTATGGCTTTCATTCAACAATGGCTTTCTTCTTGCCACTCTTCCATAAAGGACAGATTTGTGGAGTGCATGACTAATAGTTGTCCTGTGGACAGATTCTCTCACCTGAGCTGTGGATCTCTGCAGCTCCTCTAGAGCAGGGTTTCTCAACTCCAGTCCTCAAGGTGCCCCAAAAGGTCATGTTTTCAGGATTTTCCTCAGATGAAACGGGTGTGGTAATTACTAAGGCAATGAAATGGATCAAATCACCTGTGCAAAATAATGGAAAGCCTGAAAACATGACCTGTTGGGGTGCCTTGAGGACTGGAGTTGAGAAACACTGCTCTAGAGTTACCATGGGCCTCTTGGCTGCTCTGATTAATGCTCTCCTATTGCCCAGCCTGTCAGTTTAGGTGGACGGCCTTGTCTTGGTAGGTTTGCACTTGTGCCATTCTCTTACTATTTTCGGATGATGGATTGAACAGTGCTCCATGAGATGTTCAAAGCCTGGGATATTTTTTTATAACCTAACCCTGCTTTAAACTTCTCCACAACTTTATCCCTGACCTGTCTGATGTGTTCCTTGGCCTTTATGATGCTGTTTGTTCTCTAAGGTTCTCTAACAAACCTCTGAGGGCTTCACAGAACAGCTGTATTCATATTGAGATTTAATTACACACGATGGACTCTATTTACTAATTAGGTGACTTTTGTAGGAAATTGGTTGCACTAGATTTTAGTTAGCAGTATCAGAGTAAAGGGGGCTGAATACAAATGCATGCCATACTTTTCAGATATTTATTTGTTAAAAAAATTTTAAAACCATTTATCATTTTCCTTCCACCTCACAATTATGTGTTGGTCTATCACATTACAATCCCTATAAAATAAATTTTTCGTTGTAACATGACAAAATGTGCAAAATTTCAAGGTATGAATACTTTTTCAAGGCACTGTAGCTGCAAAGGGTGGGCCAACTCAATATTGAACCCTACAAACGAAGACTGGGAAGCCAATAAAGTTCATGTGTGTGTAAAGGCAGGTGTCCCGATACTTTTGGTAATATAGTGTATGTATGTGTGTATATATATACAGTATATATCCGAGCTGCATGATTAATCGTTAAAAAATCGTGATCTTGATTCAACCCCCCTCACGATCTTAATCCGACATTTCCACGATTCTATGTAAACAGTGCAGTGCCGTTCTCTGCTCACTCACAGCTGTAAAAAAAAAAAAAGCCTCCAGCAAATACAGTATTTATCAACATTGCAAGATAACAATAAACATTGTATCATTTGGTTCTTTTAGATCAAAGGGAGGAAATTTGGTCTGTAAACAAGGTCAGTTTAACCCATTAAAGACTAAGCCTTTTTCTGACACTTGTTTCTTACAAGTTAAAAATCAGTATTTTTTGCTAGAAAATTACTTCGAACCCCCCAAACATTATATATTTTTTTATAGCAGAAACCCTAGAAAATAAGATGTCAGTTGTAATATTTTATGTCACACTGTATTTGCGCTGCTGTCTTTCAACCCCATTTTTATGAGAGAAAAATGCACTTCAATGAATTAAAAAAAAAAATAAACAGTAAAGTTAGCCCAAATGTATTTGTTTAATTTGTATTATGCTTTCCAACCCAACTTTTGAGAAGGCGCTGGGTGAACTGTTAGAAATTAGAGACTTACAGGGAATTGTAGGGTCTCGTGTTAACTGGTTTTGAGCTGGCAAAAAACTGCATCTATGCTCCCTGGTCAGAGCTCTAATAGTATTAATTATGAAACAAAGATTTGGAGACAAAGTGAATTTTATATATATATATATATATATATATATATATATATATATATATATTTATTCTTTAGGCATTTTTCTGTTTATCCACAAAAATGTACAAACAATGCCTACTATTTATTGATTCCTTCTTGTCAATATGTTTTGTAGTGTTGTTCTTAGATGTTTTCTTCATAGTTAGGTAGAACAGAATATATCTTTATTTTTTTCTAAGCAATACTTTAACACCTTATTCTTTTTGGTGAAGTTTCTTTAAAGCGGACCTTCAGTCATTTTTTTCAACTTTCCATCTATTAAATCTTCTGCCCTTTTTCTTTTAACGTTGGACAGTAAAACATTTTTTTTTTTTCTGCCAGTAAATACCTTATACAGCCCACTTCCTATTCATTGTCTGGTCATTAGCATAGGCTTATGACATCATGCACAGCTCTCTCTCTCTCTCTCTCTCTCTCTCTCTCTCTCTCTCTCTCTCTCTCTCTCTCTTTTGTGAGAGTTTGCCAGGAAGGGAGGAGGGATGAGTCATAAGAGGGCCAATGAAAGCTGCAGAGATGGAGGTGTGCCTCTGTGTAAATCCAGGAAGTGAACAGGCAGCAGCTTCAGCTGCCAACAGTTAAAATGGCTGCAACCAGACTTAGTTGAGGAAGATTTCTGCCGCATATTTGCAAGTACAGAATCACAGTATATATATACAATTATAAGCAAATTGTTTGTAGGGAAACTTCAAAATGGCAAAGATGTTTTTATTACAAATTATGTAAGCAGGCTGCAGTTCCTCTTTAATCCAAACTTGATCCTCCACCAGCTTCTTTTTAATAATACCATTTTCTCCACAGTTTTGACGTGGCATTATTAAACACAGAAATGAGTTATTAATAGTAATAATCTTTACCTATCTGGTTGTATATCAGTTATGCTTGTGCAGTGTATTAAAGTAAACAGCTCAGAAATCTCTAAGGCAGCCCATAGATGTTTCTTTTTTCTTTTTTTCTTTTTTTTTGTTCAAACAGCGCGTTGAATGAAAGAAAAAAAAAAAACTTGATTCCCTTGGATTAAGTGGAAATTTTGTAACAGGACGGTTTCACAGACGTCGATCTGTTGATCGACTTCTGTAAAACCTCCCTGGCCATACGTAGATCGAAATCCGGCTAGTCCCCACTGAACCAGCCTGAAGTTCAATCTATGTATGGCCAACTTAAGGCTTCATTCAAATACAATAAGCTAATATAATACGATTTCCTTAGCTTTTAATAACATAATTGAAGTAAGCAGCAAATGTTTTTTTCACTGTAGTTTTTGTTTTCTGATCATGTGCTTTACTTGTGGATCAGTTGACTTGCTTTTACCTTAAAGCAGTAAGATTCAAAATACGTCTGATTGCTTCCATGCACAATGTAGATATAAGCATTGGGGTTGATTTACTAAAACTGGAGAGTGCAAAATCTGGTGCAGCTGTGTATGGTAGCCAATCAGATTCTACCTTCAGCTTGTTTGATTTGGCTTTGACAATAAAACCTAAAAGCTGATTTCTTTTTATGCAGAGCTGCACTCTCCAGCTTCAACCCCAATTGTGTTTAGAAGCATGAAGTTTGTTAACCTTGAATTTCACAATGTTTATCATTACACTTACATTACTACACTGACAATTGGGAATAGGAACAATTGGTACAATGAATGCTTCTACAGAGCCTGTTTCATTACAAAACAATAGATGAGGAATAATATTTACTATCCCAATAGGTAAGTATTATAAGGTGACAATTTGCTGTTTATGTTGCAGATAAAAAAAAATCTCTGCCTATAGGTCTGAATTATTGGTTAACTATTTTAAAGATATGCTGTTTAGTTACCCACCAGGTCTTTAATTCTCTCTTTAGTGCCCCAGTGGGAGATTCCCCAACACCTCTGGTGCAGCTATGCCATTCCTGAATTTTTGTATTTATTACTATGGTGTTCAGGGGATAACAGACCTGTGTGGCCGCCCAGAGCAAGGCTCATGCGGTACATTGTGTAAAAAAGTTGCTGCATAACTGGCTAAGAATAAATAGGTTGGCTTAAAGCACGCTAATAAATAATAATAAAGCACTTAAATACACGCTAGCACAACCACAAGTAGCATTAATGCAAAACACTAAAACGCTATGGTCTGTAAGCGATCCTATGTCACCAAAAAATTCAACTACTGTAAAGCAACGTTGAGTGTGTAGGGGTGCTCTAATTTACAAGGAAGCGGAGTTCTTCTTTAAAACTCTTTAAAATGCAATGGGGTTGTGAATTTTTGTGCTGAATATTTGTGTTGAATAGTAAATATATTCTAGTTTAAAACTCCCAAGACTGAGAGTAATTACCATGTCACTGCTGCTGGACGGAGCTCAAAGTCGGCACTCCCTTAGTTGAAGCCTTTGTAATGTCTGCTCAAATAGTGCCATGTGTCTTTTATTACTGCATGCTACTTCTTCCCTCTGAATTAGCACTCCTTGGTTCTTTATACTTAATGATTAATGTCTTCTGTACAGATATAACTGGGGAAAAAATACAACATGTTGCGTAATAATTCATTGCAGCCCAGAGGCTTAAACAGGACCCTAGGAGACTATTTGTTTTAATTTTTTATTTGGTTTTCCAACAGTGTTAATGCATTTAAAATTGATGAAAAATAACTCACCTTTACAGTACGGCTTTCAGCAAAGGAGAGAAAAGGAACCAATATTTAAACTGATTTTCCTGGGTAGTTTCTATTGCAAAGTGAGTCAGAAAATATAAATACAGGGTGACACTTCTGATAGAAATATTTTATTAGTGCCCCTATTATGTACTTGGTTAAGAAGTAGATATATGTAATTAGAGAAGAATGTCTGTTACTATAAAGTCAATAATTTTTAGATATACAGTTCTGTTTACCCTATCATCCTAGAAGCAGTCAAATTACTATTTATTTTTCTCCTCATTTTTCCTGGTGAATTTGTTCGGGGAGTGTTGGGTAGTGCTTAATTACTATGCAAATATACTATTACTAATTTATGTCTCATTTATTCCTAGCAGCCTATCACTTTTCTAAATGTATCCGCACAAGCATGGCATGCATAGCAAATTAGCATAAATGTAGTTTTGCTGCATTTAGACCATTTTTTAAAACATTAACACATGCCTCGTAGAAATGGGTGTTCCAAAAACATTCTATTTGGTTACAAATTAAAAACATAATCTAGTAAAGTTTATTATATATTCACTGTATATAATTATTTATATCCCTCAACCATATTGTGCAAATTAAAATCCTTCAGATCAGGGTGGCGTGTGTTTTCCAGTACATTTCTTGTGCAGTGAAGCAGATTTTTGTGAGGGCGCCTTCATGCAGAACACTCATGTATTTTATACTCATTGGCACAACACTACACAGGCAAGGCTTTATTATTGGAGCAATACGTCTTTATTATAATATTTTCATGACATTTTTTAAGAAACCCTGTAATCAGACCTCACATTTTAAATGAAAACCTTGTAGCAGTAGAGGATAACAAGCACTTGCATGTTACACCCCAAGTGTCCACACACTCCTATATTTCAATTGAAACACACCATCTTAGATTGGGCTTTTTGCCCTTCAAGCATTAAACTCCAAATGTCAATCCATGTATCTTCTCCCCAGCATGGTAGCTCATAAAGGCAGAATTTAAGGCAAAATTATAATGCTTTCTGTAATGAAACTTTAATAGAAGTAAAAGGAAAGGCACTCACATAAAAAGTGCATCTGAATCTGTGCACTGAAATAAAACTGCTTATTAGATGATACAAGGGCATCCTTGTTCTCCCCACACTAAGAGATATTGAGGTTGATTTTCTAAGATGGGAGAGTGCAAAATCTGGTGCAGCTCTGCATAGAAACCATTCGGCTTCCAGGTTTTTTCGTCAAAGCTTAATTGAACAAGGTGAAGTTAGAAGCTGATTGGCTACCATGTACAGCTGCACCAGTTCTTGCATTCTCCAGTTTTAGCAAATCAACCCCACAATGACTTCTCCCAGCATGGATTTGGCATCTGTTATTTATTTTGGTGGACTGTTCACTTTTGATGTTGATGTACCTACTTGGATATACGCTTACCGCCCACTAGGCTGTGGCATTTAACCTCCCTAGCGGTATGATTATATCGGATTTTAGGTGCTGAAAGCGGTACAATTATTTTGCATGGAAATTTGGCGTTTTATATTGTAGGCCTGTAATTCTTAACAATAACATACTTAAATCTGTCCAAACAAGAGTCTAGTAGATATCCTGGGTATGATGAAGTTTGAAACACAAAAACATAAATTATAATATAATAAATAAATATAAATAATTAAAAAAAAATAATAATATAATAATAAATTAAATTTCCCCACGATTCACTATCGCTCAATTCTGCAAGTGTTCTAATTTACTATAGCTGTTTTCTAGCTGATCTAAAGCCACTTTTGACATAAAGGGACACTTTTTGGTTGCTATGAACAATCTCCAGTTTCCAGGCAGAAAGAACAGTATATATCATATAAAACTGCATGCAGGGCATGGGCCAAAGCACTGGGGACAAAAGGGATGTGAAATAATTTCATACAGTACTGTAATCTGTATTGAACAAAGTGCCAAGAAAATATCCCCCACATTATTACACCACCAGCCTGAACCGTTGATATAAGGCAGGATGCATCAATGCTTTAATATTGTTTGTGCCAAATTCTGACCTTACCATCTGAATGTCGCAGCTGAAATCAAGACTCATCAGACCAGGCAATGTTTTTCTAATCTATTTAATTTTGGTGAGCCTGTGCAAATTGTAGCCTCAGTTTCCTCTTCTTATCTGACAGAAGTGGCACCCAGTGTGGTCTTCTGCTGCTGTAGTTCATCTACTTCAAGGTTCGATGTGTTGTGCCTTCAAAGATGGTATTCTGCATACCTTGGTTGTAACGAGTGGTTATTTGAGTTACTGTTGCCTTTCTATCATCTTGAATCAGTCTGCCCATTCTCCTCTGACATCAACAAGGCATTTTTTTGTCCACGCAACTGCCACACACTGGATATTTTCTTTTTTTCGGGCCATTCTCTGTAAACTCTGGAAATGGTTATGTGTGAAAATCCCAGTAGATCAGCAGTTTTTGAAATACTCAGAGCAGCCTGTCTGGCACCAACAACTGTGCCACATTCAAAGTCACTTAAATTCCACTTTCTGATTCTCTGTTTGAAATTCAGAAAGTCGTCTTTACCACATCTAGATGCCTAAATGCATTGAGTTGCTATCCTGTGATTGGCTGATTGGCAATTTGTGTTACCAAGCAACTGAATAGGTGTAACTAATAAAGTGGCTGGTGAGTGTATTTTGTAGATATATTATTTCACTGATACTAGGCATATTTATTTATATTTATATACACATTTATATTGCACATGTAATTTGTTATGAAAAAGGGGTTGTAGGGGGAGTGCTGCACTATTTTCAGTGTTTTTTTCCGTTTTGTGACCCATGAAATATTATTTCGTATCTGATCACTTCCTGGAAGAGTCCGTTCTGATCCGTGCCAGCCCTTGCTGCTATGTAGGCCGACAGCACAGCAGGAGCCTGCACATCAGTGATGGCGCCTCCATATGAGGTGCGAAGACGCCGCCCACTAGTCCATGCACCTGACTTCAAAAAAGGGTGGGCTTGCCCTGAGCCCACCCAGTTGTGTGACAATAGCGAATTAATATTCACGTTTGTCTTCCTGATTCTCCTCCTGGCCAATCAGGTATTGGCCAGGGAGTCTTAGGACATAGAACATTCACTCAAGTATTCTCTAGCTATATCAATTAATTATGTTTGATGCGCACTGAACAGTCTATCATTTGAGGATAGGGCAACGAGGTTGATAGTCGGGCTTCACACTTAGCAGTGTATTAAATTAGTCCAGCGGCAACACCTACTCTACTCTGCAAATATAACAATCTACTCATTCTTTGTTTACATTTAGGCACTTCTGTTTAATTACTTTATCACAGAGAACAAATTGCTGTCTGAAATCCTAGATGTGCAGCAGAGGTGACTGGTGATAAATATTGTGGTGGGAGGGTCGGCAAACTAACCCCACCAGGGGGAGATGGACAGGAAGCATCCCCCCGGGCCTTCCCGTTCACCATTCGTCTCCCTGTGGGGGGGGGGGTTGTGCTTGCAGCGATCACTGCCTAGATTGTAATATTTGCAGAGTAGAGTAGGTGTTAACGCTGGACTTATTCAGTACAATGCTATGTGCGAACCTCAACTATCAACTTTACCCTATCCTCAAATGATAGACTGTTCAGTGAGCATCAAACATAATTGACCAATAGCTGGGGAATACTTGAGTGAATGTTCTATGTCTGCACAAATCTGCTGATGTCACATCCAAGATGGCAGTGCACAGCAGCTGTCAGGCCTGTTCATTATCATCAATAATTACAGGGAGGTTAAATGCATGAAAAAATCTAATTTGACATATAATTTTATGGAAAGATTGATGCTGATAGTAATAGTATGATGTAGGGTCTGTTCAATATGGGATTTTTCAGTGAAAAACAAATTAACAAATTTTCCGTTAGCATCAGTCCACTCCAAGCTGATGTTGCTGCTATACTTTCAATGCAACGTCAACAAATAAACAGATAAGTGTAATGCAGAACATCACAGAATACCACCAGCCATGTGTAGATCATCTCTCAATTAAAAATATCCTGTAGCTTGGATGTCAATTCAGGAATGTCCCATGTATTGTCTCATGTGTATCTCAGCCGCTTTACATAGTACAAAGCATGTTCCAATCTGACGATCATACCCCAGAATGCTTTTTTTAACCACTTCATTACCGGGCCTCTTCCCCCCTTCCTGCCCGGGACAAATTTCAGCTTTCAGCGCTGTCGCACTTTGAATGACAATTGCACGGTCATGCAACACTGTAGCCAAACTAAATTTTTGTAATTTTCTTCCCACAAATAGAGCTTTCTTTTGGTGGTATTTGATCACCTCTGCAGTTTTTTATTTTTTGCGCTATAAACAAAAAAGACCGACAATTTTGAAAAAAAAAAAAAAATGATGGGCACTGTTAGGTGGCACTGGGTAGGCAACACTTATGAGGAGCTACTGACAGGCATGACTGAGTGGCATCTGAAGGGCTCTGACAGGCATTACTGATGGGGCACTGGCTGCACTTTTATGGGCATTGATTGGCACTGTTATGAGCACTAATTGCCACTTTTATGGGCACAGGCGTTTATTATAGGGCACAGGCTGGCAGCTGATGGGCACATCTCATGGGGGCTGCACTGATGATCAATGTGCTGATTATCAGCGCAGACCCTCCCTCTGACAGGGAGAGCCGCCGATTGGCTCTCCCTGTCAGCGTGAACCGAGGAAAGCCGTTTACCGACCCTTCCTGGTTCATGCAATCATCAGCTGTGATTGGTCACAGCTGATCACGTGGTAAGAAGCCTCTGTCAGAGGCCCCATACCACGATCAGAGTTGCAGCGTGTTAGATTGACACACAGCACCTCCAATCGCCACGGACGCGCCCCGGCTTGTTATCACCTCATCTGACGTTCGATTGGGATAACAAAACTATTTTGCCACCATCATATTGCTATATGGCGGGAGGCAAGTGGTTAACCACTTCAGCCCCGGAAGGTTTTACCCCCTTAATGAACAGGCCATATTTTGCAATATGGCACTGCTACGCTTTAACTGGCAAATGCGCGGTCGTACGACATTGTACCCAAACAAAATTGATGTGCTTTTTTTTCCCCCCACAAATAGAGCTTTCTTTTGGTGGTATGTGATTACCTCTGCGTTTATTTTTTCGCTATAAACAAAAAAAGGCCAACAATTTTGAAAAAAAAAATATATTTTTTTTTTACTTTCTGCTATGATACATATCCAAAAAAAAAATATATAAAAAAGAAAAATGTATTCATCAGTTTAGGCCAATATGTATTCTGCTGCATATTTTTGGTAAAACAAGTCGCAATAAGCGTATATTGATTGGTTTGTGCAAAAGTTATACAAAGTTATACAAGCGTCTACAAAATAGGGGATAGATTTATGGACTTTTATTTATTTATTTTTATGCTTTTACTGGTAATGGCGTAGATCTGCGATTTTTAGCAGGACTGCAACATTGTGGCAGAAAAATCTGACCCCAAGTGACACTTTTTGGGAACCAGTGACATTATTACATTGATTAGTTCTATAAAAGTGCACTGATCAATGTAAAAATGACACTGGCAAGGAAGGGGTTAACTGTGTTCCCTGGGTGTGTTCTAACTGTGTGTGGTCTGGGCTTCCTGAGACAACAAAGAGATCGCTGTTCCTGATCACTAGGAACAGCGGATCTCAGAGTTGTCCCCTGACAGAACGGGGTTCCTTCTTGTTTACAATGGCAGATCCCTGTTCAGTTCTCACCGTGATGGCGGGTCGCCGGCAGACATCGAGTCCACGGGCGTGCTCCTGCGGAGTGCAGTTTAACATGCACAGACTACTGTACGGGTACGTCGGTTTGTGCAGGAGAGCAGATCTCCCACAGTATGTATATATACTGTGGCTGGTCGGCAAGTGAGTAGAGCAGCTCACCAGCCATGAATAACAATGCGAATAGCCCTTCAAAAGATAGTATAACAGAACCAGCTTTTGCTGCAATATTAATTTTTCAATCCAAAGATTTCCCATGCAGTACTTTTTTTCTGCTGCTAGATGTCCTCGGTCTGACAGCCAGCATCATTCAACCCACTTCCTGCACCCACCTCTAGCCTGTGACTGGACCTGGAAAGAAGAAGCTGCGCAGTAATGAGCTCATCTCTCTGTCACTCCGCTTTTTCTTTTTTTTTATCAATATTTTTGTCAAATTAGATGCGCACATTTCCAGCTGCCTACCACACGTGAGGATTTAAGTGTTCTTATATATTTACTTTGCAAATAATGCATATAAGTTGTAGCAGTGGGAAAAACTGGGAAGATGGGTGGGGAGATCTGCTCGAGTCTCTGAGAGATATTTGCTAGGGTTGATTCAAGACTTCAGACTCCACATAAAACTGAACTATATCCGTTTTAAAGAGTCTTATACAGCATATAAAAGCGGGAGCCGTGCAATTTAATTTTAGATGACTGAATGAATACTTTTACATAACATTGCAGTGTGTACTGTCTTTGCTAGGAACACAGCTAAAACCAATCACGAAAATAGGTACGTAGGAAGTTTGCCTTGCCATAAAGAGAACTTATTACTGATAAGTCGTCATCACCTGGGACCTAAATTCTCCAGGACTACTTGTTAAATACAACACATGAAAACTTTTCAGTTGCATGTTTCTTTGACAAGGCCACAATGTGTAACTCCACATTTCAAGCTTCAAACATTTTTACTCCGGGGCTCGTTTTTCCTCAAGAACAAATTAAAAAAATATCCTGTTGAGCTTTCTGAGGGCATTCAATTGGTTTATTCTGTTTTTGAAACTGACTGTCAAACTGTTTTCTTCAAGCATTGACAGATTTCCCTTCTAACCACTTCTCCACTAACCCTTCACTGGTATCCCGCTGCTGCATTTCCAGGCTTTTTTTTTCTTTTTTTTTTTTAGAGGAAGGATTGCACTTTCACCAGCTGTGCTTATATGGTGTCAGTTTGTTTAGTGCTCCCCTGTGTATTATATCCACTACCTGTAAAGACAAATACCAGGTTTCTGAAAGAAAAGGTACAATATATTTAGGAGTGAGTACTTTATTAAACCAGTGACTTCAAATTGCTTTCATGCGACCATTTCATAAAGTCTGCTGTCCCTGGTCTCTCTGACTTTATTTAATGTTTCATTTAACCCTTTCAAAAGCATAACTGTCTGCTGGGAAATTATGTGACTGAGATAACACAAGGCAGACTTGGCTCTGCTAGTTGTTTTATACAATGCTCTTACAAAATATCATTTTTTTTAACTGTTCATTGTGTTGTATTATTGCACTAGGGGGAAAAGTGAACTTAGGACTTTAAATGGGACGCAAGGGAAGGTTTGCACCCCCATCCTTAATATCATGAAAAAGAGGGGGGAGGTTGGGACTTTGAATGAGGTGCGCATGATGCAGCCCAATCACACTCACAGAGGTGCAAACATATGTATGTTTATTGAGGACCAATGATCAACATGGCATAAAAACGCATTGCATACATTAGACATAAAATAATTGCATATAGACAATAAATCTATGTATATACAACCATGGGACATGGGTAGGTACAATTATGCATCTTAATCCCCCAAGCAAGATAAAGTAAAATAAAATACTTCACATGACTTTTATCTTGCTTGGGGGATTAAGATGCAGAATTGTACCTTTGTACCTACCCATGTCCCATGGTTGTATATACATAGATTTATTGTCTATATGCGTATATATATGCGATTATTTTATGTCTAATGTATGCAATGCGTTTTTATGCCATGTTGATCATTGGTCCTTAATAAACATACATATGTTTGCACCTCTGTGAGTGTGATTGGGCTGCATCATGCGCACCTCATTCAAAGTCCCAACCCCCCCCCCTCCTTTTCATGATATTAAGGATGGGGGCGCAAACCTTCCCTCGCGTCCCATTTAAAGTCCTAAGTTCGCTTTTCCCCCTATTGCTGACTTTGGTGTGATCATGCGTAGGCACCAAAGTCCGACGGATTCGTACATGATGACGTACGACCGGACTAAGATAAGGAAGTTGATAGCCAGTAGCCAATAACTGCCCTAGCGTCGGTTTTCGTCCGTCTACAGACGGGCGGACTTTTCGATAGGAACTGGGTCCGGTGGAGTTCCAACGTAAAAATTTGAAACGTGTTCCAAATCTAAAGTCCGTCAGATTTTCAACCGAAAAAGTCAGCTGCGGGTCCAATGAAGCCCACACACGGTCCAATTGTCCGCCAGACTCGGTCCGCCGGACCAGTCCGGTCAAAGTCTGCTCGTGTGTACGTGGCATTAGACAATAAGACATACATAAACCTTAATTAATGTTGAAATGGCATGGTCATGCTCATTGGTCACTTTAATGTTTTCATAATTTGGCAAATTTGCAGTCCACATAATGGTGCATCAGATATATGATATATAACATGTTATATTATTGCTAATAGTCAGTGGTGGATCAACATTTTTTTTGGGGGGGGGCGCCAACAAACTGAAAAAAAAAAGCATTGATTGCAGCCACTGTGCCCATGAAACGCAGCTACTGTGCCCATCAAACGCAACCACTGTGTCAAATGCAACCACTGTGCAATTGCCGCCACTGTGCCCATCAAATGCCTCCACTGTTCCAATCAAACGCTGCCACTGTGCCCATACATTGCCACCACTGTGCCATCAAACGCAGCTACTGTACTCATCAATTGCTGCCTGTTTGCTTTCAAATGCCGCCACTGTGCCCATCAAACGCAGCCACTGTACCCATAAATTGCAATCACTGTGCCATCAAACGAAGCTAATGTGCCCATCAATTGCTGACACTGTGCCCATCTATTGCTGGCAGTGTGCCCATCAATTGCTGCTACTGTGCCCATCTATTGCTGGCAGTATACCCATCAGTTGCTGCTAATGTGCCCCATCAAATGCTGCCAGTGTGCAATGTGCATCCTCCAAGTAAGTACCTGATGATGATGATCACTCTTAGCAGCCTGTGAGGGAGACTGCAGGACGGGGGACAACCGCGGCCATCTGGCGTCTCGGGTGTCTCACAGCAGCCTGTTGTAAGGAGGACGGAGGCAGCCTGTGTGTTCACATTGCACACAGTGTGAGGTGAGCCAAGGAGGAAGGCTCTGCGGAGTCTGCTCGAGACCGAATCATGAGTCATAACTCGTTGGGGGACAGACACTTGCTCCACGCGTCTCGCACGTTGACGCCGGGCGGCTGGAGATGCTGTCGGAGGGGGGCGGGAAAAGAGGCACGGCTAATGCCCAAGGCTCCTTTGGCTGCTTTCAGTTTATCTGCAAGGCATATAGCAGCGCGCGGGTGACATCATCATATAATCGATTTATGCAAGTCGTAGCATCGATGCCGCATCATGGGTGGTCTAATCGCGATGCATCGATGCTACGATTCATTTCAACACCCCTAATATATATATATATATATATATATATATATATATATATATATATATATATATATTTATATTATATATTTGTATTTCTGTTTACCTAGATTTGAGATTTACACAGCCAGATTGAAAACTTGAATTTTCTCAAGTGCAATTAAAGCAGAAGTTTCGCTTTTCCTCTTCACCACCTCTTCAACTTTTGGGACTTAAACCTTTTTTTGGGGAGGAGCTGGTACCTGGTTTTGACAGGTATCCACTTCTGCTGACATCGCCTAGTTGATCCAAGTAGAAATTGTAGAAGACCCATTCCCCCCCTTCCCCCTCCACCCCTCTACCCCCTCCACTTCACAGGTCCCAGAAAGCTAAAGGGTGGCTCACGAGTGTGCAATGGGCAGCCGACTGAAGCTGAAAGGAATCACAACTGGCTGCCCACAGTTAACATGCTGACACTGGGGACTGAAGACTGGTGAAGAAACTGGTTCAGGTGAGTGTCTTATTAAAAGTCAGCGGCTACATTTTTTGTAGCTAATGACTTTTAATTTTTTTTTTTTTTAAATGACCAAAGAATCACTTTTAAGTAACTTCGCTTGGTTACAACACTACCTCTAGCCTATGGTTGGCAGTGAAGTAAAAGCAGTAGGCTGATGAACTCATCCTTCTGATCAGTCAAGACTGTCCTCCTGTATTCATGCTCCTTGTGTTCACATGTGCACTTCAACATACTTGCTTAAATTCCAGTGGTGCCCCTCATTCTCACAGTTATACTGTATAGGGCAGGGGTCTCAAACTGTTGGCCCTCCAGCTGTTGCGAAACTACAAGTCCCATGAGGCATTGCAAGCCTGACATTTACAAGCATGACTCCCACAGGCAGAGGCATGATGGGACTTGCAACAGCTAGAGGGCCGCCAGTTTGAGACCCCTGGTATAAGGAATTACAATATGGTGATACTAGGTTACATTAAGTTAATTCTACCCTAATGTGACCTAGTATCACTATATTGCATTCATTTGTGTGCTTTTTTTCCTGGAATTTAGCTTATTGGGTGACGGCATCAGGTTTACAGTAAATTTTTCTAAGGGTAAAGGTTGACCCTTTCTTCTGATTGGTGGCCTCCAAATACAAGAGTGCAGAGGTGTTGCAGGGAAATTTGGTAAAAGGAACATTTGAGAGTTTCCTCAGTCATGTGACCACCGCAAGCTGTCCTTTGTAACCATATTAACAAAAGCCTTGCTCAAGCCTACATAGAACTCGGGTTTGTGTGCAGTCTGATGCATCACTTTTTTAGCATTTAAGACCCAAAGGTAACTGTTTTTGATCCTTGTGTTACCAGAATAGTTCTTTATAATCCAGCTTTTTAGTTAGCAAAAATTGTAATATAGTTTAATAGACATCATAAAGTAAGAGATTACTTTAGTAAGATAAACATTGTCTTTTTTCTGTTGGCTGAAATAAAATGAAATATAAGACATTAGACATACAGCACCCAGGGGGTTAAGTGACTAAAAGTGCTTTTAGAAAGACAAGAGGACTTTTCAAATTACATCTGAAATTTTGCCAAAAACCCTGACATTTTTATATTCATTGTGACATGAAGTTTGTAAGTGTCAATGACAAAAGATCCTTCAGTACTGAAGTAAAGATACTGAAGAAGAAGGGACATCACAGACAAGGAATATCAAACACTTGGACTTTTTGCTAAGAAAAAGGTAAACCACAAATGCCTTGTCAATTGTAAGAAGTATTGTAAAGACAATACATTGATTCCAAACTTGTTTTAACAAAATAACATAGCAATCGTTTAAACCTTTGGGAAAGGAGAATTCCTCAAACAAAGCAAAAAATGCATGGGATTAGCAAGTGAGAAGTTTACAAAGGGCACTTAGTATGTAACACAGTGAAGTGTTTAATGCATATTCAGCTCAAAAAAATGGTTTTGAATTGAAGTTATTTCACAATTGCTATGGACACTTTGATACATATATACTGACCTAGACCTGATACCTAGAATGATATCAGCATTCACACAATAATGTTGCAGCATGTGCATGATGAAACACCAAACACTGTATATTGCTCTGGCCACAACTGTTAGACAAGTGGCAAGGCTGAAGGATTATCTTCATCTTCAGCTTGTTCTAATTTGTCAGCACACATCAGATCAATCCTAGAGTTTACAACTTGTACTTGATTTAAAGCTGAACTCCAGCTTTTGACACACTTTACATAGTTTGTTTGAGCCAGGGACATGTGAGGCCATCGGAAGTGCTGTAAAAACTGTATCTAGCTAATGATACATACAGCAGACCTTCCTGTCTCATATCGTAATGCAATAGAGTCTATCTGATGGGCGCTCAGCCATTTTTAAATTCGGGTCTGGGGTGTGTGCCGCGGATGACCCACTCCCACTGTGATTGGACACAGCAGGCGCCAATCAGCGAGCCCACCAATTTTTCACGAGGCAGACAGAACAGTGGTCAGAAGACAGAGATCTTTTGAAACACCGATCTGTCTTCTTACAGTACAAGCACACACTCAGTTAAAAAGCAGGGGAACACATTGATTGCCCCTGATGTTAACCCCTTCCCTGCCAGTGCCATTAGTACAGCTACAGTGCATATTATTTAGTACTGATCACTGTATTAGTGTCACTGGTCCCCAAAAAAGTGTCACTTAGTGTCCAATTTGTCCGCCGCCGACTGTTGCAGTCTCGCTGTAAGTCACTGATCGCCTCTATTACTATTAAAAAAAAAAAAAATTCCATAAAAATATCCCATAGTTTGTAGACGCTATAACTTTTGCACAAATCAATCAATATACGCTTATTGGGATTTTTTCTACTGAAAATATGTAGCAGAATACAAAATGTAAATTAATGCAGAAATTCGATTTTTTTACATTTTTTAATTAGGAATGTTTTATAGCAGAAAGTAAAAAAATATTGTTATTTTTTTTTCAAAATTGTCAGTCTTTTTTTGTTTTTAGCGCAAAAAATAAAAACCGCAGAGGTGATCAAATACTACCAAAGGAAAGCTCTGTGGGAAAAAGGACATAAATTACATTTGGGTAAAGTAATACAGTGCCGTATCGCAAAAAATGGCCTGGTCAGAAAGGGGGGTAAACCTTCTGGAGCTGAAGTGGTTAAATACAGTTTAAAAAAAAAAAGAATTGGGTGCTACACTCTGATTACACAGCTCTCAGGCTAAGACTCAAACATCACCATACCAGACTAGCAGTCTCCATCTGCTTGTGTATAGACATCCAAATCACGACATATTGGCAATATGATGCGTATAAAGGCTTTTTCTTTATTATTTTCAAGGAGTAAAATATTCCATAGAGCAAGTCAAGTCAAAAATGACCTTACTCATAGCTCATGAGTTTGCCCAAATTTCGTTAAAGGTTGCACTACATGCCCTTAACTTTAGTAAGCATCAAAGGACTTATGCACACGGCCAAAGGAGCTTTCAAAAAACTGACAGCAAGATCCTCCGTAAAAGGTGGTCCATGGTGCATCTCTACACATGTACTGTATGTCCGTATAGAGTTGAGCTGCGTATTATGTACATGGTCATCCGTTTAGAATGATTGAAACCTGAGAACCGTCTGCAATATTGATGTTTACATGTCCCCCTGGCCCTGAGTGAGTCATTGAGTCATTCACTTGTCAGCGGCAGTGCAGAATGACCTCATTTAGCACCATTGCTGCATATGCATTGTTTATGTTTACATATTGCCTGGTGCTGAATTCACTGGGCAGCAGTGGTGGTGGCAGTGATGGCGCATATGTCCATTTATGAATTACACAAGTCAATGTTCATACAAATGTTTACATGTGTACTTTGTAAAATATGGCCAAAATGTGACTGGGCCTTTATCATATATTTTTACTACATTCAGATCCCTATAAGGTCTCATTCACATGGGGAGATTTGATCCGTGTCCAGTTCAGGGCCATATTTAACTGGCAGATGCGGAGGTATTGCATGCATCCTTGTGCCTGCATTCAGCTAACTGTCTATTGAGAAGCAGCTGCTGCACGGACACAGCCATTGCTTCCAATTGATAAAAAGCAGGAGTAGAGATGGCGCTGCCCTGATGGAGTTAAAAGGGTTTATTTCCCATGGTGAACAATTCTTCTGTGTATTGCATGATATACATATAAAACTTGAACTTTACTTCTGAATGGTAAACTTTAAACCGTAATGAAAAAATTTGTTTTATATATGTCAAAAATAATTACGTGAAATTTTGGGTTAAACCCTGTGACTTGTACTAGATTATTAAACACCTCAAGTCTTGGCCTGGGAACCTCAGACAACGTCTGTCTAGGAGAGCAAAAACACAGTCCAGAGGCATCTAAGGTTGCTACTCAGTGGCAGATACTGTCACTGCCTGCACCCCTGCAGGGGGAAGAAAAATCCGGTGAGTGCAAGCAGTATCAGAGTATAAAGAGCCAGCACCTGGATAAGAATTTTTCCTACAGAAATTTGTTCCTAGAGATTGAACATTTTAAAATCACTTCTAAAAGAGATTTTTTTCACAACCAATGGAATTTTTCCCATCCAATAACACTGGTTAAAAACACACCAGTCACCTTTTATGTTAGATATTCTGTATGATTTTTTGTATGATTAAGCACCAGTCACTTTATTGCATCAACAGCATGATTTTCCGCACTAATGCACTTTGTTGAAATAATTGAAGCACTTTATTTTATAACTTCACTTTATTATAAAGAGCTATTTAATAATCTAGTACAAGTCACAGGGTTTAACCCAAAATTTCACGTCATTATTTTTGACATATATAAAAAAAAATTTTTCATTACGTTTTAAAGTTTACCATTCAGAAGTAAAGTTCAAGTTTTATATGTATATCACGCAATACACAGAAGAATTGTTCACCATCTCTACTCAATTTCTAATACACTCCACCTAGGTGGAATCGTACCTGTAGAGGCAGCAGCCCTATATCCTAGTAACATCTAAACCACTGTGCGGATTAACCCCACACTTTTTCCATTGCTTCCAATGTGACATCAATGCAGGTGCACGGCCCTGAATGTACCCAGGATGATTTCAGAGACATACCCCTACACGTATGTCTTATTGGGAGCAGAAGTTTTGTCTGCATTCTTTGTAGGTAATCAAATTACCAGGGGTGAACGAGGCCTAAAACTGTATGTAACTGAAGGCAGCTTTTTATATGCCTGTGTGCATGAGCTCAAAAGGTTTATACATGAAGAGATTTGGAGGCTCTGGGGCACCCTGTAACCATGGGTTTTCCAGCATGTTGTATCAATTGGCACCTTGCATTTTAGGTATCATATTCAGGTATCACCTGTGTCAACAGATTACCGTAATACAGCATTACAGCAACATATACAGTACACTTGGATTTTATTACAAAAAATCTAAATATATATTCATTAGATGTCATTTTTAGATAAGTGCCAGAATTTTTTTTATTTTTTTTATATCGGCATTCTGTAATCCCCTGCTCAGCCAGTATTACTTAGACTGGGATTGGGAGGGTCATTCAGGCCACTCAAAATCTATTGTTGGTGTGTTACTGCTTATCCTAATTTCAGGTTTTTGCATACTAAACCAGTCTGCTTTACAAAACCATAGTGTTGTCCAAAGGCAAATCCAGGATCTGGCTAAAGTGTTTGGCAGAGGTATCTGGATCACAAGACTGGTAAAGCAGAATTACAAATCCTTTGACTGGCGAAAAAGTGTACATAGCTGTTTGCCTGTATTTGAGCTTTAACTCTACTTGCAAGACATACTGAAAAAAATCTTGTTGTCTTTAAGATATTCTGATTATTTATAAATCTCTAAAGCAAAACTGGTACATGAAGACATTAAATGCAGGTGATATGACAGCTTCAAAGACACATAAATCTAACTGGGACAACATTCTGAGACTAGGCATGAAAGTTTGAACATCTTTGTGTTTAAGTCACACCGCACCAATCATTTTCTTTGACATGATTAAAAATACCTAGCTATTGATCTGCAGCCATCACATTCGTATGCGAAAGACATCCACAGAAGGGGATTACATTCAAATATCAGACAAGTAAAATACCTGGAAAATTGATAAGAAAGAGTAGGTACATGTGCAGACTAACAAATATGGACTCAGCACATTCCATGACTATGTTCTTCACGGGTCTGCAAGGCCTGATTTTAAAATGATCATTCTCAGACAAGATCAGTGATTTTGTTTGATAATAATGCATTGGACATAGTATATGTTACAAATGAAATCCCTGAAACTACAATGCCATCTATAGAAATGTTCCTTTTTTCTTGCTAAGGTACATGAAAAATCATCTTTTTTATTACATTTTAGGAAAGGAGAAAGAAGTCTGCATTAGGCACAGCTACTTCTTTTTTGCAGCATCTAATTTTTAATGTGAAATTGGGTTTTATGTTAATGAACCCAGATTACCATTATGATTTGGTCAAATTTTTACTAATGTAGCCCAGGAGTGTAAATTTTCTATCAACAGCTCAGTAAAATGCTAATTCGGTCACATTTGTTTTATTCAGCTTAAAGGCAAATTATGCCCCAAAAAAAGAAGTGATCAGGGCAGATCCTGCTGCTTAAAATATCAACGTCATTTGATGGAGGCTTTCGTGTTAATGTGCAGATGCGCTGTAAGCGTGCTAGTATTCTTTCATGCACATGGCCATTTGACTGAATGCCATTACAGGTCAAATAAGAAAATCTTTCAATTTTAGCATTATATACACATTCACATGTCTGGGGAGATTGCCAAAGCAGTCAATTTTCAGCTTTTACTGGCAAATGGAGGTGTGGTACAGTTATGTTCTTCTATAAGATGTAATCTGTGTTTTCACTGCTGCCATTTACTGCCATATGTATCAATCTTTATACTGTACATTGCAGTTCAGAAAAGAGGATATGCTGTGTGCATGTCTAGGTTTGACACATTTTCAAATAACTTATATTTAAATGATCATTCATCTGTAAAAGTATATACTTTGGGCTTCCTTTTCTAAAGTAAAACCCAAATGTTCCTTTTGATCCTACGCTGACATTAGAAGGTGGACAGACGTGTAGGCACAGCCCAAATGTTTTAGGTTTAATATTAACCACTTAAGCCCTGGACCGTTTGGCTGCCTAAAGACCAGAGTACTTTTTACAATTTGGCACTGCGCTGATTTAATTGGTAATTGCGCGGTCATGCAATTCTGTACCCAAACAAAATTTGCGTCCTTTTGTTCACACAAATAGAGCTTTCTTTTGATGGTATTTGATTGCCTCTGCGATTTTTATTTTTTGCGATATAAACGGAAAAAGACCAAAAATTTTCAATATGCTGTAGAGCAGTAAATCTGTGAATTCATGATACCATCAATGAAATGCAGCTCCCCAACACCAGCAGCACTCCTACAGCCCCACAGAAGGACACTGCCATCACCATGTTTCACTGTAGGCACCATGCACTTTTCTTTGTACTCCTCACCTTTGCGACACCATACAGTTTTGAAGCCATCAGTTCCACAAACATTTATCTTGGTCTCATCACTCCAGAGTACAGAATCCCAGTAGTCTTTCTTTTTCAGCATCGGCTCTGGCAAGGCAGGCTTTTTTGTGCATGGGCTTTAGGAGAGGCTTCCTTTGTGAATGACACCCATGCATGCCATTCCCCTGCAGAATACGCCATATTGTATCACAGCAAACAATCACTCCAGTTTGGCTTTCTACATCTTTAGCTAACTGCAGTGAAATTGCATGGTGATTTTCTTCAACCCTTCTCATCAGAAGACGCTCCTGTTGAGGTGTTATGCCCTGGACGTCTCTGTGAGATGGTTGCAGTTCCATTTTTTTTAAATTTTATGTATCACTTTTGCTACAGTATTCTGACTGATAAGTAAAGCTTTGCTGATCTTCTTGTAGCCTTCACCTTTCTTGTGTAAAGAGATTATTTTTTTTCTTAGGCCTTGTGACATTTCTCTTCCATGTGATGCCATTGCTGACAGCATGAAATGGGAAGGGGATTTCTTTGTTAAGTAATACACTTTTATAATCGGTTGTCTGCTGGACACCTGTGTAATCACTCAGTGAATGCGCTATAGCGGAAAGACGGCTACAGCACGGCGCTTAATTGCCAGGAGATCGTCCCTGGATGTTTTCCTGTTTACTTGTTCCCCGCGCGCCTCCGCGGACGCGCATCGGGGAAAATCTATGTTGGCCGTGTCCCTTGGACACAGCCAATCACAGATCGTGCTAAATGGCCAATCACGTTGGCCATTTAGCACTCGATCAGCGTGTCCAATAAGAGATGATCTCAAATGTAAATATATGAGATCATCTCATTGCTGGCTCTCCCTACTCACACAGAGACCGCGTGTGAGGAAGGAGAGCTTCTGTGCTGCAGCGTGAGTGAACACTAAATAAAACACAGTGCCCACAGTACCTATCAGTGCCACCTGTCCCCAGTGCTACCTGTTAGTGCCATCTGTCATCAGTGTCACGTGTCATCAGTGCCACATATTAGTGCCATCTGTCATCAGTGCCACATCAGTGTCACGCATTAGTGCCCGCTCTCAGTGCCACGTATCGGTGCCATCTATCATCAGTGCCACGTATCAGTGCCACGTGTCATTGTCCTGGTGCTCCAGGGCCTTCAAAAGTGTAATAGGTAGTCAACAAGTTAGATGTGTAATTTATGCTCCTAGAACACCTGATGGTGCTCCCTGCATGTTGGGCCTCTCTATGTGGCTAGGCTGTGAAAAAGTCCCACACATGTGGTATTGCCATACTTAGAAGGAGTAGCAGAATGTATTTTGGGGCGCCCTTTGTGGTATGCACATGTCATGTGAGAGAAATAACCTATTATAATGACAATTTTGTGGGAAAAAAAAATCTTCATTTTGCAAAGAATTGTGGGAAAAAATGACAACATTAAAAACCTCACCATGCATCTTAATAAATACCTTGGAATGTCTACTTTCAAAAAAGGGGTAATTTGGGGGGTATTTGTACTTTCCTGGCTTGTTTGGGTCGCAAGAAATGAGGCCACCAGTACATCAGGTGTGATCAATTTTTTATGATTTGCACCACAGCTTGTAGACTCTCTAACTTTCACACAGACCAAATAATATCCACTAATTTGGGTTATTTTTACCAAAGATATGTAGCAGTATAAATTGTGGCCAAAATTTTTGAAGAAAAATTTATATTTTGCTAAATTTTATCACAGAAACTAAGAAAAATGCATTTTTTTTTTCAAAATTTTAGGGGTTTTTTTTCAAAATTTTAGGTTTTTTTTTTTTTTTTTTTTACAATTTTAGTTTTTTTTCTCATTTATAGCGCAAAAAATAAAAAAATCCAGAGGTGATCAAATACCACCAAAAGAAAGCTCTATTTGTATGAAAAAAAGGACAAATAATTAATTTGGGTACAGTATTACATGACTGTGTAATTGTCAAAGTGTGGGAGCACTGAAAGCTGAAAATTGGTCTGGGCAGGAGGGGGGTTTAAGTGCCCAGTAGGCAAGTGGTTAATGAATAATTGGTCTCGCCTGTAGTTGAATTCTTGTTATTTAGGATTCTGTTGTCTAAAATGTAGCTTTGCCCCTAAGACTTTCATTGGGGTGTATTCATTTTTTCAATATGGTCTTCAATGAATTTGTTAGGAAAAATACTTTTTTGTGTGTGCAGATTAGCAAATCTTGGTTGCAATTATTGGCCCGCATTTGTAGGAGTATTTTGCAGTATAGTGTCCCATAGAACATGTTGATTCTGAAAGGAAAGTAAAGGTTTTCTGACAGATCTGTTGGGGTATACTTCTTTGTGCTGAGTACTGTATATATGTGTATGCCTTTGGAAGGGTAGAATGGGAGCAAAATCTCATACTAAGGGTCTGAAAGCTGACTTAGCCAAAAGATGTGTCCCTGGATTAAACAAAGGACAACTCGTGTGTGGCCACCTGTGGCCCTTGGTTTTCTGCAGGGCCACCATTGTGTTTTCCTTGGTCTTCCATGTCCAGTAGTTTGGATGGACATATACTGCATATGTCTGATGTGGAAGCAGTGTTAGGTTCTTCATTGTGACTAAATCAGCAAGCCATTAATTACGGACCACCCACCGCATATATACTGTGGCAGGGCTGCGCAAAATAACGTACATGTTCATGATTTTGTGCATGCAACCTAGGTCAAGCGTTGCTTCCGCTGTGATTGGACACAGCAGGAGCCAATCGGCGGGTCCGTCGGCTGCGATGGCCCGCCGGGTTTGGAGAAAAGGCAGAACGGCGGTCTGCTTATGTAAACAAGGCAGACCGCTGTTCTGTCAAGGAGTAAAAGAGAGATCTTGTGTTTCTGGTAAGCAGAAACATAGATCTCTCTTTTCATCCAGTGCATCCACTCCTCCCACAGTTAGAAAACATTCTCTAGGAGATCATTGTATTGGTGTCACTGATCCCCAAAAAGTGTCACATAGTTTCAGATTTGTCCGCTGCAATGTCGCAGTTCCACTAAAAATCGCCGCCATTACTAGTAGAAACTATAAAACACGAAAAAGTCCATAAAAATATCCTATAGTTTGTAGACGCTATAACTTTTGTGCAAACCAATGAATATACACTTATTGGGATTTTTTTTTTTTACCAAAAATATGTACCAGCATACATATTGACCTACAGTAGAGACGGAAAGTATTCAGACCCCCTTACATTTTTCACTCTTTGTGATATTGCAGCCATTTGCTAAAATCATTTAAGTTCATTTTGTTTTCCTCTTTACTGTACATACAGCACCCCATACTGACAGAAAATCACAGAATTGTTGACATTTTTGCAGATTTATTAAAAAAGAAAAACGGAAATATCACATGGTCCTAAGCATTCATACCCTTTGCTCAGTATTTAGTAGAAGCACCCTTTTGATCTAATACAGCCATGAGTCTTTTTGGGAAAGATGCAACAAGTTTTTCACAAATGGATTTGGGGATCCTCTGCCATTCCTCCTTGCAGATCCTCTCCAGTTCTGTCAGGTTGGATGGTAAAAGTTGGTGGACAGCCATTTTTAGGTCTCTCCAGAGATGCTCAATTGGGTTTAAGTCAGGGCTCTGGCTGGGCCATTCAAGAACAGTCACGGAGTTGTTGTGAAGCCACTCCTTCGTTATTTTAGCTGTGTGCTTAGGGTTATTGTCTTGTTGGAAGGTAAACCTTCAGCCCAGTCCGAGGTCCTGAGCATTCTGGAGGTTTTCATCCAGGACTGTTCACTGTTGGGACTGTATTGGACAGGGGATGTGCAGTGCCTGGTTTTCTCCACACATACCGCTTAGAATTAAGGCCAAAAAGTTCTATCTTGGTCTCATCAGACCAGAGAATCTTATTTCTCACCATCTCAACACCTTCAGGTGTTTTCTTTTAGCAAACTCCATGCGGGCTTTCATGTGTCTTGCACTGAGGAGAGGCTTCCGTCGGGCCACTCTGCCATAAAGCCCCGACTGGTGGAGGGCTGCAGTGATGGTTGGCTTTCTACAACTTTCTCCCATCTCCCGACTGCATCTCTGGAGCTCAGCCACAGTGATTTTTGGGTTCTTCTTTAACTCTCTCATCAAGGCTCTTCTTCTCCGATAGCTCAGTTTGGCCGGACGGTCAGCTCTAGGAAGGATTCTGGTCGTCTCAAACATCTTCCATTTAAGGATTATGGAGGCCACTGTGCTCTTAGGAACCTTAAGTGCAGCAGAATTTTTTTGTAACCTTGGCCAGATCTGTGCCTTGCCACAATTCTGTCTCTGAGCTCTTCAGGCAGTTCCTTTGACCTCATGATTCTCATTTGCTCTGACATGCACTGTGAGCTGTAAGGTCTTATATAGACAGGTGTGTGGCTTTCCTAATCAAATCCAATCAGTATAATCAAACACAGCTGGACTCAAATGAAGGTGTAGAACCATCTCAAGGATGATCAGAAGAAATGGACAGCACCTGAGTTAAATATATGAGTGTCACAGCAAAGGGTCTGAATACTTAGGACCATGTGATATTTCAGTTTTTCTTTTTTAATAAATCTGCAAAAATGTCAACAATTCTGTGTTTTACTGTCAATATGGGGTGCTGTGTGTACATTAATGAGGAAAAAAAATAACTTAAATGATTTTAGCAAATGGCTACAATATAACAAAGTGAAAAATTTAAGGGGGTCTGAATACTTTCCGTCCCCACTGTAAATTAATGAATAAATTCGATTTTTTTTTTTTTAATGGGCATGTTTTTTTAATTGGGATTTCTTTTTCCATTTTGGTATATTAAATAATTACATAAGTAATTTTTCTTCTGCACTGATGTGTGCTGATGAGACTGCACTGATAGGCTACACTGATGGACACTAATGGGAATGAGGCTGCACTGATAAGGCGGCATTGAAATGCTGCACTGATGGACACTGATGATCAGTGCCCTATCGGTGTAAATGTCCCCTGTAACTGAAATTGCTGTGATTGGACACAGCTGATCACATGGTAAAGAGCATACGTCATTGGCTCCTTACCCTGATTGGTGATGGGCTGTGTCCGATGGACACAGCTCACCAGCGATCACTATTCTGCATGCCCCCGGGGGCACACATGAGCAGCATGATGTGATGGATGTCATATGTCGTCCACTCAGGAAGGTAAAGCACCTGCCCAGCCTTCAATCTGCTATAGGTCAGACAGGAAGGTGTTAACATTTACTAGTTGGGCTACCTCAAGTATGTCACAAACTTTTGTGGAGAATGATTGGTTGCTGTGGCCAATACAGACAGTACTTATGTGAGGCACTGCTATATGCTAGAGCCATCAAAAGGAACAAGAGATTTAGAATTTCCGTGCTTCTTTCACTTTTAGCTCCTATAGCAGCATATGGAGAACAAATTCCATATTCACCTCCAGAATTTGCTCTAAAAATATAACTATCTGTTTCTTATCATAAAGCTGTTCTCCTTACACAAGCAAGACTAAGTCTTAAATTTGTAATTCAATTATAGGTTAATGAAGCATTGTAAGCACTATTTATAACTGCATTTTTAAAAAGTCACAAGCCAATTATGCAAAATGTCTATATAACTTTCTTCACCTACCAATGTAAATAGATTTAACCTTTATATTAATTACTTGTTCATGTAGAGCGCTCCTTTCAATAATGCAGCATTTCCTGTAATAGCTTTATTTTTCAAAGGCATTACTTTTTTCCAAATTTACATGACTTTAATGAAAAATATTAACTCCTTAGTAGGCTTACCGCTTGATAGACGTTAAATACATTGCTTTTTTCTAATTAAATCATTCCAAATCAGAAAATTTTCTTAGAAACCCATTATGACATTGTTATTAACAGTTGTTAATAAAGTAAGGAGCAGAAAACCACATCAACCAGTGATAATTACTAATAGTGAAAATGGTCACTATGGGTTTCTATGTGCAGATGTTCTCTTTAAACTGCCATTTTTTACCCTGAATGCACAGATAAGGTAGTACACTGCTTTCTTTAAAGGTACTCATGGATGGGCACAAACAATCTTCAAATAAGGGCAATTTTGAGCATTTTCATGCCTGTATGTTTGTGTTAACATTGGATCAGAGCGTGATACCTAGACAAATGGTTGATCAGACTTGTTGTAAAAGTTTGTTTATTGTCAGACTTTGAGTGGAATATATCAATACAGAAACTCATTGAGAAGAGATTGAAAGCACATTTATCTTTAAACAATATCTTCCAAAGAAAATGCACGTATCCTTTTTGGTGCTTATCCCCTGCTGAGCTAAACTAGCTTTCCCAAGATGCTTACATAAATTGCAATCCTGTCCACTGCTGTGCATCTTTACGCCAAGGATGTTAACATAAACCAATGGCCAGGAGTGCAATTGTGAGGTAATATGCATCTGGAAAGGGAGGGGGGCCAAAGATAAGTGCACTTTGTTTGAAAGTCACTTATCCCTTACTGTCTAGCTGTTTGTACGCAATTAGTAATAAATTGACAAAAGATTGCTAATATATGGCTAAACCGGTCAAAAGAAAAGCTTTGAATGTTTTTGGCATGCAACAAATGTTTGTTTTCCTTGTATATGGTTACTTTTTATGTTTGTTTATAAAAAGGCCTAATATAAAGAGTGACCTAGAAACAGTTGTATATTAATAGCTTTTACGTGTTAAATTACATATGTAATAAAAATTCATTAGTGTGTACAAGTGTAGCAAAACCCAGAACCCTGCATTCACTATATCTGGTGTCACACAGAACATGGAAATGCAATTATTTTAGTAAATATAAACTGCTCAATACCTTTTCTCATCAGCAGTCTTTTGACTGCTATCGGTGTCCGACTGAGCACTTGTTAAAGCTTGTAGGAGGAGTGTTTATTCACCTCCTGACTGCCCTATGATGCTACATGACCCCTGACCCTCTGTCTGGATAGTGCTGATCACATGTACCCTCCTAAAAAAACAAAAAAAACCCTTAGCAATTCACACCAAACTGGGCATGTGCAAAGTGCCCCCTAGGGCTCTGTGCTATCAGGAGATGGATTGGGACAGTAAAAGAAGGGGAGGATTAGAGAAGACAGGATCAAACAGCCTTTTTACACAATGTACAGGATTAACCCCTGTGTTCCACTGTGAGTTTAACAAGCATGCTTTACTGCATATACAGATTGATTTTATTTTTGTGGGTTTAGTAACACTTTAATAAACTGAATTGGTATACAAACCTCATGCAGACTGTCACTGTCGCAGTGCAACAATGCGTGCAGGCCAAGGCACCTGTGCTGTTGTACACATGTGTAGTTACCCACTGAAAAAGTCTTGACCTGACATTTGGGATAAAAGTATTCTCAAGAAAATAGTAAATTTGATTGTTTCCTTTGTGAACATGTCCATTGAAGAGCTGCAATATAAATAGTCTTTGGTGAGCTTTAAAAGCTGTACCTATATTATACCAAACAATTTAGGATTTGTGTACCAAACACTAACTGTGCAAAAGAGAACTGAACTGTCCTAAAAACACTGCCCAAGGAAACTGGCTTTCTATCATTCTTACAGTAGTCATACAAATATACATATACAGTAGGCTCAGTTTAGACAGATAACAAGATACTGGTATGTTTTTGCAGTTGAGATGAAAAGAAAAGGATCAGGAGCAAATGGTTTGCTTTAGGCTCAGATATTTTGGCACATTTTAAAAGGGCAACATTAACTTTCACAGCATGACGCGTATTGTTTTACGCCAGACTGGTAGCTGATTCATTCACGGGCCTCTGTGAATGAATGATACAGCTGTGGGGGTGGAGCCACACATATCTGCGCCAATTTCAAATCTGACAGCTCCTGAGAGGGAGCAGAGCCCCTGTACACTGTTAGAAGGTGGGGGGGGTGTTTTGGGAGTGGGAAAGTGTACTTGGCACCATGTTTCATGTTACAACTCACATATGGGTTTAACATGTAACATATTCTTAAATGTGTAGTTAGTATTTAATTATACTGTGATTATTAATGTGATTTTATACATCCCTTTCTATTTGTTTTGAATAGAGTAGGGAAGAATTTAATTTCACTTTTTTATTTGTTTGTGTCCCCATTGGAATGATTACCCTCACTTCTAGCTGAGCAAAATCCCACACAGGAAATGGGAAGTGATGTTGTAAAAGTAAGGTGCAGACAGTAATACAAACATTGTAGGATGTTCTAACCTTTTCCCACTATACTAAACATGTGTTTGTTTTTTTATTTGTTACTATTGGAGAGATTTTCTATCACTTCCTGTCTGAACAGGAAATAGGGGAATCTTCCCAATAGGGGCACAAACCACAAAAAAACCCGTAATGGGGTAGTAATCCATCTCCATTCTATTCACAATGAAATAAAACATCTTGGCTGCATAATTGTCTCTGTTCCAGGACACTAGCCCACAGCCCACACTTAGCATCCACTCTTTGGGCCCGTTCCACACAGATCACACCTCACTTTCCAGGTTGTTCCATTCTCAACTGTGTCATAAACTATTCAGTCATGGCTTCAATCTACTTAGTTAATACCCTTATTTTACTTACTGCACATGCTCAGTAATACAAAAAAGGGTGTACTGTTATGTTAGGATGCAGCCCCGGACACAGCAAATCAGTTGGCATCTATGGATTAGATTTGTGATTTAGCTTGATGTGCCCAGTTAAGTGTAAGGGCTAAGTTTAGGGCTTCCATTGAAGTTTGCAGGCAGTAAATGACTTGTTTTTATGGGAGTTATAAATTAAAGATGAGCTCCAGGATTCCAGGTAAAGATACTTTTACAAGCTCAGACACCTGATAGGATTTATTTGGAGTTAGTGACTGCAATGGTACTGGGGAGTCCACTCACTGTCCACAAAGGAGTGCTCATGCTAACTGTTATTCATCTGAACTTCTTTTTCCAATGACGTTTGGATGTGTCTGCACTTTTATCTGTATGGCCTCAGAGAGGGCGCAAGCGAATTAGATGGTAGGATATAAAGCTATAAAGTGGCGTTTTCTTTTAAATAGCCCAGATGCCTATGCCTGGCCTTGCAAGGCCTCGTTTATACCACCTCTTAGCTTGCACATAGTTGCAGGGTGCCTCCATTGAGTTTAATGGGTCACAATTTACCGGTGGTATTGCCCGCCAAACGTAACTGCGGGGATACCTTTTTTTACACTATGGCATACAGTCAGGTCCATAAATATTGGGACATCAACACAATTCTAATCTTTTTAGCTCTATACACCACCACAATGGATTTGAAATGAAACAACCAAGATGTGCTTTAACTGCAGACTTCCAGCTTTAATTCGAGGGTATTTACATCCAAATTAGAAGAATGGTGTAGGAATTACAATGGTTTGTATATGTGCCTCCCACTTTTTAAGGGACCAAAAGTAATTGGACAATTGGCTGTTCAGCTGTTCCATGGCCAGGTGTGTGTGATTCCCTCATTATCCCATTTACAAGGAGCAGATAAAAGGTGCAGAGTTCATTTCAAGTGTGCTATTTGCATTTGGAATCGGTTGCTGTCAACTCTCAATATGAGATCCAAAGAGCTGTCACTATCAGTGAAGCCAGCCATCATTAGGCTGAAAAAACAAAACAAACCCATCAGAGAGATAGCAAAAACATTAGGTGTGGCCAAATCAACTGTTTGGAACATCCTTAAAAAGAAAGATTGTACCGGTGAGCTCAGCAACACCAAAAGACCCGGAAGACCACGGAAAACAACTGTGGTGGATGACCGAAGAATTCTTTCCCTGGTTAAGAAAACACCCTTCAGTTGGCCAGATCAAGAACACTCTCCAGGAGGTAGGTGTATGTGTGTCAAAGTCAACAATCAAGAGAAGACTTCATCAGAGTGAATACAGAGGGTTCACCACAAGATGTAAACCATTGGTGAGCCTCAAAAACAGGAAGGCCAGATTTGAGTTTGCCTAACAACAACAATCTAAAAAAGCCTTCACAGTTCTGGAACAACATCCTATGGACAGATAAGATCAAGATCAACTTGTACCAGAGTGATGGGAAGAGAAGAGTATGGAGAAGGAAAGGAATTGCTCATGATCCAAAGCATACCACCTCATCAGTGAAGCATGGTGGTGGTAGTGTCATGGCGTGGGCATGTATGGCTGCCAATGGAACTAATTCTCTTGTATTTATTGATGATGTGACTGCTGACAAAAGCAGCAGGATGAATTCTGAAGTGTTTCGGGGAATATTATCTGCTCATATTCAGCAAAATGCTTCAGAACTCATTGGACGGCGCTTCACAGTGCAGATGGACAATGACCCGAAGCATACTGCAAAAGCAACCAAAGAGTTTTTTAAGGGAAAGAAGTGGAATGTTATGCAATGGCCAAGTTAATCACCTGACCTGAATCCGATTGAGCATGCATTTCACTTGCTGAAGACAAAACTGAAGGGAAAATGCCCCAAGAACAAGCAGGAACTGAAGACGGTTGCAGTAGAGGCCTGGCAGAGCATCACCAGGGATGAAACCCAGCGTCTGGTGATGTCTATGCGTTCCAGACTTCAGGCTGTAATTGACTGCAAAGGATTTGCAACCAAGTATTAAAAAGTGAAAGTTTGATGGATGATTGTTAATATGTCCCATTACTTTTGGTCCCTTAAAAAGTGGGAGGCACATATACAAACTGTTGTAATTCCTACACTGTTCACCTAATTTGGATGTAAATACCCTCAAATTAAAGCTTAAAGTCTGCAGTTAAAGCACATCTTGTTCGTTTCATTTCAAATCCATTGTGGTGGTGTATAGAGCCAAAAAGATTAGAATTGTGTCGATGTCCCAATATTTACGGACCTGACTGTATGTACTGTACACTCTCTTCTGCTACCTTATTAAGATTAAGTGGGGGGGGGGGGCAGTTGACTTT
Organism: Aquarana catesbeiana; assembly: GCF_042186555.1. Taxonomy (NCBI): domain Eukaryota; kingdom Metazoa; phylum Chordata; class Amphibia; order Anura; family Ranidae; genus Aquarana; species Aquarana catesbeiana. The sequence goes on along the minus strand of NC_133325.1, from coordinate 218,446,107 downwards.
ATCCTTGAAAGCTAAATGGAACATAAATCAATAAGACTACTCCTCTTTTAATATGCTTAAGCTTAATGTAGCTGGTATTTTTCGTGTCGCTACCTGTAGCTTAGTTGAGAGTAAATACGCTGTACAGCAAACAATTAAAAAGTAGCAACAGATATGTGCCAGTTATGCCAATATCTTCAAATACAATAAATCCTTGCTGAAATACAAACATTTTATGTAACTTTGGTTCTGTGGAATGTTGATATTTTTCTGTAACCAGAAGGTGAAGACACCGTTAAAAAAAATTGTGAAGTTTGTCCAGGATTCTGTGTAAAATACTCATCCATCACTTTGAGCCTCTGGTCAGAAAATGACAATGCAGTAAATATCTTCAGCAACCACCTTTTAATGTACAAGCTGCTTTCAGAAGAAATCTTCAGCACCCACATAAACCACACTGTCATGAGTGACTGCCTGTGCTCCAAAGTCATTACTATTGAGATGATAGGACATCTTTCAGCAGATAACTGAAAAACTTTAAATGTCATACTAAGTTTTTGAAGCCATGCCCAATCCCCTAGTACAAGGTTGCCTGAATATTGAATTTACCTGAATCTAGAAGGCAGCATATCTACAGAGTGATCTCTTCATGAGAAGGGAAACTGGGTTTGTGAAGTCAGTCTCTTCGGGAACTAGTAAACTTGCATCTCTGCTAGAAAATGCAAGTGCATAAAAGTTTACGTATCTGCACGTAAAATGAGGCAGGTTGTTTGTTACCATATAGGAATTACTTGCATACTATTTTTTTTAATGCTCCTGTTATATATTTTTAATACTAGTCTCCTAATCATGTACTTTATATTCATGTGTATGCAGTATTGTTTGAAACGCTACATTTTCTCTTGCACAGCAACTGTATAACTGATATTCTTTTTCAAAGGCCTTGATATTCCATATACATGCAATATATACTGCTGACAGTATATATCACAGCGTAAAACCTTCTAGCGATGTTAGAGCATTAACTTTTATCTATGCCCTGGTAATATATAGAGCCAATGATACAGTTGTTGCTGTAACTACCTGTCATTAGTGACTAGCATGTTTATCTGTGTAGGTTAGCAGCTCTGTATCTAGGTGCTGATGATCTACATTTGCTTTTGTGCCTATCAGAGGGTCCCACGAGGATGTGGACAATTGATGGCCAAGTTCACATGTTCCAACTCCTGCCGCCAGTTCCCCCTCACCCCACTCGCTAGTTTCCTGTGAATGAATGAACTACAACTACTGTCGGCCACCACACCTGAATGAACTGCAAGGGTGCTGATGAGCGCTTTTGTAGTTCCTTCTCAAGGCCTGCAGCTTTCAACAGACAGTGCTATGAATGTACGATCATAAATCTGCAGTGCTTGTCTGCAGAAGCCTGACCATTGCACCTGTGATCATGGGTGCAACGCTTTCCAGACTCCTGCAGGAAAAAAAATAAATGCACATTTTTTTCCTGGAAAAAAAATTGTATTTATTATTTTTGCTTGAAAGGTGAACTTATCATTTAAAGCAAAGGTCTCCAAACTATGGCCATCCAGTTGTTCAGGAACTACAATCCCCATCCTGCCTAGTCACGTCTGTGAACGCCAGAGTTTTACAATGTATCATGGGACGTGTAGTTCCACAACAGCTGGAGGGCCGTAGTTTGGAGATCCCTACTTTAAAGGATAACTCACACTTTCTCTGTAAATATATATAACTTTATCTTTAGAATTGTGTTTGTAATGGCTGTAAGTTAAGCAGACAATAGACAAGCAGTTATATACTGTACTGTAACTCAATGTTAGGGAGAGATATATCTGCCTATTTGTATACACAGGCTACCAAATGGTGACAGTAAATTTTTCATAAAGTATGAGAGGTAAAGATTTCCTTAGATGTATTGCAACTCCTCTTTAATCACATCCTTGTATTCAATCATATTCCTATTACTTGATATTTCTATTCTCTGATATAAGCTTAATCACATAATGTTTATTTTGCTTTCCTGGGCAGCACGATGTTCAGTGTTGCTGCAGTTTTAGCATACCAGGATAGAAATACTGGAGTCCCCATTGGCAACTTATCCATATTGTTGCTTCTCTACCTGGCCATTCTCTTCTGTTAATGTAAATACACGCATGTCGGATGCCCTTACACTTCATTGGCTACAGTGAGTCAGAACAAGGATGTCAACTTCTGAGTTTGAACTTAAAAAAAAAAAAAAAAAATTCCACAAGATCAGAGTCCTAATTTTTCTACTCTCACAGTTTCTACTTTTGTTGGTGAAAGACAGTCCTCTTCAAGTGAGTTATATACATTTAAAGGAATTTTTCAAACTCCATCACCAAGTTTTACCTCTATCTGTTCTGTTGGAATAGGAACATGCATTCTAGTCCCTTACCACTTCCTGAATGCAATATCTTGTACTGAAGATCTCCAGCATTGTCAAGGTTACAGGAACGCTGCATTACATTTGTTTTGGCTTTTAGAGTTTTCTAAAAATGCTAGTTGGCTGTTTGTTATGTTGAGTCCTTTGGCTATTTTTTAACTTCTGAGTCCATATCAATTATATCAGGGCTCAAAATTTCAAGTCCTGAGCTACTAGCCAGGCCTTAAGGGTTACTCCCCACCAGTTGCCCCACCCAACCCTATCATGCCCGTCCCTAATTCCGCTCCTATATACACCCTTATAAATTATCTCATGAAATGACACCTAAATGTTTTATGCAGAATTAAGTTACAAAAATAAATATTAGCAACAGCTTTATCAGTGTCCATCAGTGCAGCCTCATCTGTGCCCAACAATGCAGCCTACCTGTGCCCAACAATGCAGCCGCACCTGTGCCCAACAATGCAGCCTCACCTGTGCCCATCAATGCAGCCTCACCTGTGCCCATCAATGCAGCCTCACCTGTGCCCATCAATACAGCCTCACCTGTGCCCATCAATGCAGCCTCACCTGTGCCCAACAATGCAGCCTACCTGTGTCCAACAATGCAGCCTACCTGTGCAGGGGAAGAGGATTGCCAGCCAGATCATCAGAGAGCAGGGAACATCACTGTAACAGCTTTCATTTGAATTGCCGTGTGTTCTCACCACCACAGCCCCGCCTCTTGGCCCGAGTTTGTTTGATATACGTCACAGGTCTGGGCATTGGACAGGTGATCTGTCTATCAAAGTACCTGGGCAAGGAGGCGGGGCTGTATGTGATGGCGAGCTGCGGGAACACACGGCAATGCAAATGAAAGCTGTTACAGCAATGTTCCCCGCTCTCTGATGATCCGGCTGCCTGCTCTCCTCTCTCTTCCCCTTGATCGCTGGGAGAACGGTTCCCATTCAACCCCACTTGTTGGCGGTGCTCGCCTTTTTGCTCTGAGGCAGCCCACGCTCGCCAGCCATCATTTTCCACTGGCAAAATGCGAGTAGGCGAGTGGAAAATTTGAGGGTTGAATTATATTACGTAAACAGATCAAGTATACAGATTCTGGTTTGCATACTTGTCTTGGATCTGTGAAAGTATTCAATCCTGTGAGGTTGATTTACTAAAGGCAAATAGACTGTTTATTTTGCTAGTGAAAGTGCACTTTGCAAGGGAATTATCCCTAGTGCTTAGTGAATGAGGTGAAGCTCTGCTAACTTCCATCATCTGCTAACATCCATCATCTTCCAGAATGCTGTTTTGTTTTTTTCCTTGCAGGAGATTGGGTATTCACTGTGTAATTTCACAACATTCACTTAGCTCTGGGGTAAAATGTCACTGCAAAATGCAACTTCCCTTGCAAACTGAATAGCCTATATGCTTTAGCAAATCAACCCCACTGAGTCAACATTACCAGCTAGTTTTTTTGTTTTTTTTAAAGGTTAGCAATGGCAGCCCTTATATTTCTTGACAGATATTTATTTATTTATTTTTTTATTTAAAAATTGCTCTGCAGCAAATGTTTATTATATCATTCTTTTACTGAAAATACTGAAAACCAAAGTGACAACTTGCAGTGCTGCACTATAAGTGGATGGAAGGCCGGTTGTATTTCAGAAAATATTGTTCTTCATTGATCCCACGATAGCACACTTATATTAAGTTCTGTCAAATTTTGTGAATTTCATTTATTTTATATATGATTGCTTCTGTAAACGTTTACATTAAAAAAAAAAAACATAATTACTATTTTATATCCCTTTAGAAATCTGCCTGTGTGGCCATTTTTTTCACCCATGTAATAAGTTGAGATTATTTTAATAGTAGCCTTCTAAAACTCAGATCACAACACAGGAATGTAGATTTCTTGGGAACATTAAACCGCAATGCTGTTTCCATTCGTGATGTAAAGTTTCCTCCCGACAGCCGGTTTATAACCAGAAACACAAGCTTGCTTATTCTTTCTAATGGATGCAAACGAAAATAAAATATATTTACTTGTGACCCGCTCTCTTTATCAAAGCCATTTTTATGTGGAAATGCAAATTACTCTGATAAAGATGTATTACCAACATCAATATCCTCCCCTCTCGGGCCAAATCAGCTATAAACTACTTTACAAAACAGCTTCTTTCTAGAGACTCTTCTTTAATACCAGTATATATTTTCTTCACTTTTTTTTTTTTTTTCCTTTATGCTCGTGCATTTAAGGCATATTTTTTTTTTGCTTTTTTGCTGTATGTAAATTACATATTCGATGATGTGTGCATGCAAAATCTAATGCTTTGCATACCTAAAATATAATTAATTTCAATAACTGTACTTTTCTATTTGTGATTTCCACAGAGAACAAAAAGACACAATTTGAGAGGTCTCGCTCACGACCAAATCTCTACTCCAGTGCAGCAAGGGCTCCAGTTGCTAAGGAACTCAGTTATGAGTTTGAATCTCATTCTTCTACAGTAAAAAGCAAAGTTACAGCTAGAAAAGAGGTGTGCAGCTCGGAAGGTCACAAAGACAAAGGTCCAGGCCAAAGCTCTGCAGCCAAACCAGAATCTATTCCTGAAGTGGAAGCTCTTCTTGCAAGGTTGCGTGCTCTGTGATGAAAATAAGTGTTCCACACTGCTTTGATTTAAAGGATTTCTCAAAAACAAATTGTAATTTGGACATCTAGCAAGTAAAATTGTACCTACCCTCTTAAAGTGGATGTAAACCCTCCTATTGTTTTCAGCCAAGGAAGCTGCCATCTTGGCCTCAGTTTAATCTTTAAACTTCCATGATGCTGCACATGTGATCAGTTATGACACCAGCCATTGGATGGTTTGACAGTTTGGCTGAGAGCACAACCAATGGGAGTGTTACACGTGCTGGAAATGTAATGTTTTTTGAAACCGTTAAATAGATGTGTTTATTTCCGCTTTAAGCTAGCCATGGACATTTCATTGCCATTTGGTAATAGTCTCACACCAGTGTCTATTCCTTAATATCCATGTATTTGTATCCTGCCTACAATGATCTTATTTTTCTTTAGATTCATGGTAATAGTTCATTCCCTAAAGATTTCTAAGCCAAATGACGGACCCTCTAAGCTGTGCATATTTTCTCGGTTCTTGATAATTAGGTTTGTCACCAAAAAACGCCAGAAATGTAGTTATCAAGTGAAAACTGTTTACTCTCAATGACATGTATAACTCTGCAATGGATGTTCTTTCAATTCTCTAAAATTATAATGGTCACAAACCTAAGAAATTCACACAGATTCATGAGATAAAAGAAATCCAAACCATGGGTCATATACAGTGAAAACCATGTCGAAATACGGAGTAGATTCAGAGAAATAGGCAGCTAAAATAATATGATATAAGTCAAGGTAGGTCCAGCTGCCACACTTCTCTTTATGTGTATGTATAACATTAATCAGGGTGGCCCTCAAGGCTGAGGAAAGGGGTCATGTTTTTTCAGGACAAATTGAAATCTGCATATAAATTGAGCTTCCTAAACCTCTAGATTGCGGATAATTTTTAATTTTTTTTTTTTTTACTCAAGAAGGTACCCTGTGTTTCTGCATTTTTCTTAATTATAAGCTCAGTTTGAACTGAGCCGTTTGTAACAGGTTTACTTTAAAACTGCAAGCTAAAGGATTCGGTTTAAATTGTCATATTTATTTTGTTACTGGCAATGATGGCATGTAGTTGACTATTCTACACAATCCATAAGGGATGTTTTTTTACCTTGAACATGGAGTAGAGAAGAGGGAAATTGCTTTCTGTGTGGAATGTTATACCATTGCTGCATTTCTCATCAGCAGAGTGAAAACAAAGTTTGATGTTTTATGCCATGGGTCTTGTTTTTGCTTGCACAAAGTCTTAAAAGTTAATGAAAAATTTCATTCTTTTATAGTGGAGATTTGTTCTCGCTTGCATTTATTCTCCGGTATATTTTACTCTACTATAACTATGTTACCGGATAGATAAATCATGAAATGTATTAACTGTGCAAATCAATGAGAGTGCAATCTTCTTGAAAAGTTTTCTAGGCAGCCGCAGGAAACATGCATTACTTTAAAGGGGGGGGCAGGCATTCGATATATTAAATCCATTATAAGACAGTAAACGTAACCTTAATGACTAATTGTATTTTATAAGGCAGAATAGTGGAATAATTACATTTTCTATGTAAATGCAATTTACTTATCTTATTCCTTTTAGCATATAAACACACTTGAAGTATCCATTCCATCCAAAGTAAAATGTAGAAATAGTGTAAACTCAGGGAATAAGGTGTATGAGAATTCCTTAATGACTTAACAGTTGTTGAGTTTGTTTGGTAGGTAATGAATCCTATTTGTCATTGTTTTCAGTGGCCTGCTTTGCAGTACTGGATGCGTTTGAGGGGAGATGTCCTTTACATGGGTATTGGCAAAACGTTTGCCTTCGTAAAAATGGAAATAAAAACTGACATTTACTTTACCATGTATAGCTGCTAATGTTACTAATAGAGGACAATCTTTTTTTTTTCTGTACACTATTAAAGATTGTAGAGGCAATATGCAAGACATCTTGGATACCAAATGTATAATATTAGCATCTGCTTTACATGCACATATATTTATTTTATGCAGTCTTACAATTCTTTAAAAATTCCAAAGTATTCTTATTATATGAAAACTCGGCTTTCTATGCATGTACACAAAGTTATAGTCTTTGAACACATATTTTTATGTTGAGTCTGTATGCGTGTTCTCCAGCTTTTATTAAACGTAATATATAACACGATGGCCTTAATGAAGCAGGAAGACTGAAATAAAAGCACCCCATGCGGAGAAGTGTTACTGTCATTGCAATGCTGGATATCCATTCACAGTGTGTGATAAGGAACATGCTGATCTCTGCCATGAGCTTAAAGCCAACAAAATTTCACTTTTGGCAAGTAACTACATAGAAGATCACCATGGCTCTGGCTGAAAACATGCCAGTTTATATAGTTATGAATGTGGTTGTAAAATCTCCTGCTTTTCTTTAAGGCATACCTTTCATGTATACACATCAGCCTCAGTCTTATGTTTGTTATTCTTTATTCAAGTTTATTTTCTAAACTACCACAGTGCTTTATATTCAATAAACACTACATGTTTATTATTGAAAAGCCATTAACGTTGCAAATGCCTCACACAGTTCAGCAACTGTCCACCTTTTTTACACTGCAAGCATATGGCATGGTTGTGTCATGTTCTTTCCGAGAACAACAAGAGCACAGATAATGGGCACATGGGTCAGATTTAATTGATGGCTGTAACCAGTTTTGTACAGGGTAATATTTCACTAGAAATGAGGCCTTGTGATTTTCCTATGCAAAGTTAATAAATATAAATTAGTACTGTGACACTGTGCCTGATCATATTAAGAAAACACTGTTCTGCAAGCTTTATGGAAAAGAAACCATCCTCATGTGTTCTCAGGTTTAGTTTATTGTTGCAGCTATCCATGACAACTTATTGGTGTGTGTTAAACAAGTTTATGTTCTGTTTGCATGGAGACAACCATTGTAAATAGCAATGCAAAATTAAAAAGATATATTTAATAACTGTGTTCTGTGGTTTGTGTATGTTACTATGAAGACACCACACAGGATACACGACACTCCTTTCAGTGAGCATGCAGCTGGGTTTAACTATCTTTAAGTCAGGGAATATATGTAGATATTGATACCATAACCAGATATATAGTTCATGTGAATCATACAGTATATGACAGGACACTATATCCTAAATCAATGTTTTTCAACTCCAGTCCTCAAGTACCCCCAACAGGTCATGTTTTCAGGATTTCCCTCAGATGAAACAGCTGTGGTAATTACTAAGGCAGTGAAACTGTGCAAAATAATGGAGAGCCTGAAAACGTGACCTGTTGGGGATACTTAAGGACTGGAGTTGAGAAACATTGTCCTAGATCATGTGTTATGTACCTTCAAGTGTTTGGACACTGGCAAAAAGCTTCTAGTGTGCATATGACCCCTCCACTCCACGAGACTCCAGTTTGCTAGTGTCATTAGGTCAGTGCCTGTTCTCCTCTGGATAAGTATTTTTTAACTTTATATTTCTTTCTCCAGGCACGTCTATCAAGATCTTACTTCTTCTTGTCCTGGGCTATCTATCAGTTTCTTGGGAACTGTACCCAGACCCCTGTTACGTGGGGCCAGCCTGTAATGTTTGCTTAGGCACTGAATCCTGTGTTAGGCACTTACTTTGGCATGTAATTCAACATGTGTAGTTAGCCTCAAGTTACTATATACAATAGAGGGGGCTTTTGGGGGTTTAAATGAGACACATGGTAACATGCATCTCCATCCCTATTCAGATACATAAAGAAAGAGGGTCAGAACTTTAAATGAGGTGTGTATATTGTAGCTAATCGAAAGAGTCAAAGTGAAACATGAACAAGTATTTATTTGTTTGCCATGTTTGAGTAGGTACAATACATGCAATAATGGCACATAATATAACAAATCATGTATCCAAATCATTTACATATTAAAAGCATAAATAGAATATACAGTAGTATTGTCCTCAGTAGTAAAAAAATCACTATAATATAACAGTTATAATCCACGATATTGCCTGGATCCAAAGACCATGTAAGTAAGTATGCATTGCATCTGGGTTAAGCCAGATGCGTTTCATGGGATCTATCCAATCATCAGGGGCGGATGCATGATACATCTATAAAGAGAAGTATGTATATCAAAATCAACCATTCATAGACAAAAGTAAGAAAATAATGAACATACATACAGGGAGGATAAAATAATCATCCCTGTAAGACTCACATATCTGCTTAGTGTGAAACAAACACACCGCCAGGGTGCTAGGGCCGAAAGGAATGCCTGTTCTGGAAGCTGTGGTAGTAGGGTCTAACAGGAACACAGGGAGCATAAATGTAGGTGTGACCCAGAGCATTTTGAACAGTGGTACAAATGGGCTCCATTCTATTCTGTGGATCAATAAAAAATATGAATACTGCTGAATATGTAAAAATGCAAGCTAATCAAAGAAAGGAGCCCAAATAAAAAGAGTATGAACTGATATCAAAACAGCGTAAGTCCCCAGAAATTAGTAAAATCCTGGGATTAAAATCACATATGAAATGAATGTCATAATGATATTGGTAGTTACCTAGTGTTGCTGATATACGAGTAAAGGCCAGCGATGTCTGGTGCAGACCTCTAGCAGGCCTAACATCATGGAAAAGGTAAAACAAGGTTTCTCTGTATGTTGGCACTGGTGACTGGCTTTTAAAAACACAATTGACAGTACATAGCACACTATACAGTTGTATAGGCAGAGCATTTGGGAGGTATTCACTTTATTGAGGTCCCATTGCCATTTATTTCTAATGTTTCCCAGTGCCACCCACTGGGCCAGGGTTGTGGCCCTTGTCCTCATCAACATGGAGAATAGGTCCTTTGCCAGGGGGTTACCCTCTGGCAAGGTATGGTCCTATGTTGAGGGTTTGTGATCTGTTATGGTTCAGGAAGCCTGCCAAGCTGCATGTTCTGAAAAGTGTATTGAAAAAAATTGGGGGCACGAGGGGCATGCTTTTTTTTTTTTTTGTTTTGATTTTCTGTGAGGTTTCCCCATAAATTCATGCCAGATCCAAAATCAGATCCAATCCCTGTACAATGCCTCTGGCCAGCCAGGCAAAGCTCTACCTGGCATTATAGGATCCCCAATCCTGGAGAAACAAATTGTTTCCCTAGCTCCACTGCTAATATAAAAGTCCACAAACTGTGATCCGGTGCTCTAGCCAGGACGTTCAGGCCCCACAGATATGATACTTAAATCGAGAAGGCTGGCAACTTGGATGCTCTTGAATAAAAGTACTTTATTAGTTACACGGGTACAGGCTATACACTGACATGTTTCGGCTAAGAAGCCTTCATCAAAGCAACTGCTTTGATGGCGGCTTAGCCGAAACGCGTCAGTGTATAGCCTGTACCCATGTAACTAATAAAGTACTTTTATTCAAGAGCATCTGAGTTGCCAGCCTTCCTGATTTAAGTATCCCCAATCCTGGTGTGCAATGTGGAAAATCATTCCCTTACAGTTTGGAGCAGAGTCTACAACTAACTCCATAACTGTCTAGAGGACATGGTCCCCAGAGAAGTCAAAAACTCTACATCAATAATCTGGAAATGAGAGCCATCAGATTATCAGAACACTGAACCTCTTTTGCAAGGGTAAAATCAGACAATACTACAGCAGTGGTTTTCCGTAAACCAATAAGGGAATATCAGGAGTTGAACTGCCTTAAGAGAAACAATTCTGATGCTTTTCTATGCAGAAATTTACATTCCAGATATCTTGGCTGTCCATATATCTGGAGTGGACATTTGACAGGTGGAATTCCTAAGCCACAAACACATAGACCCCGATGAGTGGTCTCTGCACCCTGAGATCTTTTAAAATATCTGTCAACAGTGGGGAAAACCAGATGTGGACATCCTGGACTTCAGATTCAAAAACAAGCTGAACAGATTTGTAAACAGAACCAGATATCCTGTGCTTACTGGACCAAGAACTCCTATTTAAAACTGCTGCTTAGTCACTGACTTTGAAGTGATTGTAAAGTCTTGTGTTTTTTTTTTTTTTTTTAAACAACAAACATGTTATACTTACCTGCTCTATTGCAGTGGATTTGCACAGAACAGCCCGGTTCCTCCTCTTTTAGGGTACCTCTTCGCTGTTCTTGGCCCCTCCCTCCTGTCGATTGCCCCCACAGCAAGCAGTTTGCTATGGTAGCACTCGAGCCGAGCTGCAGCTCCGTGTGTGTCCATTCAGACACGGAGCCACTGTTCAGCCCCACCCCCTTTCTCCTGATTGGCTAACTGACTTTGATTGACAGCTGTGGGAGCCAATGGCGCCACTCCTGTCTTTCAACCAATCAGAAGGGAGAGTTTGGACGGCTGAGGGACTCGTGGATATCACTGAACAGAAAGGGGGCTCAGGTAGGTATTAGGGGGTGCTGGGGAGGCTGCTACACACTGAAGGCTTTTTATCTTAATGCATAGAATGCATTGTACCCATGTACCCATGTGCAAGATACACCATCGCACATGCAAGGCTTACTTTGCTTGGTGCAAGGACAGAAAATGTAGTGCCAAGTAAAGCTCTTATCACTCGTATTTTTGCCTTTCTTCATTCTGGTCTTGACCAGCATCTGGCCCTTAGTATACTTAGGGACAGGTTTCTACCATATCCACTTTTTATTTTTTTTCAGAAACCTTATACCTTACAATCCCTAATGAAAGCTTATCTTCAGAAAATTGCTTATAAAAATCTCAGAATTTATCCTTCTGTGTTACCTTGAGATCCTAAACTAGTGCTCGCTTGTTCTTCAGAGACCCCCCATCCCCTTGAACCTAATAGAGACATTCCGTTGGAGACCTCACTTGTAAGGTTGTCTTCCTGGTAGCCATTTCACCTTTTAGGCATGTTTCTGACTTGGCAGCTTTTTTATGTAAAGGGCCCTTTCTTGTTTTGTCTAGGTGATTTCATCCTGAAAAGGAAATTGCCCTATACTGTCTGGATATGGTCAGGGCTGTCAGGATCTAACTGGCAGCCATTGCCTTTGCTCCCAAGGCAGAGTTTCTCTTTGGTCCTGCCTGTAGGCCCTGGTAGAGGGCATTCCTTTCCTTGGAGTCCAGTACAGGACACAGGCCCCTCCCCTCTGTGTCTTAATCACCCCTCATTGCTTGCTAAAACTGGAATATCAGGGACAAGAGTGATATGAGGGCAGACTAGGGGTGGCCCTAACAAGTTTTCCCCAGTGTCCAATAACCTGAAGGTAGCCTGCATATACTGTAACCCATAGTCTTTAAATACATGTTCTGTGTTCTATACTGTACTCCAACATAAGGAATGTAAAAGTACATCAAAATTCCTATTTTTTCATTGTAGTTAAGTGTTTCTTGTCAAATTTGTTTAATATTTTTTAAATCTAACAAAGACTGACAAATTGAGTACATATAAGGATGGTGGTACAATATTCAAATAGCAATAGAGTTAAACATATTGATTTATGTACACGGTCAGTATATAACAATGTTAAAAAGTAACGAGTGGAGCAATTTATAAACCAAAAAAGTATTACATTGAAAGCATTATAAAATTCTATTCTATTCCATTGGTTCATTTTGCATAAGCAATAATGAGATATATCGAATAGGTATATATAAAAAATAGATAATCTGTTTATAAGTACCATGTAATTAAGCGTTTCAAATGTGTTTTGCTAAAGGAAGCTTTATTACATTTTAGCACATTTCACTCATACAGAAGGAGCAAAAATGGACCTGCTCTACATAGCAATCATTTTTCCAAGGCTGACTTTACACTCGCGTAATGCAATATAGTGTGTGTTTTACACCACATTATCATAAGGCATTACAACGTGCCATAAATTTAGCATAAATTACACTTCATGGCAATGCTGCAGCATATCATGACATGCATTGTGGTGCACTGCAAAAGAAAGTGGGGTATTGCCATTTTTCATTAACATGCATGTGGTAGCACATCACAACAGGTTGGTATAGTGTGAAGGGTCCCTTCCAGGCATTGCTGCGGGGCAATAGTCACCCTCATTCCCATTTGGCAATTATCTGAGTATCTGCTCTGCTTGCTGTATTGCAGTACAGGCTTTAGCAGACAGGCCTGTCCATATCACACGTGAGAAGTTTCTGCATTGTTTTCTGTGCACTTAAACTTTTGTAAAGTGGCCTGACACTCATAATCAGTAGCACACTGAATAATGTTATAAACGTTCTTTATTAGATGTGATCCAAGTTATTCAATGTTTTTATGGATCAAACATTAGATGTGTTTGTCACACTTTTAATGTAGCTCAACAAGTAATGGAAAATCCAGTCTAAATACAGGAGAGATTGGTCAGAGTTACTGACATGAGCCACAAAATTCCCTTTGAGATCATTTCTTTGTGCTGCCAATTGATGAATTGATATAATCCATTCAGCCATATTCAGGGATCACTCTGCTTGCTTGCTTCAGGCAATTCCTTGCTACTATGCTTCTGGGTTTTATTTCTTTTTACAGTCATTTTTAGATGATGTAAGTGGTGAAAAGCACCATTTCATAGAACTGATTCCCAGTACAATTACAGAAAAATCTGCCACACTTTTGCTAAAAATAAACGTAATGTTTATGGAAACACCATGCCTTTAATAATTCCACACATTGCGATGATGGCATCCATGCTTCCACTGTCTCTTGGGGTAGACAGCTTCAAATAAAGATTTTGGTAAAGGGAGGCAGCGTCCACACATTATTTTCAAAGCTGAATGCCGGCCATTAATACTTTCCTTTAAATATTTTCCTCATAAGCCATGTATGATTAAAATCCATTTTGTTTGCACCAAATGCCTTTGGAAATCCAGATATTATCTTGTAAAAGTAGCATTGACATCATGAATGTGCTGTACAGCCTGTGCAGTGAGCAAAGCAATGGGGGGGGGGGGGTAGATGGTCATGGAGAAAAGACCAGTCACCCTGCTCAAGGAGAAAGTGGAACAACAACCGGTCTCTATTACAGGAAGCACATGAACAGAGGCTCACATTGGATTACTGCACAGATCTGGGAGAAATACACAAAGCACACTGATATTCAAACAAGAAAACACATGACTCTTGTATTTAGACAATAGTTGCTTATCCTGGAGTTCAGCTTTAGGTAAAATAATCCTGTCCCAATTGCCCAGCATTGTAAGATTGGAGAGAGTCCTAAGCCCTGTGTGAGATCTCGCTATGGAATTTATGCAGGGCATCTTTTCCTTACTGCTGAACGGGGACAATGGAGTGTAGAAAAGTGAGTAACTGCTGCTGGGGAGGGGCTTATTAAAGCAAACCTGTTACCTTGTCCTACATGGGCAAGCCCAGGTTTGGATTAACCTCAGATATGAAATATGAACATAGCATATCCCTCTATAGTGTGTACATTTCTCCATTAAGAGCACTAAATGCCATTTCAATCTGCTGCTTTGTTCCTCTGCTGTCAGCATAAATCACTTCTGACAAGTTTTCTTGTCGCCAAGAGAAAAAAAGGTGATGGGAGGGACCTCCAGCTGATTGGCAGCCTCAGCTCTGTTTCTGTATGCTGTGTAAAGGAGGTATATCCCTTCCCTCCAACCAGCTTTCAGAGCTCTCCTCACTGAGCTCTGCAGAGTGCGACTTCAGCTTTCTGCCCCCTTTTTCTTGAGTGCTCAGACAAGCTTTACAAATTCTGCATTTTGAATGGATGTGTAGAGAAGAGGAGACTGCAGATAAACAGATGCAACTTATGTAGGAGGATTTGTTTCATCTCTGTATATGACATGAGGTCAGTCACTTCACTGATTATACGTAAGGGTTTACAGCCACTTTAAGTTTAAGCTGACATCAACCAGCTTTGTGTTTAACGCGTTAAAGCAATGTAAACAACATTTCCAGCATTCAATAAACTAATTGTTTTACAAAAATCTAAATCTAAATCCTAGTCTCCATAGTTCCTACTATACATTTGAGTACAGCTGTGTCAGGTTGATGAGCCTTGTGTCAAGCTCCAGAAAACATAAACCCTTACATGGCTGCCAGCACGAGGTCTCTCTCTTTTTCTCCTTCTCCCCATGTTTCTATCCCAAGCATTAAGAGACCCTTGTTCCGGCAGCTGCTTCCTTTTTAAGGCTCGGTTCACACTTGTGTAATGCGGGAACCAGCGTGATTCCAGTGTGGGTTCCCGCATCGCACCTGAATCGCTGGCGGTTCACACTGCCCTCTGCAAAGCGCTGTGGGTGTCAATACAAAGTTATTGACACCCCCCAGATCCGATTGCAGTGTAAACTGTGAAACAGTGCAGGAATCGGATCGCATAAGTGTGAACAACCAATGCAATCTGATTCCAGTGCGAACCAAAAAAGGGTCCTGCACCATTTTGGTGCGAATGCGAAGCGAATTCAGCTATACAAATTGTATGGCTGAATTTGCATCGCACAGACATCGCATATGATCTGCACAGCAATGCGTTGCAAATCACATGCGATGTCTGGCATTGCACAAGTGTGAACCAGCCCCAAGACCCCTTTCACACGGGGCATTTTTTCAATGCCTGTAAAGCGCCTGAAAAATGCCTTATCTGAAGTCCCAGTGTGAAAGCCTGAGTGCTTTCACACTGGGGCGCTGCACTGGCAGGACATTAAAAAAGTCCTGCAAGCAGAATCTTTGGGGGCTCTTTAGGAACGGTGTATATACCGCCCCTAAAGTGCCCCTGCCCATTGAAATTAATGGGCAGCGCCGCTGAAGCGCGTCGCTTTGCGGGCACTTTTAACCCTTTATTCGGCCACTAGCAGGGGTTAAAAGTGCCCCGCTAGTGACTGAAAAGTGCCTCTAAAACGACGGTAAACTGCTGCTAAAGCTAGTGGCGCTTTACTGCTAACACGGCAGCGCTATTAGTGTGAAAGGGCTCTAAAGGATAACCACAGCAGTGGAATAATCTTGTCTGTAGTTTTCACAGGAGCACACAACACCCTTTTAGACCCCTTTCACACTGAGGCGATTTTTACGCTAATTATAGCGCCTGAAAAGCTCTGAAAACTGCTTCCCATTCATTTCAATGGATGCTTTCACACTGGGGCGGTGAAAAAAGTCCTGCAAGCAGCATCTTTGGAGCTTGTTTGGAGTATTTAAAAAAGCGCCTCAAAAACGCCCCTCTCCATTGAAATGAATGGGAAACGCTTCAAAAGCTCTGTAAAATGGTTCTTATTTCTTAAGGTCATGTGCTCTTAAAAAAAATGCACCACTGACGCTATGGGCAGTTTTTTAAGCACCTCAGTGTGAGCTAAAATGACCTTTCCAAAGCATCTCTCACAACATGTGGAAAAAAATGCAGAAGTATCAGCTAGCCTTCCTCAGTATGTCACAATTATTAGTATTGGGTGGGCACAGTTTTAGTGCCCCCCCAGTGAAAATGCACACAGAAAAATTGATTCTAGTCTAATTTATGAGAGTAATTCAAATACTGTATCTGCAGCATTCCCAGTCTGTGAAATGGTGACAAGCATTAAACAGCAGCTGTGTTCTCAGTGTGCACTCTCTAGGGTGTCTTCCTTTCTTTGGTTTCACTTCTTATGGAGCTGCTGACATAGATAAAGTATGAAGACCAAGAATTTCAACTTGGAATTGCTTTGTATAAAGTAACGAGGTGCGAAGGAGGAAAGTGCCAAACAAATTGTGTGGCTGTCCAGAATACATGTTGGTAAACAAATGCATTTTGGTGGTTCAATAGGTCCCCCTTGTATTATGGCTTAATATAAATACATGATCCAGTGCCCCAATGTGATTTGTATCCAGTCCATCAATAAAGGATGACAGCCGGGGGGGGCATTGAATTTCAAAGGAAACCTGTACTATTGACGGTCTTCTAAGAATATTAGTTGCTTGGCCATCTTTAGCCTCAGTACTTTATCAATCACCCACCTGCAATAAGCATGCAGATTAGAAAGTCAGTGTGACATCAAGACTCTTGACCCACCACATACCCCTAGTACAGGCTTCCCTTCAAGCAATAGTAAAGGTTGCCCTCATATTTTTCTCCTGACCTATAAACCAACTTTCAGCTTCATTCTGGAAGTGTTTCATACAAATCATAAAAAGAACGCTGACAAAAACTTGAATCAAAACTTAAGCAGACATCTCACCAGCTTCAGCACTGCAATATGCTTGTGGCTACAGCCAGCAGTCCCATTAACAGATTTATTCATTAATCCTAAACTTCAGCTAAAAGATGCATAAGGGGATTTATTGTGTATATATGCCCTTTATTTCTGGCCAGGGCTAACATGAATTTAAATTTATAAAATGCTTTTCTTTGGTTAGTTCAGAAAATATGAATTGTTGCATGTTATTAGTTTTATATCCATAGGATTTGAAATACCTTTGCAGTTGGATAGTGAGGAGCTTGGCACCCCACATCCATTGGTGAGGCTGGCATTGGTGTTTGAACAGAGACTATATAGCGTTAAAAGCTAGATATACAATACCTTTAAATCCATAGTAACCAAAAAATAAATAAGTCAATAAAATTGACCAAAAACCAACACTTAAAAAATGTACTATGTTGGGATCAAAAAAGTAAGCAGCACTACTTGCTCCTAATCAGAAGTCAGTATACTTGGTAAACACACTTGTTTCATAACCAAAAAGTAAAGGTAGGATAGGAAGTACAGCCCTGGGGCAAACCCCTTCAAACGAGTGTACCGATATTTGATCCTGCAATGGTCTCTTTTTAAAGCAAACTAAAACGAACTGAAAAGCACGACTCGGGGGCAGGAGGCGGAGCCTAGCAGAGCAGACATGCATTGTTAGAGCTCCACACCGCTGAGGAGAGAAGAGAAGGACAAAGCGGAGCCTGCAGACTCAAAAGGTATCCATTTGAACCTTTTTGCCCCAGGGAACAAACTGTGAAAGTTTGGGCAGGAAATATGGTACTGGGAGGAAACCGTGGCAGAAATAAAAATCACCTCACAAAGAGCTCACAGGCACTCACTGCAGCTGAAGCAGCTCCAGTCACCTCACAAGATACAGCATCAGGGCGCTCTCACAGACAGAAAATGTCACAGCAAGACTCTCCATTTGAGTCAGATACAGAACAAATCCTCTCACAAACTTCTCCACAAGCCTCCTCAGTATCCCCAGTAATATTATTACAATTTGAAAAGATGCTTCATAAGGCTTTAAAACAAACCTCAGACCAAATAACAAAAAGCCTAACCAAAGAAATAAGAGAGCTGGGAAACCGCACCGCAGCCTTAGAAATAAAAATGGATGAAATTGAAATTACAACCCAAGAAAATATAACAGAATTGGAACAATTAAAAAAAGAGAATTTAATACTTCAAACTAAACTCGAAGATTACGAAAATAGAGCCAGACGTTCAAACTTGCGCATAAGGGGAATACCTGAAACTGTGACAGACCTGCAATCTACTATTACTGCTCTATTACAAGAACTAAAGCCAGATATCCCTATTGAACGTTTAGAACTGGACAGAGTACACAGAGCCCTCACAGCCAAAAAGAAAGATGGACCCCCACGTGATATAATCACAAAATTTCATTATTACAGAACGAAAGAACAAATACTAATTGCTGCAAGAGAAAAAAAGGAACTTAATTTTCAAGGACACAATTATCAAATTTTTGCTGACCTATCCCAACTTACTATTACTAAAAGACGATCCATGAAACCCCAACTAATGGAACTGCAACGCCACAACATTATGTATCAATGGGGCTTCCCCTTTTCAGTCAGATTTAACTACCAAGGTACAATTTACAGAAGCAGATCAGCAGATGAACTACAACAAACCCTTTTAAAATTAAATCTGACAGAACCCACAAGCAGCAACACTCCCACACGCAGAAGAATGGCATCATCTTCACCTTCAGGCAGCACCCAGAAAATTTCAGAACAAAATGGGAATCATCATTCTCACAAAAGAGGCCGTTATGCCACATCATCCATGGACCAAGAAGATTCAATGGACTGACATCCTAATTCCTGATATCTCTTTATTTATTATACTAAGAGATGGTTCTCTATAAAAAACCTGTATTTATAACTGAATGTAACTGCATTCTGATAGTCACACACTGTGTGGGATCATGTTACATTCCAGTTATATTTCTTATTACTTCTGATTCATATAGCCTTAGAATATATAAGTGAAATAAGGAAATTCTTGTTCAGTTATATATTATCAGGTAATAACAATAGATTTATTACTTTTTAGGACAAATATGTTCAATAATCCAGAAGTAATGGAAGCTTTTTCTTTCTTTTCTTAAAACAAATATATTATTACCTAACTAGTTCCTAGAATTATGTTTTTGTTTATTCTAATCTGAAGCAATACAACCTCAATTTTATGAGTTAACATATCTAAACAGTTACATATGAATAAAATATGTAATTGTTTACTCTAAAAGGGTTAAAATCCCAAAATAATTCAAACTATCTTCATCAATACCAAAGTTATTAACAGTACCTTTCTAACTGAATTATTTAGCCTAGGGCAAGACTAACCATATACAACCACCCTGGAATAAATAATTTCAGCAAAAACTATATTCTGCACTCCAATTAATGAAACATCATTTTGATGTCTTTTGACATAGCACTTCTCTCCTGTAAGCGGAAGATCCATGTACCCCCATTAGCCCTCATTCTCCCAACCATATTATGTGGGAGTGTGACGAAGGCACTTATTCCCCTGAAGAGATATTTATTCTCTTTCACGGGTAAATTGTGATTACTTGCAAAAAATAATTTATACAATGTATCATCTAATCTCATATGTTTTTTGTTTACTCTTTACTCCAGAATTCACTGGTTTCTTTTCTATCTATTCATCTCTTCAGTCCACACAGGTTGATCTGCGCAGTCAGCTCTGCATAACAAAAAGTAAGTCAAAACTATTTGATCTATTGCCATGGCACCACTGAATATACTTTCCCTGAATGTTCAGGGAATAAATGTCCCTCAAAAAAGGACCAAAGCCTTCCGTACTTTCCATAACAAGAAGGCTCACATAGTATGCCTCCAAGAAACACACTTCACCAAAGATTCTACTCCAAAATATATTTCTCCTTTTTATCAACAAATTTACACGGCTTCTGCCTGTACCAAGCAAAGGGGAACTCTAATTGCATTTCACCGATCCACACCATTCACCTTATCATCAGAAATTAAAGACCCAGAAGGTAGATACCTGATACTCATGGGTTATATAATGGATACAGCAATCACGGTGATTTCCTACTACGCTCCTAACAAACAACCTACACCATTCCTCTCACATATATTACAAGTGATTAATACACACAAAATAGGAACAGTGATAATGTGTGGGGATTCGAACCAGGTCCTCCTTCCATTTCTAGATAAATCACCTTTTACACCATCCAAAATAACCTCTAGATTACCTTTTTCTCAACTTCTTTCCAAATACAATCTGGTAGATTCATGGAGAGAAAGTAACCCAATGAAAAAGAAATTCACTTATTTCTCACACCCTCATCAAACCTTCACCAGAATAGATCATATTTTTCTAACAATAGGAATGATACCAGAAATTATTGCATCAGATATAATTCCGATTCCGTGGTCTGACCATAATGCAGTATACACTACTATAGCCTCAGCCATACCAAAAGCGCATGACCCAACGTGGTACTTACCGGACATAATGCTCAAACACCCACTACATCAGATGGCCATTGAACAAGCTTTAAAGGAATACATATCAATTAATAATACAACAGACATCTCCCCAATAACACTGTGGGAAGCTCATAAGCCTGTCTTGCGTGGTACAATACAAAGACAAATGGCACTATTTAAACGGGAACGCAAAAATCTAGCAAAAAAACTAGAACTCAATTTTAATGCAGCCTACATATCATTTCAAGATAATCCATCTCAGAGTACAAAATCTCATCTGGAAAAATCTAGATTGGAATACGATCTATTTCTCACTGAGTCAGTTGATAAATCCCTCAAACGCTCCAAACACAATTTCTACATGAATACAAACAAACCAGGTACATATTTGGCTCGGGCATTAAATTCAACTAACAAATCTTTCAAACCAATACGTTTGAAATTATCAAAAAATGTTTACACTTGTAATCCAGTTAAAATAGTCCATAAATTTCACTCACATCTCGCAACTTTATACAAGACAAACAAAGAATTTAATCCTACAGAGGCTGAATCCTTCTTCTCAAAAATAACCTTACCTGAGTTATCTCAGAATCAAAAAAGCAGTTTGGATGAGCCTATAACTATAGATGAAGTTGCTAACGCCATAAA
Organism: Aquarana catesbeiana; assembly: GCF_042186555.1. Lineage (NCBI taxonomy): Eukaryota > Metazoa > Chordata > Amphibia > Anura > Ranidae > Aquarana > Aquarana catesbeiana. The sequence goes on along the minus strand of NC_133325.1, from coordinate 218,424,762 downwards.
AGACCTAAAACTTAACAAAAGACCAGGCCCAGACGGCTACTCGGCTTTATACTATAAAACATTCTCAGAAATACTCTCTCCCATTCTCACTGAAACTTTTAACAAACTTCTAGATGGACATTCTTTTCGGCAAGAAACACTAATGGCAATTGTTTGTATGATCCCAAAACCCCTTTCTGATGATACTTCCTGTGTGAATTATCGGCCTATCTCTCTGTTAAACCTCGATATTAAATTATTAGCAAAAATAATAGCAAAACGCCTCAATAGCATTATAGGAAAATTAATACATAGAGATCAAGTAGGCTTCATGCCAAATAGACAGGCAGGCGATAATATACGCAGGGCAGTGTTATTGGCACATATTGCTAAAAAACGGAAAATCCCTTTATGTTTTCTATCTCTCGATATTAAGAGGGCATTTGACACAGTATCCTGGCAATATATGCAATATTCATTACAAAAATGGGGTTTTGGACCCCACTTTTTAACATGGATCAAAGCATTATATAATAAACCCAAAGCCTATATAAAATATGCTGGATACAAATCTGAAGCCTTTAATATCGAAAGAGGTACCCGACAGGGTTGCCCATTATCTCCCTTATTATTTGCCCTTATACTCGAACCCATGGCCCAATACATCAGAACAAACCAAACTATAATTGGCATTGAAGTAGGAGGTATTACACACAAATTATGTATATTTGCAGACGATATATTACTTTTTCTATCATCACCACAGGTCTCTGGTCCTAACTTAATACCAGCTCTTGATGGATTTGCAGCCCTATCCGGCCTTATGATTAATCCTAAGAAATGCCTAGTGCTTAATATTTCACTCACAAACATGGAATTGATCCCGGCTAGGGCTGCACTCCCATTCACATGGGCAGAAAAATCAATCCCATATCTTGGAGTTCATTTAACAGCATCTCATTCTTACTTATTCTCAACCAATTATCCTCCTGTATTAAGACAGATCACAAATCTAATAAAACAATGGTCGCAACTTCCTTTATCCTGGATGGGGAAGATCAATGCAATCAAAATGACTATTCTACCCAAATTGCTTTATCTATTCAGAGTCCTCCCTATTCCAATTCCTTCCTATTTTTTGAGAATAGTACAAAAAAGAGCAACTTCGTTTATATGGGGCTCTTCTAAACCACGTATACCTATACACACACTACATCTTCCCAAAAATAAAGGAGGCCTGGGATACCCTAATTTTACTAACTACTACAGAGCAGCACATTTGGCCAGTCTGTCCAAATACCATGCAAAACAGGAAATCCCATTATGGGTATTTATAGAGGCTTCAGAAAATGACCCTCTATTAATATCAAATTTATTATGGCTTGATCCTAAAGACCGCTTTAAAATTCATAATCCCATAACTAAACACTTCTTATCTCTCTGGGATAAACTAAAAACCAAATATCAGTTACAATCTCCACACAATCCTCTCCTTTCTTTTACCAGAAATCCAGCCTTTTATCCGGCATGGATCTACCCAAATTCTTTTAAAGCTTGGACAACATCAGGCATTCAGACACTAAATGACTTCATAGCATCTAAATCATTCCTTTCATTCCCATCGCTTAGAGAAAAATATGATCTACCAAACTCTGAGATATTTAGATATCTCCAAATCAAAAATTTCTATACACCATTCCTAAAGGGGGATACACCATTATCCCAATTATCCATTTTTGAATCAATCTGTACAAAAGATCCATTTGCTAAAGGTACAATTTCATCACTTTATAATCAATTATATGGAGTAGCAAATCTTAATACGGACTGGTCTAACATATGGCTCACATCTAAGTCATCTTCACCCAACATCTTAGCACTGGAGACAAATTATAAAGTCCTAACTCGCTGGTACCTTGTACCCGCTAGAGTGGCAAAATATTCACCTAATACCTCAGCTCTTTGTTTTCGAGGATGCCCAGAAATAGGCACATATTTACACATATGGTGGACGTGCCCAGTAATCCAAACCTTCTGGAAGGAAGTCTTCGTGATTGCATCTAAAATATTTAAAAAAATAATACAACCAGATCCATATTTAACTTTACTTAATCTAAAACCGGAATGGTTAACACTCTCTCAATTCAAACTAATGATCCAACTAATAACGGCTGCAAAACAAACAGTGGCCAAGGCATGGAAATCTCCTACATTGGTACTAGCAGAAACAATTCACAGAATGAATAATACAATGTCCCATGCTAAGATGGTAGCCATCGATCAAAATCAAATTCCAAAATTTGAAAAACTTTGGCATCCTTGGATAAAACAACAGTTCCTGTCAAACTTCAATGACTCTGTCCTGTTGCCATGGTAACAGATTAAACTGACGAGCGGGACAACCTTGTGGACCATACCTCTACCTTTCAACCCTTTTTCTTCTTTCTCTTTCCTTTTCTCCACCTTACGATTAAAGCTCATTATCAGAATTTATTTGACCTATATACACTCTACTTGTAAACAATATATATAGTAGGTATAAATCATTTAAATACCTACAAAAGTAACTAAGGAATTTATATAGATCTTTAATTTAGGTTTACGTGAACCCAATGTTTAATATTTGAAATTTCATGATATTTACCTATATAAACCCTACTGTAAGCTTACTTTATAGATCCTTGTAAACTTACTTTATGTATCTTTATAACATTGTATACTCAATAAACTTCTTTTGACAAGGAAAAGCACGACTCAACACTCACCAAACTTCTACTAACACAAAGTTAGCAGAAGGAGCCCAAAGGGTGGCGCTAAAGATCTGACAAACCACGTAGTACGTCACTACATTCGTGTATATTGGCCCACATTTCCTTGACATTTGTATACAAGACAAAATCCAGACACAAGCCTTCGGACAAAAGTCAGAGGTTTTGTCTGCGAAAAATCCGATCGTGTGTACGAGGCTTTAGAAAAGTGATGTCAGTACCTTGCAGGATCTCGTTTTTTCATTCTTTGGAACAGGACGTGTAATAGGGTGGTTCTATCTCAACCTAATCCTTTCTCTCTACTGTTGCCTTTATATTTGTTTGTTATCTGTTTAAAAAAAAATAATTGTTAACAAATTAGTAGGGAGAACATGGGGCAAGACTTGGAGGAGCCACTGTTCTGTGCAGTGATAATCGCTGCCTGTTTGCATATATAGGAGCATCATGACCTACTTAGAGGAAGGTGTGAAAAGCCTGTGACCTCTGAGCTGCTCCGCCAGCAGGGTCGTAACCAAGAGGCCATAGACATTATTAGGTCCTGCACTGCAGTTGGAGGACCTTCTAGAAAAGCCTCAAGAATATAGTTTTGTTTACATGCATTTGAAATGTTTTATTTACAATTTTAGTGCTTGCATTGAAAAAAAAGATGAGATTATACTGTCAGGGCTGGGCTCAGCCCTTCCTTCTCAAAGCTGGTCACTCAGCTGTCAACTAATTGCCAGCTCCTATCTCTCCACAGTGACTCACCTGTTGATGATATCCTGCTCGTCAGTCCTGCCTACTTAAGCCGTCCAGTCCAGATGATCTCTGCCTTCGTCTTGGTGACATGTCTAGAGACGCTCTCTTGTGTTCCTGTTTAAGACTTGCTTGGCTGACATTCCTTCTGGCTCCAGATCCTGCTTGCTGTTCTACTGCGCTCATCTCTGGCTCTCTGACGTTTTAGCTTGTCTGACTATCCATTCAGGTTCCTGAACTCTGGTTATGTTTTGACTAGGTTTACTCTGTTTACCTTTTTTTATTATTATTATTAAACAAGTGTGATTTAACTGTACTTCTCTCAGTCTGATTCATGGTTTCTGACATATACTTGTATTGAATTTTAATAGGTTATATTTAAAGATCTAAGAGCTCTACCATCAGCAACTAATGAAATGTTTTTGTTTTGGATAGGTTCTTTTTTTCTTCAATATATTAGTTGTAACAAAAAATACATTCTTACTCATATTTGTTCTAAACAATCTTCTGTTGTCTTAAAATATGTATATACAGTGTAATAATACTCTTTACTTATCTGAACAGCCCTTAGGTTCTACTTGGTGGCATATAAAGCAAATCATATTTTATAGAGGAGCATTTTTAATCCCAATGTGTTTCTTCCATGTGCAGTAAACCTAGTTGGATACCCAATCTGCATTGTTTACTAGCTGATCCATTAAAACGTGACATTTCCGAACAATAAATAAGAGCAAGCAAAAGCTGATTTATGTTTTACTGAATATAATAGCATACAATTGTTTCTAATTCAAGGTTTTGTTTGAAATCTGCTTTGTGTTCTACAGTGGTTATTTTCATATTCCTCTTACAATGTCAGTGTACATTAATCCTTGGGAACATGTAGGGCATAAATAATTTATTTGATGTTACAGTTAATATTGACGGATATATCAGTCCCGACTATTACGTGGATATCTTTTAGATGTTTTAGATTAATAGTGCTTCTATAGACAACTTAGGAGCGGCAGTTAAAATAAACTTCCAAAACCCTATGTGGGTACACACTGCTCTTTATTTATACTGTGATTCTCAGAAACAAAGTCAAACATATTCTGTGTATTTTCTAGTTCAAACTAAAGACACTTGTTACAAGATCATGACAGACGTGTGCTGTCATTTGGATTTTGTAAGCATGCTAAATATTTTTTTTTCTTTAGATAAATTGACAGACCATACATAGTTCATTTATTACTGTTAGTCTTGAATGCATGATAGCAACTTATTAAAGTGTAGCAAAACAAGCTGCCCTCTGGTCCTATGGTTACTACATTTTAGTCAATATAGTTTATAGAAATAAGCATATTTTATTTTGTAATTTGTCTGTTTTATGTACAACATATGCGCTAAAACTCATTTTCTGGTGTAAAGTGCGGTGGAATTATTTAAAAATCTAAAATAGGCTTTTTTGAGTTTTTATAATTGAGGTGCTACAAAACAAATGTGAATAAAATGAAGGAAAGCAGCCCCGTTGTAGAGTAAGTGGAAGCAGCTTCAACCTGACTTCACCCAGGCCATGCCCTCTAAAGACTTTCATTCCACCCACTGTCGATTTAGCAAAATGCATCAGGGTACGTGGCCTGGGAGGAGCCAGGCTGAAGCCACTTCCACTCATTCGATCTACACCAGGGCTGTTTTCCCAAAGTGCAGTATTCTTTCTCCTGTCTTCCCTTAACCACTTAAGGACCGCCCCATGTATATTTATGGTGGGGTGGCCCTTGAGCGCAAAATCATGTACCTGTATGTGATTCCTTCTTCCGGGTCGGGGGCACGCTCTGCCGGAGACCAGCTCACAATAGGTCCAATCGGCGGGTCTGGCAGATGCGATGTCCGCCAGAAACCCAGCTTTTGTTCGTAGAGAGGCAGAGCGGCTGTTTGCCTATGTAAACAAGGCAGATCGCCACTCTGCTAGTAAGAAAGACAGAGATCTTGTGTTTCTGTTAAGCAGAAACACGGATCCCTGTCTTTCTTCAGTTAAGCCTTCCCCCACACAGTTAAAAAACACTCCCAGGGAACACACTTAACCCTATGATCACCCCTGATGTTAACCCCTTCCCTGCCAGTGTCATTTATACAGTGACAATGCATATACAGAGACATAAACCCTAACATTGGCTCCCTGCAGATTAAACTGGAAGAGTTGTACTTTACTATTTGCTTTAACCACTTCCTGACCAGCCGCCGCAGATATACTGCGGCAGGTTGGCTCCCCTGTGCAAATCGATGTACCTGTACGTTGGTCTGTGCACTAGCTTTTGCAGACACGCGCGTGCTGTGGGAGCTCGCAGCAGCTCCAGTGGACTCGCTGTCCACCAGCCACCCGTGATTGCTGGAAAGAGAGGCAGAATGGGGATCTGCCTTTGCGAATCCAGTCAATTGTCCTCCGTAACACAGCTGCCTCATGATACCTCTCAAAATCTGGGAGATATAACCCCCCCCCCGGACCTCGGTCTAACCAAAATCCCAATGGAAATACGAGAATTCCTGTTTTTCCATATAAATCTCCTTCACGTTCTAAGAGTTTTAAAGTAGGCTTTTGGGATGTTTATCGGGAGGGTTTGAAACAAACATACAGGGCTTTCGGAAGAGTCACCATCTTGATCACATTTATCCTGCCAAACTAAGACAGCTTATCCACCGAATATCCCCTCAAGTCTTGCTTAATTTTATTTACCAAAGGCAAGTAATTATCTTGGTATAAATCCGCTTCTGAAGTAGATAGAAAAACACCAAGATACTTTAAGCCCTTCTGCTTCCAAGCAAAAGGATATAGAGATCTAAGATCTCTACATTCTGCTAAGGGAATAGAGACATTCAATATCTCCGTCTTCTCTTTGTTTTTGTTTGTTCTGGTTTGGAGACATATAACATCATATCATCAGCAAATGCAGAAACCTTATGTTCTTGTCCAGCCACCTCCACATCCCTAATTTCCTGATTTGCCCGTATAGTTGCTAGGAAGGGTTCCAGAGATAGGACAAAAAGTAAAGGTGAAAGTGGTCATCCCTAACGTGTACCATTATAAAGCATAAAGGTACCTGAAAGGGTCCCATTAACTAGTACCTGAGCCGTTGGTCTGGAGTATAATGCCTCTATCCAATTATAAATACGTGAACCTATGCCAGCATGTCTCAATGTCGCAAGCATATACTCCCAGTCCAATCTGTCAAAGGCCTTTTCGGCATCTACTGACAGAAATAATAATGGTTTATTTCCCCTTTTGGCTCCATGGATTAAAAGTAATGCTCTTATTACATTGTCCCTTGCTTCCCTGCCAGGGACTAAGCCCACCTGATCTTTTTCTATCCATTGTGACATAAAGGGTTTCGGCCTCTCGGCCTATATCCTCACATAGATCTTATATATATCTTCATTGAACAAGGATATTGGCCTGTAGCTGGCACACAATGTTGGATCCTTAACCTTCTTTAGCTAGGAGAGTTATATGGGCCCCTAGGGCTTCCTTACGTATTTCTGCACCCCCCCCCCCATAGAGTTCATGTATAACTGAAAATAGGGAGCTAAAATTCCTAAAAAATGTTTATAATATAGTGAGATATACCTATTTTTCATTTTTGCTATATACCGTCATTCAAATTACTTCTGGATTTAATTACCCCTGCCAACAATTTCCCGGGCTTGTTCCCCATTTCATAATATTTCTTATTTGTCCTATTAAATACCCATTTAGTATCTTGCTCCATCAGGTCCCTCAAAGTCTCTCACTTTTCTGTTAATGCAGCCATAATTTGAACTTCCTGTAGTCCTTTATGTAACTGTTCCAAAGCCTGGATTTCTTGTAGAAGGTATTGTTTCTGGACTTGCCATATTCTTTTCCTCTTGGCCCTCTCTGCTATCAGTCTCCCCCTCGTATAAACTTTATGCGTTTCCCAGAGTACAGTCAGAGCAATATTTTCTCTATTATTTTCTTTAAAAAATAAAATCGTTTCCTTCTCTAAATGAACCATTATCCTGGAATCGTGTAAAAGAGATTCATCTATTCTCCAAGACCTCTGTTCATTCGGGATGTCCTTTAACTCCAGGACTGCCTCCACTGGAGCATGGTCTGAGAGAGTTATTGATTTTATTTCTAGCTTTCATAACCCTTCTAATAGTTGATGATCTAATAAGATATAGTCAATTCTAGAATATGACGAGTGTATTAAAGAGTAATATGTAAAATCTTTGTCTCTGGGATGTAAAATTCTCCATGCCTCTACTAACTGCATTTGATGAAGTTTATGTTTAATTGCCCTTAAATATTTTCCCTCTGACCTCAGAGAGAAAGGTTAAGTATCCAGAGCTGGGTCAGAGACAAAGTTGAAATCTCCCGCCACTATCAATCTTCCCTCTCTGAAACCCTCTAATTTATTTAAGACCTTTTTCAAAAAAGCAGAGAGATGTATATTAGGGCAGTATACATTCAGCAACGTATAGTCGGTATTAAATAAGGACCCCTTGATGAATAGATACTGCCCTTCGGGGTCTGACTCCATTGCTTTCAATGTAAATTGTGTGTTCTTATCAAACCCTATTGCTGTCCCCCTAGATCAGTGGTTCCCAACCGGGGGGTCTGGACCCCCTCAGGGGTCGAATTACAATTTGCCAGGGGTCACCGAATCCTGGACTGTTGCTGAAGCCCGCACCGTTCTCCCAGCCTTTTCGCAGCTGCCCAGCAGGGTTTTTCCCTGGAGCCTGTTGCCGCCTAGCTGGGCTGTTCCTGGAGCCGCTCATTCAGTTCACGGCAGGGCTAGGGTGCAGAGACTAGAGGTCAGCTGACTGGTGAGGAATGTGAAGTAGGAGGGGCTGGAGGAGACCCTATCTCCTGATTTTGGCATAGGTGTCACTACTACGAGACACCACAGAGCTGGAGACACAGTGAGTAACACTACCTGTGATTAGAGTTGACATTAAAAGTCCCCATTACAGTTCAGATCACTACCCACAGCACCGCCATAGATCCCACCCCCACCAGCACTGCCACTCATCCCAACTCCCTGCCAGCACTGCCACTCATCCAATCCCCCCCACCAAGGAGTAAGAGAAGGAATAAAAATAGAGAATACATGGAAGGGAGAGGAAAAGAGGGGAAGGAGCAAAGAAAAAGGGAGAGAAAGAATAAGAGAAAGAACAAGAAAGACGGCTAGAGAGAGGAATTGGGAAAAAAACGAGATTAGGATAGAGAGGGATAAAAGGGAAAGAAAGGAGAACAAAGAGAAAGAGTGATACATCCTAAAATGTACCATAAGGGGTTTTAATACCGTCTTGCCTTGGGTGCTGACAACCCACGCTAAGAAAATAATTTTACTGTTAGGGGTCCCCACAACTTGGGAAATTTTATCAAGGGGTCACGGCACTAGATAGGTTGAGAACCACTGCCCAAGATCTTTTATTGGGCGAGTAACTGTGCATCCATGTGGGGGAATTTTTGGATCCCAAACTAATTTTTGATGTCCATTTCAGATGGGTTTCTTGTAAAAAAAACGATGTTAGCCAAAAATCCCTTCAATTCCTGAGATATCTGATGCCTCTTACTGGGGTTATTTATACCTCTCATGTTATATGTAATTATTTTCAGGGGCTCCATATTTCAAAGGAGAGCTCTAAGAGCTTTGCAGTAGAAGTGATAGGAATGAAAAAAAGGGAAAGGGGAAAATTTCCCCTAACTCTAGGGATGTACCATTCAAATAACAAAAAATAAAACCTAATAACATTGAAACAACATATACTCCTCCACACCTATCCCTCCCTCCCCCCTCCCCCTACATGGAAAAGCAATATTGAGTCTCACCCGGCCACCACCAAATAGGACGCTCAGCCGAGCGGACCCTCCCTCGGGGGCTTTTATATGCCCACCTAGTCCCCCAGACCTCATCCCCAATTATTAAACGTGGTTCTGGAGGTCCAAGTGGGCATAGCCACTCCATGTTATTCCCCCCAAGTGATTCTTTTAAATGCCCTCTTACTCCACTCATCTCATCTACTCAGAAATCTTCTACACCCTTATTTTCAACTTCAATATGTTGCAGAGGTCTATACTTTATTCCACTCTTGATCTTTTAATTTCTTCCTCTTGTCCCAGTTTTCCAAATTTATGTAGGGTACACCAAGTTTATTGCAGAATTCTTTTAGGTCTTCTGGGAAACGTAGGGTCGCTGAAACCCCCTGATTCTTTGCGATCAAACATGCCGGAACTCCCCACCTATTAGTGATGTTATTCACCTGTAGATGATTTATTAAAGGTTTCAGTGCCCTTCTATGGACTAATGTTTCTGGTGAAAGATCTGTGAAAATAAGTAGCTTAGTTTCCATGAATTCCATGGGAGTGAAATTTCTTGTACTTCATAGAATTGGAATCTTGCTATAACATCCCTTGGGAAACCTCCGGGGGATTTGTTTATTCTCTGTAAAACGAATAGGCATTGATATTTCTCTTTTCTGGGCTTTATTAAACACTTCCTGTAACACATCTTCTAATTCTGTATCCTTAACAGTCTCTGGAAGCCCCCTTATCCTTAAGTTTTTTTTTTCGTCTACTACGATTTTCCTGATCTTCAAGCTTATATCGAATGTTCCTTATCTCTAGCCATCCCATCTCAGCTCTTTCTCGCAGCTCCATTATTGCCCCTTTATGTTCATCCAAATGTTCTTCTGTTTCTTCTACTCGTTGTAGGACATTCTGTATATCCCTTCTTGTTGCACTCATTTCACCGTCAATCAGAAGTTCTAGATGGGACATCATATCTGCCATATCTTGTTTTGTAGGGAGCACTTGTGAGTCTTCAGAGCCCATTTTCTGTTGTTGCCCTCCCAAAGGTACCTGCTCTGTTTTGTTACTCTTAGCTTGTGGGGACTGAACTTTATTACCCTTTTGCGTATCATCTACCAGTGTTTTATCTCCTTCCACGTCCTCTCCTATACACCCTCTCTTTTTTTCTGGCTCTGCTGGTGGTGGTGATGTATTCTCATTTATATTTTATTCTACTTGGTCTGCCCTATCTTGAACCAAGTATGATTTTATAGTATTGCAGCTTCCACCTTCCACCTGATTTGTTTTAGCCCCTTTTCTTCCTAATACTTTACTCCAATGGTGGTTACTGCAAGCAGCAACCCCTTCACTTGGTAATTTAATTTTATGACCAACAAACTACCAAGCCCAAAAAAAAAAAAAAAAAAAGGAAATGTTCCCTTTCTTTTAATCCGTGCCAGCCTGTGGGTACTCAGAGAGATATGCAGGAAAGTGCGTAGATAAATATGTGTCCCAATTGCAAGATGGATATCCAGATAGATACACAAATAAATGCGGCTGAGTATGTAGATAAAAATGCAGATAATTTTGCAAGCAGGTGTACAGATATTTTTGCGCTTGCTCTGTGGTGGATATGCATATCTTACAGGCAGGTATGCAGATATTTGTACAGTTTCTATATGATGGGTATGCAAATTTTGTATGATTGCTATACAATAGGTATGCAGATTAAGATATTGATAGTTTTGCAAGCAAGCAGGCAGATGTACTGGTGGATACACAGATGATATGCAGTCAAAATAAGGTTTCAACTTCTAGGTGTGGTAGGAAGGAAAGATTTACAAACTGCCAAAAAAAAAAAAGCTGCCCTAAAAGCTAAAGCAGATTCTTTCCTCAATGTTTTACTCCACACCAGCACTCTTAATAGAGCATAACGAGGCAATTAAAATGTTTCCACAGACTATCCTCATCTGCTTCCTCTGCCTCTTCTTCTACGTTTTTATGCAGTTTTTACAACCCACAAATCCTACTCTGTCTTCAGTCCAGTCCGGTCCAGTCTGATCCCCCACAAGATCTGCTACTCTCTGCTGCAAAGCTGTAACCACCTCTCTGCCTCCTCTGGGGTCCCCCGTGACCTCAGCAACCTCAGCGGTCTTTCGGGAATCCTCATCGGTTCTCTGAGATTTTTCTGAGATCTCCAGAGAGCGGGGCCGTCTCACTTGGTTTCTTCTTGTTCTCACTACTTGCTCACCCAAGTAGGTCTGGAAGATCTTCGACAGGCTCCGTCTGACCTCGCTCAGGTCCCTGACCCCTTCCGCTGCAGACACTGCACCTCAGTGCTCCTACTCGCAGCCTCACAGCCTCAGCCTCGGACTCTCCAGGATACACAGTCCTGACGACACTGACCTCCAAAGCCTGACCGAACAAACGTCTCTCCGCCTTCCCCAAACAGCAGCTGGGAACAAGAATAGATCAGGTGGGCACACTTAGCTGAGTAGATCTGAGTGCTTCCAAATGCTTAATATAGAGTCCCAGGCTGGCTTCACATGAGAGAGTTTAAACTCTCAAGCATACTTCGCTCGGGGGAACACACAGGAGCTTTACAGCTTCATGCCGCTGCCTGGTGCCATGTTGTTACTCCTCCCCTACCAGCACAAGTCCGGATCTGCCTTTGTAAACAAGGCGGATCCCTGTTCAGACAGGGGAGGAGAGAGAGCAGCTGTTTCTAGTGATCAGAAACAGTGATCTCTCTTCTCCCAGTCAGTCTGTCCCCCATACAGTTAGAAACACCTCCCTAGGGAACACTTAACCCTTTGATCGGCCCTGGTGTTAACCCCTTCCCTGCCAGTGTCATTTATACAGTGATCAGTGCATTTTTATAGCACTGATCACTGTATTTGTGTCGCTAGTCACTAGGGTCAGATGTGTCCGGCGCAATGTCGCAGTCCTGCTAAAAATTGCTGATCGCAGCCATTACTAGTAAAACCAATAAAAAAAAATAAAAAGTCCCAAAATCTTTCCCCTATTTTGTTAACGCTATAACTTTTGCGCAAATCAATCAATATATACGCTTATTGCAATTTTTATTACCAAAAATATGTAGCAGAAAACATGTTGGACTAAATTGATGAATAAATTCGTTTTTTTACATTTTTCTTGGGATATGTATTATAGCAGAAAGTAAAAAAATATTGTGTTTATTTCAAAATTGTCGCTCTTTTTAGCACAAAAAATAAAAACCGCAGAGGTGATCAAATACCACCAAAAGAAAGCTCTATTTGTGGGGAAATTTTTGTTTGGGTACAGCGTTGCACGCCTGTGCAATTGTCAGTTAAAGCAGACGCAGTGCGGTATCGCAAAAATGGCCTGGTCATTAGGGGTAAATCCTTCTGGGGCTGAAGTGGTTAACTACAGGGAAGAGTTGCTGACTTTATTTTAGCACATACATACTCTGGGCTGTCATTTTAATGTTTGTATTATGACTTCTTTATATGCAGCCAATGAAGCTTCAGGACACTTAATATTTACATACTCGTTACAGCTCAGCAAATTACCACGGAGTAAAGCTAGATGGAAGATAATGGTCTCAGAGTTTGCACTATCAAAAATAAATGAACACTGAGAGCTCCCATATTTCTATCCTGAAATGAGGATATGTTTTATCAGCTCAGACATCAGTATAAGTGATAACAAAATATTCTAAAACCAGTCTGGTGTCAGTCTATTTCCTTTTAGGTACAGGCACTTTCATTATTATTTCAAATATTACTTTTTAGATATATATATTACTTTTTCTTAAAAGATATAAAATCTTATTTAAAAAAAATGAAAAAAGCAAGTATGTGAACTGTTTTCTTGTGGTTTGATAGGGTCACAATGTGTGGGGATAATCTACAAACGCTATTCAGAATAGCAAGGGTGCTAACTATGTTGTTACCATAGAAAATTACTTTTTACCACAGGGTATTCAAAGGTTTTAAGAATCTCCATTTAAACATATGCTACATTGTCAAAAGAATTGGGGCACCTGCCTTTACACACACATGAGCTTTTATGGCATCCCAGTCTTAGTCCGTAGGGTTCAATATCGAGTTGGCCCACCCTTTGCAGCTAAACAGCTTAAACTCTTCTGGGAAGGCTGTCCACAAGATTTAGGAGTGTGGCTATGGGAATGTTTGACCATTCTTCCAGAATCACATTTGTGAGGTCAGGCACTGATGTGGACAACATGACTGCGCACCAGTGCACAAAGCAAGGTCCATAAAGACATGGATGAGGGAGTTTGGAGTGGAGGAACTTGACTGGCTTTCACAGAGTCCTGACCTCAACCCAATAGAACACCTTTGGGATGAATTAGAGCGGAGACTGCGAGCCAAGCCTTCTCGTCCAACATCAGTGCCTGGCCTCACAAATGTGCTTCTGAAAGAATAGTCAAACATTCCCATAGACACACTCCTAAACCTCATGGACAGCCTTCCCAGAAGAGTTGAAGCTGTCATAGCTGCAATGGTTGGGCCAACTCAATATTGAACCCTATGAACGAAGACTGTGCGTGTACAGGCAGGTGTCACAATACTTTTGGCAATATAGTGTATCTAAACTCTGGGGACATGTCTGTAATTGGAATTCCCCCAATTAATGTACCTAGCAAGTAATTGCTATACTTAACACCTACCTTTGGCTTGGCCTATTTACAGGGCTTGGGAACAGGTGCAGCTATCTGGGGGTTTGTTTTCAGAGTGCCTTCAGACAGAACTACTGATTGACTGGTTAGGCAGTCCCAACCAAAATGGACTATGTGTTAAGTAAGTATATGAAATCCTGTTTTGGGAGGTTAGGGGAAGGGGGAATGGACTGTTCCCTAGGATTTAGGTCCACAGTAAGAAAAAAAAAGATAATATATTCATAGATTACAAGATGTAATGGGAACCCACTGTGATATGTTTAGTGCTTGAAGAAAAAACCTGTACTGATAGTAATACAGGGGTTGTCTTTTTTTCCCCTCCTAAAAATACTTATGGAGTCTGACTTTCCGTGGCATCAATGCTTTGTCAGTCATTGACCCATAACAAGTTTAAATATTGGAAAGTCACTGAGCAGTTATAACTGCTGATCTGCACACTTGTTCCAGGACAGTAGCCCGGAAACTATTACAGGCAGTTAATCACTTGACAGCCAGGCATGTAGGATTGTTCTAAAGGAAAGGTCAACAATAGCAAGCATCTATGTTCTCTCACTGCAGGTTTTCTTTAATTCGACCACACACATCAAGTTTTGCTTTCATTTTTTTGCAATCCAATACATTTGTCAAAATTACAATTGTTTCAAAAGATAATGTTTTATGTATTTAACAAAAGACTTAAAGGATAAGTTCACTTTTCATAACATGCTACATGTTATACCCGCATTCAGGCTGGGTCAGGGGCGGATCCAGGGGGGGGGCAACGGGGCAACTGCCCCCTCCGAGAAATGCGGGTGACAGTCTGTGACAGAGCCCGCCGGCGGGTGGCTCCGTAAGTTAGAGAGCCGCTGGGCGGCTCCATGAGTGAAAGAGCCGCCGGGCGGCTCCGTGAGTGAGAGAGCCGCCGGGCGGCTCCATGAGTCAGTGAGAGAGCCGCTGAGTGGCTCCGTGGGTGAGAGAGCCGCCGGGCGGCTCCATAGTGAGAGAGGGCGGGCTGCTGGCCAATCAGGGAGCCGGCGGGCGGGGGAGCAGAGAGATGACATCATCTCTCACTGCCCGGCGCCCGCCCTGCATCCCTGCAGTTCCCCTCCACCATGCAGGCAGCTGCGGCAGCAGAGAGATTACATCATCTCTCTGCTGCCTGTCTCAGGGACACAAGAGACCACCTTAGCAGGTGGCAAGTGACAATCTTCATCTGGTGACAGGCGACGTGGCAAGTGACAATCCGCAACATGTGGCAGGCGACGTGGCAAGTGACAATCTCCATCTGGTGACAGGCGACGTGGCAAGTGACAATCTGCATCTGGTGACAGGTGACGTGGCAAGTGACAATCCGCAACATGTGGCAGGCAACCTGGCAAGTGACAATCCGCAACGTGGCAGGCGACGTGGCAAGTGACAATCTTCATCTGGTGACAGGCGACGTGGCAAGTGACAATCTGCATCTGGTGACAGGCAACGTGGCAAGTGACAATCCGCAACGTGGCAAGTGACAATCTGCATCTGGTGACAGGTGACGTGGCAAGTGACACACTCGGGGCTCCCACTGATTCTGCATTATGGTGAGTTATTTAATTTTTTATAACAATGTAATAATAGTAATAATGCGCTTCAATCATCCTGACACCATAACAACCATGGTGCCGTGATGATTGAAGCGCCAACACCAGCCATTTCCCCGATAGATGTACCCCAAAAAAATATATTTTCTGGCAGTGCCCCTCCCGAGACTAGACTCTGGATCCGCCCCTGGGCTGGGTTCACACTGCTGCGGTGGCAGACATCATATGTGTTTCGCAACGCACTGCTGTTCACATCACATGCGATATCTGTGCTGTGCGATATCAGCCATACAGATAGTATGGCTGATATCGCACCGCATTCGGTCCAAACTCGCACAGGACCCTTTTTTTGTTCGGACCAGAATCGGATCGCATGGGTGTTCACACCTATGCGATCCGATACATGTCCGAATTGTCAGTCCGCAGTAAATTTGCTGCGTTCCCGCACTGCAGCAGTGTGAACCCAGCCTTAAGGTGTAATATGTTATGAAAGGACCGGCCCCCAATCCCCCATTCTGACAGCTAGCAGGGACCTTTCTCCCTGCACCTACTGTCAAATTTTTTTTAAAATGCTGCCGTACGGGGCTCTGCCTGCCCATCCGTGTCACTCATTCACAGTGTTCTGTGAACGGAAAACTACAAGTCCCAACAGCTTTTAGCAGCTATCAGCTTGTAGTTTTCGATGACCTACCACGGCGCTGTGAGCATGTCAGTGTGTATTGGCTTACCCGAGGAAGCAAAAACACTGACAGGTCTGCAGGAGTACTGCATGGCATCAGTGATCTTCTGATCACTTGTGAAATGCTTTAGTCTCCTACAACAAAAATATTAAAAAATGCACATTTTTTTACCTGCAAAAAAATGTGCATTTAATATTTTGTGTAAAAAGGTGAACTTATCTTTTAAATTAAAAAATTGTTTCATATCATATACATGCTACAATGCTAAACATGATTATATCTTCCACCCTGGCCATTTTTATTTCAAAATGTATTTATAGAAAAATGCGCACACAGTTTAATTTCCCATCCATATAATAGCAAATTGCATTGTTATACAATTGGATGGAAATGTTTAAAAGGGTTGTAAACCTTCCTGTTTTTTCACCTTAATGCATCCTTTGTACAGTTTCCCCTATTCCTGCCGCCGCCCTCCCTATCCATGTACCCGGCCCCTTTTCAGGACGCCGAACACATGGACTCCTGTGACAGGGTGGGAGGGGATTTTTTTTTTGTTTGAAGCACCTGATTAGAGCCAGAGGCTCTAATAGGCTTCAAAATAGGGTGGGCTCGGGGCACAGAGAATACGCCCTGATCCACCCAATTGTGTGACCATAGTGAATTCATTTTCGCTATTTTCACACTACAGTGCCTCCCTGCCAATCAGGAGGCAGGTCAGTGAGACCTGTTTCCGGACTGGCCATAGTGCCGGGCGGTCCTATTGGATGCCCAGCGCTTAGGAAGAGGAATCATGCAGAGGAGGCACGTGCTGGAGGAATGGACACCGCCGCCGCCGCTGCCTGCACTCTTGAAGAGACACAGAAGGAGAGAACACCACAGCTCGGTAAGTAAAGGGCCAGACCTCTGGGTGGGTTGCCTTTAGAGTACTGTGAGCCCCGTGAGTACCGCTAGCCACGCGCGGGGGTTATGGTTGCCTTCGGAGCATCGCAAACCCAGTGGTGGTGGGGGTGGTGTCAGTGCCGCAAGCCCCTGGCTGCTCCTGTCCAACCAAGTCCTGTGTGCTGTTCACGGTGAGCTCTGCACAGGGACAGGGAGCATATCCATCCAGACAGGAGAAATTGATTGTAACCTGCCAGGATGCTTTTGCCTAACTGTTCTTGGCCACTGATTGAAAGGGTCATATAGAAAAAAGAGTGGAAAGGGGAATGGGGCAATGGTGGGACTTTGTATGAAGCACAACACCAGAACCAAAGGAATCAATTAGTAGATACTATTTATTGGTGCACATGGATGCCTGTGGGACAGTAAATATCATGTAATAAATAACATACTAAATACATATAAATGTATACACACACATAAGTGTTCCTACATAGTAAAATATATATTTTAAAATGTATTAAATGTAGCCCAAACTTCCATGTAGATATGATTGATTGCACACATAATGTAAAATTGATTCAAATTTCTTCAAGGTAGTCGCATAGTAGACGCATGGTAGCTCTAACAATACATTAGTATATAGCTCTACGCATGTTTTGTGGCTAACTTCCACTCATCAGAAGCAAATGCGATATAGGTATGTCTGTAATACTATATTATTTGGTATTTATATTTTAACTAAAATAACAGAAACATGGGGAACCATAACTTAATCACAACAATCTTACCTATATGTAAGCTACAGTATTCAACAACATGGGTAGTATTAGTAGCTGGAGGCAACATGGAAACATCATTCCCAGGAACTGAGGTGGCGGTGACTGCGGCAGCACAGCGGTGAACAGAAAACAAGAAGTGAGCATCAATAGAGATGTCGTCCCCAATAAATAACTGTGGTTGTAATAAGTGCTGAATAGAGGCCCATGGGGCTTCTGTGGAAAAATTGTAAATAAAGTGTATCAGCAAAGTGACTACACAATAAATAATTGGGGAAGATAAAAGAGCCAATACCAAAGGGAAGAGAAACAGAGACCAGATCGTGAGTGTAAAGTAGGAACAGGTGAGTGACTCACCATAGAATTAGTGATAGAATCAAAAATAGCACAAAAAACATAGATAAATAGAAAGGCACATTTTTTTTCCTCAGGTTTGGCCGATACTTATTCTTCTATATATTTTTGGTAAAAAAAATCGCAATAAGCGTTTATTGATTGGTTTGCGCAGAAGTTATAGCATCTACAAAATAGGGGATAGTTTTATGGCATTTTTATAATTTTTTTTTTCACTAGTAATGGTGGTGATCAGCGATTTTTATCATGACTGCGACATTATGGCAGACACATCTGACACTTTTGGCGCTATTTTGGGACCATTCACATTTATACAGCGATCAGTGCGATTAAAAATGCAATGATTTCTGTGTAAATGTGACTGGCAAGTGAAGGGGTTAACCAGGAGGGGGCGCTGCAGGGGTTAAGTGTGTCCTAGGGAGTGATTCTAACTGTGAGGGGGTGGGCTATGTGTGACACGTAAGTGACAATCAATTCACCTTTGGGATATAATCCAAATAAATGTGTAAACATGGAAATTATATATAAAATGAATTGGCAATCTATAAATAACAAATAAATCAATCATCAAAAGTGCAATATTGATGCGCAACAGTGAAAAAAATTATTAATGTGAGTCCATGTGTGAAAAAGTAGAACACCCAGGTGTTGATTAAATTGAAATGGAGGTCCTTCTGAATGAGGACAGGGTGCTAAGGTCCACCACCACATACAGAGTGACTGGCCGCTTACCAGAAAGTCATGACCCCCCGTTACAGAGGGTCTGAGTGAGCTGTTAAATCTGATTGCTCCAGACCACCGAAAACCGAGATTGGCACTGGGATGGAACGTCAGGGACCTTGGTGTGGATGGACGGATCAGCGGAAAATCAAGCTCTCAGTAGAGTGATGTAACCATGTGCGGGAAAAAAAGGGGGGGCTCCAATAGTGTAAAATCTTAAGGCTTTAGTGAATCAAAGTAAAATATACACTCACATGTAAATACGAAATTGAGCGCCTTTGGAAAGAGGTCTGGAGCACCGGCTGGATGCTCACAGACAGCCCGTCCTGCTGGTATCACAACATTGGTGGGAGGTGACGCGAACACGTCGCTCAGCCCTACGCGGCGTTTCGTAAGCAAATTACGTCTTCCAGGGGCACGGGCGGCGCAGCGCGTCACCTCCCTAAATAGTACAAAAAGCAACCATGCCTCACTCTGAGTTCCGCCACATCAGCGGACTTCCGTAATGGGCCTGGATCACAAGTAGTAAGTGATCCGAATGCGCATGCGCGCCCGTAATCCAAGCCTCACTATGAGTTCCGCTACATCGACGGACTCACATAGTGGGCCTGGAACGCAAATAGTGAGACTACGGATGTGCATGTGTGCCTGTAAACAGTAAAGATCTAATAGAGCTCACAGATCCCGCAGACTACTGAACCCAAAGAAGGGGGTAAAGAGTCCGAAGTCGGTGAGGTGTAAGGCACATAAAAAATATAAATCATAATCAAAATGCCCTGCATATGTATCGGTACCAGATGATGGTATCGACAGCCCATTAAAAAAATTAAAATGAGAATAAGATAGGTACCAGAAATTGTATGAATGTTGTGTCATCAGAATGATGTGTGTCCAGAATTGTGGAAAGGGAATATACTGTATTAGATCCCGACAGGAACCGACACAACAGAATCAAGGGTATTAAAACTCCAATCCCTGGCATAGTCCATGACACAAACCAGAGAAGGTCAAAAAATAGCTCAGACGGGACGCATTCAAAAGATGGAAGCCCCTAATGGCCATCCTAACGATTGCAAGCAAGAAATAGACCCAGAACACCCCGGGTCATATTAATTGGGTGCAAACGTAAATAGCGAGAGCAAAATTAAAAAATTATGGTAAAACCAAAAAATAAATATGTACAAAGTATAACAAAAAGGGGGATGATAAATCTAAAAAATATATTTATATGGTAATAAACCTATGTGTAATGCGAGGCCCAATTAGGTCTCAAGAACCTATGGAGGAATATAAAATCCTCACAAAAGAGTATTGGGTCCTCGCATAGGTATCCATATCATGCCTTAAGGCCCCTTTCACACTGGGGCGGTAGGGGGCGTCAGCGGTAAAACAGTGCTATATTTAGCGCTGTTTTACCGCGGTATTCGGCCGCTAGCGGTGCGGTTTTAACCCCCCGCTGGCGTCCGAAAAAGGGTTAAAACCCCTCGTATAGCGCGGCTATAGCCGTGGTATTACCGCGGTATAGCCGCGCTGTCCCATTGATTTCAATGGGCAGGAGCGGTTTAGGAGCAGTGAATACACCACTCCTTCACCGCTCCAAAGAAGCGGCTGACAGGAGATTTTTTCTTCTCCTGCCAGCGCACCGCTTCAGTGTGAAAGCCCTCGGGCTTTCACACTGAACAAACAGCGGAGGCTGTTTAGGGGCGGTTTGCAGGTGCTATTTTTTGCGCAATAACGCCTGCAAACCGCCCCAGTGTGAAAGGGGTCTAAAGGATTTTGAATAAAATGTGAAAAATAAAAAATTTTAATTAGCAACCAAAAAGCCCAAGAACAGCTTGTTATAGACAACAAAGGCCACACACAGCAAAATGGTGGTGGAAATCCCAGGCTATCCCCACGCATTGTTCCAAAATAACCTGGTGGTTCGGATGGGTAGGGATCCAGAGTGATGGCTTTGACAATAAATTTCTTCAATTAGCATACTCTTGATGTAATTGTGGTGCTCGTGATGAACGATATATTAAAGAGACAAAATATACTGTCTGTATAGGCATTATTGATGAAGGCATTCACGTCTGTGTCAACATTCATACCGAATGGCACATAACTTTTTAGTCTGTAGATCCAGGACATCTCTTGCTTGGAGATCTCCCTGACCAACGAGTTGCCTCACCAGTGTGGTCTGTATTTGTCAATGCCTACGTATAATGTGTTGGAGGGATCCCTTCTATGGACTTGATCGTAGTGTCTAGAAACAGGGTGTTTATCGTAGCCTCTCCTTATATTCCCTATATGTTCATTCAGGCGGACATGTAAGGCCCTTTTGGTCCTCCCTACATACTGAAGCCCACAGGGGCATTGTAGGAGATAAACCACTCCTTCGGAACTGCAGGTAATGAAGGGTTCATTATCGTATGATCACAGAGTACTGGTGGATGTAAATGTGGTAATCCGTCTTGATCTATTGGCATTAAGAGAACAAACCTGGCATTTTCCACATTTGTAGTAGCCAGTAAGGTTTTGAAGAAAAGACCTATTCTCCCGTGGGGGGTCCTGGACCGAAGGGGCTATTTTGCTCCAAAGGGAGGCCACTCCCTTAAATACCACTCTAGGTCTAGGTGGTAAAATGGTGCTGAGGATTTGATCACTGCCCAATACATGCCAGTGCTTCTGTATTTATCGTTTTATCATGCGGTGCTGCACCGAATAGGTGGTAATGAACGACATCGGAAGCAATAGCCCTAGGTGTAGGGGCATCAGACAAGAATGAAGATCTGTCTCTATCTCTTGCCGTTTTGACAGCTTGAGAGAGGGAGACTTGGTCATATCCCTTTTCCAAAAACCTATCTGTTAAGATGGATGCTTGGTGGTCAAAAGTGTTAACATCTGAACAGTTGCGTCTAAGGCGCAAGAATTGGCCTTGGGGGATAGCCCTAAGCCAAGGTTCGTGATGGCAACTATCCACAGAAATGTATGAATTCCTGTCGGTCGCCTTGAAGTAAGTAGACGTCACGAGCTGATCGCCCACAATCTGGATCTTCAAGTCCAGGAAGTGGATGGTATCACGGCTAGCTTCAAAATTTAGCTTAATGCCTCTGTTGTTGTTGTTAAGGGCACCCATGAAGTTATGTAGCTCGAATTCACAACCGTCCCACAGGAGGAGGACATTGTCGATATATCTAGCCCACAGGAGCACCTCTGGTCTCCTGGGTGTATCGACGACGTCTCTCCTCCCACTTGGCCATAAAAAGTTTGGCCAAGCTTGGGGCGGATTTTTCCCCCATGGCCATGCCCCGGTCCTGCCGGTAGAACTGGTGCTCGAACCAGAAGTAGTTATGACTGGCGGCATATTGTTCCATAATGAATTTAATCTGTATGGAAGGTAGGCCAGAGTCACGAGTGAGAAATAGTTCTACCGCCTGCAGGCCTAACTGGTGGGGGATGACTGTGTAAAGGGATGACCCATATCCGCGGTTACCATCCAAAGGCCTTCCCTAGGGGTGATATTAGAGAGTGTATTAATCACCTGCTTGGTATCCTTGATGTAAGATGGTATTTTACAAACCAATGGTTGCAGGAAATGATCAATATATTTGCCCACCCGGGACGTGATTGAATCAATCCCACTCACGATGGGACGTCCCGGGGGGCAAACCAAATCCTTATGGATCTTCGGGAGGTAGTAAATGACCGGGGTCCGGGGGGCAATGGGAACCAGAAACCGTCTCTCCTTGTCATTCAAAATACCTCTCCGAAGGCCCACATCAACAATTGATTCAAGTTCTTTCTTGTATTTGACCAAGGGATCTCTACTCAGAACCGTGTACGTGTCGGTATCATCAACTATGTGGTGCATTTCCTTCTGGTAGTCACACCGATCCAACACCACTGTCTGCTGGCCTAATGACTAGGGATTTATTATTGCAAAGGGATTCCAATCCAATCTGTAAATCCCTGTGCAATTTCACCTTCCTGACCTTAATCTGCTCAAGGTCACGTAAAAAGATATCCCTGAATACCCGAATGGCTGGGGCCAGGGAACCCGGGGGGTTGAAGAGGGAGGCATTTGAAAGGTTGGTATGTTGATATTCCCCTCCAACTGCACCATCTGCCCTGTTGATGGGGTTGGATAGCAAATACCGTTTGATATTCAGTTTACGTGTAAACTTGTGCAAATCCATATATGTTTGAAACTTGCTCAGGCTCCTAGGCGGAGCAAATTTCAAACTTTTATCCAACAGTATCCTTTCAGAGTCTGCTTGGATAAATTAAAAATCCCAGTGCCTAAGTTTTTCTTCTTTTTGAGTGCCTGGACTCACCTCCCCCCTCTGGGTCCTCTTTTCGTTCTCCAGGACGTTTGGTGACCCGTAAGTCCCTGGGAAAACCCCAATTTTGGTTATTACCATGAGATTGTGGTGGGCTGGGGTGGGTGTAGTCCCGTTGGGGGTTAGTGGGGTAATGGGGACCCCAATTCCTTTCAGGGTAGCCCTGCCTATATCCCTCTACATTCACTCCCCGGTGTCCAGGGGTGTCTAGGTCCGACAGGGGATAAAAACGGTTCTGTAACGGAACCGGATTTACTGAGCCATCCGGGGGTTGACCGCCGTAGCGCCGGACAGACCCCTCATTGTAGTTCTGGGGATTCGGCCTCCATGATGGGTTCTCCCAAGTCATTGGGGGGGTGTCATAGGGGCGCGTGTAGTAGCCAGGGCGTGGAGATTTGTATTGGTCCTGTCTAAAGTGTCTAGATGGGCCTCCCCTAGGGCCATAGTTGGACCCATGTCTAGGGCCTTTAGGCTTATTCCTAATACCCTTGGGGCGCACATCCCTTTTGGGTGTAAGTTGAGTTCCTTGTCTTATTGAATCAAAGTATTTTACTTTGATTCGATAAAGCCTTAAGATTTTACACTATTGGAGCCCCCCTTTTTTTCCGCACATGGTTACATCACTCTACTGAGAGCTTGACTTTCCGCTGATCCATTCATCCACACCAAGGTCCCTGACGTTCCATCCCAGTGCCAATCTCGGTTTTCGGTAGTCCGGAGCAATCAGATTTAACAGCTCACTCAGACCCTCTGTAACGGGGGTCATGACTTTCTGGTAAGCGGCCAGTCACTCTGTATGTGGTGGTGGACCTTAGCACCCTGTCCTCATTCAGAAGGACCTCTATTTCAATTTAATCAACACCTGGGTGTTCTACTTTTTCACACATGGACTCACATTAATAATTTTTTTCACTGTTGCGCATCAATATTGCACTTTTGATGATTAATTTATTTATTTGTTATTTATATATTGCCAATTCATTTTATATATAATTTCCATGTTTACACATTTATTTGGATCATATCCCAAAGGTGAATTGATTGTCACTTATATGCACATTTGGTTCTCAATAGCGCGATTCATTCGTTTTACATTATTTATTTTTGTGTTTGTGTTACATATAGGAATTTGCAGCTTTTTTAATTAATTTCTTTGATTACACAATTTCACTTATGCGCAGTTAATCCCCCCCTTTTTTTTTTGTGTGACACAACACTGATCACCGCTCCCGATTACAGGGAGCTGTGATCAGTGTCAGTGTCACTAGGCAGAACAGGGAAAAGCTTGTTTACATCGGCATTTCCCGTTCTTTCTCTCCGTGAGACGATCGCGGGTATCCCCGTGGACATCGAATCCGCGGGACCCGCGGTCGGACTCACGGAGATCGCGGCGGGCGCTCGCCTGCTATCCGGACCCCATGAGATCATGTACAATAACGTGATTTCGTGCAGCGGAGCCAACCTGCCACAGTAAAAGTGCAGCGCGTGGTCCACAACCGGTTAAACAGGAACGCAGGAGATTCTAGTTTCTTGTTTCTTGTGATATGACCAAGGCGAAGGCAGAGCTCCTCTGGACTGGACGGCCTAAGTAGGCAGGACCGACGAGCAGCATCATCAACAGCTGAGTAACTGTGTAGAGAGATAGGAGCTGGCAATTACCCGACAGCTGAGCAGCCAGCTCAGAGAAGGAAGGGCTGAGCCCAGAGCTGACAAAAGCATAGTCCAGAGATGTGCCTAGTGTCATCGAGGTGCAAGGAGCAGACTGAGTATGTGCTCCATAAGGGTGGGGAATAAATACCCACCACATTCCCACAGGATCCCACCCACGTCACGTTGCATGCTGATGGGAAGGTGGAGGCAGTGTTCGAGTGACCATTGACACTCGAAACTGAACACCACAATCCTCCCTCAAATCGCATGGGGATGGATATACATCGGCCCGTGGCATAAGATTGACGTCAAAGGCACAGCGTGTGGGCGTGGCATTGACGCACAGTGAGCATCCGCCCATCCCCCCATGACTGAGAAACGGGGAGAGCCTCAGTGCACATCACAGTTTCTGGGAATAACGCAAACCAGATGCACCCCAGCATAATCGCAACCCTGAGTAGATGCATCCTTCTGTATTTAATATATATAATTATTATTGGCAGATGTATGTCGCAGATTGACCATTCAAAATAAAAAAAACAAAAGGTGTGTGCTGCGATCCCTTAATAAGCGTTCATTAATAAAATTGTTGGGACTTTCAGAGTTCGTATATCTCCATCCCTAATTCATATAGAAAAAAGAGGGTAAAGGGGAATGAGGGAATGGTGGGACTTTGTATGAATCTCTGTTGATGCTCACTTCTTGTTTTCTGTTCACCGCTGTGCTGCCGCAGTCACCGCCACCTCAGTTCCTGGGGATGATGTTTCCACATTGCCTCCAGCTACTAATACTACTAACATGTTATTGAATACTGTAGCTTACATATAGGTAAGATTGTTGTGATTAAGTTATGGTTCCCCATCTTTCTGTTATTTTAGTTCTGATGAGTGGAAGTTATCCACAAAACGTGTGTAGAGCTATATACCGATGTATTGTCACAGCTACCATGCGTCTACTATGCGACTACCTTGAAGAAATTTGAATCAATTTTACATTATTAGTGCAATTAACAGCTTCAGCCCCAGAAGATTTTACCCCCTTCCTGACCAGAGCACTGTTTGCGATTCAGCACTGCATCGATTTAACTGACAATTGTGCGGTCGTGCAATGTTGCACCCAAACAAAATTGACGTCCTTTTTTCCCACAAATAGAGCTTTCTTTTGGTGGTATTTGATCACCTCTGTGGTTTTATTTTGGCGCTATAAACAAAAAAAAGCGATAATTTTGAAAAAAAACTATATTTTTTTATTTTATGCTATAATAAATATCCCCCAAAAATATATAAAAAAAACTATTTTTTTCCTCAGTTTAGGCCGATGTATTCTACATATTTTTGGTAAAAAAAAAAACGCAATAAGCATATATTGATAGGTTTGCGCAAAAGTTATAGCGCCTACAAAATAGGGGATAGTTTTATGGCCTTTTTTTTTATTAGTAATGGCAGCGATCTGCGTTTTTATCGGGACTGCAACATTATGGAGGACACATCGGACACTTCTGACACTATTTTGGGACCATTGTCATTTATACAGCAATCAGTGCTATAAAAATGCACTGATTACTGTGTAAATGACACTGGCAGTGAAGGGGTTAACCACTAGAGGGTGATGAAGGGGTTAAGTGTGTCCTAGGGAGTGATTCTAACTGTGGGGGAGGTGGGCTTCCACTCACATGGCAGCGATCACCGCTTCTGATGACAGGGAGCAGTGATCTCTGTCATGACACAAGGCAGAACGGGGAAACTTTTTGTTTACTTCCCCGTTCTGTGGCTCCATGACACGATCGCCGGGAGACCGGCGGACGTCAAGACCCGCGGGCACGTCACACTGTACGCGGCGGGCACCCGCGTGCCTGCTACCCCGCCTCTTGAAGGGGACGTACAGGTACGCCCATTTGCCCACCGCTGCCATTGTGCTGACGTATATTGTCGTGCAGCAGTCGGTAAGTGGTAAATCATGTCTACACGTAAGTTTGGGCTACATTTAATACATTTTAATATATATTATTTACTATAAGTAAGCTACTGGTACTTATTTGTGTGTAAACATTTATATGTGTTTATTATGTTATTTATTACATGTTATCTACTGTCCCACATGCATCCATGTGCACCAATAAATAGTATCTACTAACTGATTCATTTGGTTCTGGTGTTGTGCTTCATACAAAATCCCACCATTCCCCCATTCTCCTTTTCCCTCTTTTTTCTATATGATTCAGGGATGGAGATATACGAACTCTGCAGCAGCCGTTGTCTAATATAAAGTCCCAGCAATGTTATTAATGGACACAAGAGGGTCAGTGTTACAGCCAGGCAACCAGCATTTTCATATGAGATCAGCAGTAGTTGTCTACATGATTCTTTCGTAACAGGTTTCTTATTTCAAATCACTAGTGTGGAAAATGTTAATTCTAGTAACCGATTTTGATTAATACCTGTAATGGTAGAATTATGTATATGATTTTTTTTATTTCACATTCCTTTATTAATAGATTTTTCCACATATGCATGCAAACTAAGCCATCCAGCAAAAGTGACAGTTACAGGTGCTGGGACAACCATTTTACAATGACAGGGGTGCTTACAATATCTGCTTTCTTCATATGCTTTAAACTTTCTCTCAAGCAAAAAAAAAGTTTCCCTAAAAATGTAAGTTGAGGTTAGGCTTCTTCTAAGACTACATTTCAATCAATAGATCTACAACTGGGATTAGCATGTAATGTTACAAAGGGAACTCAGAAAAACTAAATCTGCTTTGGAATTGTTATTGGCAGACTGAAGCTAAATATCATTCTGGTTTTTGCTCATAGTTCTACGTTGTAGGCTAAAGTTCACATTCGGGAGCATGTTACATGTTACACCCATATTTAGAAACATGAAGTGGATGTGACATATTGAATTGAGTGTACTGGGTGGTGAAATGGGTGGGGTGGAAATGTCTTTAAGCTGGGAGAAGCAATATGGAGGCTAAGCCATCTCCATAAAGATGAAGTCAGATACACCTTTTTTACAACAGTGGAAGTGGATGTGAATTTGGAAGTAGTAATATGGAGGCTAATCCATTTGTGTGTAGAGGAAGACAGGCACACCTTTATACAACTAAGATGGCCGAAACAGGAAGTGGATGTGACATACTGAACTGAGTGTAGTGGAAGGTGACGTGTGGGGTGGGAGTGTCTTCAGGGCATATAAGCTGTAACCAAACACAGATGGCTTCAACCTCTGAAGACGCACAGTGTGAGGGGCGAAACACGTTAGGTGGAAATTATCTGTGATATCATTTACGGTCAATGCGTCACTTCTGGTCCAGAGATCCTGCTCTGTTTTATACTGTTTAAGTGTGTGTGACCAAATTTGCATGTGATTTTAAATAAATAGAATTATGCTATATGGATCCTTTCTGTCATTCCCTTTACACGTGAGAGTAAACCATCACCCTGAGCATTAATACTACACAAAAGGACTGGTCCCAGAGGAGGAACACAAATCCCAGCAATCCTAGGAGTGCTGCTGCACAAAAGGAGTGGTCCCAGAGGAGGAATACAAGCCCCAGCAACACCAGGACAACTGAGTATCAAGCCCATATGACTCTCATCTCATATGTAAGAGTCCACAACTGTTTGTGAGTGAGTGAGGACACTGGAGGGGAGCACCGCACTGAAACTATTTTGCACTTCAGTTATAGGAATAGCACACAGCACTACTAAGAGACTGCATTTTTGTTCATTTCTGGAAGATACTTGTGGATATGGACTATTTTCTGCATATGTTGTTATTTATACATGGTAGTATTTAATTAGGCAGCGCTTTAGTGTTTGTTTGCAACATGTTCCTAGTGACCCACCGCCAGGGCTCCCTGCTTTGTGATAGCGGGCAGGGGATAGTCTTTCCGCACTTGCTATCACAATTTGAAAACAACACAGCTGTGTCATCATTCATTCACAGTTTCCTGTGAATTAATTACACTACAAGTACGGTCAGCATAGGTGTGCACACAGGGTGTGCCTGGGCACACCCTTAATTGCTTTGTGTGCTGTGGATGACCCGTGATATTTTACCAAAGCCCCCCTACTGGGGCTCCAGAAAAAAAAATTGGAAAAAAATAATTAAAAAAATTAAATTGTTAAAAATAATAATCATTTAAAAAATGTTAAAAAATAATTAGAAAAATAAAATGAAAAAATAAAATAAAATAAAAAAACTACTGACACTTACCTCTGCCCTACTGACATTGTCCACGGCTCTACTGACACCGGCAGTGTATATACACAGGTATATGTGTTGAGGTGCACACCCTAATGCAATAGGCTGCGCACACCTATGATGGTCAGCCGTTGTTACATAGTTACATAGTAGGTGAGGTTGAAAAAAGACACAAGTCCATCAAGTCCAACCTATGTGTGTGATTATGTGTCAGTATTACATTACATATCCCGGTATATTGCGGTCATTCAGGTGATTATCTAATAGTTTCTTGAAGCTATCAATGCTCCCCGCTGAGACCACCGCCTGTGGAAGGGAATTCCACATCCTTGCCGCTCTTACAGTAAAGAACCCTCTACGTAGTTTAAGGTTAAACCTCTTTTCTTCTAATTGTAATGAGTGGCCACGAGTCTTATTAAACTCTCTTCTGCGAAAAAGTTTTATCCCTATTGTGGGGTCACCAGTACAGTATTTGTAAATTGAAATCATATCCCCTCTCAAGCATCTCTTCTCCAGAGAGAATAAGTTCAGTGCTCGCAACCTTTCCTCATAACTAAGATCCTCCAGACCCTTTATTAGCTTTGTTGCCCTTCTTTGTACTCGCTCCATTTCCAGTACGTCCCTCCTGAGGACTGGTGCCCAGAACTGGACAGCAGGTGCGGCCGGACCAGAGTCTTGTAGAGCGGGAGAATTATCGTTTTATCTCTGCAGTTGATCCCCCTTTTAATGCATGCCAATATTCTGTTTGCTTTATTAGCAGCAGCTTGGCATTGCATGCCATTGCTGAGCCTATCATCCACTAGGACCCCCAAGTCCTTTTCCATCCTAGATTCCCCCAGAGGTTCTCCCCCCAGTGTATAGATTGCATTCATATTTTTGCCACCCAAATGCATTATTTTACATTTTTCTACATTGAACCTCATTTGCCATGTAGTCGCCCACCCCATTAATTTGTTCAGGTCTTTTTACAAGATTTCCACATCCTGCGGAGAAGTTATTGCCCTGCTTAGCTTAGTATCGTCTGCAAATACAGAGATGGAACTGTTTATCCCATCCTCCAGGTCGTTTATGAACAAATTAAATAGGATTGGTCCCAGCACAGAACCCTGGGGGACCCCACTACCCACCCCTGACCATTCTGAGTACTCCCCATTTATCACCACCCTCTGAACACGCCCTTGTAGCCAGTTTTCAATCCATGTACTCACCCTATGGTCCATGCCAACGCACCTTATTTTGTATAGTAAACGTTTATGGGGAACTGTGTCAAATGCTTTTGCAAAATCCAGATACACCACGTCTACGGGCCTTCCTTTATCTAGATGGCAACTCACCTCCTCATAGAAGGTTAATAGATTGGTTTGGCAAGAACAATTCTTCATGAATCCATGCTGATTACTGCTAATGATATCATTCTTATTACTAAAATCTTGTATATAGTCCCTTATCATCCCCTCCAAGAGTTTACATACTATTGATGTTAGGCTAACTGGTCTGTAATTTCCAGGGATGTTTTTTGGGCCCTTTTTAAATATTGGTGCTACATTGGCTTTTCTCCAATCAGCTGGTACCATTCCAGTCAATAGACTGTCTGTAAAAATTAGGAACAACGGTCTGGCAATCACCTGACTGAGTTCCCTAACTACCCTTGGATGCAAGCCATCTGGTCCCGGTGATTTATTAATGTTAAGTTTCTCAAGTCTAATTTTAATTCCATCCTCTGTTAACCATGTAGGTGCTTCCTGTGTTGTGTCATGAGGATAAACACTGCAGTTTTGGTTACTGAAGCCCCCCGATTCACTCGTGAAGACTGAGGAGAAGAATAAATTCAATACCTCTGCCATCTCCCCATCCTTTGTAACCAGATGTCCTTCCTCATTCTTTATGGGGCCAATATGGTCTGTCCTCCCTTTTTTACTGTTTACATACTTAAAGAATTTCTTGGGATTTTTTTTGCTCTCCTCCGCTATGTGTCTTTCATGTTCTATCTTAGCCATCCTAATTGCACCCTTACATTTCTTATTGCATTCTTTATAAATTCTGAATGCTGTGGATGATCCCTCAACCTTGTATTTTTTGAAGGCCTTCTCCTTTGCTTTTATATGCATTTTTACATTGGAGTTAAGCCATCCAGGATGTTTGTTCGCTCTTTTAAATTTATTACCCAATGGGATACATTGGCTAATGCTCTTATTTAATATGCTCTTAAAGCAAACCCATCTCTCCTCCGTATTCTTTGTTCCTAATATTTTATCCCAATTTATGCCTTTTAGCAAGGTTTGTAGTTTAGGGAAGTTGGCTCTTTTGAAATTCAGTGTCTTTGTGTTCCCTTCATGTCTCCTATTTGTGTGATTTATACTGAAACTAATTGACCTGTGATCGCTGTTACCTAAATTGCCCCGTATTTCCACATCTGTTATCAGGTCTGTATTGTTGGTAATCAGTAGATTTAGTAATGTTTTATTTCTAGTTGGTGCGTCTACCATCTGACCCATAAAATTGTCCTGCAAGACATTAAGGAACTGGCGAGCCTTAAATGAATGCGCGGTTCCCTCCGCCCAGTCTATGTCTGGATAATTAAAATCCCCCATTATGATAACACTTCCCATCCTTGCTGCTAATCCAATTTGTGATAGGAGATCCGTCTCCACTTCCTCCCTCAGGTTAGGGGGCCTATAGCATACTCCCAGTATTATTTTCCCCTTAGCTTCATCCCTTTGGAGCTCTACCCATAAAGATTCCACCTCCTCCCTAGCCCCCTCAGTGATGTCATCTCTCACATTCACTTGTACATTATTCTTGATATATAGGCATACCCCTCCCCCTTTTTTACCCTCTCTATCCTTGCGGTATAGGGTATACCCTTGAATGTTTGCCAGCCAATCATGAGAGCTGTTGAACCAGGTCTCTGAAATTCCCACAAAATCCAAATCCTCCTTGTACAACAGTATCTCTAGTTCACCCATCTTGTCCGCCAGGCTCCTGGCATTGGTGAACATGCCACATAGTTTAGACCGGTCGCATATTGTCCTCGTATTGGGTGTTTCAAGATTGCAACTTGGACTTGCTACTATACTCACCTTGTGTTTTTGTGCTTTGGTTAACCTACCACTAATGCCCCCAATACTACCCTCTGGAATATCTTCCGCACTGGCTATCACTGTCTCTGGACCCTCCCCCCCATCGCCTAGTTTAAAAACCCCTCTAACTTTTTGGCCATCTTCATTCCCAGCAGATCTGCACCCTCCTCATTTAGGTGCAGTCCGTCCCTTCTATAGTACCGGTTACCGACTGAGAAGTCGGCCCAGTCCTCCAGGAACCCAAACCCCTCCTTACTACACCAGCTCTTCAGCCACTTGTTTACTTCCCTAATCTCCCTCTGCCTCTCTGGTGTGGCTCGATGTACCGGTAGTATTCCTGAGAACACTACCTTGGAGGTCCTTTTCCTCAATTTAGCTCCTAAGTCCCTAAAATCGTTCTTTAGGACACTCCATCTGCCTCTGACTTTGTCATTGGTGCCAACGTGCACCATGACAGCCGGGTCTTCCCCAGCCCCTCCCAGTAATCTGTCCACAAGATCAGTGATGTGCCGAACCCGGGCGCCCGGTAGACAACATACTGTTCGGCGCTTCAGGTCTTGGTTACAGATTGCCCTCTCTGTCCTTCTAAGAATTGAGTCCTCTACCACCAGAATCTGTCTTTCCTTTCCCTTTGCTGCCCCCCCACTCTCACTGGAGGAGTTCTTCCCCTGGCAGCTAGGAGAGTCCCTCATCTCCAGCAGTGCTGGTCCCTGACTGGTAACACCAATGTCACTCAATGGAGCGTACTTATTGGGATGCTCCAGTCCTGGATCGGCCTCCCTGGCACTTCCCCCTCTACCCCTCCTGACTGTCACCCATCTACTCTTTGCTAGTGCCTGCACCTCTTTGTCTCCACCCGCCTCTGTGCTGGCCCCTGCCGGCACCTGCCGTGTACGTTCCTGGCTCACCTTTAGTATGGAGGGACTTCTCAGTGCTGACAGTTGCTTCCCCAGATTCAGAACCTGGGCTTCCAGGGAAACAATGTGCTTACATTTTGCACAGCAGTATTCGCCCTCGATCGGATGATCAAGGAACGCATACATGCGGCAAGATGTACAAAGAGTCGCCTCTCCACACCCACCGGGCATCGTACCTATTAAATTTAGTGAGGATTTGGGGATTTTACCCTGTCCAAATTACCTAACAACTAGCTTCCTGGCACTAATACTCAAGACAATACACAGGTACACGACAAGACAATACACAGGTACACAATACACAAGTACTAACGATCCACACACACTACTCAGACAACACTCAGATACTCACACTACACAGGTACTATGACCCCTGTTATAACCTCCTGTTTTAAACTCTTGTTTTTAACTCCCACTTAATCCAGCTCCACTTACACCAAGCTCCACCGCTTCAAACTGAGCACGCTCAGACTGAGTCCTACAACAAGTTAAATAGGCACCAGGGCACCTGTGAGCAATTAACCACACCCCTTAATTGATAGACTGATGAAATGGAGCGTACTCCATTTCTTATACTTATCAATGAACTGTGAGGGTGCTGGTGAGCGCTCTTGTAGTCCATTGATTCTTCCTGACATTCAGTAACTGCCTGCTTGTATTGGAATTACAGGCAGACAGTGTACTGAGAGTCTGCAGGATCCACACATTGTACCCGCAATCTGCTGATCCTGGCTGCAGTGCTTTAAAGGCTGCAATGTGAAAAAAAAGTAATAAATGCACATTTTTTTATCTGCAAAAAGATGTGCATTTATTATTATTATTATATTTTTTTTTACACAAAAATAATAATTAATTCTTTAATATTATGGCCCCTGAGTTTCTATATTCAAATCTATGCAACGGGGACCTCTGCTTTTGAATAAACGCTGCCTCTTACCCATTCATGACAAAGTGTCAGTGTTTGTGTAAATCCCCTTACCCACTGATATTCAACATGGTCCATGCTTTGTGGTATAGTTGAGTAATTGTTTACAATATTTTAAATATCTGAGTGACATGGAAGGGTCAAAATGATCTGTTACATCTTCTTTGGAGACTTTGTTTAATTTTGTTCACTTGTGCTCTGGGAAGTACTAAAAGCCCTGACTCTGACAGTGCCTTTGTTCAGATAAAGTATATAACTGAAAAGTATCATAGCTACCTATTGTAAAAAAAAAAAAAGAAAAAACCTTAGACAGGTTACAGTGTGCGTATGATGAATCCATTAATGTATTTTGTAATGTTACTACACAAGACTTACATTTTATGACATAGTATTATGGAACATTGTACATTGAACAGTGCAGAGACCTTTGTCTGGCTAAAGCAGCTGGTGGCATTATTAATGTGTTCAGCCAGGAGAGACTGAAGCAGCAAGTGTTCCTGAACAACAAACATGATAGATGCTCGGATGTGCACAATCACGAATAGTCCTCCCACACCTTTCTGCTGTGCCTCTACAATGCTTCATTCTCCAGTTTAAGTAATCATTTTCATGTTTATGTGTATATACAAAATGTAAGTGTTTAAACAGCAGAGATGTTAAGTTACATAAATCAGTAGCATTAAGTGTGCTCCATTTCACTATGCCCTCTAAGTGTCAAGTAAGTTTTACAGAATCCTGAATATCACCATTGAAAGCATATGCCCTGGGGGGGGTTGTTCAATAAAGAATGTACCTCTGTAAGACCCGTAGAGCGCCACCAACAGTAGCTACAGATGTTTACTGACATATAATCACACACATAGATTGGTCTTGTGTCTTTTTTCAACCTCACCTACTATGTAACTATATATATATATATATATGTTCTCTAAACCTAAATAAAAGGCATCTGAATATATCCAAAAGAGATATGTGCAGGAATATGAGACCCACTGAGTTTTTAACAGAATCCTAAACTGCAAGTTTGTGTGCAGGATTGAGTTTAGAGGAGGCTTAGGACAGAGCTGGGAGGAGAGACAAAGGTGGGATAGTGTCAGTAGGTCCACCAGGTTCAGATAGGCCCACCTTTACCTGCAAATAACTGCACGGGGGGGGGGGGCAATTTTTGGTGCTTTAGAATAATGTGTAATAGTAGTATAAAAGTAAATTATGTGTCTATTTAGTCTCAGTCAAAGAACACATGAGGGGACTAGGATCCGCAGAACTCTACATGGGTATAAAAGTTTTGGAAGGGGGGTCATTTTGATTGCATGTATGCATCATGTTCAGAAATTGTGGTACTTATTACATGAATCAAGCAAAGTTTCTGATTTAGTAAGAGGAGGATAATTGGCAGCATACAAGTAATGATACCTTGGCATCAAGTTGATTTCTAAATATGGGATTGATGGGGGCCATTGGAACAGGAGTTGAGCTTGTAAGGAGTGTAAGGTGGTCTCTGATAAGGAGACATTTAAAGCATATGATTTAACTTGATTGACACAGAGCCCCAATAAAAAGGGCAAGTCACATAAGAAAGAAAGTCAATTGGGAAGGGAAGTATGAGGAAATGTTACATATAATAAAACATCATTGGCAAACATTGCTAGTTTGTGGGAGCCGGCCAGTTCGATTCCCTGAATGTTAGGACTAATGTGTGCCACTAGGGTCTCCAGAGCAATTACAACCAAGAGGGGTGCCATGAGAGATTGTAAAATTAGAGGATTCATATCCTATGTATTTCATAGAGGCCCTGAGAGAACTGTTGGGGAAAGACTGCCAAAATGTAGCTGTTACTCTGCCGGAGAAGATCACCCCCTGTGGAGGTGGTTTGATTGAAGCCCAATCGGGGTTCTCAGCGGGTCTGGAGCCTGTAGACCCTCACAGACTAAATCTACCGGTTATGGACATTAGTTTTTTGTGGACTTACTGCCTAAACAGACTTTTGCCTTTAAAGGATTGCTCCTATGCACTTTGCCATCTGCCTAAGGAAAAATCACTTTATGGGGCACTAGTTAGCCGTGTATAGGAATTGCGTGGAAGTCTTGTTATTTGCAACTACTTCAATAAAAGATCTTTATCTGTCCATCTGAATTGGCTGGTCTGAAGTTCTTACAAAGAAGTGTATGAAAGGCATACAAAAGTACAGGGTTTGTTCCAGAGTATGGACACTACCAAAAGTTAACAAGTGGTGAATACTGCAGAGGGAGAAGGATCACCCTGCCACTGCCATAAGTAGCTGGAGGGATATTCGATGTTAAAGCTGCCAGCCTGCAAGAGTGTGGAGTGACTTGTATGGGATAATGGAGTGCTCTGGTAGCAAGGGGGGTGGTCTTGAGTGTACCCTCCTCCCTAACAACTGGTGCCCATGTTCGGGACCAGAACCATGGCACAGAGCCCTTGTGCATCTAGTCGGCAAGTCACAGGAAGAACTGGGAGAGAGGATCTTCAAACGTACAGAACGTCAACAAACTTGTGTCTCATGCTAATGCAAGGTTATCATGATGTCCCTGGGAATGAGGTGGCATCAAAGCTAGGCCGGGGAGCAGGATGCAGACTCTGTGGTATCCCCTCACAAGTGCTGCACTATATAGATGTAAGACTTACCTGTAGGTACTGTAAATATCTCCTAAACTTGCAACGTTTAGGAGATATTTAGGATATACGCTGCTACCAGCGTCATCAGCACATGCGCACTGAAGAAACGGCCCGCTTGTGCCATTTCTTCAGAGCCCGTGACGTGACGACACATCATCCCGGCTCTGGCCAATCATAGCGCCAGAGCCCGCAAACCCAGAAATAACTCTGGGAAAGATGTCGGCCGTGTATGCGATGCATACTAGGTCATTATGCCTTTGTCTTGCAGGGTTTTTTTTTTTTTGGAGGTTTACAACCTCTTTAAGGTGAACTTATCCATGAATGTATTTTCTTTTTTGTGACCCCATGCAAAGGAATTAAGGCTGCTGCTTCAGGTTCTAGTAGGTCCTTGTATGCTGACAACTGCTGGGAGTGCAGGCAGGGCAAGAGCTCGTCTCAGAAGTCAATGAGGAAGGAAAAGAAGTCCCAGGAGCTGCACATCACAAAAATTCCTCATAGAAAGAGTGGAAGCAGCCTCAGATAGACGGCATCCAGGCCACACCCCGACATGTTTTGCCCTGCCCACGGATTCCCATGACTAAGCCCTGTGGATGGGGTGAAACATGTCAGGCATGTGGCCAGCACAGAGTCTAGGCTGTGGCTGCTTCCACTCTTTACATGAGGGTTTCATTTGATGTA
Source organism: Aquarana catesbeiana (assembly GCF_042186555.1). Classification (NCBI taxonomy): domain Eukaryota; kingdom Metazoa; phylum Chordata; class Amphibia; order Anura; family Ranidae; genus Aquarana; species Aquarana catesbeiana. The sequence continues at coordinate 218,387,423 of NC_133325.1, read as the reverse complement.
TGGCTCCTCGGACTTCTTTTCTTTTCTCATTTTCTTTTCTCTGCTTTATCTTTTTATACAATAACAAAAATTTTATCTTTTCTTTTAAGTGTATCTCTACACAAAACTTTTATCATTGTGGGTGGTGTAAGGAAGGGTTTTGTTGCAATCTTTGTCCCCATTGAGTATGGTCACTAAGCAAAAAGTAAGGGGAAATCTAAAATCTTAGAGTTGTCTCAGGATGAAAGGTAAGGGGAAATCTCCTAATGAGCACATTTGTTTCAGAAAGTGGGAAATTCCCCTCACTTTGGGAGAATTGCTGTAACTTTCTGCTGCATCTCTGGGACAGGAAGTGAAGAGAAAGTTCCACAATTGGAAACAAACAGCATAGAAATAATCTGGCAGGGATCTTAGCCCATCTCTAAACTATCTAAAACAACAACAAAACGTTTTGGCTATAGATACACTTTAATCCAAAGAAGATGTGATATCCATTTAGGACTCTAAAGGTAACCACTACATATTATTCCAGTAAACAGAATTATGTGTTTTATTGGTAATAATCATAAAAATATAATATAAATGTTGGCTTATATTGGCTTTCAGTAAAGTTTGACATATATGCGTAGTATTCAGCTGTTATTATACAAGCATTGCTTAGATTCTTTTTCTACATAACACAGCCTCTTGATGACTTTGTAGATGTGGAAACAGTTGACACGTTTCAGTTTTTCCTTTCTTCAGGGGTGTAACAAAAAATGATTCATGTTGTTTGAACAAATGCTTTATATGAACCACATATAGCCATAGTAGTTTAAAAGCAGTTTTAAGTGCTGTTGCTAGTCCAGACCAGCAAAGGGTCAAATCATGCGCTATAGGGTCCATGAATCTGTAATATATTTGAGGCTTGCCAGCTGGAACAAGAAATGCTTCCAAAAAAGATCATCTCTTGTATAATGGCCTCTGGTGCATTATTTGTCCCTTTGCTGGTCTGGACTAGTCATCCCAGATAATTTAGTAGCCCTTCCCTGTGTGCTAGATCCAGCCATCATATAGGAGTACTTTATTTGGGATATAACAAGTATAGGCGCAAAACAAGTCAGACATCATACACATTCTGATACAAATCTGCTAAGAAAAAAAAAAGGAAGTAATGATATAAAAATAGAGTCTGGTCAGTCCACAAAAATATCAGCTACAAGAGTCTATTTAGGAATGGTGAAAATGGAAAAAAAGCATCCAAAAAAATGCAAACAGGGCTGCCATCATGATAGGGTAGAAACCAATTCCTCAGCTGCAACAAAACACAAGTAGAGAGGCGCCTCTGCGTGCAGTATTTTAGAAATAATGCTTTTAATAATAGATGTAGATCAACTCACATTTTGTAGGAATAAACAGGCATGGTATTAATAATACAGTGACGCATCCCCGAGTCCTAAGCAGTGTGGATTCTTTGCTGACAACTGTGAGATCTTCCGGCAGATGGAGGACGCCAGCTCCGGAGAGCGTCCTCAGAGCAGGGCGTGGAACGCACAGGACAGCTTGCTGCTGACGGATGACGTCATCAAAGCTGGACGCGTTTCGAGAGCGTGCGCACTTGGCGATGTAAGCAAGTCGCGCTCCTTTGTCAACAGATTCGAATAGAAATACCATGACTAGACTTATAGAGGGCTGACATGGGAACGTGGACGGGGTCATGTAACAAGCAAGATAAAAGGGGCGTGTATATAAAACAAACAACACAATATGAAGCTAAAAACTAAACAATTATAAAAAACAGGGTAATTAAAAAACAATCAATCATATAAGCGGTTCTGGACGAAGGTCATATGTAATATAATGTTACCATTGGAACGGGAAAGAAAAAAAAAATGAAAAAATATAAAAAAAAGGGAAAGAAAATAAATAAATAAATAAAAACATGGCTGAGGTGACGTGAGGAAAATAAATAAATAAACACATGGCAGAGGTGGCGTGAAAAAAAAAACAAAAAAAATAAGCTAGAGATAATGCCAAAAAGTTAAAAACTAATACAAAGGAATATAGTAAGTTATTTTATATTTTTATAAAATGGTAGAAATTTTGATTCCTTTGTTAATTCCGCCAGGCGAGAGAACGTCTAAATTATAAATCCAGAACCTTTCTCTCACACACAGCTTTTTAAAACGTTCTGCTGCTGGAAGAGAGTTGGAGATTTGCTCAATCACCCAGACTTGCAGGCCAACCGTAGACTGTTGATGAGCTTGAAAAAAGTGTCTAGGGACACTATGTGGGTCGGTACCACCTTCAATCGCTCTCCTATGTTCTCCGAATCTAACCCTGAGGGCTCGAATAGTCTGGCCTACGTAAACTAGGCCGCATGGACAGCTGAGCCCATAAACAACAAAATCTGAAGAGCAATTGTAAAAGTCCTTCAATTCATACGTTTTCCCTTTTGTGGTAAAGGACTTTTGACCATGCTGAATGTATTTGCACGTTTTGCATAGGGGCTTACGGCACTGAAACATTCCGACCAATGGTATAAGAACAGGCTTTTCAGAGGGGTTGCATCTAGAGTTAATTTTACTAGGAGCTATTTTTGTTTTCAGATTAGGCGCCCTACGATATGTGACCCTCGGTCTCTATGGAATGAACGGTTTCAATAATGGATCCTGCAATAGGATGCTCCAATGTCTATTATCTCTAGCTTCTATTGTTTGTTTTTCATAGTATTTACTACACCTAGTCTCATTGTTCTTAAATATGATGTTTTTTTGTTTTGTTTTTTTTCACGCCACCTCTGCCATGTGTTTATTTTTTATTTTTTTTCACGTCACCTCAGCCAAGTGTTTTTTTTCCATCACCTCTGCCATGTGTTTATTTATTTTTAAAATTTTTTTTATTTTTTATTTTTTTCTTTCCCATTCCAATGGTAACATTATATTACATATAACCTTCGTCCAGAACCGCTTATATGATTGATTGTTTTTTAATTACCCTGTTTTTTATAATTGATTAGTTTTTAGCTTCATATTGTGTTGTTTGTTTTATATACACGCCCCTTTTATCTTGCTTGTTACATGACCCCGCCCACATTCCCATGTCAGCCCTCTATAAAGTCTAGTCATGGTATTTCTATTCGAATCTGTTGACAAAGGAGTGCGACTTGCTTACATTGCCAAGTGAAACGCGTCCAGCTTTGATGATGTCATCCGTCTGCAGCAAGCTGTCCTGTGCATTCCACGCCTCGCTCTGAGGATGCTCTCCGGAGCCGGCATCCTCCATCTGCCAGAAGATCTCACAGTTGTCAGCAAAGAATCCACACTGCTTAGGACTTCGGGATGCGTCACTGTATTATTAATACCATGCCTGTTTATTCCTACAAAATGTGAGTTGATCTACATCTATTATTAAAAGCGTTATCTCTAAAATACTGCACTCAGAGGCGCCTCTCTACTTGTGTTTTTTTTTTTTTTACTTTATTTGGGAGCAGTTTTAAACTACACTTGTTTGCCTGTATGTATCGTTTTTGTTTTGGTTTATTTATGATGTGTGTTAAAATGTATATACTTAGGGCACTTTCACACTGACAGTGCGGGGACGTCGGCGGTAAAGCGCTGCTAGTTTTACCAGTGTTTTAGAGGCACTTTTCGGCCGCTAGTGGGGGGCGCTTTTAATCCCCGATAGCGGCCGAACAAAGGGTTAAAGTCGCCCGCAAAACGCCGCTTCAGTGGCTCTGTCCATTGATTTCAATAGGCAGGGGTGCTTTAGAAGCGGTGTATACACTGCTCCTAAAGCGCCCCAAAGACGCTGCTTGCAGGCCTTTTTTAATGTTCTGCCAGCACTTGGGCTTTCACACTGGGATTGCAGATGAGGCATTTTTCAGGCGCATTACAAGCGCTATTTTTAGCGCTAAAGCCCTTAAAAAACGCCTTAGTGTGAAAGGGGGTCTTAGATAATTTTTTTAATATATATGTATATGTAATTTTCTTCTTTATAGTATAAACTACGACAGTCATCAGCCCAATGGACATTGTAGTACGCTAAGAGTTTATGCTCTCCTATTCACATTTTTATAATGTTGTAATGTTCAATTCTATTCTGATACATAGTAGTCTCTACTGCATATTAAAAAAAAAAATACTGTCCTGATGTACTGTATGTGTATTGAACACTTTATAGCTCAACATTGTTTAGTTTTTATTCTTGCATTAATAAAGTATTAGATGAAAGTTACCCTCCCTCTTAATTTTATATTTACGTGTTTTTGACCTAAAAAGTCCATGTAAAATAATTTCTCTTTGTGGCATTCTTGTTTTATTTTTGGATGCGGTGCCTATGGTTGTTTATATACTTAACCAATATTATATCTCAAAAAAATAAAAGCAAATAAGTATTTAAAACATACATGACAAATGAAAGTAAAAATAATAGCAAAGTATTATTTTAACTACTGAAAATTATAAGAATGAAAGGAAATATATACCAAATGTTTACACTGCACATTAAAGAAAACATGTAGTGCAAAATGTGGAGGCTGCCATTGCTGGCTGCTTCTCAAAATTCTAGTTGCCTATATGTCATGCTGATCCAGTGGCTTTAATTATTTTCTAATCACTGACCCTAAATCATTATGCAGATCATAAGTTCTGACTTTTTTTTCTGGTTTCACTTGCTGTAGAAGTAAGGCTAATAGCATGTTCAGTAGCAGGGGAAGACAGCAATTACAGTTCATTATATCCCTCAGTACAGGTTCCCTTTTAAAGGAAGAGAAAATATCAGGTAACAATAATGTGGCTGTGTGGGGCACAAGGCACAATTCTTTCATCTTAGACAAGGGAGGATCACAGCTATATCACTGTTTAATTATATGGACTGAAATTATGGAAATATATACATTGCGCTTGGCAGACATATGGTAACGTAAAACTTGCATAACATTTTATGTGTTAATGTTTTGCATGAAATAGGAAACATTGTTTTCTGTGATTGAAACAAATAGAATACAAATTCAGTTAGTGTGTGATGGTAACAAAATTTTAACATGCACAGCTTTGGCATCTTCTTAAATAATGCATAGATTTTGTACAGATGGTCAAATTCAGTGCTATTGTGCTATATGACAACAACACCTGCCACTTTTATAGCGACTTTTATTTCAATATCGGATTGATGTAGCTTTGTTATGAATAAAATGATTTATTTGTTTACTTTGCATTAAAGGAATTTTCAAAGTTACCATCTCTAATTTAAACTGCACTTTCAAATTGAAATGGTTATTTTTTCACATGCAGAATATATAGTGCTGTGTGTAGGAAATAAACAATTTGAACAACTATAAGTGGTTTAAAGAATAAGTTGAACCATCTAAGACTGACACATTATCCCCAATTCTACCCATACTTACCCTCACGGTATTCTCATATTCATCCCTGTCCCCTTATCCCTCCTTCCCTCGTAATTACCCATTCAGGCCTGTTATGGGCATTCTTTACCTGTGAACAAATCCACTATTACATATTACTGTGGAAAAGGAAAGACAATGTCTATATTCTCCCACCTATTGACCCCATGCCATAAAAAGATGATATGGGAAAGAAACAAGTATAGCCCAAGATTGACAGGCTAAGGAAGCTCAACTCCTGAGTTACCCAGCGGTAAAGAAAAAGGAAAAAGGAGGGGGAAGTGGGGTAGGACTCGGGATAGCGAGAAACAAAAGCCCGCACTGGATTTGTTCCACTTCCCCTCCACTGTTTCTTTTAGATGTCATGGGGTTTCCCATAACATCTAAAACCCAACTTTTTGCAGCAAACCCCATTAAACCCTGATACTAAATTTTAAATTCTGGCAATTTTCAAAGTTAATAGGTATGCTATTGTCAAAAGGGCACAAGGGAGCTCAGCATTGCTGTAGGGAACATTTAACATAGAAAAAAGAAAAAAAACTTAAAATACTGTACAACAGGGAGAGGAACCCTTTTAATAAGACGTTTAATGTGTAATTGATTTGTTTACTTTTACTATTAGGTTGGCTCAAAGAGGAGCTCCAGGCTCCTTGAAAAAAAAAATTAAAGTCAGCAGCTACAAATACTGTAACTGCTGACTTTTAATATAAGGACACTTACCTGTCCAGGGCTCCTGCGATGTCAGCACCCTAAGCTGATTCCTCAATCCAGGCATTGGCATCTGTAGTATGGGAAGCAGGAAGTGAAGCGAGTGGTGCTGCACTTTCTGAATGGTCAGCTGTCTTCTGGGACCTGTGTCCCAGAAGGCAGCGGGGGGGTGAGAAGGGGCCTGAAATGTCATAGATGGCCGATCGTCAATCTTACCTGGAAGTTGGAGCGGGTACCTGTCAACACCAGGTGCCTGCTTCCCCCCCCAAAAAAAAGTACCAAATGTGGAGGGAGGGAGGATGCAAGCAAGTGGGGCTTTGCCTTTTACGGTGGAGCTCCGCTTTAAATACAATAGTACCCCAATCTGATTCATAACAACTTGAGGACAATTGCATGTTTAGGTAGTTTTGGCTGTAACACTTGTTTTTTTTTATGTTTTTAATACAGTAGTAGTAGTTCTGAATTTGATGGAAGTAACAACAACAAGAGTTCTTAAAGCTATAGTAAAGTAGCTGATATTAATCATAAGGGCACAGGAGAAGTAAAAACTTTATTTCAATTTTTTTTCATAAAAAAACAAACACACTTACATGTAAAATTGTAGTATCCGGTAAAGGCAGCAAAAGTCATATGAAGTGAGAGAAAAAAAGTTTAATAAAATATCAAAACTGAGTGCACAAAAACCACAGTCCCCATTTCCCTGAATCTATTCCCATCCCTGAATCCCTGATTATTCCCCAAAAAATTGAGATATAGACTTTAGGTGTATTTTTTGTAGAAATTGACTAACATCAAGACAGTACATAAACATTTGAAAAGGCAGAAAACAGAGAGAGGCAAGCCAGGAATTATCTTGCAATCAAAATTAAAGTGTATTATTGGAGAGTCAGTAGTCAAAAATTGTTTTCTGTGCTGCAATATAAGACAAGGCATGTTTTATCTGAAAACAGAAATTAGACTAAATTATTTGAGAGACAATAGCTGCAAATTTGAAGATAAGAAGCATTTTTTTCTAGAAATAAACAATATCTGAGAGACAATAGTGACAAATATTTTGAAGTGCAATAGCACTGAAATGGGTTGTAAATTTCAAGGCACAGCCTACAGCAAACAGAAAATTGGCAGTTGTGGACCAACTTTACACTTGGCACCTTTACAGATAATTGGCACTGGAATAGACTGCAAAATCTGAGACGCTAAAAATGTTTTATCCTGCAGCAAACATTAGAAATGTGTCAGCTAAAATCAACCTGAGAAAACATTCTGTGTCACCTTGACAGTGCTGGAGCTCTGAAATAGGCTGCAAAGTTTGAGGCACAATTCAGAATTTACACTGTAGGAAAGGTCCTGCTACGGAAACATTGTGTGGCACCTTTTACACAAACTTCTGGGGACAATGCAGAATTTGCCCTACAGCAAACTGACGTTTGGCAGCTGAGGTCCATCTGCAAAAACATTGTGTGGAACTGGAGTAACAGAATAGGTCAAAAGGGGTGGTAGGAGCTGGTAATTGTGGCAGGTAGTAGTAGCTGGCAGTTTAGTCTGGTCTGTAATAGCAGCAGCAGGGATTTTGTAGTTCTTGTTAATCCACAACTGGTTCATTTTAATGAAAGTTAGATGGTTCACAATGTTGGGGAAAGGCAAATTCATCTCCATGTAACAAATGCTCTTGCTTCACTGAAGGCCCTTTCAGACAGCACACTGGTTGTGGGGCAAGCTAGAAGCTTCAGAACACACTTGGTGGATCTGGCCATTGTCTTACCTTGGACACCTAATAGGTCAATAGATCCTTATTTGTGTAAGTGTTGCATTAGCCCTTGACTCAATTTAGTCAGCAACCATGTGATTCAGTTGCTTCCTGTAAGTGTTTCCTGCTGCTTGGCCTGTCCACTGTGGCTTAAAAGAACTCCTAAAAGTGGTGCTAAGTCAGCAACTGCCACCACTGCTTCTCCTTTCAAGGATCAGAGCATTGGAGGCAACGTGGGTCATAAGGGGGGATCCTGCCATCATCCAATAATGCGGCAAAAAGATTGACATGCAGCACCCGCTCAAAGTGCTTCATTTTATTATTCGTTACATGTATTTAATTAGCACAGACAATTTTCTCAGCACTCTATCTAATGTACATCCACATCAGTCTTAGCTCTTAAGGAGATTACAATCTAAAGTCACTATACCAAATGCATACACACACACACACTAGTAGCCAATTAACCAACCAGCATGTCTTTGGAGTGTAAGAGGAAATCAAGGTACCTGGGCAGAAAATTTCCTTTTCAGGATATGAACCGAGGACCCCAATGAAGTATATCGGCCATTGTACACTTTTATTGGGAATACAATGGCGTAGCCACCCAACATTGGTCCTTTTTCATGCCTCAAATCCTGCGGTCCTTGCACAGGCATTTCAGCAAAAAAAATTCCATTCACCACAAATGCCTGCAGCAGAGAGCTCCAAGCAACTAGTATCACCAAAAAGGAACCCAGCTTCCCAGAAGTTGTCATTGTACCTTAATCACACAGGTATTCTCCAATGCAAACACTGACCGAGCATGTCTGCCTAAAGTGGCCATAAACCCTTCTGGCCTGATGAATGACTTACTGGCAACTAAGATACTTCATGGGGAAGTGCTGCACCAGCAAGGTTAATGTTGTTGTCGCACACAAGTTTGCCTGGCTGAAGATGGCATAGGGCCAACTCTCAACGTGGGCCTGGAGAGCAGCCAGAATCTCTGGCCCAATGTGGACTGAGCTATCATCAACATACAGAACATGACACCACCAGCTTCAACGGTGGTGTGTCGTGAATGATATGTAATGTCCCTGCCTGTGCTTGCTGGACCTCATGTCTGTGGTTAAGTGTACCCTGCCATTAACAGTGTGGTCTAGTAACATAGACCTATTTCATTTTACATGCTGGTGGAGGATAGAGAAGGCCTTATGGGCAAAATAATAGTGTCTGGGTACCTTCCACTGTGGTGGAGCACAAGTCATAAACTTGGGAAAGGGGCAGATTTCACAAGCTGGAAAGCAGCTGCAAAGCCAGCAGTTTATCCAAGCTGGCATTGAGAGAGTGGACAAAAGTGTGGGTTGCGGAATGTTTTCTTCTGCTGCAGCAGCTGCAGAAGAGACACCTGCCTGTGGAAGGATGCTGCTGTAGACAGCATGGTCAGTGTAGGAGAATTGTACAGAGGTTCCAGCTTTCGCTTGACCCTACTCAGCATGACCCTATGACCCTCTTCCTTTTTGATGTAGTGTAACCTAGCTTCTAAAAACCCGTTGTGAGCCTTCCCTTTCTGTCACTAGAAGCTGCAGATGTTGCATCCAATGCAATGCAGAAGGGGGAAAGGAGGTGGAAAGTAAGGAATGAGGAGGAGTGTGGGCCTTTTGCTGCTGAATTGTATAGTGTTTTATCATTTATTTGGTACCAAAATGGCTGGTTCATCTACCATGGCTTATATGCTGCAGGCGGGGACTGCAGACCCCCAATGGTACTGTCAGCATCAGATACAATAAAAAGATCTGTCAGAAACCATGAATCAGACTGAGACAGAAGTAGAGTTAAATCACACTTGTTTAATATTAAAAGTAAATAGAACAAACGTAGTCAAAACATAGCCAAAGTTCGGTAACCGGAACGAATAGTCAGACAAGCCAGAAAGTCAGGGAACAGCGTAGTGGAACAGCAAGCAGAATCTGGAGCCAGAAGGAATGTCAGCCAAGCAAGTCTTTAACAGGAGCGCAGGAGATAGTCTCTGTGATGTTGATCAAGGCGAAGGCAGAGATAATCTGGGCTGGACGGCTTAAGTAGGTAGGACTGACGAGCAGGATATCATCAACAGGTGAGTCACTGTGGAGAGAAAGGAGCTGTCAATTAGCCAATAGCTGAGTGACCAGCTCAGAAAAGGAAGGGCTGAGCCCAGCCCTGACAATACCCCCTCCTCAATGACCCCTCGGAGGACCACCAGGCTTGAGGGGAAAATGTCTATGGAAATCACGGAGGAGGACAGGGGCATGTACGTCCGAGGATGAGACCCAAGAGCGTTCCTCCGGACTGTACCCTTTCCAATGCAGCAGGTACTGTATGCACCCACGGAACCTACGGGAGTCAACAATGGACTGTACTTCAAACTCCTCATGGTTCTCAACATTGGCTGCTCAATCCACTCCTCTTCAGCTGAACTTTCTTCTTTCTAATCTGCAGCACCAACAGATGGTCGTCCATCTCCTTATCTATCCTATCCTCACTGATGGAGCCCACTTGCTAATAAGTTCCAGCTGCTGGAACATCACTGCCTCTAATTTTTCCCTGCTTATTTTTATTTTTCCCTGCTTGATGTCCCTTCTCTCTATGGCCCTGGTACTCTCTTACTCATATCTGAAAAGAGAAAAGAGAAATTTTTGTGCAAGACCAAGAACATCTTCATGAAGAGAAAGGTCCTATCAACCACTCGTCTACCTCCTGCTCAGACTGTGACTGCATAGCATCTCCACACTGAAATAGAAACAGTAGATGTGGCTTGCGTCTAGATGTTGCAGCATAGCTACCAGCTTTCCATAAATATGTGGTGCTTTGGTGCACACAGCTTTACCACACAAGTATGCAATGATGTGCTGCAACCAAAAGGCAAGCTGTGCAAGCAGCAAGCCTATGCTGTGGACCCCAAAACTTTAAAAAAGGGTCCGAATTAAACATATCACCACAAGAAAGAAAATAATCCTGAAACATTATACTCCAACCCTATTTTTAACATAGCAGAGAAAAAGAAATATATACTTGTGTATATATACAGTATATATGAACAAAGGGGGGGGGCATTTGGGACTTTGAGTGAGACGTAAGGGAAGGTTTACGCCTCCATCTCTGTGCTGTATGCAACATAAGAGGGGGGAGGTTTGGGACCTTAAATGAGGTGTGTATGGTGAAACCAAACAAATCATCTAAGTAAAAGCTTCCATATGTTTATTACTAAACCATTAAATGGCATGACATAATACAGCATAACATGCATAGTACAGTTGTCAAAATTACACTGGAAAAGTTGTTAATGGCATGGCACATAACAGTAAAAGATATGCACACTAGATATTAGGCAGAATGTAGTCTGGTAAAAACAAATTGGTAAAACCATTTAGAATAACGATGTACACTGGATGCATCAAGGTAATGTATCAACTAACATAGGGAAATTAGAATCACTAGAAAATTGCTGGCCATACCTAAAATTACTCATGTATGAACTAAAACGTGCAATAGCGCGTGCCAGGGACCAGCAAAATATGTCTGGCCCAGGAGCTGAGGAAGGGATCCAATAGTACAAACCAGGAGCGCAGCCGCAATCCCCCATTGAAAGTGAAACTGTCATGTCATGGTTAATGGGAGAATATGTGAAATAGAGTAAAAAAAAAATATATATATATATGTGTAAGGCTGACCACAGGTCAGCCTGTAATTGTAGGAGGAGTCAGGCTGCATAAAGTCTGCCCTCCTTTTTCTCCTTCCTGTGGTCGTAGGATCTCGTGTCGACATGTCATTTCCGGGTTAGGGCAGGTCACGGCAGATCACTTCCTGTTTCGGCTTGCAGGGCGGCAGCATGGTCGGCTGCAAGGTTCTCTTTGGTTCTCTCTCCCGGTGGTCGCGGTTTCGGTGGGTGTGGGCGGGTGGCATCAACGGAGGATCCACTTCAGATGCCACCCGTCCCACTCAGGTGCCGGCCTGGGCTGGGGGGGGGGGGGCAGCCAGTTGCAGGGGGCATGTCGGCTCTGGGGTAAGCCTTTGTGCATGTAAAGGGTGGTGATGGGGGTGTTCGGCCACCCTCCGCTCCTCTCCTTGTGCTGCTCTGGTTTTTAAAGGGGCCACCTGTCCGCTCCTCCCGGTGCTGACGTGGGGAAAGATCGGCCACCTGTCTGCTCCTCTCCCTGTGCTGCTCCTCTCCCTGTGCAGAACCACCTCTACGTTGGAGCCGCCATCCCGGTACTCACGCTGTGGGGGAAGGGGATCAGCTGTGGTATTGCTAAGGTATTTAATGTATTAATGCGGATGGGGGTGTCCATGGTACAGTTTGCTGACAGGGCAGCCTGCGGGTGCTGCCTTTTAACCTGCATGGGGCCACGCCACTAGCATCCGGTTACCTCATGCCACGCATGCATAAGCACAGGGTTCAGGGGTTAATTCAGGCTGTGGGGTTGTCATGACACTTGCTAATCGCCTGTCATCTCATGATATTCTGTGGGGGTCCTTTGGGGGCATGCAATTTACGATTTCTCATGTAATTTATGGTTTCTCATGCATGTTACGGTTTTATGTGATTTACAGTTTCTCATGCAATTTACGATTTCTCATGGAATTATGGTTTCTCATGTATTTTACGGTTCGCATGCGATTTACGATTTCTCATTCATTTTACGGTTTTCATGCAATTTACAGTTGCTCATGCATGTTAGTTTTGCATGCAATTTACGGTTTCTCATGCATTTTACGGTTTCCCGTGCATTTTTACGGTTTCTCATGTGATTACGGTTTCTCATGCATTTTACGGTTTCTCATGCGTTTTACGGTTTCATAAATTTTACGGTTTCTCATGCATTTTACGATCTCTCATGCTTTGTCACAGTTTCTCATGCAATTTACAGTTTCTCATGCAATTTACAGTGTTCTCATGCAATTTTACAGTGTTCTCATGCAATTTCACAGTGTTCTCATGCAATTTTACAGTTTTCTCATGCAATTTACGGTTTTCTCATGCAATTTACGGTTTTCTCATGAAATGTACGATTTCTCATGCAATTACGGTTTCTCATGCAATTTGTCACTTCTTATGCCTATTCATGTTTTTCTTACATTTCTCATGTTTTCACGTTTTTCCCTTGGTTATCTCATTTTCCCATGCTTCTCTCGTTTTCCCATGCTTCTCTCGTTTTCCCATGTCTCTTACATTTCATGTCATATGCTTTTTATGTAACAGCCTTTCGTTCGCTGCATTTCCGTTAGCTAGTGCTCACATTCAGGGTCTGTCACGTTTACAGATCCGTACGGGCTGAGGTTTCGTTTTAATTGATTGTTGTCCCACAATCTTCTCGCCTGTTTTCCATACGTCATACGTGCACGTTCACCATTATACCTTTACTACTACCCACCACGGTCTGTGGGTACCTTAGCCCTGAGTGTTCGTTTTAATTTCCTGTCCTGGCGCTGCAGGTTGCTCGGGCTTGCTCACTGTATACAGTAGGGGGGTGTCATCATTAGGTTCACATTCTTGCGCTCTTGGTCTTGTCATTTCTGCACCCACATCATCATACTTGTCAGGTACCAGGGGTGTTTTGTCTTGGGCTGGTTGTCTGTAATGTTATCTGGTTGCTTTCAAACAGCTGGGCTGTTCATGTTCTGCCACTGCAGATTACCCGTCACGTCTATGGGTTTAACAGATTGAGGTGATCGTTTTTAATTGGCTTGTTCGGTGGCAAGTCTCCTCATCTGTTCTTACGCTGCTTATGTATTTCGTACAAACTCACGTTTCTCATGCAATTTACGTTTCTCATGTAATTTTCGTCTCTCATACTAGTTACATTTCTCATGCAATTTGTTGTTTCTATGATAAACTCACATTTTTATGTTTCTCTCGTTTTCCCAGGTTTCTCATGGTTTCCCAAGGTTACTCTCGTTCTCATGTTCTCACGCTTTTCATCAATTCACGTTTTCGTGCTACCAGTGTTTCTCATGTAGTTTGCGGTTTTCTTGCAGCCTCGGTTCTCATGCTGCTCACGTTTTCGTCAGCTCGCACTATACATGTGTTTTGTTCCTTCACGCAGCTTACGTTCCTGGCGCAGGTTTCTTAGTCTGCTCACGTTTCTCTCGTAGTTCATGTTGCGGTCCCAGTGGTGTGTCACTGCCACTCGGTTCATGGTTACTGTTTTCATCATTTTGCGGGGTACCGTTCATATGTTTTGTCCTCTCGGTTGAGTTGGTCGGTTTTAATTGGCGTGGGCAGCAGCAATTGTTCTCATCCAGGTTACATTCTTATCTCGGTTCTGTTTTATAAATTACATCTCACCACTTACTTCAGCAACTGGATACGTTTTCAGGTTGCAAATATCCGGTTTTTGCAGGACATGTCTCAAGCAGCGGATTTTGGGGTCTTCGCTTCTTTACCTCCTTCTCCAGCTGGTTGGGTCGGAGCACAGTAGCTCACCCTCTCTCAGAACCTGGTCCGCCCCAAGGCTTAATTTTTTCACACTCGGCTAGCTTCAATTCTTGACCCGAGGGCAGTATCCCTACGCAGAGGATTGCTTTCCTGGCTTCGGCACGGAAAGCCCAGTTTTTAAGTTACTGTTCCCTTGCTCGTCGAGCGCAAGTGCGGAGTAGGTTACCCAGGGGACTGCGGTTTCTTCCCTGTCCAAATGCACACGACCTTTTATTTCCTAGCTACGTCTGGCTAGGATTGGCAAAAGTATGGAACTATTGGTAAGTCAGCCATGGCAGCTCCAGCAGCCTTTACGGGCTCAGGGGCTTTAGTGGATTCCGAACTTTCTCAGTCCCTAGGCCAGTATCAGTAGGCTTCCTACTTGGTTTTGTTTTTTGCCTCTTTTAACTTATATCGGCACAGCACTGTTGGGGCGTATCTGGTTGGGACTCAGCATTTCATGTTGTTGGTAGACCCCGACAGGTCTTTGTTTATTTTCTGTGGACTCTATTTAAGCCATCCTCAGGGATCCTGAAGAGTAGCCTCCTGCTGTGCTCAGCAGACTTCTCATCATGGGTCATTTTTCCGTGTCGTATCTGTCACGCTCTCATGGTCTCCTTTGTGTGGGGTACCAGCTCGGTGCTCAAGGCAGCGCTATACCCGGGGTCCTGAGGACAGGGGTATTGCTTTTGGCCGAATCAACGGGTTTTGCACCCCGGCCTTTTCTGTTTACATCTGCATGCTCGCAAGACGCAATAATCGGGTGGCAGCACTGTCATCAGGTTTGGAGCCTGGCAAGGCGTGGTACTCGGTGTTGGGTTAAACTACCTCGGCAGTGCTACATCTGATAAACCCAGGGATGGTCCTCGGTTGCCTTTTCCTAGCGCTCCCCTCTCCGTAGCTCAATGCATACTTCATTGCCGCCCCTGTTTTTTGGCCAATCAGGGTCTGGACCCTAAGGTATACTCTGGCATTCATAAGAGATAGGAGCAGCTTCTGCGAATTTGTGCCAGGGGCCCCAGCCCTTTGTTTGGTATTTGGGTAGGTGGAGGTCGTCTTATTTCTCTGGGCATGTCCCAGAGCCACTTTTGAGATGCCACAAGCGTTTGTCAATTTGGTAGATTGTACATAATTTCAGTGGGTAATAATCTGGCATAATAATCATCCTACTGGCTTATTTTTGCCTCCTTTTAGGCATACTGACCACGTGACCCAGGCACAATTCAGGTCTATGTTCTCTGTTGCTCTTTGTTCCTTTCCTACACTATCCACAGATTGACTCCGAGTACAAGTGTAAGGTTGACCGCAGGTCAGCCTGTAATTGTAGGAGGAGTCAGGCTGCATAAAGCCTGCCCTCCTTTTTCTCCTTCCTGTGGTCGTAGGATCTCGTGTCCCACCCACCCATTCCCTTTTTCTTTTTCATTTTATTTTATTTCATTTCATACTTGGGTATGCCCCCTTTTAGGCATACTGACCACGTGACCCAGGCACAACTCAGGTCTATGTTCTCTGTTGCTCTTTGTTCCTTTCCTACACACTATCCACAGATTGACTCCGAGTACAAATATATATATATATAATATATATATATATATATATATATATATATATATATATATATATATATATATATATATATATATATATATATAACCATATCAATGTGTGGAGATATGTAGGGATAGAGTGGAACCCATAACCATGAAGGGAGAATGGGAATATGTGAGTGAGTGTGGGTGCATGTCTACATTTGCCCCTATCCCTGTACATTGTGTTTCATTAAGATGCTCATCTATTATATTATTATTTATTTAAGATACCCATATATCGCTGTCAATTTACGCATTGCTCCACACGTACATCGCACACTCACATCGGTCCCTACCCTCAAGGAGCCAACAATCCAAGGTCCCTAACTCACATTCATATACTAGGGCCAATTTTTTTGGACAGAAGCCAATTAACCTACCAGCATGTCTTTGGAGTACCCGGAGGAAACCAACGCAGGCACAGGGAGAACATGCAAACTCCAGGCAGGTAGTGTCATGGTTGGGATGGAGGTGGGGGGTACTATTTAGTCCACCACACTTAAATCCACTGTAATTTAGCTTAATATAATACAGTACAGCACTGTATAGCAACTAACTCTCCCTGGCATTGCTTGTCCTACTTATCCCTTCAGCTCTGATTGGTCCGTCCTCCTTAGGCTCCCGATTTAAACTTCATTAACCCTGTGCCCAGCACTTGTGATTTATTCATAGGTGCCTGACTAGTTTCTATTTCCTGAATCTGATTACTTGTGTACTAATCCTTTGTTGTTTCCTGACCACATCTTTTCCTGACTAATCTTTTGCTTCTTTACAAACTATGTTTCTGCTTGTGGCCTGGACCGACCCTTTGCCTTTTAACTAGCCATGTCTCTGCCTGCTGCCTGGAATGACCTTTGTTTGTTTATGATCATGTCTCTGCCTGCTGCCTATAACAGCCTCTCTGCATGTCCCCCTGGATACACACCCACCAATGTATCATATATGCCATCCTCTGAAGAGATCTGTATACCCCTGTCCCACAGAGACTCTTTGTCCCACTCTTGCTCCACCACCAGCGCTGTTTGGCCAGTGAATTTTGCATTGTGTAAAAAGTTTGGGGGGCAATCATGTACTGGTAGGCTTTCCTGCCTTAAAGTGTTTGTTAACGCAAACATAGAAATCGCTGCCAGCCCCTCTATTAGAGCTATGCATACCACACTGTATAAGTGTTTTATAAAAACGAGCCATGTAAATACCTTTTTAGAACGATCTTCAGGCCAGTCACGTGACTCACGGCTGCTTTACAGCTCCGATACATGGCTTCTGCAGGAGGGGCCGAGATCTCCCTCTGTCAGCCGGAGAGCTCACATGACTGCTCATCCCTGGAAACTGACAGGGTCATGTGACCGGCCTGAACATCACTCTAAAAAGCTATTTACATGCCTCATTTTTGTTAAAGACTTATACAGTGTGCTATGCCTATCTGTAATAGAGGGGCTGGCGTGGGACCATTTCTAATTTTTTATTTTTAATAATGGGGGCGGAGACACAGAACACAGAGCTGACAGGCAGGGAGGAGGGGGTGACGGGGAGAGAGAAGAGCAGAGCAGGGCTGCAGATGATGGAGGGACATACGCTGACCGCGGTGGTCCGGGCTCAGCAGCCCTGATTATTATGGTCAGCGCAGAGAGGGGGACACAGGAAGTTGCAGGTTCAGCCAGGTTTTTTTACCTTTTACAGAGGGACATATTACACTGCACAAGCACTGTGCTGTTTAATTTGCTTTAAGGAACCGATCTCCATTTTTTGGGGGGGTTAACAAACACTGTAAGGGAACAGGCATAGCTATATGTAAAGCTACATTGGCTAGCTATATTCCCTTACAACTCATGCTGGGATAAGTAAACAGGATTCACTGTGAACCCATTGTAGAGGCAAGCCCAAACCTTGCATATAATGGCAATGGTACTGTTAAGGAGACAATGCAGAAGTTGCATTGACTTTAATAATTGCACACTACCATTTCAGATTATATAGCAGTAGAATAAGCACATGTTGAACTTTTTATTTAAATTTAAGATTTACTTAAATTCAAACTTCTGACAAGCTTGCAGAAAGCTGCATAGGGTCATTACACTGGACAATAAATAATTTGGCCTGGTGTGACTAAAACCATACCTTGTTAACACCAGATAAACTGTGATGCATTTTTAACTGAGACAAAATAAAAGAATATCTAATCTATTACTTCTAGTAAGGTCCGTTCACACTACTGCATAGCATTTGCATGACTGAAGCATTCCTTTGCCTATTTACTGAACTGCAGAATATTTCCTTTAAGCATTGTGCCATGAAACACTTTTTCTTTACACAAAGTGTGTATCAATACAAAAATTAAAAAAAAAAAAAAAAAAAAAGGTACATATCTGCAATACATGCACATTTCTTTATGTTCTATTCCTCCGAGTACAGGGAAATGCACCAGAAATGCACTCAGCTCCTAATTTCTTGTTGTGGGCCAACATCATACAGACCTTTTGTGTGCAGGATGATATTCTGAGTCTTCCCCAGTTCTTTCCGAAGCAAGCAAAATGATCCATGCGTACAAAGATGGCACACGGGACAAGAAGAGCACACTTCTTTATTGCCGATTTTAATATGTTTTGAATAAAGATGCTACTTTTACTTTTACTGAAACTCAAGTTGGAATGCAAGTGGATAAAAAAATACACATTTTATTGGCATCAATGATGTGAATAAAATTGCATTCACGTTTTTCAATATTACATTTTAGGAAGCGCCATCTATCTTCAGAGCATACAAGATATGATCAATTGGCTTCTAATAATACCGGTGAATATTTATAGTGGGAATTTTAACAGAATCTGTGCACTATTCCAAATCTAAAGTAAAGGAAAAGTGCTGCTGGAGCTCAAACCCCCACAAAATCTTGATGTTAGCTTTTGCTATTACAAAAAGTTGAATCCTCTCTGATTTTGTTTTCTTTAACCACTTGAGCTCTGAAAGATTTGCCCTCCTTCATGACCAGGCCATTTTTGTGATATGGCACTGCGTTACTTTAACTGACAATTGCGCTGTTGTGCGACGCCATACCCAAATAAAATGTATGTCCCTTTTTCTTAACAAATAGAACTTTCTTTTGGTGGTATTTGATCACCTCAAATACAAACAATTTAAGAAAAAAAAACAAAACAATATTTTTGTACTTTCTGCTATAAAACCTAAAATCTAATTTCTTCATAAATTTAATCCAGTATGTATTCTGCTACATATTTTTGGTAAAAAAAACTATGGAATATCATATATATATATATTACTAGTAATGCCAGTGATCACCGACTTATAGTGGGACTGGAATATTGCTGTGAAAATTCAGACACTGACACTTTTTGGGGACCAGTGACACTAATACAGTGATCAAGTGACCAATGCTAAAAATATGCACTGTCACTGTACTAATGACACTGGCTGGGAAGGGGTTAACATCAGGGGCGATCAAAGGGTTAACTGTGTGCCTAGCCTGTGTTTTATTACAAAGTGGGAGGTGCTTTTATTAGGAGAAGACATGGATCCATGTGCCTGCTTTGTTGGAATGGCGATTTGCTTTTCTGCTGGATCATGAGCGCGTGTCGGCAGACATGCGCGCACCCTACCCGGAAAACTGCTATGGAGCGCACCTGAAGTGGTTAATTTTACTACAGGTGCC
The DNA here is from genome assembly GCF_042186555.1 of Aquarana catesbeiana. Taxonomy (NCBI): domain Eukaryota; kingdom Metazoa; phylum Chordata; class Amphibia; order Anura; family Ranidae; genus Aquarana; species Aquarana catesbeiana. The sequence goes on along the minus strand of NC_133325.1, from coordinate 218,367,917 downwards.
TGACGTCATTGCCAAACCCCACTACCTGTCGTTACAGTGTTTAACCACTTGCCAACCAGCTCACATACATTTACTGCGGCGGGTCGGCTCTCCTGTGGAAACCTGTGCAAGGAGGATAGCGGGGCGCGGGAGTGTGCCTGCGGGTCCCCCAGACTCGCTGTCCGCCGGTGACCCACGATCGCTGTGTACAGAGGCAGAACAGGGAACTGCCTATGTAAACAAGGCCCCTGTTCTTCCTAATGATATGTCAGAGATCTCTGTTCCCAGTGATCGGGAACAGTGATCTCTGCCATGTCCCAGTGAGCCCATCCCCCCCTACAGTTAGAATAGACCGAGGGAACACACTTAACCCCTTGATGGCCCCTTAGTGTTAACCCCTTCCCTGCCAGTGTCATTTATACATTGACCAGTGCATTTTTATAGCACTAATCACTGTATTAAGGTCACTGGTCCCCAAAAAGTGTCATTTGGAGTCAGATTTGTCCACTGCAATGTCGCAGTCATGATAAAAATTGCATATCGCCGCCATTACTAGTGAAAACAATTTAAAAAAATAAAAGTCCCTAAATCTATCCTGTAGTTTGTAGACGAGATAACTTTTCCACAAAACCAATCAGTATACGCCTATTGCGATTTTTTTTTTACCAAAAATATGTAGAAGAATATATATTGGCCTAAACTGATGAATACATTTGTTTTTTTATAGATTTTTTTTTATATGTATTATAGCAAAAAGTATATTTTCAAAATAGTCGTGGTTTTTTTTGTTGATAGCACAAGAAATAAAAACCGCAGAGGTGATCAAATGGCACCAAAAGAAAGCTCTATTTGCATGTAAAAAAGGACGTCAGTTTTGTTTTGGTACAGCGTTGCATGACCGTGCAATTGTCAGTTAAAGCGACTCAGTGCCCTATCGCAAAAAATGGCCTGGTCATTAAGGGGGCAAATCCTTCTGGGGCTGAAGTGGTTAATAAAACTGCATCAGTGGCTAGTAAAGGCAATCTCACTCGGGGTGGAGTAACAGAGTGACACTAAATCAGATACAGTAAGTGCAGAGAAGAGGTAATATTGGCATCTTGTCGTGCCTTCTCTTTGGCAAAGATTTTATTGTTAAAATTTGAAACGAAAGTAAGGTTCACTTTAAAGGAATTTAATCACTTGATATCACTGTGCATTTACTTTTTTTCAGCAAATTAATATTTTGAATTATGGCTGCATTCATCTTTGTGTCTACTAAAGCTTTACTTACATTTGAAAACTGTTGATAAAAGAACATTTTGGATGATGTCTGGGCTATTAGGGCTGTGCTAGTAACACTTAAAAAGGAATATCTATTTTATAGAGCCTTTAAATATCAGTAGTTATAATCCAACAAAACATTTCAAATGATATGCCAGACCTAGGTCCCATTTCTCTTGCACCTGAACCTATCCTGTTATTCACAGCTGGTTGTGCACAAATTGCAGTTTTTCAATGAAGCTGAAAGGTATCCAGTCTTGTAAACAAGTAAACACTAATGTATTTGAATCTGGCAAAGTACCTCTACCCTTTAACAAGCCATTATCTTTGTACAGCCAGTAGTAAAAAAAGACCTTCTGTTACATAGCTTCCGACGAAACCTTCACTCCAGGTCATCAGCCCTAACGCCAAGACAGGAAAATATGCATGGCATAGATTAATCAATAAGATTAAAGCTGAGAATGCATTGCTAATCAAAAATGAACTAATTTAAAAATGAAATGACTAAATTTGAAGTAAAGCCAGGTGGGCAAATAGAAGAATTTTGCAGTGAGAAGAATAGCACACTATGTTGCATGCAGGGGTGGACTGACACTCATGGAGCCCCCGGGCAATAGGAGATCCTGGGGCCCCCCCATGTGTTCCCACCCACACTCAAGCCACACCCACACAAATCCCCACATTCATATTGCACTGCCCACACTACATGTGTTTGTGTAGGCTCGTTTTTTTTTTTTTTTTTATAACAAACATGTCATACTTACCTCCACTGTGCAGTTCGCTTTGCACAGAGTGGCCCCGATCCACCTCTTCTAGGGTCCCACAGTGGTTCTTGCAGCTTCTCCCGGCATCAGATATCCCCTGGCAGAAGCGCTCTCCCAGGGAGGTTACCTTGCGGGTGCGCTCCTGAGTCCGGCATTTGCATCTATAGACACATGTTTAAATACATGTGCTCGTCCTACATAAAGCTTTTCATATAGAGGGGGTCATGGGAGTGCTTTACATTTTTTTTTTTAATAATTATTTACTTTATATAATTTTTTACTGATCACCAATGTAAGGAACATTCTTCCCACTGACCACCAATGTAAGGAACATTCTTCCTACTGATCACCAATGTAAGGGACATTCTTCCCACTGATCACCAATGTAAGGGACATTCTTCCCACTGATCACCAATATAAGGAGCATTCTTCCCAATTTTTCTTTATTAAAAGTCTTGCAATCAAAAAGCATAAAATCACTATATATTATTATACATAAATATATACATATTTACATAAATGAAAATAAATATAGCAATCTGCTCTCAAACAAAAAATTACCTTACAGCAAAAACAAAACTCATCATGAACATGTCATTATTGGGGATAATCTCACTACCCCTCACACCAATACACCAGACATCAAAACTGTGAGGTCAAGAAACAAACCCGCACCCATTATGCATGCAGCCCTTCTTCAAAAAGAAGATACTAACCAACAAAAGCTAAGGGAGTGAAAGAAACAGAAAAAGAAAAGAGGTCCTCACCCAGAGATGGGCAGTTCACCAAAGGCAGTTCTGATATTCCTCCATGCCCTTTTCCAGACCGCCCGAGGCTCCCTGCCCTTCTCAAGACCCCGAATTTTCCAAACCTCACCCAGAATATCCTGCACCACCACCTCAACAGAGAGGACTTTCTTCCGCAGGGTAATCTGGCACCCTGCATTCCATGTGAAGTAACGGACAACTATACTAACTAAAAACAGTGTATCCAAATCAAAATCCCAGGGAGTCGGGAATGCCCTGTACACCCACTCCGCATAACTCATGCGATAGAAAAAGGGGATGCCTAGAGCCCTCCCCACCCTTTTATACACCTCTATGTTAAAGGGACACTGCAGCAAAAAGTGGTCCATAGACTCCACTTTACCAACACACTACGCTCTAGGACAATCCCGATCATCCACAGGGCGATGCTTCAAGTTCCCTCTCACATAGAGCCTTCCATGGAAAGTGGGCCAGGCTTGATCCCTAAACTTCAAGGAGATTCTTTCTAAATTGATTAAACGCAACCCCTCCCTCATTACAGAGCCTGGACAATCCCTTAAGGCCAGTGACACACTGAAAGCAGAGCTCAAAATCCTCTTCTCCAGAAGCTTCCTGGGGAGGGACTTGATATCCTCCACTGTCACCTGCCACTGCCGAAGTATTTTCAGACAGGGGGCAACATGTCGGACTCTCAGACTTTTCACTGGCCCACCATCTTCCCAGCATCGCAGAAAAGGCCTAAAACAAGATTGAAAAATGCCCACCCATCCCGGCGGGTTCTCTGCTAGCATGTTACCAAGATTGTACTTTAAAAAGAGCAGAGAAAAGAAAACTATTGGGTTGACCATTCCTAGGCCACCCTCCCACCTAGACAGGTAAGTTACATTGCGTTTGATCAGGTTCAGCCTACTTCCCCATAACAGTTGGAAATAACAGCTGTACACCCTTGCATAGAGAGATGCTGGCAAGATACAGACGAAGCTGACATATAAAAAGATTGGGACCAGGTACGTTTTGATCAAGTCAACCCTCTCCCTCAAGGAAAGCTTCCATTTCTTCCAGCTTGCTACTTTGGCATTGGCACACACCAACCTGCTTTCCCAATTTCGATGACCATAGTCACCAGGACCAAGTTTGGGGGCTACGCACTTACGTCATTTCCGGGTACGGAGCGAGAGAGCCTGGAACGCAGCCGGACCGCACGCTGCGGGAAAGTACTTCCTGGCTTTCGGCTTCACCCATAGTGTAGTGCTGTGTGGATTTTCTTTTTTCTTTTTTGGGAAGTATTATTTTATTAAAGATTTTAACCATACTACACTATGAGGTGGCATCTTTTCTTATGAGGATTTCTCTGGTGATCCCCTTCTTGGACGTGGTATGAAGCGGTAACCTGGAACTCCTGGGAGAGAGGATATCATTTCTTAGCAACCACGGGACACCGAGCAAGAGGACGGCATTGGGATCTTAAAGTGTCTAACACCCCTGCAGGGGTACTGGGAGCTGGTGAGTGGGGAGCCAAAAGGGGAGCACAGAAGTCACGGATATTCACCTTTGTGGGCACTACAGTCACTAAAGCTCTTGGAACTTTTTTACAATTTGGGACGTACCACCTTTGTACAAACTTTTTGTGATTTGATCTTTTTTTATTTCATATATTTTTCGTTTTATTTATTTTTTGGATTTGATTGGATTTGTTATTTACTTTTATAACACACTGTATCATCACATTAGCTGCATAGTGGATATAGCAGCAACACCTAGTGGTCACTTTTTGCCACTACCTTACATTTGTTATACATGTGTATGCAATATATATAAGGGTTTTTCATCATGTTATTTGGTTCACACCTCCTAATAATGTTTTAGGGTAATCCATTACGAGTTATTGCACCCTTCACCCTTAGCGTATGTCACATACGATATATTAATTCATTTTTCTCAGCACTTAATTTATCACATATACTTTATTCAATTATACCCCTCACAAGGGAGCGCCATACCCCCACTTACATTTCTTTACCAGGACCAAGTTTGATGCTCAACACTTTAATTTCCTGCTGGGGCTCTGGGAAGGCATCCGGAAGTTTGAAGCTTTCACCCTCCTCACCCATCCAGAAAACTTCACTCTTTTCATGGTTGACTAGAACCAGAAGCCTCCATGTAGTGCTCTATCATAGAGACCACCTCCTGCGCCTCCTCCGTCCCAGAGACAATAACAGACACATCATCGGCATAGGCCACGACCTTCAAAGGTGGCACACCAGCAATGCCCAAAGGCACCCCGCACAAAGATCCACTCTCTAGCCTTCTTATGAAGGGGTCGATTGCGAATACATATAACAGGGGGCTAAGAGGACATCCCTGGCGCACACCAGAGCCAACCTCAAAAGGCCGTCCAACCCTACCATTAACCAGTGGGAAGCTCTCAGCCCCTCTATATAATGTCTTCAGCCAATCTATAAACCTCCCCTGCAGGCCGTATCTACGAAGTAGCAAATACAGGTACTCGTGATTGACAATATCAAAAGCCTTCGCCTGATCCAATGCCAGCAAGTACTTTCTCCATCCAGCAGCCCTGCATCGTTCCAAAGCCTCCCGGACAGCTAAAACCACTGAAAAGGTACTTCTACCTTGGACCAAGCAGTGCTGATGACTGGACAACAAATTGCCTGCTACTGACGACAAGCGCCAAAAAAGAATCTTCGCCAGGATCTTTCTATCAACATTGAGAAGACTGATGGGGCGCCAGTTCTCAATCATTGAGAGGTCTTTACCTTTTGACAGAAGAATCACAGCGGATTGCCTCATGGAGGGAGAGAGCGAACCCTCTTCTAGACAGCTGTTATAAACCTCTGCTAAAAAAGGATCCAGAATGGACTTAAAACACTTGTAGAATTCAGCTGTCCACCCATCTGGCCCAGGCGATTTTTTGGTAGCCAGCTTCTCTTTTGCATGAACTACCTCATCCACTGAAATTGGTTCTGTCAAATCCATCAAAGGCAATGTGCCCTTTCCCAATCCTGGAGTAGAATCCAGAAAGCTTTCCATCCTGTCCCGACAAAGGTCCTTTCTTCCCAGAAGGCCTGCGTAATATGATCTGAAGATCTCCAGGATCCCTGATCTGGACTTCACCAGGGAACCCGTACTATCCCTCAGGTCTATGACCGTCTTAACTGCTATGCCTTGCTTACAGTTCTGGTAAGGATCAGGCGAGTGATATTTTCCATAATCCCTCTCCAGAACCAAGGAGGCATGCCGGTCATATTGACACTTCCTAAGAAGAAACTTCACCTCAGAGATCTCCCCTGGATCTCCTCAATACGAGACAAGACGATCAAGCTTCCTCCACAAATGCTGGTAGGCAATGTACATACCAAGCTGCTTCTTTTTACTTATGGCCTTGAAAAGTTCAATTGCCCTTTGTTTCACAAGTTCCCACCACTCTGACATACTGCTGCAAAAGTCCAGAATAGAAACCTGTGCCTGAAAAAAATCCTCAAACGATTGTCTTACCACTACATCTTCCAGGAGAGTCAAATTCAGTTTCCAGGTACCCCTTCCCCTGGGTGGAGTGTCCGAGGCATTTAGAGTCACAGAACTCCACCGCCCTCAACTCAGGAGCGGAGAAAGCAGAGTTCTCCTTTAAAAAAAAACCTATCTATCCTACTCTGACTATTCCCTCTCTGAAATGTGAATCCTGTGCTGCCAGGGCAGTGCTTAATATGCACATCTACCAGGCCTGCTTGTCTCACCATATCTCTAAGAAAAACGCTATCATAACCCAGCCTGTCTATGGAGCCTCTCCTGTCTTCAGGCCTAATTATGGTGTTAAAATCACCTCCAAAGACAACCTGCTGGAACGTAAAAAGGAAGGGCTTGATCTCTGTGAGGAGGCATTTCCTGCCCCATTTTGACTGCGGTCCATAGATATTGATCAGGCGCAGGTCCTGCCCCCTAACAGAGATGTCTAAGACCATGCATCTCCCCATTTCTACCTCAATTACCCGACGGCATGTTACCATATCGGTTTTAAAAAGGACCGCAACTCCGCTGCAGGGCTCAGCCGCAAGAGACCAAAAGGAGGGACCACATCTCCACTCCCTTTTTGCTAGATGGACATCAGCCAAAGTATTGAGCCAGGTCTCTTGCAAAAATAAAATCTCGGCATCAAACTCGCTGAGCAAAAATAAGGCAATATCATGAGCTCTTGCAGATTTAATGCTGACAACATTAATGGTCGCCACCTTTATCGGAGTGAGAACTGCCATCAGAATGATTGGGGTAGTCGTTTCTTAACCTTTGCCACACTCTCATCACCAGAAACAGCTCTCTTCAGACAACGCGACTCCCCCTCATCCATGGATGATAAAGATAAAGATGCATCTGACATCTTATCACCCGACAAAACTGAAAAAGTATTACCAAGAGGAACCCCTCGTGGGTCAGACTCTGAGGAAGAAATGACCACTTTACTTGTCTTCCTCTTCTTCTTTTTCTTCCTCCTAAACTTCTCCCGCCCCTCATTATCCAAATCCCCCTCAACAGAAGGTGAGACATGGGATATGGACACCTTTCCCTCAACCCCTCCCCCATCCAACACCCCCACACTCCCCTGACCATGTTTGCGCTGTTGAGGGACAGGGACTGGAGGCTGAGAGGGAAGATCCGCTATACCTGCCCCCCAGCAGCTTCTGCTAGTCTGGAGGATCTACGTAGAGTAGGATTAGGGACCACATTACTAGGGGAAACAGAATCCGAAACAACAGATGTAACAGACACAAGAGGGACAGACTTGGGGACCACATCACTAGGGGAAACAGAATCTGGAACAGATGTAACAGACACAGGAGGGGCAATAACCGTTTCCTCCCTAACTTTAGCGGTCTCATTCTCTTTATCGAGCCTCTGTAGCTCAGCCGCCAATCCTGGCAAGTTATGTAATGCCTCCGGGCACTGACTATAAGCATGACCGAGCTTCTGGCACAAATTGCACCGAATCTCGGTACAATCTTTGGCCAAATGGCCCAAATCCTGGCATAGTGAGCATTTCTTACGGGTACAGGTGGATGCAAAATGGCCTTTGTCACCACATTTATTACAGACCTTAGGCTGACCCTGATAGAAAATGGTCAGCCTATCCCTCCCCAGAAAAGCTGAACAGGGCAGGTGTTGAACTACATTGCCCTGCACCCCCAATTTTAGTGACACTGTCCAAGCCCCTGTCCATATCCCATGTTCATCCAGGACCTTCCTCAGTGGAGCGAGGACCTCACCATATCAGAGTAGCAATACTATCAAATCAGCCTCTGGTATGGATTCGTTACGCACCAGGATCGTCACCGTTTTTATCAGAGGCTGCCTCAAAATCACCTTTGGCACCAAACCACTCCACTGCGGAAGGCCCTTGCACCTACTATACCTCTCCCAAAATCCAGACCCTCAGGCTTTACAAAGGACAAATCATACTCATAACTCCCCACTGGGCAAATCAAAGCAAATTTATCTGATGTTTTAAACCCCATTTCCAAAACCAGCTCAGCCACCCTTCCCCTTACTGGTGGGGTCCCCTCCCCCTCCCACTTCAACTGAACCACATTCCACCTCCTGTACCCACTAACCATCCCACCACCAAGCCTCCCCAAATCGTGACCACTAATATTTACAAAATTCCCTCCACCCTCCTTGGTGCGACTGCCTAAAACAGACGCATAACTCCCCATATTCCTCCTTGCAGAGGATCCATCTGTGCGATTAGAAACATCTAAAACAACTTTGGCAGATAACGATTGCACAGATTCGAGATTGGATTGCACACCTGATGAATCTTTCCTCTGCTGAGCAGGAGAAATGTCATTTTTACCTATAGCAGCCACATTAACCCCTTCACCGCCACCACCAACACATCCTTTGCATTACCAGTATTATTGCTGTCATTATTTTTTGTCACATTCATAGTTCCTGCCATGTCCTCACTCACTGCTGTCCCCATACACACATCACCTCCAGGCAGACTCTTCTCCTCCATCAGGACAGGACTTCCAGCTGAGCAGAGTGAAGGTTGTTCTAATACAGCAACAGATGAATCATTGCAGGAGACCTCCACGGATGTCTCCACTTCACATGCTGCACTAGGCTGATCCCCTCTCCCACCTGCATCAATCAGCCCAGGTGAAGGTGAAACAGTCTCTTTGGAGCTGGCAGCCATCTTGCTTGTAGAACCACAGGTCTCAGCAGTAGCAGCAAAATCCATGTCCGGGGTGTATGATGCAGATCCATCCACATTGCTCTGGTGAGCTGATGACACCTCTGCCTGGGGTTTTCCCTTCATGTCTGCAGAGGGTTTCTCCACAGCAGAGACCCCAACAGGCAGCTGCTTGCAGGGCTCCTTCCCTTCCTGTTCCTCAGTGGGGACACCATCCACTACAGCCGGTGGGGCAGACATGTTGGAAGGAGGCAGCACGGTGCACTGGGATTTCTCCACCAGTGCTGGCTCTGCCGGTCTGTAACCCCTCTGCTCATCCTCAGGGACTTCTGCTGGTTCATAAACAGACCTGTCTGCCCTTAGGGGTGACTCCATCTGCTTGATGAACTTTAGGGTGCCATGTTCACTCTCAACCCCCTGGCTGGTTGCCACTGGCGATTCCCCAGCCTGACATGGGGGGAGAGATGCAGAGGCAGATGAAGCCGGGTTGTCTGTTACCTGCGACTGCTGATCCACAGAACTCACTGATGTCTGGCTGGTAAATCTCCTCTCATTGTTAAACTTTTCTGCAAAAGCTCCACTTCTGTCTTTCAATTGCTCCAAAAATAAAGATTGTTTCTTTACCTTCTCCTCCAGCTGCTGTAACTCTGGCTTCATGGCCAAACGATTCTTACTCCAGGCCTGGAAATACTTGGCCCTGCAGTTTTTATGTTCAGCTTTTAAACATTTAAGTTTCTCCTCAGCTCTTCCAATTGCTTGAAAGCGATCAATGATCTTCTGTCTGTAGACATCCACATTCTCACCAGGGCCTGGACCCACAGTCAGATTCTCCACCTCCTCCTCCTCCTCACTAGGCCCCGTATCATCAGGGGAATCCCTCCCAGGGCCTCCCTCAGGATCAAGCATTATTCCTGGGCCAAGCTAGCAGGCAAGGCCCAGGCTTGAAAAAAGACTGGTTCTCACAGAGAGCTCCTTGGGTGTGTCCTCCTCCTCCTTCCCACTGACCACCAATGTAAGGGGCATTCATCCCACTGATCACCATTGTAAGGAACATTCTTCCCACTGATCACCAATGTAAGGGACATTCTTCCCACTGATCACCAATGTAAGGGACATTCTTCCCACTGATCACCAATGTAAGGGACATTCTTCCCAGTGATCACTAATGTAAGGAACATTCTTCCCACTGATCACCAATGTAAGGGACATTCTTCCCACTGATCACTAAAGTAAGGAACATTCTTCCCACTGATCACCAATGTAAGGATCATTCTTCCCACTGATCACCAATGTAAGGGACATTCTTCCCACTGATCACCAATGTAAGGAACATTCTTCCCACCGATCACCAATGTAAGGAACATTCTTCCCACTGATGACCAATGTAAGGGACATTCTTCCCACAGATCACCAATGCAGGGTGCATTCTTCCCACTGATCACCAATGTAAGGAACATTCTTCCCACTGATCACCAATGTAAGGAACATTCTTCCCACTGATCACCAATGTAAGGGACATTCTTCCCACTGATCACCAATGTAGGGTGCATTCTTCCCACTGATCACCAATGTAAGGAACATTCTGCCACTGATCACCAATGTAAGGAACATTCTTCCCACTGATCACCAAGGGGACATTCTTCACAGTGATCACTAATGTAAGGAACATTCTACCCACTGACCACCAATGTAAAGATCATTCTTCCCACTGATCACCAATGTAAGGAACATTTTTCCCACTGATCACCAATGTAAGGGACATTCTTCCCACTGATCACCAATGTAAGGAACATTCTTCCCACTGATCACCAATGTAAGGGACATTCTTCCCACAGATCACCAATGCAGGGTGCATTCTTCCCACTGATCACCAATGTAAGGAACATTCTTCCCACTGATCACCAATGTAAGGAACATTCTTCCCACTGATCACCAATGTAAGGGACATTCTTCCCACTGATCACCAATGTAGGGTGCATTCTTCCCACTGATCACCAATGTAAGGAACATTCTGCCACTGATCACCAATGTAAGGAACATTCTTCCCACTGATCACCAATGTAGGGGACATTCTTCCCAGTGATCACTAATGTAAGGAACATTCTTCCCACTGACCACCAATGTAAGGATCATTCTTCCCACTGATCACCAATGTAAGGAACATTTTTCCCACTGATCACCAATGTAAGGGACATTCTTCCCACTGATCACCAATGTAAGGGACATTCTTCCCACTGATCACCAATGTAAGGGACATTCTTCACAGTGATCACTAATGTAAGGAACATTCTACCCACTGACCACCAATGTAAGGATCATTCTTCCCACTGATCACCAATGTAAGGAACATTTTTCCCACTGATCACCAATGTAAGGGACATTCTTCCCACTGATCACCAATGTAAGGAACATTCTTCCCACTGATCACCAATGTAAGGGACATTCTTCCCACAGATCACCAATGCAGGGTGCATTCTTCCCACTGATCACCAATGTAAGGAACATTCTTCCCACTGATCACCAATGTAAGGAACATTCTTCCCACTGATCTCCAATGTAAGGGACATTCTTCCCACTGATTACCAATGTAGGGTGCATTCTTCCCACTGATCACCAATGTAAGGAACATTCTGCCACTGATCACCAATGTAAGGAACATTCTTCCCACTGATCACCAATGTAGGGGACATTCTTCCCAGTGATCACTAATGTAAGGAACATTCTTCCCACTGACCACCAATGTAAGGATCATTCTTCCCACTGATCACCAATGTAAGGAACATTTTTCCCACTGATCACCAATGTAAGGGACATTCTTCCCACTGATCACCAATGTAAGGGACATTCTTCCCACTGATCACCAATGTAAGGGACATTCTTCCCAGTGATCACTAATGTAAGGAACATTCTTCCCACTGATCACCAATGTAAGGGACATTCTTCCCACTGATCACTAATGTAAGGAACATTCTTCCCACTGACCACCAATGTAAGGATCATTCTTCCCACTGATCACCAATGTAAGGAACATTTTTCCCACTGATCACCAATGTAAGGGACATTCTTCCCACTGATCACCAATGTAAGGGACATTCTTCCCACTGATCACCAATGTAAGGGACATTCTTCCCAGTGATCACTAATGTAAGGAACATTCTTCCCACTGATCACCAATGTAAGGGACATTCTTCCCACTGATCACTAATGTAAGGAACATTCTTCCCACTGAACACCAATGTAAGGATCATTCTTCCCACTGATCACCAATGTAAGGGACATTCTTCCCACTGATCACCAATGTAGGGTGCATTCTTCCCACTGATCACCAATGTAAGGGACATTCTTCCCACTGATCACCAATGTAAGGAGCATTCTTCCCACTGATCACCAATGTAAGGAACATTCTTCCCACTGATCACCAATGTAAGGGACATTCTTCCCACTGATCACCAATGTAGGGTGCATTCTTCCCACTGATCACCAATGTAAGGAACATTCTTCCCACTGATCACCAATGTAAGGAACATACTTTCCACTGATCATCAATGTAAGGAACATTCTTAGTGTACAGATAGGGAAAAGCACTCAGTGTATACATTTCAGTGATATATATATATATATATATATATATATATATATATATATATATATATATATATACATATATATATATATATATATATATACATATATATATATATGTATATATATATATATATATATGTATATATATATATATATATGTATATATATATATATATATATATATATATATGTATATATATATATATATATATATATATATATGTATATATATATATATATATATATATATATATATATATATGTATATATGTATATATATATATGTATATATATATATATATATATATATGTATATATGTATATATATGTATATATATATATATATATATATATATATATATATATAGGGAATAACACTCACTTAGCCTAGGTCCACACTGACAGCGGGAATGAAATTGTGCAAGTTCAGCTAAACTCGCATGATTTCATACCCGCATGTCAGTGCGAGTTTGGCAGCGATTTCAGAGACATCTGTGTGGGTTGCTGCACAGATGTCTATGGAAATCGCACCCAGAAGTCACCAAAAGTTGTACAGAAGCTACTTTTGGGAATCGGTGCGGCATCATAAATGCGGCATCGCACCGATTCAGATAGTGCCATTGCCGGCAATTGCCGATGGTTTGCCATGCGATTTGACATGTCAAATCACCTGCCAAATTGCTCCAATGTAAACCAGGGCTAAGTGTTATTCCCTATATATAACACTGATATCTATATACTGAGTGCACTGAGTGGCGTTCAATGTACCAAATATTAGTGTGCACTAGTTAATAGCACCTGCCACCTGGTAGATAGGCACAGCACAGGGCAAGAAGGAAGGAACACTCAGCATGGCTCGTTCTTCTTATAACAACACACTAACTGCTGTGCTGTCTGTCATTATCACACTGACCTGCTGATGCACGCAAGACAGGTCAGTGTGGGTGCCGTTGGAAATTGTAAGATGACTCCGCTCCCCTATGTGTGCACTCTGCCTTTAGCTCCTTCATGGACTGTTCCCCACGGCAGTGATGTATGGCCTCACCCCTCAGCTGAATTCCCCAGGGGGAGAGGTGGCCGGAGCGCCTGTCACTGAAATCATCCATGGCTGACTGCTCTGATGATCCATCCAGGCCAGCTCGCTCCTCTGAGCCTCTCTAGTCGCATCAACCGAGCAGGATTTAATGGTTCACTGGCACTGCTTCCTCGGGGGTATAGTTTTTTTTTTATTCTGACTGCATGATAAGCTGTGGGCACCTGCAGGACTGAGTCGGCCCGGGCCCTCCCACCACAGGGCCCTCGGGCAGTGCCCGAGTGCCCAAATGGTCAGACCGCCCCGGTTGCATGCAATGGATCTATTGACAAGTGTGTATTACTTTTAAATAATTAATGCAAAATTGATCATGAATGGACACAGTCCCCTGTGAAAAACAGGTGGTGAGATGCCTTTCTATTTTTAAGTGCCAGGGTGTCAGAACATACCTTAGTCTACTCTGCAGCATAGTTGATGTGCATTGATATTTTTGTTAGGAGTTGAGTGTTGATGGGGACATTGATTTCACCACATTTTTGTTGTTGTATTTAGAATAGTTTAGTACATTTATTTGTCACATTGACTGCTTAATATGCCCCTTGGGAGGGTCTATTTATATATTTTTTCAATTACCTTCACACACCTTCTACCCAGGATTCACACATATTTATCTAATTGGATTCAACTGGAAAAGGGTGTTAATGGAATTTTTCTTTCTTTTTTTTGCATACTTGATCATTATTGTGTACTTTTGTATTAACCAATTCAATACGGGGAAATACGGGGCATTTTTTGCGATTCGGCACTGTGTCGCTTTACCTGACAATTGCACGATCCTGTAAAGCTACATTCAAACAAAATTGACATCCTTTTTTTCCCACAAATAGAGCTTTCTTTTGGTGGTATTTGATCGCCTCGGTGGTTTTTATTTTTTGCGCTATAAACAAAAAAATAGTGACAATTTTGAAAAAAAACAATATTTTGTACTTTTTGCTATAATAAATATCCCCATTTTTTTTTAAAAAAAGCTAATTTTTCCTCAGTTTAGGCCGATGTGTATTCTTCTGCATGTTTTTGGTAAACAAATCGCAATAAGCGTATATTGATTGGTTTGCGCAAAAGTTATAGCATCTACAAAATGGGGGATAGATTTTTAGCATTTTAATTTTTTTTTTATACTAGTAATGGCGGCGATATGCGATTTTTATCGTGACTGTGACATTATGGTGGAGACATCGGACAGTTTTGACACATTTTTGGGACCATTGGCATTTATACAGTGCTATAAAAATGCATTGATTACTTTATAAATGTCAATGACAGTAAAGGGGTTAACACTAGGGGGCGATCAAGGAGTTAATTGTGTTCCCTGGGAGGTGATTGGGAGGGACTAACTAGAGGAAGTGACGGGTCGTAGTTCCTAGCTAATAGGAACACACGATCTGTCACTCCTCCCAGAACAGAACAGGGAAGTGTGTGTTTACACACACTCGTCCTTGCTTGTTCTGTGTCTCCTGCTCACGATTGCTCATGGCCAGCGGTCATTGCGCCCATCGGCCACGAGCCTCGGCACCCCCTCTGTGCAGCGAGCGCGCCTGCTATCCCAATCCTGCGAGCCGGCGTATAGCTACGATGGTTTGCGGGATCGTGCCGACCTGCCGCCGTATAATGATGGCGGCTGGTCGGCAAGCGGTTAAATGACAATTGCGCGGTCATGCAACACTGTACCCAAACAAAAGTTTTATCATTTTGTTCCCACAAATAGAGCTTTCCTTTGGTGGTAAAATTGATCATGAATGGACACAGTACTGGGGTTTTTATTTGTTGCTAAACAAATAAAAAAGACTGAAAATTTGGAAAAAAAAAATTTTTTTTGGTTTCTGTTATAAAATTTTGTAAATAAGTGTTTTCTCCTTCACTGATGGGCACTGATGAGGCTGCACTGATGGGCACTGATGATGAGGCACTAATATGTAGCACTGATAGGTGGCATTGTTGGACAGCACTGATGGGCACTCATAGGTGCACTGATAGGCGACACTGATGGGCACTGAAAGGCCGCACTGATGGGCACTGAAAGCCCGCACTGATAGATGGTTCTGATAGGCAGCACTGATGAGGAGGCACTGGCATGCATTACTGATGGGCACTGATTGGCACCTCTAATGGGCACTGATTGGCAACCCTGGTGGTCCTGCGTGGGCATACCTGATGGTCCTGGGTGGGCATCCCTGGTGGACATCCTCAGGGGGGCTACACTGATAATCAATCAGCTCTCCTCTACTCGCGTCTGTCAGTGCGAGCGTAGGAAAAAAACGCTATATGGCTCTTCCTGTTTATGCTGTGATTGGACACAGCTGATCAAATGGTAAAGAGCCTACGTCAGAGGCTCTTTACCGAGATCGGTGATGCAGTGTGTCAGACTGACACACCACACCAACAATCACTGAGCTGCGCGCCCCCGCGGCTTATCCTGCTGGACGTCATATGACGTCCAGTCAGGATAACTTAACCACTTTGTGCACGCCATTCTGCTATATAGTGGGCGGGAAGTGGTTAAACTTATCATTTTTGTTTTTTTGATGTTTCCTTTTTTTTTTTTTTGTTTCAGTGTAAAATAACTAAATAAATAATGAGACTATTAAGGTGTTGTTTTTGGCAGAAGAACAAGTCCAGGAGACTTGAAATTTTTTTTTATAACTTTCTGGAGCCCATGAAAAACCATTGCATCTCTAAAATCCACCAAATACCACATTCATTTGCCTTACCTATTGACTCCTATTTATTCTGACAAAATGGCAAAACATTTTGGGGAAATAAAAACTTTTAATGTTGCATATTGTTACATTTGTTTTCTAGTCTGAATAGAAGCAGGAGTGATCTATGCACAAATAAAACATTATCCAACTAACTAAAAAGTTTTGCTTGTGTTCAGTGATCTCAAGCACTTGCTTTTGTTCCCTAGGGAGGACCTACACAGCCTGATTGACATAAGCTGTGTATGTCCAATGTAGGAAACATTCAAGTCTGAGTAGAATTCACTAGATACAAACAAAGCTGTATTAAAGATTTGTTTAAACAAATATTTGTTGCTTGCACACATATTAATTACTTTTGTCACTAATGATAGGGAAAATATAATGTCAAAAGTGTGAATATTCAAAAATGACTGTTTATGACCTGTTTAAAATTGCAGTATGTTATTGACTCCTGTTGCTTGTGCCTAATGAATTTAGGAAAGCAAACCTTATTCCACATGTTCCTCTAAATATCTCTTTTCAAGCACATCAAGTATATGACATTTTGTTTTTAATTGATAAGATATTTGACATTTAAACACGTTTATTATCAATTTTGAACTGCAATATTTAGCACTCTGAAAAACCACTTGGAGTTCTCTTCTTTCATGTGGTAGAACATTTGCATAGATTTCCATAGCTTTTTTTTCTTGCGGTAAAATCCTTGACCTGTTATTAATTGAAAGTTCTTTTTTTCTATGCTCTTCTTTATACATTCTTTGTGATGGTCATTTATGCTGGAATTTCATTTTACAGTGCTTTCATTTCCTTTCTATCAGTTAATGCAAAGGAACATAGAAAACTAATTGCCTAGTTATATTTTTTCACCTTGGCTATAGTTTAAAAAATAATGATATTCAGATGGGTAAACCTTTTCAGCTAGATTAATGCCGCGGACACATGATCGGACATTCCGACAACAAAACCGTGAATTTTTTCTGACGGATGTGGGCTCAAACTTGTCTTGCATACACACGGTCACACAAATGTTGTCGGAAATTCCATTCGACAAGAACGCGGTGACATACGGGACTAACACGTACAACGGGACTATAAAAAGGAAGTTCAATAGCCAGTGTGCCACCATTTGGGCTCCTTCTGCTAATCTCATGTTAGTAGAAGTTTGGTGAGAGACGATTCGCATTTTTCAGCTCCCTGCTTTTCAGTTCGTTACTGCTCTTCATTTTGTGCTTGTGGGTTCATATCTGTTCTTCAGTGCGTGTTGTCAGTTCGTTACTGTCTTTCAGTGCATTCTATTTATTAGTTCGTATGTTTTTCAATGCGTTCTTGTCCGCTCATTTCTGATTTGCAGCTTGTTCTTCTCAGGTTCTTTCTGATTTTCAGAGCGTTCTGTTAGTTTGTTCTGACCAGCTGACCGTTTTCTAGCTATGTTGCGGGTATGTACTTGTCGTAGAGTTCGTGCTGTGCAAGGATTTGGTGTTGGAGTTCTTGCTTTGACCCAAGTCCAGTCCATGAACAAGGCGAGGAGGAGTTCATGGGTGAAGAATTGGTTGCTCCAGCGTGACCAATTCTCTCATATGCCTTTACTGTGGGAGATCCGGGATAATAATCCTGATGATTTCAGGAATTATCTCCGGATGACGGACCCCGTTTTCACCGTCTGTTGGCTTTGCTGCCCCCTTATATTATGAAGCAGGACACTTGCATGCAGCAAGCCATCACTCCGGAGCAGAGGCTAGTCGCCACCTTGTGGTACTTGGCGATGGGGATAAGTTGTAGGTCATCAAGTTCTCGACTGGCATCTCCCCCCAGGCTCTGGGAATCATTATTCCAGAAACCTGTTCTGCCATTATTCAGGTCCTGCAGAAGGGCTATATTAAGGTAAGTTTTATCCTTTAACATCACATTCTATGTATTTAATGTTTGCTAATGTATTGTATTTATTTCATCATACCAAAATGACCATGATTGTAATATGCTGTGAATGTCCTCTTTGTCCTCATGCATGCTAGAAGCTTTTAATGCTCCTTTTTTGTTCTTAATGCATATTTGCCTTCACTAACCTCCCCAGCATGCTATCCAGGGCCCATACACACCTAGCCTAGTTACTTAACAATGTATTTTGTCAGCTCCATTGTAGTGCTCACCCTAAACACCCCCTAAAATGTGTACAAATGTTATTTTTGTCCTTAAATTCAGGCATAGTGCAAGAGGCTTTTTTTTTGGGGGGGGGGGGCAAAACTCATTTGGAACCCCCCCCCCAACCGCTATGTCAGTCGATACCAATACTCTATCTGCTGACTTTGCCAAACCCATACACACTATACCTACCTCTTTTGTGGTCAGGTTTATGGATGAATTCATCAAAGCATGTAGTGCAAGGGCCTGCCTGAATACTTTCAAATGGTACTGTTTAAAGTTTTGTTCTCCCATTATCTTGATAAGTAATTGCAGAATGTAAAAATGTGCTTCAATTTGGACCGTGTATATTCATATTTTTGGATTATGACACTTCTTACCTGTCCAGTGGGCTGCCAATAGTGTAAGTAAGGAGGGGCTTGCCAAAGTAACACACATTATTTATGCATTCAGCTCTCAATGAAGTCCATGAACAAGGCGAGGAGGAGTTCATGGGTGAAGAATTGGTTGCTCCAGCGTGACCAATTCTCTCATATGCCTTTACTGTGGGAGATCCGGGATAATAATCCTGATGATTTCAGGAATTATCTCCGGATGACGGACCCCGTTTTTCACCGTCTGTTGGCTTTGCTGCCCCCTTATATTATGAAGCAGGACACTTGCATGCGGCAAGCCATCACTCCGGAGCAGAGGCTAGTCGCCACCTTGTGGTACTTGGCGATGGGGATAAGTTGTAGGTCATCAAGTTCTCGACTGGCATCTCCCCCCAGGCTCTGGGAATCATTATTCCAGAAACCTGTTCTGCCATTATTCAGGTCCTGCAGAAGGGCTATATTAAGGTAAGTTTTATCCTTTAACATCACATTCTATGTATTTAATGTTTGCTAATGTATTGTATTTATTTCATCATACCAAAATGACCATGATTGTAATATGCTGTGAATGTCCTCTTTGTCCTCATGCATGCTAGAAGCTTTTAATGCTCCTTTTTTGTTCTTAATGCATATTTGCCTTCACTAACCTCCCCAGCATGCTATCCAGGGCCCATACACACCTAGCCTAGTTACTTAACAATGTATTTTGTCAGCTCCATTGTAGTGCTCACCCTAAACACCCCCTAAAATGTGTACAAATGTTATTTTTGTCCTTAAATTCAGGCATAGTGCAAGAGGCTTTTTTTTGGGGGGGGGGGGGCAAAACTCATTTGGAACCCCCCCCCCAACCGCTATGTCAGTCGATACCAATACTCTATCTGCTGACTTTGCCAAACCCATACACACTATACCTACCTCTTTTGTGGTCAGGTTTATGGATGAATTCATCAAAGCATGTAGTGCAAGGGCCTGCCTGAATACTTTCAAATGGTACTGTTTAAAGTTTTGTTCTCCCATTATCTTGATAAGTAATTGCAGAATGTAAAAATGTGCTTCAATTTGGACCGTGTATATTCATATTTTTGGATTATGACACTTCTTACCTGTCCAGTGGGCTGCCAATAGTGTAAGTAAGGAGGGGCTTGCCAAAGTAACACACATTATTTATGCATTCAGCTCTCAATGAAGTCCATGAACAAGGCGAGGAGGAGTTCATGGGTGAAGAATTGGTTGCTCCAGCGTGACCAATTCTCTCATATGCCTTTACTGTGGGAGATCCGGGATAATAATCCTGATGATTTCAGGAATTATCTCCGGATGACGGACCCCGTTTTTCACCGTCTGTTGGCTTTGCTGCCCCCTTATATTATGAAGCAGGACACTTGCATGCGGCAAGCCATCACTCCGGAGCAGAGGCTAGTCGCCACCTTGTGGTACTTGGCGATGGGGATAAGTTGTAGGACATCAAGTTCTCGACTGGCATCTCCCCCCAGGCTCTGGGAATCATTATTCCAGAAACCTGTTCTGCCATTATTCAGGTCCTGCAGAAGGGCTATATTAAGGTAAGTTTTATCCTTTAACATCACATTCTATGTATTTAATGTTTGCTAATGTATTGTATTTATTTCATCATTCCAAAATGACCATGATTGTAATATGCTGTGAATGTCCTCTTTGTCCTCATGCATGCTAGAAGCTTTTAATGCTCCTTTTTTGTCCTTAATGCATATTTGCCTTCACTAACCTCCCCAGCATGCTATCCTGGGCCCATACACACCTAGCCTAGTTACTTAACAATGTATTTTGTCAGCTCCATTGTAGTGCTCACCCTAAACACCCCCTAAAATGTGTACAAATGTTATTTTTGTCCTTAAATTCAGGCATAGTGCAAGAGGCTTTTTTTTGGGGGGGGGCAAAACTCATTTGGAACCCCCCCCCAACCGCTATGTCAGTCGATACCAATACTCTATCTGCTGACTTTGCCAAACCCATACACACTATACCTACCTCTTTTGTGGTCAGGTTTATGGATGAATTCATCAAAGCATGTAGTGCAGGGGCCTGCCTGAATACTTTCAAATGGTACTGTTTAAAGTTTTGTTCTCCCATTATCTTGATAAGTAATTGCAGAATGTAAAAATGTGCTTCAATTTGGACCGTGTATATTCATATTTTTGGATTATGACACTTCTTACCTGTCCAGTGGGCTGCCAATAGTGTAAGTAAGGAGGGGCTTGCCAAAGTAACACACATTATTTATGCCTTCAGCTCTCAATGAAGTGGAGAGGGTTACCTGTCCAAAACATCTACCCACCCCCCCACTCCCCCCACCATAAAATTTTTACAATGGGCCATAAGAGTGGGTGAGGAATCCGATAAGTGGACCTTATACTTTTGTCTTTAAATGCACAATTTAAGAAATGTTATACTTATGTTGGCCAAGAATGTTTGTGTCTAATCTTCTTGCAATGTTATGTGCAAAAGTACTATTTTTTTTCTTGCCTGACTCCACGGTTTCCTTAAAACACACAAATGGCAGACTGTGTCTTCCCAGTTTGTTCAGCAGTGGGACTTCCCCAACTGCGGAGGGGAAATAGATGGGAAGCACATCCACATAGTCCCGACCCCCAACTCGGGGTCATACTATTACATTTATAAGGGGTTTAATAGTATTGTGCTGTTGGCGGTGGTGTCTGCAACATACGAGTTCCTGTATGTGGACGTGGGGAAAAATGGCCGGATTTTGGATGATGGAGTCATCACCCACACAGAGTTCTTCAGGTGTCTCCAGAACAGCAGCTTGGGCTTACCACCTCTGGAACACAACGTGGCAGGACTCCCATTTGTCTTCGTGGCTGATGAAGCATTTGGGCTGGGTGACCATCTGATGCGGCCGTCCCCCATGAGGACCCTCACCCCGGACCAGAGGGTTTTTAATTACCGGCTGGCCAGAGCCAGAAGAGTAGTGGAGAATGCCTTTGGAATAATGGCCAGCCGGTTCCGCCTATTTCTCACAGCAATCAACATGGCGGAATATAAACTGAATCATATTGCCCTTGCATTCTGCATACTCCATAATTATTTAACTTCACTTCAATACCAAGGGCATCATATGACGTCCTGGGCTTTGAGCGGGTATATCTGAATGATGCCTGTAGTTACAGACATCATTCAGATATTGCCGGTTTCAGCCGGCGAATCTCTACACCATAGGAATGATCATAGTGGCCGTTCCGCCGCTTGATCGTTCCTATGGGAGGCGAGAGAGGACGTCCCCCCCTCCCGCCGCCCTCCGGTGCTTGCTCCGTCTCACCGTTACGATCGGTGAGGCGGAGAGTGGATCCGCCGGCACCGGATGTAGATCATAGAGATTTCCAGCGGACCAGGTGGTCCCCGGAGTCTCTATGATCGTCAGAGGCCAGGCGCGATGTTATGACGTCACGCCCGGCCTCTCCATTCAAAAAAACAGCGCCGCTTCAGCTGGGAAGCGGCGATCGTTTTATTTTTTTTTTATTTCAGGCTTCCCAGCCTAGTGGTAAGATATGGGGTCTTATTGACCCCATGTCTCACTATTAAGAGTACCTGACATGTCATATTGCTATTACAAGGGATGTTTACATTCCTTGTAATAGGAATAAAAGTGATCAATTTTTTTTTTTTCAAAAAAGTGTCGAAATAAAAAAAATATATAATTAACAATAAAAAAAAAAAAAATTTTTTAAAGCGCCGTTGTCCCCGTGTGCTCGCACGCAGAAGCGAACGCATACGTAAGTCCCGCCCACATATGAAAACGGTGTTCAAACCATACATGTGAGGTATCGCTGCGAACGTTGGAGCGAGAGCAATAATTTTGGCTCTAGACCTCCTCTGTAACTTAAAACATGTAACCAGTAAAAAAATTTCAAGCGTCGCCTATGGGGATTTTTAAGTACCGAACATTGGCGCCATTCCACGAGCGTGTGCAATTTTGAAGCATGACATGTTAGGTATCTATTTACTCGGCGTAACTTCATCTTTCACAAAATGCAAAAACATTGGGCTAACTTTACTGTTTTGTTTTTTTTTTAAACACAAAACAGTTTTTTTCCCCCAAAAAACGCGTTCGAAAAATTCCTGCACAAATACTGTGTGAGATAAAAAGTTGCAACAACCGCCATTGTATTCTCTAGGGTCTTTGCTAAAAAAACATATATAATGTTTGGGGGTTTTATGTAATTTTCTAGCAAAAAAATAATGATTTTTACATGTAGGAGCAAAGTGTCAGAATTGGCCCGGTATTGAAGCGGTTAAGGAAAAATGCAATGAACTATGTGGCATCAGTTGGGACTGAGGCCGGCTTTCCTGATCCTACAGCCCTGACGGCACTTGCAGATAGCCGTCCTGGCTTGCCCCCCAAAGCACTTGCAAAGTAACATAAAAGTACGTAGAGTACTTTGCAGGTTGGCGGGGCCATTGATATGCCAGACAATGTGTGAAACATTTTTTAAATACATTTTTTTTATTATAAACCGAACTCATATTTCATTTGATTTACTGCTTTTGTTTCTTTTAGCTGTCTCCTAGGTTCTCCAATGGCCTTTTCTTTTTGGCCATTTTCTTCAATAGTGCAAACGTAATTTATTTGATACGTGAGGTGACAATCTCTTCTTCAGCTATTATGTTGTGGGTCTGCTACACACATACACTGTTTTTGTTGTTAATGTATGTAATGCATTAATGAAAAAAAATCATCCTTTTCAACTCCATGAATTAATTGCTTTGTGAGTGAAAATGTGGATTTCCCTCCTGATCCCATGCCTAATGTCAACATGTGCTAGCTACCATCATGGGTGATCAATGGACGTGTTTCGGGGGTGCAGCCCCTTCCTCTCATCTACTTTAGTTGCGAGGAAGGGGTTGCACCCACAAAACGCATACATTGATATCCCGTGATGGCAGATAGCACATGTTGACACACTGTGTGCATCTTCAAAATTTGGCTTTCTTCTTCTTATTCTTCTTAAAACATCAATGATGTTGTTGAGTCTTTTTTCAACATCATTGATGTTTTCCTTGATCTTTTCTAATTCCCAATTGCACACCATGATCTCCTCTTCCACAACATCCACATTACCTAAAAATAAAAAAACACACCATGTATTATAAATATGCAGGCATACATCTATTACCTGAAGCTGTGGTCTCATGGTGTGTGGGGATTTCCCCTTCTTCAGTAGGTGTGGGGGTTCTCTTCTCCCCTATGTGAATACAAAAAAAGTATACTTAGATACTTAGCACACAGATATTTGAGGCAAGAAATAGTAATATGAAACATTGCTTGGAAGTACAATTGTCTGTTTTGGCAGAGTTCCAAACTGAAGACATGATTATTTCCCTTTCTTAAAGCTGGAATACCTCCCTGTTTTGGTAAAATTTCACACATGGAGAGACCACTAGTATCCACTGGAGCTGGTGGTTAATTTAGTAAATTTTTCAGGCTGGAGGATTCATTGATTTTTTATTTATTTTTTGCCTCAGTTTTTGATCTTCTTTAGATCACTTTTTGAATCTGGATCCCCCCTGTTGACTTTATTGGTGTAAAGGAACCTCTCATGTTACTATACTCTAGTCAAGATAGGTATTGTGATTTTATGACATACATATCTTTATGTGGCAATGGCTTATATACCAGGGGTTGAATTTGATGTAGAAATTAAAGCCACTTTTGATTTGAACTCTGAGGGGGGTGAGCAGCAGGTGCAGGATGACATTAAACTCTTATTCAAGGAACATAAAAAACTCATAATAAGATCTCTGAACCGCAAATGGGACATCCTCTCTCTGGAATCATATATAGAGAGAGGAATAGCCCCTCGGGGTTAAAAGAAAGGGTTGTACCTGTGGCTCATCTTCAGACAGAGACATTTCTGAAGAAGTGGGAAAAACAATGTATTGACCATGGTTTGGAAATAATGAAATTAATTGTGGAGGAAGAAAAAGATCAACTTGCTTTGTTACAAACACAGATTTTGGAGAGTAGTGAGAAACTAGAACCTCTTAAGAAGAACCCTGACTTTGACAGACTTAACGACATCCTAAAGAAAGAAATTGACAAAACTCAAAAAAATGTAAAATTAACAAAACAAAATAAATTTAGGAGAGACCTCGATGATTGGGCCAAAGGGGAGATATTTGATCTTACAACAAGCAGAGGTAGAAACCGTTCATGTAACTGTAGATTCCCCTCCCGCTCTGACACGGATACAGGTGCACATACGTCGGAAAGTGAGGATGAAGTGTGCCATACTGTGTCTTTTTTAGACAAGGACCCACTGGATTTACAGGACCCTCCTCCACCCAGGGGTATATTGAAAGGAGACAGACCAGGGACAACAGGAGGAGGAAGGAGTCGAGTAAAAGGAAAAGGAAGGCAACAGTCTCAAGGGAACTCAACGAATGTAAATCAAACGATTACCAGGAGTCAGAGACGTCCTCGTTAACTAATCCCCTATTAAATAATTCTTCGGGAGATATGAAGGTTATTAATTTGTCGGATTTTCAATTAGAAAAATGACACATAGATCTATTAAGTAGAGGACTGTTTTTTTCCCCTACGACAGCTATGGATCATTTTGAGGTATACAAAGACCTTTGTTTATTCTTGAAGAGGGTGTACTATAGAGAGATCTATTCAGACAAAGTGGTGAACAGTGACTCAGCAGCAGAAACGAACGATGCTAATGCTTTGGAGTCACTGATGACATTATTGGATGAGGATGGACAATCCTCTGACGATGATGAAACCTCAGAGACCTCTGCTTGGAGGAGAAATCCCCACTTAAAAATACATTCTACAAAAATGCCTTTTTTTCGTAAAAATAAATGGCTAGGGGTCTGTCTGAATCTGGTCCAGGAAGACCTTGAGAAACTAGATTGGGAATCCATCCCTGGGGATAACCTTACAAGGGAAGAAAGAAGGGCATTAAAAGACCTCCGGCAAGCTGAGCAAATTATTATCAAGAAGAGAGGTAAGGGGGGGAATGTGGTTCTCCATTCAGTAGACCAATATGAAGGGGAGGTACGACGCCTACTCAGTGATGAGTCCACCTATAGGAGATCTATGATCCCTTCGAACCTTTGGTAATACTCATTAATGACAAATCGCAATGGGCCTTTGAAGCTGATCTGATATCAAAGAAAGAACTGGATTATTTGAGGGTTATTGATTTCAATAAACCAACATTTTACATAATCCCGAAGATACATAAAAATAAGGAGAGCCCCCTGGGAAGACCTATAGTTTCTGCAATTAGGGGCCCCTTAGAGAGGGTTGGTAAATACATAGACAGTCTGATTAAGGACATAGTGAAATCACCGACCTCCTATGTATGAGATACAGGTGATGTGCTGAGTAAAATCATGGACTTAGTCCTCCCGGCGGGTGCCCTCCTTGTCAATATTGATGTGGAGGCATTATACACGTCTATTCTGCATGAGTGGGGTATCTCCGCAGTATACTTCCTTGATAAATATTTCCCAGAAATGAGAGCACAAAATGAATTTATCATCGAACTTCTTGAACTTGCATTGAAGCATAATTTTTTTCAGTTCTCAGGAGTTAATTACCAGCAACTTTGTGGCACCTCCATGGGGGCACCGTGGGCACCTGCCTACGCGTGCCTACATCTGGGATGGTGGGAGGAGGAAGTGGTATATACCTTGTCGATGTACCTTAACCATGCATGCGTATGGCTGAGGTACATCAAAGATGTCCTGATGGTATGGTCAGGCACCCCCATTTAAACTGGAGAAGTTTATGGTGGAGCTGGGTAACAATACCCATAATATAAATCTCACGTATTTTGTAGACCCCCCAAAAATTTCTGTCCATTGAATTGGTGGGTGGAAGGCTGGTCACTACTACTTTCAGGAAGGAAACGGCTGCAAATACATTATTACAGGCGGACAGTCACCACTCCAGATCATTAATACGTGGGATTCCCGTG
This sequence comes from Aquarana catesbeiana, assembly GCF_042186555.1. Lineage (NCBI taxonomy): Eukaryota > Metazoa > Chordata > Amphibia > Anura > Ranidae > Aquarana > Aquarana catesbeiana. The sequence continues at coordinate 218,341,070 of NC_133325.1, read as the reverse complement.
GGACAGTTTCTCCGGATCCGTAGAAATTGTTCCACTGAGGAAGACTATAAAGTTGAATCAGAACAACTATACCAAAGATTTGGAGAAAGGGGATACCCACACTGAATGCTTAAAAGAGCAAAGAAAATTGCAGGATAAAAAATGAGAACAGACTTACTCTTGCACCAGACGAGGACAAAAGTTGAGACAGATGGACCAATAAGACTTATAACCCCCTACGGGACACAAGGGCATCAAATCAATACAATTTTAGCAAAACACTGGCATATTCTGACATGAACCGAGAATCTAAAACAAATAGTTGGAGATAGACCACATATGGTAGCCAAAAGAGCCAAATACTTGAACAATATGTTAGTTCAATCTGAATTTGTACGGCCCCCAAATAGGAGTTGGCTCACAGACTTACCTAAAATCAATGGCATGTATCCGTGCGGCCACTGTGGCACCTGCAAATTTGTAGACCGTTCAAAAACTTTCACTGATTCAGAAGGAAAGCAGGAATTTGAAATCAAATCTTTTAGAAACTGTGCTACAACAAGGGTATTGTGTGTCCTTGAATGCCCATGTAAAAAAACTCTATGTGGGGAAGACAAAGCAACATTTACGTATTAAGTTTGAAAAACATCTACAAAGTATAAGACAGAGGGAGGAGACCCCAGTAGCCCAACATTTTTTGAAGTACCATCAAGGGAAAACTACAGGTTTAAGGGTAAAGGGTTTCTTCTCCCTCTCTCTTACAAATCGCAGAGGAGATTTTGATACAATACTGTTAAGAAATTTTGGATTTTCACGCTCAAGACTTTCCAGCCGAAGGGACTAAATAATGAATTGAGCTTGAAGATCTTCCTTGAGCCTTAAAAAATCCCCCTGACATTATATTATTATTTTGTTTTACCACTCCCTCCCCATTTACCCCAATTTTTACCCTCCTCCCCCCTTTTTTTTTACCACCCCCTCCCCATTTACCCCTATTTTACTATCCTCTCTCTCTTTTTTACCACCTCCCTCCCCATTTTCTCGTTTTTTTTTACCCTCCTCAATTTTTGTTTGTTTGTTTTACCACTCCCTCTCCATTTACCCCAATTTTTACCCTCCTCCCCCCTTTTTTTACCACCCCCTCCCCATTTTTCCGGGGGTTTTTTTATCCACCTTAACCACTTGACCACTGGGCACTTAAACTTCATTCCTAACCAGACCAATTTTCAGCTTTCAGTGCTCTCACACTTTGAATGACAATTACTCAGTCATGCAACACTGTACCCATATGAATTTTTTTTCCTTTTTTTACACAAATAGAGCTTTCTTTTGGTGGTATTTAATCACCACTGGGTTTTTTATTTTTTGTGCTATAAATAAAAAAGAACTTAAAATTTGTTAAAAATTTGTTAAAAAAAAAAAAAATTCTTTGTGTTTGTTAAAATTTATTGCAGAGTATTGGCAGAGTATTGGCAGAGTATTGGCGAGTATTGGCAGAGTATTGACGAGTATTGCAGAGTATTGGCAGAGTATTGCAGATTATTGAACAGTATTGCAGATTATTGAACAGTATTGCAGAGTATGGGCAGAGTATTGGCAGTGAGCAGCGCTGTGGGCACTACAGATCCAGCCCACAGCGCTGCTACAAACGATCTCTCCCCCTCTCTCCCTCTCCCCTCGCACTGTATAGTTCAGTACAGAGAGGGGAGGGAGGAACCAGCATCATGACATGACGCCGGTTTGTTTACAAGTGATCGCTCACTCATTTGACGGAGCGATCACATGGTAGACGGACGCTACCAGCGTCCATTTACTGTGATCCCTGATGCGCCGAGTCTTCTGGACCCGGCGGTCACGGATATTTCCGGGAGCGCGTGAGAGCAACATTCTGGGAGGACATCCATGGACGCCCTCCCAGAATAAACCAACCGCGCTGTAGCCATCTTTCGGCTATGGCCCGGTTGGTAAGTGGTTAATTCTTTTTTTTTATTACCACCCCCCTCCTCATTTACCCCAATTTTTACCCTTTTTTTTTTCCTTTTGGTATAAATTTAGCTATTCCCCTGTGAAGAGTAAAAGAAAGATGTACTTATACATAGACATGGTTTGGGGTGGTGGTATTTACAGTGCTCTGTGTCTGTTTTTTATAATAACATTATTGCTAACTGCAGTATGTTTTTATCATTGTGATTGGGTATAGTGAAAGGTGCAGTTCTATATAGAACATAGTGTTGCCTTTTTTATTTCCCTATCATTGGGTGTGCATCTTTTTCATCAATAATTCATCCATTTAATTTGGAGGTCAGGCATGGTTTGGATTTCAATTTCACTCTTCACTAAGGACACACACAGCTGTGGAGGTTGCCTGCTGTGTTTCATTACTCTTATACTTAAGATTTTCACCATACTCAGGTACTTACCATATCCACCTTTTGATACTTACTATATTTAGGCACACTTACATATCTCATACACACTTCATTTTTTGAGCACTCATTTTTATTTTTTTTTTATTTTAGTTTTTTGATATCACAGAACCCACCACACAATCACAGTCCACCTCTCACTCCTCTCTCTCCTTTCCTATCTTGTCACCTGTTAGTATCCCTCTGCTATTCTATATTTCTAACCATCTCCATGTCCCTACCATCTTTGGCCCAGGCCTTTCATTCATGCACACCTATCTTTATGCTAATACTTATTGATTCTACTTTACTACTTTAGATGCCTGACATACATACTTGTTCACAGCCTATACTCTTTATGGACTAATGAGGTCTCTAGGGATACATAACTACACCTGTGCCATGCCTGCTCTCCGTTTGGCCCCTGGTGGGGTCCCATCTGACTCCACCCCCTCAGCTCCCTGGTAAGACACCTACTGCCGCCGTCTTGGAGCCGCACACCTGTAGCCATGGTCAAGCTCAGTGGTGAGTATGGGGACCCATAACCTCTCCTACCTGTGCCATATTGCCAAATATATACTTTTTCATCGTAGGTACATTGTTACACACATCCACCCCTGAAGAGCGATCTGGATCTTGCGAAACTAGTCGGGTAGTATGATGCCCGTGTAATATGACTGCTATTACATTTATGTACCAATATTCCTTGTTTATGTATCTTTTTTAATTGGCAACTGTTGGTGATATCTATGCATGTAAACAATTTTACTTGAATAAACCATATACTGTATTTACTACTGTTATGTTTACTGGCGGAAACGGTACCCACTTCATTCAATGTCCCGGGGCGAATCCTTCGTTATTTCATCAATAAAGTCTAATTAATTTCATCATAAAGCTGTGGTTGACCCTTCCCTTATCTGGCGTTCCCAGGACAATTTCCCTTTTTTTGTCCCATTCAGTTATATTTTCATATATCCACTGGAGCACTTGTGTGGGACACCTTAAAAAGGGTGTTCTGGTGTCCCACACTAGTTCTCCTGCAACCAGATGTGTAAACAGCTGCTGAGTGTCCTCTCCTTACACTGAATCAAGTTTGCATTTCATTCTAGTTACAAACCCATCTAGACAACAATGTACTAAACTTCTTTTCATACACATAGACCTGAACAAATGTAGTTAAGCTGCATCTGCCAAAAACATTGTATTAGTGGTCGAACGAATGATGTTTACTACCAACGAATGATGTTTACTATGAATGATTACTGTCCCCACGTTGTTTCAAAATGTATAACAGTAAAGAAAAGCACATGGAGCAGCATGCAAGTAATAATAATAATTGGAACATACGACAAAATACTTACTTTTTTGGAGCACTCTTTCTGTACTGAATGTGCTCCCACAATTTGAGGTCTGACCAGCGTTTCCTCAATTGCTCCTTGGATCATCATACCCCAAAATTCTTCTGCATACTTCTTAAAACTTTAGTCATGATCTTGGCCTTTCTCACATTTGGGTTGCTGTACGGTCCATACTTCCCATCATAGTTGGCCCTCTTCAAGATGTCCACCATCTCTATAAAGGACATATTTGAGCCCTTAAATCTCCTCCTGGATTGGGATGTTTCTGGCTCTGGCTTTCCTCGTCCTCTCGTTGCTGATATTATCATGCACCTGTTGTCTCTCCTCCATGTGCTCTTCCACTGCACCGAAAGAGAAGGGCGGGGAATATACTAGAAAGAAGGTCCGGAGTGGAGTTTCACACATGCGCAGTGTATCTAAAGCATAACACACGTGTGTCGTACATAAGATCTGTGAGCGGAGGACAGAGTAGTGTAAGCGCCGATCGTGCAAACGAAGGTAACATTTTAACTTGGGCCATTAGTGGTTAGTGGGCTATACTGCTTATAGATTGAGGCCTATATTGGGACAAGATTAGGAGAGTTTAGCCTGACATTAGGGTTTGTCTTGTTTTGTGTCTTGCAGATAAAATGGATAAATTTAATGCCCATGACTTCCTCCCCAACTTCATTGATAAGTTCAGAGCTGCCCTGTCTGTGGCAAGTGAAACACCAATTTTATAACAAGAAAATAAAGAGAAAGGCAGCGCTGGATCAACTGTTGGAATTGGTGAACCCGGTGATTCCCACGGCAGACATCGACTATTTGAAGTGCAAAATTGGTGGCCCGAGGAGCACATATAATAGGGAGCACAAAAAGGTCCAGGATTCCATGAGATCAGGAGCAGTAGCAGATGACATTTATGTCCCCAGGCTCTGGTACTATGACATACTGCGTTTTTGGCAGACCAGAGTAAACCCAGGCCATCACTCTCAACCCTTCCTTCCACACTTTCTTCCATCTCAGATGAGGCTTCTGACGTACAACCTGGGCCATCCACCCAGGAAGATGTGGAGGAGCCCAGCTTAAGCCGGGTATAGCATTGTTTAACATAATTCTTGTCAAAAATGGAATGGTGTTAACTAGATGTTATTATTGATCACTAATTTCTGATTTAACAAAGTGGTTTACATGTAAATAGACAGTAGTAGCCAAAAAGGATTGGGACAAGAATGAAAAATGCTGGGGTCAGAATGACAGTCTTTTCTACTTGTTAACATTCAATTTGCAACAGTCATGAGCTCAAAATTGTGTGTGATTGATGACCAAAAAACTAAAACTATGTCCCATTTTCATACACAGGAAAGTCTCAGCCAGGAGGTGGCCGTGGAAAGGGGCAGCCAGGAGGTGGCCGTGGAAAGGGGCAGCCAGGAGGTGGCCGTGCCCAGTAGCCTGACCGAATCCCAGGTTCCTCCCCTCCGCCTTCCAACAAAAAGGACCAGGAAGGCGAAGAACCTGGAGGAATCAGTGACTAATTTGATTCGCCAGGCTACTGTGGTACTCACAACCACCCCTAGTGTCCTGGAGTCCTTTGCGTGTATGACGGCCAGTAAGATGCAAGTAATGGAGGTGGGCCAACGCCTCATCTGTGAGGAGGTCATATTTCAGGCCCTAAATAAAGGGGTGAGGGGCCAACTCACTAATAAAGGGGCCACGTCTCTGAGTTAGACCATATGACTCCTCCACCACCTCCAGCAACACCTCCAACACCACAGCCACAGCCTGGAAGGAAGCGTGCAAGAAAGTGTTGAGAGTGATGGCCTAGGTTCGGTCTGGCAAAAAACGCAGGCTGTGGTAAGACCACAGCCTCGGGACATTAATGTCATCTGCTGCTGCTCCCGATCTCTCGGAGTCCTGGACCGTATTGTGCTCCCTATTAAATAGACTCCTCAGGCTACCAATTTTGCCTGTCAAATAATTGATGTCTGCCCTGGGGTACAAAGGCTTCACCAATGTCAACAGTTTATCCAGCATTGCCTTGCTCTTTATTTTGTTATGACCCCTAATAATTTTTTTTTTTTTTTGACAATTACTTGGCTATGTATTTTACTTCAAAAAGGACAGTTTGTTTGTGAGTAGGCGGGTACATTTAAAAAATTCAATGTCAAATTAACAAGGGACACCAACCAACCTCTTTTGAGGTTAACAAATAAAAGATAATAATGGTGAATGGTGTTGTGGTAACTTGACACACAAAATGACAAAAAATATTATGGAGATCGCTATAAAAAAAAAATTTGGGAGATCTTGAGAAAAAAAAAAGTAGATCACTATAAAAATAAAAAAAAAATTATTCTGGAGATCTGGCAAAAAAAAGAAAGGAGATCATGAGAAATAATAGGTCACAAATCGCAGTCTGTTCATATAGGGCAGCATGGTGCAGTCTCATATGTGTCTTAATATCTTTTAGGTAATTTTGGGTTCACTTTGTTTCTCCTATTCTTTATCTTTATCTCAGCCACCTTTTTTTATTTTGTGTGTTGTTGCTGGTTTCTAATACTTGTGTTTGTCACCTATTTCACATGGTGTGCGTTTCTGCGCACACTGCATGTGTCTTTCACCACTTTTATTTCATTGTTTGTGTTTTCACTCACTTTTTCACTTCTTCCTTTTAACCACAATCTCTTTCTTTTTCTCATCCTTTTTTCTCACTTTTCCTCATCTTTCTATCATACTACACGCAATCCAATATTATCTTCATATAAAACTATAGATAGAGCTGGTGTTTAACATTACTCTGACCCTCCAATTAACCACTTTATCCAATTTGTTTTTCTTTTTTTCTTTTTTACCTATTTCTATTCATGTACCTTTGCAATATCTAGAGGTTTCTATCTGCATATATTGCATGCATGGAGATTTGTGCCTCCTGGTTATCGCATCCTCCATTTTTTTGGGTGCTGACTGTTGGCTAATTGACTATGTAATTGATTAATTTTTTTAACTGTTCATGTACACTATGGGCGTGTTACTCAGTCTGTTTCTGGATCTTTACCACAGGTGTGGCCCGCTCCCCGCCTGATCGTCTGTCTTGGTGAGGGTTTTTTTCAGTGTGACTTCTCGTAAGTCACATCGCTGGATTACTGGCCCGTTTTGGTTGTTGCAGCAGTGGAGGTGCTTTGGGACCCCTCGGGGAGAGAGAAAAAATAGTTTTTAAAGGGATCTGCATGTAGGAGGCCTTTTCCTTGCTGGACATACATTACTGGGTAACTATATCACATGTCTGCACCGTATATTATTTTCATTGTGCGTAAATAATTTTGGCATGTGTACCTATATTATATATCTCTTAGCAGACTGACCCTCTGAAGAAGACCCTTGGTATATGGGTTGAAATGCGTCAGGCTCAATTTTCATATTGCCGACATTTTTTCTTTAATGTTGCTATGGAATTATGTCTGTAAATGTATGTTTGGCTTAATAAGTTTTAAAGAACTTCCTACTGGAGCTCATTCTTTTAATTATCATGTCATGCCATTTTTGTAAAAATAAAAACATTAATTTTTTCATACATCATTGACTCAGTCTTTTCACCCTGCTGCCTAAAAACCTCACCTTGTGGGAACTCTTCTCCTTTCTTATCACGAGAAATAATAAGAAATCAGTTTGTCAGAACTCTGTGTGAATATCAGCAGCAAAGCAACTTCATTAATTTAGCATTATAAAAAAGAAGAGAATGTGCTGCATTGAAAGATTTAAAAATTTGCAGCGTAACGAATGTGCTATCTACATTACGAACGCTAGCTTTACAAGAACGAGCGCTTCCGTCGCGTACTTGATTCAGAGCATGCTTGGAATTTTGTGTGTCGGACTTGTGTACACACACTCGGAATTTCTGACAACAAAGTTTTTGTCGGAAAATTTGAGAACCTGCTCTCAAACATTTGTTGTTGGAAATTCCGACAGCAAATGTCCGATGGAGCATACACACGGTTGGACTTTCCGACAACAAGCTCACATCGAACATTTACCATCGGAAATTCCGATCGTGTGTACGCGGCATTAGAAACACTTATTTCTTTGGGTGTTCTTTTAAGACAGACCTTTACTGCGATAAATATGAAGGCTGTCTATGCTGACCTCTGACATTCTGAAAATTCAAGTTGCCTGACCTTTGGTAAGACAATGGCTTTAATAGATTCTAAGGTTCTGACCCCAAACAAATATGCAGGTTGGTAAAGCCTGATATGATAAGCATTTCATATTTGTTCCTAGTCAATGAGGGGACTTTACCAAGGCTGCAGCAGACAGAATCTGGGACAGTTGTGCATGACACCCAGTCAACTTCTAGCTTTCATTTTCAAAGCTTAGCTGAACAAGCTGAACTTAGAAGCTGTGATTGGGTTCAATGCACAGCTGCTTCAGATTCTGTCTGCTCCATTTTTAGTAAATTCCTCCCATTGACTCAAATTGTGGAAACAAAAGAGCTATAATATAAGCCAAACAACTAGTGTTTGCAGAATGAGGCATGTTTCTAACTAGATAAGAATTCCTTTAAGATAGCTCTTGAAAAGCATTCCTAGACACTATTTTGCCATTTACTCCAACAAAGTTTGGTAATTAATTGCAATGTACAGTGGGTATAGAAATTAATCACCCCCTTTAAGATAATCAAATTTTTTTGTTTTGCAGCCTGAAATGAAGACAGACACAGTTATATGTTTTATCCATCTGTATTTACACAGTGCAACTTATAACATCCAAGTGAAAGATATAACACTAACATGTCAGAATTTTTTTTTTAAACAGAATCACTGAGATGAAAAAAGGATCACCCCTTGTGTCAGTATTTTGTTGAACAGCCTTTTGCTTCAATTACAGCCTTTAGTCTGTTGGGATATGTCTCTACTAACTTTGCACATCTAGACTTTGCAATATTTGCCCACTCTTCTTTGCAGAACTGCTCAAGTTCAGTTAAATTTGATGGTGACCATTTGTGGACTGCAGTCTTCAAGTCATTCCACAGATTTTCAATGGGGTTTAAGTCTGGGCTCTGACTAGGCCATGCAAGGACTTTCACCTTTTTCTCCTTCAATCACTGTGTGGTCATTTTTGCTTTGTGCCTTGGGTCATTGTCATGTTGGAAGGTAAACCTTCTTACCATTAACAACATTCTGGCAGAGGGCAGCAGATTTTCCTCAAGAATTTTATGTTTTTGTTGCCCATTCAATTTTCCTGATAGCCTGAGTCCTGACAAGTGCTCCAGTCCCTGCTGCAGAGCAACACCCTCATAACAGGATATTACCACCTCCATTCTTTACTGTAGGAATGGTGTTATTTAGATAGCGAGCTTCATTGGATTTCCACCAGGCATATTCTTTGGTGTAGAGGGCAAATAATAACATTCTAGTCTCATCTGACCATAACACCTTTTTCCATGTGGCCTCAGAATCTTCAAGGTGCGTTATGGCAAAGCTCAGTCGTGACTGCATGTGGCTTTCTTGAGGAGTGGCTTTTTTTTTGCAACCCTCCCATACAAGCCACATTTGGGGAGAATTTGTGATATTTTTGTCACATGCACGCATTGACCACTCTTTGTCATATGTTCCTGTAACTGCTTCAGAGTTGCTGTAGGCCTTTTGGTAGCCTCTCTGACCAGTTTCCTCCTGGCTCTTTCATCTAGTTTGGAAATGATGTCCTGTACCAAATATCTTCCTAATAATATACTTCACTGTGATTCTAGGTATTTATAAAGCCTTTGATTTTTTTTTTTGTATACATCTCCTGACTTGTGCCTGCCCACAACTTTAACCCGGGGATCTTTTGAGAGTGCCTTGCCAACTACAGTATCTCACAAAAGTGAGTACACCCCCACATTTTTGTAAATATTTTATTATATCTTTTCATGCGACAACACTGAAGAAATTACACTTTGCTACAATGTAAAGTAGTGAGTGTACAGCTTGTATAACAGTGTAAATTTGATGTCCCCTCAAAATAACTCAACACACAGCCATTAATTGAGATTGTGTGGTGCCTCACTTGGTATAGAAAAATCGGGTAGGGGAGGGTACCATCATCCTAATTAAATTGAAATAAGGAACGGGTTAACTAGAACTACTCCAAAAAACAGTGCTCCCATCATCACAGGCGTTACTAGACATTATTGTTTGGAGTAGTTCTAGTTTACCCGTTCCTTCTTTCACATGGCCATTAATGTCTAAACAGCTGGCAACAAAAGTGAGTACACCCCTAAGTAAAAATGTCCAAATTGGGCCCAATTAGGCATTTTGCCTCCCCGGTGTCATGTGACTTGTTAGTGTTACAAGGTCTCAAGTGTGAATGGGGAGCAGGTATGTTAAATTTGTTGTTATCTTTCTCACTCTCTAATACTGGTCACTGAAAGTTCAACATGGCAACTCATGGCAAAGAACTCTCTGAGGATCTGAAAAAAAAAATTGTTGCTCTACACAAAGATGACCTAAGCTATAAGAAGATTGCCAAGACCCTAAAGCTGAGCTGCAGCACGGTGGCCAAGACCATACAGCGGTTTAACAGGACAGGTTCCACTCAGAACAGGCCCTGCCACGGTCGACCAAAGAAGTTGAGTGCATGTGCTCAGCGTCATATCCAGAGTTTGTCTTTGGGAAATAGACGTGTATAAGTGCTGCCAGCATTGCTGCAGAGGTTTAAGGGGGGGTCAGCCTGTCAGTGCTCAGACCAAACGCCACACACTGCATCAAATTGGTCTGCATGGCGGTCATCCCAGAAGGAAGCCTCTTCTAAAGATGATGCACAAGAAAGGCTGCAAACAGTTTGCTGAAGACATGCAGACTAAGGACATGGATTACTGGAATCATGTCCTGTGGTCTTATGTGACCAAGATAAACTTATTTGGTTCAGATGGTGTCAAGCGTGTGTACCAGAAACTGGGTGAGGAGTACAAAGACAATTGTGTCTTGCCTACAGTCAAGCATGGGGGTGGGAGTGTCATGGTCTGGGGCTGCATGAGTGCTGCACTGGGGAGCTACAGTTCATTGAGGGAATCATGAATGCCAACATATACTGTGACATACTGAAGCAGAGCATGATCTCCTCCCTTTGGAGACTAGGCCGCAGGGCAGTATTCCAACGTGATACTGACCCCAAACACACCTCCAAGATGACAACTGCCTTGCTAAAGAAGCTGAGGGTAAAGGTGATGGATTGGCCAAGCATGTCTCCAGACCTAAACCCTATTGAGCATCTGTGGGGCATCCTCAAACGGAAGATGGAGGAGCGCAAGGTCTCTAACATCCACCAGCTCCGTGATGTCGTCATGGAGGAGTGGAAGAGGACTTCAGTGGCAACCTGTGAAGCTCTGGTGAAATCCATGCCCAAGAGGGTTAAGGCAGTGCTGGAAAATAATGGTGGCCGCACAAAATATTGACACTTTGGGCTCAATTTGGACATGTTCACTTAGGGGTATACTCTCTTTTGTTGCCAGCCGTTTAGACATTAATGGCTGTGTGTTGAGTTATTTTGAGGGGACAGCAAATTTACACTGTTATACAAGCTGTACACTCACTATTTTACATTGTAGCAAAGTGTCATTTCTTCAGTGTTGTCACATGAAAAGATATAATAAATTATTTACAAAAATGTGAGGGGTGTACTCACTTTTGTGAGATACTGTATAGTTAATAGTTTGCTTCAGTTGCACTATCAGGGACTGAAATACTCCAGGAAAGCTCTTTCATGCTGAGCTAATTTAAAATGACCACAGCTGATCACAGGTGAAAGTCAAATGGCTTTGTATGCCATTGAGAAGGTAATTAGCTACACCTGATTGAGTTCACATTGACATTGTTTTTATTTTTTCTAACATGTTGGTGTTATATCTTTCACTTGGATGTTATAAATTGAGTAAATACAGCTGGATAAAACAAAAACTGTGTTGTCTTCATTTCAGGCTGCAAAGCAACATGTGATTATTTTAAAAGGGGTGATTCTTTTCTGTATCCACTGTAAATGCAGTGGGTTGCATTTGAATGTAACAATGGTTAAGGAAACCTCTCTAATGGTGGTGGTCTCCACTGAAATTGAGTGATCGAGGCATTTGTGTATTAGCCTCATCTTGGGAACGTTATTCCAACAATTGTCTCTGTAGAACATAAATTTCCTTCTGTTGACCTTTCGCCACACTTTCCAATTCAGAATTTTTTCTCTTGGTAGTTAACACCAAATTCTTGCAGCTCTGCAATTTTTTGCCTGAAAGAAGTCACAGCATTTGCTATAGTGGCCTCCATGATTGGGCCAGATTATTCTGTCATGGTTAGGAGTAAGGCTCAGAGACCTGTAGCTATAACAGTAGAGAGGTTCACATCGACCATCAGTATAAGTACCCAAGCAGGTCACCCTGGCGGATGACATGGGTTCACCCGAGGCACATGGTCTAAGCACTAACAGGACTTCACCAGAGCTCTTGATGGTGGAGATGGGTTTCTCTGCATGTCAAGGTCCTCAGGATGCCCCCCCAGGGAATGAGCAAGCCAGGGTCTGATAACAGATGTAGCAGGTAGGGATCAAGCAGAAGCTCAGTCGTGCATGTGGCCTTTCTTGAGAAGTGGCTTTTTTCTTGCAACCCTCCTGTACAAGCCACATTTGTGAAGAATTTGTGATATTGTTGTCACATGCACACAATGACCACTCTTTGTCATAAATTTCTACAACTGCTTCAGAGTTGCTGTAGGTCTCTTGGTAGCCTCTCTGACCAGTTTCCTCCAGGCTCTTTCATCCAGTTTGGAGCAACGTCCTTCTTAATAATAGACTTTACTGTGCTTCTAGGAATTGATAAAGCCTTTGAATTTTTGAATTTTTGTTAAATAGGCCCGGGTTCACACTGCTGCAACCTCAGAGATCACATGTGATGTGGAGCTGCACTGCAGGTGCCGATCACATGCGATCTCTGACAAATGTGAGTTCAGTCATACAGATTCACAGAAGATGTGCAGGGACTTGTTTTTACTCGCACTAGAATCAGATTGCATGGGTGTTCTCACCTATACAATACGATTCCTGTGTGAGTTCACAGTTTGCACTGCGATCTGTGAACAAAACTGGGGGTGTCATTAACTTTGTTAATGACACTCGCAATGGTTCGCACAAGGCAGTGTGAATTGCCTGTGGGAGAGGAGCGATGCGGGAACCAGCATTGTAATCGCGATGGTTCCCGCATCGCATCAGTGTGAACCCAGGGTAGATCTCCTGACTTGTGCTTGTCCACAACTTTCCCTATTCCGGAGATCTTTTGACGGTGCCTTGCCACCCATTAGTGATTGTTTGTTTCAGTTGCACTACTAGGGACTGAAATGCACCAATAAAGCTATTTTCACATTGAGCTAATCAAAATGACCACAGCTGATCAGAGTTGAAAATCAAAAGGTTTTATGTGCCATTGGGAAGGTGATTAGCCACACCTGATAGACTTTACAAGTCATTTTTAGGAAGCGGTGATCCTTTTTCCAAATCAGTGATTATAGAGTTACTCTCTATAAAAAAAAAAAAAAAAAAAACACCAAAAAATCAAGAACAATTGCAACATAGAAAAGTTAGTATTTTAGGCTGGGTTCACACCTAATGCCGATGTGGCTCACAGCAGGGGTCCTGTGTGTCCTGGTTCACTGTTTCAGGTCCGATTTCAGCACGAAATTTGGGCTGAATTCGGACCTGATATGGACCAAATGACGCACAGGGCTCCTGTGCAAATTTGCATTGGAGCTGCATAGGAGATATGTGAACCGGCTCTATAGGGAGCCGGTCAGAATCTCCTGCTATTGCGAATTGAATGCGGGAATAGTGTGAACCTGGCCTTAAGGTTTTTTTTCCCAAAAAAAACTTGATCGACCCTTATAAAGTATCTCTAGTTTACACAGTGCTTGCAAAATTACAAACAAGGTACAGTGTAAAATATAAGACATACAGTATGACACAATCACAAGAAAATATTGCCACAAAATATAGCCTCAGTCAGCTATGTTTTAACTAAAGTAGAAAACATTATTAAACAATCATGGATGATATGCTTAGAATTGCAAGCAGGCTTTTTATTCCCACTTTGACACTGGAAAAACAAAGTGCAGTAGCCCTTTGAAGCAATTATATTTTACTACTGCAACTGCTCATAACTGATAAAAAGTAGTCTAATTTGAACAGTCTATTGAACAGTATTATTGCTCTTCTCAATGCATTATGTCACGTGGTCTTACAAACAATAAATATGTGTGTATAAAGAGGAGTACCTCAGCTGCACAAGGCCTAGTTGTGAAATCAATTCTTATATATCCAATACACCAGCTTCCTTCCTGCACAGATGTTTAATGTTTCATTATTTTTTACTTGAAGTGCAAGTAAAGGCAAAACTTTTTTCTCAATTTTGGCTAGCGTGGGGAAGGGTTAGAGCCTTTGTTAATATCATGTATAATATAATATCAAGATTTGATTACTGTTTATTTCCCCACTAGGAAAATTCACCCCCTTTATTTGCCCTGGTAACTATTTTGATCACTTGCCGACCAGCCGCCTTCATTATACTGAGGCAGGTCGGCTCATTCCCGCAAATTTCCGTAGGTGTACGTCGGCTCCTTTAAAAGCCATAGCAGGCGCGCACAGGAGACAGCGGAGGACACAATGCGCATGGCCGGTGACCGCAATGTCCGCCGGCCGCCCGCGATTGTGGGAAACAGAGCCAGAATGGGGATCTGTCAATGTAAACAGACAGATCCCCGTTCTGATAGGGAAGGAGAGAGAGAGATCTGCTGTTCCTAGTGATTAGGAACAGTGATCTCTCTCCTCTTCCAGTCAGTCCCATCCCCCCATAGTTGGATACACCTCCCAGGGAACACATTTAACCCCTTGATCGCCCCCTAGTGTTAACCCCTTCCCTGCCAGTGACATTTACACAGTAATCAGTGCATTTTTATAGCACTGATCACATTGCCACAATGCGCATAGCTGGCGGCCACAATGTCCGCCGGCCACCTGCGATCGCAGGAAACAGAGCCAGAACAGGGATCTCTCAATGTAAACAGACAGATCCCTGTTCTGACAGGGAAGGAGAGGGAGATCTGCTGTTCCTAGTGATTAGGAACAGCGATCTCTCTCCTCTTCCAGTCAGTCCCATCCCCCCATAGTTAGATACATCTCCCGGGGAACACATTTAACCCCTTGATTGCCCCCTAGTGTTAACCTCTTCCCTGCCAGTGACATTTACACAGTAATCAGTGCATTTTTATAGCACTGATCGCTGTATAGATGTCAATGGTCCCAAAAAAGTGTCTGATCTGTGCGTCGCAATGTCGCAGTCACACTAAAAATTGTAGATCACCACCATAAAAGTAAAAATAATTAAATAAATAAATAAAAATGCCATAAATCTATCCCCCATTTTGTAGACGCTATAATTTTTGCGCAAATCAATATATATCAATATACGCTTATTGCAAATTTTTTTTACCAAAAAAATATCGAAGAAAACATATTCGCCTAAACTGATGAAGAAATTTGTTTTTATTTTTTTTTTTGGATATTTATTATATCAAAAAGTAAAAAATATTGTTTTTTGTTTATAGCACGAAAAATAAAAAACGCAGAGGTGATCAAATACCACCAAACGAAGCTCTATGTGTGGAAAGAAAAGGACATCAATTTTGTTTGGGTACAGAGTCGCACGACCGCGCAATTGTCAGTTAAAGCGACACAGTTCCATATCGCAAAAAAAGGCCTGGTCATTAAAGTTCACCCTTATGCCCTGTACACACGGTTGGACTTTCCGACTGAATATGTGCGATCGGAGCTTGTTGTCGGAACTTCCGACCGTGCGTGAGCTCCATCGGACTTTTTCCATTGGAATTTCCGACACACAAAGTTTGAGAGCTTGCTATAAAATTTCCCAACGCACAAAGTGCCATGAATGCTCAGAATAAATTAAGAGACGAAAGCTATTGGCTACTGCCCCGTTTATAGTCCCGACGTACGTGTTTTACGTCACCGCGTTCAGAACGATCGGATTTTCCGACAACTTTGTTGCGACCGTGTGTATGCAAAACAAGTTTGAGCCAACATCCGTCTGAAAAAATCCATGGATTTTGTTGTCAGAATGTCCGATCGTGTGTACAGGGCATTAGTTATTTTTTCATCTTTCCATCTATTAAATCTTCTGCCCTTGTTGGTTTAACTTTGGATAGTTAAAAAAAAAATGTCTGCCAGTAAATACCTTATACAGCCCACTTCCTTTTTCTTGTCTGGTGTTTAGCATAGGCTTAAGACATTATGCACAGCTCTCTCTCACTCTTGTGAGAGTTTGCCAGGGGGGGGGGGGGGGGGGGGGGGGCGGGTGAATCATAAAAGGACCAATGGGGGCTGCAGACCTGGAAGTGTGCCTCTGTGTGTCTGTGTCAATCCAGGAAGTGAACAGGCAGCAGCTCCAGCAGCCCACAGTTAAAATAGATGAAACCAGACTCAGTGGAGGGAGATTTCTGCAGCATATTTGGCAAGTACAGAATCACAGTATACAGAAAATAATATGAAAAGTGGTTTGAGGGAACCACTCTTTTCTCTCCCTAGGAGAGAAAGTGAAGTGAAATCTCCCTAGTTGCAAACAGACACCAAAAATTAACCAGATTGAGGTTTTCACCCTTCCCTCCTCCAATTTCTGATAGATGTAAACTTACAGAAAAACACAAAAGAGTCTACCATGTGATATATTCGAAAAAAATGGATGTTAGGCAAGTCATATAATGTAGTCAATTTAAAACAGAATAAGAAGATTGTAAGTAACGCAAGGTCTTGTTGTAATTATCTGGAGTACAAAGTAGATTATTACTGGCTCACTGGCTCACTTTTTTATCAGTGGGCACATGCTATAATATTTTGTTTTCTTGTTGAAGTAACCTTATTTATCACTCTTTTTCCATATGTTAAACCATTCAGTTGTGTACAAAAAAGCAAATTGTGATGTTGTGTGCCTCACCATGAACACATGTACTGTTACATATAACCGTTAGCAAGTTAATAGCTTTCTGTGTCTTAAAAAATAATATGCATTGTTTTCTAAATTTAATTATGTTGTATAAGTAAGTATAATGGTTTTGTCCACGTTTTCTTAATTTATAAATGTCAAGACTAAAGAATAAATAAAAATGAATATAGAATACATATAAAATAAATATAAAATATAGTACAAATATTTTGTATTTTTATATCTAGCCATTAGGTAGAACTCCCAGGACCTTTTCACATATTATCTAGTTTCTCAATATCTCCTGTTGTTTGTAGTTCAGTATCTCAAGCTGAAGCTTACACATAACAGTAAATAAGTGACTTACTCCCCCCATCCCCTTCCCCTACCTACCATGGCTCTGTTTGATGTGCTAATCAGACAGAGGCAGCTACTGCTGTATTTTGTTTAAAATATACTGTATATCAGAGGGTCTCAACCATGGGTATGTAAAGCCCTAAGGTTCTGCCACTGGCCATTGCTGAATTTGATTCATGTCCATCCAAATAAGCCTTAAACTCCTGCATAACTGACTGAAGGATTCACATCTGCTCAACAGTACCCTTTGCATTTTAGCACCTAATGTTACTATTGTATATATAATTTTATCATTGTATACCAAAATATATATCAGAGGGTCTCAACCATGAGTATTTGGAAATTCTAGGGTTCTGTCACTGTTTATCGTTGAATTAGAATCATGTCTATCCAATAAGCCTTAAGGCCTGGTTCACACCTATGTGTTTTTATGGTGCTTTTTGCAGAAACGCACTACGGTCCATTTAACATAGTTATCTATGGAACATATTCACATCTATGCTTTTTTCAGCCGTTGCATTTTTGGAAAGGGTCAGGGACTTTTTAAAATAAAAAATGGTGCATTTTTGGTTCAATAGACTTCAATGGAGACACTGCAGAAAAGCATGTAGTGTGTTTTTTATGCGTTTTGCAGATTTTTATCCTGCCCAACAACAAACTGGGCAAAAAAACCCACAAAAGCTCAAAAAACACACCAAAAACGCCTCAAAAACGTGTGTGCAAAAATGCAAAACGCACCGCAAAAAGCACTCCAGAAATGGATCAAAAGCAAATTGCATAGGTGTTAACCAGGCCTAAATTCCAGCATTACCAACTGAAGGATTGGTATATGCCCCTAATGTTACCATTCTGAGCCAGCTGTGCGGGACAAAAGGAACACCAATGCAATGTTAGAGTTTTGCACTGAGCTCCAATGCACAGTTAAGAAATTTGCACTGAACACTTATGCATAGTTGATGTTGTCACTGAGCACCAATGCAAATTTAGTGTTTTTTGTGATTCTTTCGTTTAAATATTTGGTATGCTATTCTATTTTATAATATTACTTTACATGTCTGACCCAAAATGTAGTATTTATGTGGCAAAAAAAAGCTCAGTTTTCACATAAAAGAACAAAAAATTGAATTTCTTCTTCTTATTATATCTAAAATTTATGTAGGGGTTCCCTGATGATGAAACGTTTGAGAGACATTTTAAAAAATGTAGTGTTGTGTGTTGTTGCATTTTTAAATGGTGCTTGCAATGCGTTGTTAGGCAATGAGTTGAATGAGGTGTCAGTTTGTGATACTTCAATAAGTTCAAAAAAGAAAGAATAAACAGTGCAATGCATTGTATCAAAGCAACATGCTCCCTTAACAACACACACCAGCGCGTGCATATTACAGTGGGGAAAATAATTATTTGATCCCCTGCATATTTTGTAAGCTTGCTCACTTACAAAGAAATGAAGGTTCTATAATTTTTACCATAGGTGTATTTTAAATGATGTTAAAATCAAAATATCAACCCAAAATCCAGAAAATACACATGATACAAATGCTATTAATTACACTTCAGTTCAGTGAGTAAAATAATTACTTGATCCCCCACCAACAAACAATAATTCTGGCTCCCCCAGACTGGCTACAGTAGGTGCTCATGTGGTACACAGATTAGTCCTTTCAATTTAGGAAGGTGCTCCTAACGACAACTTGTTATGTTTATAAAAGGCACCTGTCCACATAACCTCTTTCTTCCATTGAAACCTCAGCATCATGGGCAAGACCAAAGAGCTGTCAAAGGACACCAGGGACAAGATTGTAGACCTGCACGAGGCTGGAATGGGCTACAAGACCACTAACAAGAAGCTTGGTGAGAAGGAGACAGCTGTTATAACGATTATTCGCAAGTGGAAGAAATACAAAATAACCATCAATTGCCCCCGATCTGGAGCTCCACGCAAGATTTTGGCGCATGGGATAAGGATGATCACGAGAAAAGTAAGGGATCAGCCCAGAACTACATGGGAGGAGCTTGTAAATTATCTCAAGGCAGTTGGGACCACAGTCACCAAACAAACCATTGGTAACACAAGAACTGCAAGGTCCCCCTCCTCAAGAAGGCACATGTACAGGCCTGTTTGAAGTTTGCCAATGAACATCTAAATGATTGAGAGAAGGATTGGGATAAAGTGCTGAGGTCAGATGAGACCAAAATTGAGCTCTTTGGCATTAACTCAACTCTCTGTGTTTGGAGGAAGAAAAATGCTGACTATGACCCTAAGAACATCATCCCTACAGTCAAGAACGGAGGTATAAACATAATGCTTTGGGGCTGTTTCTCTGCTAAAGGTACAAGCTGACTTTGCCACATTGAGGCGCCAATGGACAGGGCCTTGTATTGTAAAATCTTGGATGAGAACTTTCTTCCCTCAGCCAGAACATTGAAGATGGGTCATGATTGGGTCCAGCATTACAAAACATCCCACCAAGGCAACAAAGGAGTGGCTCAAGAAGAAGCACATTAAGGTCATGGAGTGGCCTGACCAATCACCATACACTAATCCTATAGAAAATTTATAGAGGGAGCTGAAACTTCAAGTTGCCAAGCAAAAGCCAAGAAACCATAAGGACTTAGAGAAGATCTGTAAATAAGAGTAGACCAAAATCCCTCCTGAGATGTGTGCAAACCTGGTAACCAACTATAAGAATTGTCTCTCCACCAAGTACTAAGTCATGTTTTGCTTGGGGATCAAATACTTATTTTACTCACTGAACTGCAACTCAATTTATAACATTTGTATCATATTCTGCCCCTATCATTTAAAATATACAGCGGGGACGGAAAGTATTCAGACCCCCTTACATTTTTCACTCTTTGTTATATTTCAGCCATTTGCTAAAATCATTTAAGTTAATTTTTTCCTCATTAATGTACACACAGCACCCCATATTGACAGAAAAACAGAATTGTTGACATTTTTGCAGATTTATTAAAAAAGAAAAACTGAAATATCACATGGTCCTAAGTATTCAGACCCTTGCTGAGTATTTAGAAGAAGCACCCTTTTGATCTAATACAGCCATGAGTCTTTTTTGGGAAAGATGCAACAAGTTTTTCACACCTGGATTTGGGGATCCTCTGCCATCAGGGGCGTCGTGAGGGGGTGGCTAGACGTGGCTGAAGCCCCGAATGTGCCCCCGAAAAGCCCCGAGCCTCAGGCATGCAGCTCACAATTGAAAGCCCCGAGCGGCGAGCGCCGGGACCGATCTGATCCCGAATGCTGCCGAGTTTGGCCGAGTGCCATAGCAGGTCCCGCCTTCTGGAGCCTGCAACGCCTATGATTGATGTCCCCCTGGTCCAATGCTGGGACCGCGGGACATGTGATGTCCATCATAGGTGCTGCAGGCTCCAGAAGGCGGGAATTACAATGCGGCCGCCGCGCTACATCCCCGCTCTGCGCTCGGGCGGGCCGCTCTCCTCCTCGGGTCCTCCTCCTCTGACTGACTGTCTGGCTGCTGTGACACTGCACACCACAGCTGAGCTAGGTCAGACAGTGTATGTAAATGTCAGTGTATGTGGGTCAGGTAGGTCACTGTATGTAAATGTCAGTGTAGGTAGGTCAGGGTATGTAGGTCAGTGTAGGTAGGTCACTACCATCAGTGTATGTAGGTCAGTGTAGGTAGGTCAGTGTAGGTAGGTCAGTGTATGTAGGTCAGTGTAGGTAGGTCACTACCATCAGTGTATGTAGGTCAGTGTAGGTAGGTCAGTGTAGGTAGGTCACTATCATCAGTGTATGTAGGTCAGTGTAGGTAGGTCACTACCATCAGTGTATGTAGGTCAGTGTAGGTAGGTCACTACCATCAGTGTATGTAGGTCAGTGTAGGTAGGGCAGTGTATGTAGGTCAGGTAGGTCATTGCCCAGCCAAAAAAAAAAAGGCCTGCGTCACGTGTACACCTCCCCCCCGTTTCTGGCCTTGGACTTCGGGCTGAAGCACCTGGTCTTTTTGCCACCTAGCAACGCCCCTGTCTGCCATTCTTCCTTGCAGATCCTCTCCAGTTCTGTCAGGTTGGATGGTAAACATTGGTGGACAGCCATTTTTAGGTCTCTCCAGAGATGCTCAATTGGGTTTAAGTCAGGGCTCTGGTTGGGCCATTCAAGAACAGTCACGGAGTTGTTGTAAAGCCACTCCTTCGTTATTTTAGTTGTGTGCTTAGGGTCATTGTCTTGTTGGAAGGTAAACCTTCGGCCCAGTCTGAGGTCCTGAGCACTCTGGAGAAGGTTTTCGTCCAAGATATCCCTGTACTTGGCCGCATTCATCTTTCCCTCGATTGCAACCAGTCGTCCTGTCCCTGCAGCTGAAAAACACCCCCACAGCATGATGCTGCCACCACCATGCTTCACTGTTGGGACTGTATTGGACAGGTGATGAGCAGTGCCTGCTTTTCACCACACATACCGCTTAGAATTAAGGCCAAAAAGTTCTATCTTGGTCTCATCAGACCAGAGAGTCTTATTTCTCACCATCTTGGAGTCCTTCAGGTGTTTTTTAGCAAACTCCGTGTGGGCTTTCATGTGTCTTGCATTGAGGAGAGGCTTCCGTTGGGCCTCTCTGCCATAAAGCCCTGACTGGTGGAGGGCTGCAGTGATTGTTGACTTTCTACCACATTCTCCCATCTCCCGATTGCATCTCTGGAGCTCAGCCACAGTGATCTTTGGGTTCTTCTTTACCTCTCTCACCAAGGTTCTTCTCCCCCGATAGCTCAGTTTGGCCGGATGGCCAGCTCTAGGAAGGGTTCTGGTCATCCCAAACGTCTTCCATTTAAGGATTATGGAGGCCACTGTGCTCTTAGGAACCTTAAGTGCAGCAGAAATTTTTTTGTAACCTTGGCCAGATCTGTGCCTTGCCACAATTCTGTCTCTGAGCTCTTCAGGCAGTTCCTTTGACCTCATGATTCTCATTTGCTCTGACATGCACTGTGAACTGTAAGGTCGTATATAGACAGGGGTGTGGCTTTCCTAATCAAGTCCAATCAGTATAATCAAACACAGCTGGACTCAAATGAAGGTGTAGAACCATCTTAAAGATGATCAGAAGAAATGGATAGCACCTTATATAGTTAAATAGTTAAATATATGAGTGTCACAGCAAAGGGTCTGAATACTTAGGACCATGTGATATTCCAGTTTTTCTTTTTTAATAAATCTGCAAAAATGTCAACAATTCTGTGTTTTTCTGTCAATATGGGGTGCTGTGTGTACATTAATGAGGGAAAAAAATGAACTTAAATGATTTTAGCAAATGGCTGCAATATAACAAAGAGTGAAACATTTAAGGGGGTCTGAATACTTTCCGTCCCCACTGTACCTATGATAAAAATTATAGACCCTTCATTTCTTTGTAAGTGGGCAAACCTACAAAATCTGCAGGGGATCAAATAATTATTTTCCCCACTGTATACGGAACATAATGTGTGCTGCCTGGACAGGCCTTTGTATTCTTTCTTAAAAAATCTAGGAAAATAAAGCCTAGTTGTACCTATTTCCTATTTGCAAATACCTAATAAGAATGCACATCTTAAAAGACATGTACATTAACCTATTTAATTGAGCAGTTATAGAACAGTTATTATATTTTGTATTCTTCCTTTGTCTAAGAATCTTAAACTGAAGAAATTAACTTCAGGAACATAATAGCATTGTTACAGTGCCTGCAAGCTAACACTGGTGTTAGACATATTACAATGTTTTGCCTTTTTATGGTTATATCTCCATGATAGCAATTTACATTTATCCAAGAATTCCTCTGCGAATAAAGTCCATTGCTAACCTAAAATTATAGCCATTGAAAAAGAAAGAGAAGAAAGGCTATATTTTAAAATGCTAAAGTGTTAATTTGTTCTTTGTTGTGTATTTCTATTTTGTGTCAAATGCAAAAAATCTAAGTTTTATTGTCACACAAACCTTTTATGAGGAATGTCAACTGTACAATGTCCTTCCTCCTACTATTATGTGTAGGTAACATAGTCATTTAGAGGCAGGAAGAGAGAACTACAATGGATATCCACAAAGTAAAATGTTCTCTTTTTATTGGGAAGTATTGAATGCTGACATGCTTTGCAATTTTTCATAATATCTTTGTAGAACCAGTGCTTATCTGTTCCAATCAAGTATCATATAGGGCTAATTGCATTTCAGTGAAAAGAATGTGATCACAGCCCAGACAAAATGCAGATGAATACACATACAACACCAATGGTAAACAGTACCCTTCAGGAGTAGTTTCAAATAGAGGAATAGCACAATTTATTCAAAAAGGCTATTCTAGTCTCTGACAATCTGTTTGGGTATATATTCAAATTAACCAGTTCCAGTCAGGGCCAATTATGATATTTCTTGTCTACATGTAAAAATCAAATTTTTTGCCTAGAAAACCACTTAGAACCCCCACACATAATATTTATATTTTCAGTAAGGACCAGGCCTTTTTCTGACACTTGTTGTTTACAAATAAAAATAAGTATTTTTTCTAGAAGATCGCTTAAACTCCCAAACATTTTTTTCATTTTTAGCAGAGACCCTAGAGAATAAAATGCCAGTTGTTGCAATTTTTTATGTCACAGGGTTTTTGCGCAGTGGTTTTTTAAATGCATTTTTTTTTTGGAAAAAATACACTTTAATGAATTTTAACAATATCTATATATCGATATATAGATATATATATATTGATATATATCTATATATAGGTATATATATCGATAACTATATCCCATTTTTTCGTATAATGTGAAAAATGATGTTACATTGAGTAAATAGATACCTAACATGTCGTGCTCGTGGAATGCCATGAAATTACGGTGCTTAAAAATCTACCATAGGCGACGCTTTAAAAATTTCTACAGGTTACCAGTTTAGAGTTACAGAGAAGGACTAGTGCTAGAATTATTGCTCTCACTCGCACAGGCACCCTGGGTGGACTATACTGTACCAACATTATCACACTATATTATGCCTGTATACAGTTACAAAAATGTGAGTGCTTTCCAATTTTGTTATGAATAAATATTTTTTGACGATATTACACTATATGGCATTTTCTCTGACATGGTTTCAACGCATAAATACGTGGATATCTGATGACCGCCCCCTCTTCCTCTGAATATATCGTACATCCCTCGAGTCTTTACATCAAGTAAGGCTCCAGTGACCGCTCTTGGAACAAGGACTAGCCACATCCCTTTGGATACACATTACAAGCTAATCATGATCTGAGAGGTATAAGCCTCTTCAGATCTGTGAGTTTCGGTAAGCCTCTCTCCTAAGGGTGGTGGTGCTGTCAGCTTTCCTTTTGAGCACTTTATTTTCCAACATTTGGACACATCATTTGGATACACCATTTCTCCTTACATGGATAAACCAAACAGAACTTTGTTATTTATATGGATTATTTTTGAGTGACTATCATAGCATGTGTATTTGGGAACATTTTTTTTCCACAATTTTCTAGAGCAGCTCAGAGTCTAAAATAAGCAGGCATGTACTGGCCATCAGGACTACAGGGAGTTTCCCGGTGGGCCGATGGCTTAGTGGGCCGGTTTCAGTGACAGCCTGTCAAAGTAATGGCTTTCTTGGTTCAGCCTCAACTTCACGCAGTGATGTGAGAAAGATGAGAAAAATACAGAGGAGAATAAGTGAAATAATAAAAGAGGTTAGTGAGGACTCCTTAAGGATGTTATGCTACTTATTTTTTTTTGCACAATTGCATATAGTTTATATACTGTTTTTGTGCTTGTTTGCACAATTAATGTGGGCCAGTCTGCATGAATTCCAGGGCCAAATTTTTATCCCAGTCCAGCCCTGAAAATAAGAATAATCATCACAACAACTCTTACCTAACATTAGGTAACACTAGATTATCTAATACTAACCCTTAAAGTTAACCTTAAACTGCTAACCTGAACCATAAAAAGTCCAGCCAAAATGTTTTCTCTTGAATACAACAGGGATAGCTTATACCATTTGTCAGGTTTTTTTTTTTACTGCTTGAATCCCTGTTAGGAAGGTTTCCCTTTATCTCTTGATTCCACCACGGGACACATAAGCCAGTCACAGCATGCATTGCAGGTGAGTGTATTGTCAGATACCTGCAGCAGCCAGGCATCTGCTACACAGTGGTTTATGAATACATGGACTTCCACAAAAGTAAATATACACAAACAGCTTTTTACAGGATAGCTCTAGTTTGATTTGCACCCTTTAGTGGCAGGGTCACGTCAAAAAGTGGGTTTCACTGGCATTGATGATCTGCCTTAAATTTATTGCAATATGTGACATTTAGAAGTTATTTTGTAACACCTAGCCATGTGTTTATGTTTTAACTGCTTGTCGACCAGCTACTGTCATTATACTGCGGCAGGTCGGCACGTTCCCGCGAGTCGTCGTAGCTATACGTCGGCTCCTTTAAGCAGGATAGCAGGCACACATACCCGATGCACTGCGGGGGTGCTGATGCTCGTGGCCGATGGTCACGATGACTGCAGGCCACGAGCGATCATGGGCACGAGAGGCAGAACAGGGACCTGTGTGTGTAAACGCACAAATCCCTGTTATGTTCTGTGAGGAGAGACAGATCGTGAGTTCCTAATAGCTAGGAATCATGATCTGTCATCCCCTCTAGTCAGTCCCCTGCTAGTGTTAACCCCTTCCCTGCCAGTGACATTTATACAGTAATCAGTGCATTTTTATAGCACTGATCGCTGTATAATTGTCAACCGTCCCAAAAATGTGTCAAAAGTTTCCGATGTGCCTGCCATAATGTCGCAGTCACAATAAAAATCGCAGATCGCCGCCATTACTAGTAAAAAAAAAAAAATAATAATAATAAAAATGCCATAAATCTATCCCTTATTTTGTATATGCTATAACTATTGTGCAAACCAATCAATATACGCTTATTGCGATTTTTATTACCAAAAATATGTAGAAGAATACATATCAGCCTAAACTGTGGAAAAAAATTAGCTTTTTTTTAAAAAAAATAGGGGATATTTATTATAGCAAAAAGTACAAAATGTGTTTTTTTCAAAATTGTCGCTCTTTTTTTGTTTATAGCACAAAAAATAAAAACCACAGGGATGATCAAATACCACCAAAAGAAAGCTCTATTTGTGGGAAAAAAAGGACGTCAATTTTGTTTGGGTACAGTGTTGCACGACCGCGCAATTGTCAGTTAAAACGAAGCAGTGCCGTATCGCAAAAATGCTCTGTTAATTGAGCAGCCAAATCTTCCGGGGCTGAAGTGGTTAAAGAAGAGTGCAAGGCTTATTAGAAAAGTGTAATGTATTGTCCCTTAAGTTCAGATTTTCAAGCGTCATTGACCACCAAAAGATCAATAAATGGCTGTTACCTCTGGTATAAACAGGATCCTCCTCCCAGTATCTCTTGTTTACTATGGCTGAATGGGGAAGGTAATGTTGGCAGATCTTTTTACTGCTTGTAGGGAAAGTGTGGGTAATATAGTGTGGATAGTGTTACAGCTACTAGGCAACAATGAGCAGCAAAGCACGCTGGGCCACCAAATAGAAGAGGTTGGAGCTGGAGCTTTTCCTCATTTTCATAAAAAGCAGTCACTGAACATTTATTGAAAAATATGAATTGGTACATTATTTCTATAGCATCTTAGTAAAAATAATTCCATATTGACACTTGCAAAGATAGTTAAAATACATTTGTCATGAATTCTACAACAATAACTTTCAAGTGAACCTGGCATTCAGAGGTGAGTGAACCAATATGAACTTTCAGTATGACTCATAAAATGTAATGCTTAGGTGATAATAACAATAGTGAAAAAGGGTCTTATTAAACAAATACCACACTTCATTTTTCTTTCTCATCTTTATTGAAGAAATTATTTAAATAGTCAAGGTTTGGTGGAAAAGTATGTAAAATCTCTAGGGCAAAGACATTTTAAAAGAGAGTAAAATATAGTGGAGTATACGTCAAAGACTTACCTTTTCCAGTTCCTATGTAGGTTTAACTCGCTCTTTCCCCTCTTCTCTCTTTTTCTCTCTCTGACAACTCATTTTTTTTTCTTGCCCTGTCTATTGAAGAACACTGCTCATTAACGGACATAAGCAGACAATATTCCATTCTTCGGGGAACCCAACAAATGCAGAGACCAATAATAATCAGAGCCCAGTCTATCTGCCCACTAAATCTAGGCACTCCAGCTTTGGTTGGGCCAGTACACTCTGATTTCTAGACACTTCCCAAAGAACAAGGTTGGTTTCATTACATCCCTCTTACTATCAGTGGCCTTCACAAATACAATCATTAAACTGTCAGGACACCCATTTCAGCAAGATCAGAGTCATCATCAGCAAACCTAACAATGGAAGCAAGAGTGTATAGCTCACAAGAAAATAAATATGCTAAATACCTTTTTTGCTGCTATAAAGTTTGGTCTTGTGATGTGCTCCACACTACACTGGTAAATAAGGGGATGGGGCAAGCAGAAAGTTTAGGTTATTGTGGTCTCTTAAAAAAAAATGCTATAAGGAGGGAGAGTAGGTGAGAGGAAGCAGATCTCTTTGTAAGAGGCTAGACATGCGCTCTTAAACCATCTGATTGTGTCCTTCCTCAGGCCACTGTTCAGTTATTTTTATCCCCACCTTTCTCTTCCTATCCCTGCAGCCAGCAATGCTATAATGCCCGTCCCTGTCCCCTCAGCTGCAGGCAGGGTAAGGGAGGGCAACCACTGCTGGAAGAAATATGAGTAGTTGCAGGGAGAGATGAAAGCAGATAAGAGTTGGCCTAGGAAGAACCTGTCATATAACCTGCCAGAGCCAACCCTCAAGACAACAAAAAGGATCATGTGGGGCGGGTTACAGAGGAGAGGAGAAAGGGAATAGCTTTTACAAGGGAGCTGCTGGAGCAGAAATCTATGAAGTTGGGGGGCAGCATAGCAGACAGAGGATCAGCTGCTATATCTTTGCCACTAACAGTCCTTGAAAACTGCAGGATCCACCAGGTATTCTCCAATAATGAAAAGTTTTATTCTGATGAACCTCTGCATACAGGGTCAGAATGAACTTTTAAAGAAATAAGGCACAAATACAGTTTTGGCATTTAATAGCACTTTAAGTAAAGTAAGGGTCATAGTTAACATTCAGATACAAATAATAATAAATGTTCTAACCATCCAAATGTGAATGAAATTTTCCCAGGATGTCCTTATTGTCATTTGTTATCCCTTTAGACAGGCAGCTGTGAAAAAAAAAAATCACAGTGTTGTAAGAATAAGAGGTGTTTTGACACTAAAACCAAGACAATACTCTCTGTTTTAAGTAACATAAAATATGAATTTGCTCAAAGTCAGAAAAATATTTAAAAAATTGCATGCACAGTATAGGTAATGCTTACCTATTTTGGAGATATTTAAAGCCTATTTAAATCACAAGATCACAAGCCTCAAAAGCAAAAAAAAAAATGCTGCTTTGCATTAAGCACAGAAGATCAGTATCTCTACAGCAGATATTTATTCAACAAGCATTTGCTATGAAATTTATGTTTTTCAAAAAGAACAGCTTTAAAAGTCTGCAAAAATCCAGCTGTTTCTCCAAGATAATCACTACTCATAATTCATCCAGTTTATATTTGGAAACGAATAAGCAATCTGTTAATTTGTCTCTGAAAATATGATAAAATTGCTTGCTATTCCATATTCATATAATGTATTTTCAGATATAGATGAATGCTTAGTAGTTTGATTTTGGGCTAACCTTACACATTGACCTGTATTGTGCTTATGTGTTAGGTTATTCATTAAAGTTGAACCCCAGGAAAAAAACAAAAATCCTACCTTGCAGTGTTGCTCCCTCCACACACCAAGAGTTAACTATACTTTTACTCCTAGGGTACCTGTAAACAGGACTTTTACCTGCTTCATCCCTTGCTTCCCCTGCAGCCGGATCTTTCCTCTTCTCCCTGATACTACAGATTGAATGTGAGGGGGCTGAGGGATTTCCCACAATGCAGGGCTATTGGTCTTGCATTATACTTGATAATGTAAGAATGCCTGTGATCACTTAGACTAGAGGCTACGGAGGCCAGGCGCATGAAGCATGAAGGAAGCTTGCAGGAGCAGGGATTGGGTAAGCAAAAGTTTTTTTTTACTGGTACCCTAACCATAAACAAGCATGTAAACTCTGCAGTGCATGGGGCACCTCACTGCAAGGGGAGGATTTTTCTTTTCCCCAGAGTTACGTTTTTTTTTTTTTTTTTAATTGTTCAAAAGTTTATTTATTGGTAGTGACAGATATTAACAGTATCAATGCATACAAAGACATGCACCTCCACTGTACATATTTTGTCAAAGTAATAAGTAGGAAAAGAAGGAATAATTTATACAGAGAATTGGTAAGTTAACAAGTCATTAAAGGGGTTGTAAAGGTATTTTTTTTTAAATAACAAACATGTTATACTTACCTCCACTGTGCAGCTCGTTTTGCACAGAGTGGCCCCGAACCTGGTCTTCTGGGGTCCCTCGGCGGCTGTCTCAGCTCCTCCCCGCAAGAACTAAACACCTTTATGCGACCTCTCTCGCATGGTGTTTAGTTCTTGCGGGCGCGCTCCAGTGATACAGCCAGTGGCTATAGCTGCTGACTGTATCACTTGGCCCCGCCCCCCACATCATTGGATGTGATTGACAGCAGTATGAGCCAATGGCTGCGCTGCTTTGAATCCATCCACTCTAGCCATTCAACGGCCAGGCTGAGCGGCGAAGAGGATGTCGGGAGCAAGCATGGGGTCAGGTAAGTAAAACGGGGTGTCTGGGGGGGCCGGCATTGACGGATGTTTTTTTCACCTTAATGCGTAGAATGCATTAAGGTGAAAAAATCTGAACCTTTACAACCCCTTTAAGAACAAATAAAATAGGAGCAGTTACAGACTGTACAGAGAAGTGCAAGCTAGTACAACAAAGCCCATTAGAATATAACCAGTTGCAAAAAAGACTGAAACTAGAACCAAAAATGTCATATTCTACCTCTGATACAAGAACATATGAAAGTCAGTAGTACCCATACACATAACAGAGGAAGAGCATGTGAGGCACTGTACATAAAAACATCAAACCTCAAAGGGTAACTCCACTTTTGAGGGGAAAAAAATAGCAAATAAAGAAAAAATAATATAGCGCATATAATTGCGACACTAATCATATTGTAATTGAATGTTATTAAAAATTACCTTTCCTTTTCAATCTGCAGTCACTGCAATTTTCTGTGAATGCATTGCAATATGGCTACCTGGAGTGTGTACTGACCACCCCCCAGAAACATCATTTCCTGCGTGTGTGGCTCACCAATTTTCCCAGAGGTCTGCCTAAGATACAAGTCAGATTTCAGGCATTCCCTGCAACAAAAAATGTCATTTTTTGGAGAGATACTTTCAATAGGAACACGTCTAAACTGATGCAGACCCAGCAGATTTCCTCATTAGTGCTCTGCATCTGCACACCTGACAGTTAATTATGAAACCACT
This sequence comes from Aquarana catesbeiana, assembly GCF_042186555.1. Taxonomy (NCBI): domain Eukaryota; kingdom Metazoa; phylum Chordata; class Amphibia; order Anura; family Ranidae; genus Aquarana; species Aquarana catesbeiana. The sequence goes on along the minus strand of NC_133325.1, from coordinate 218,310,467 downwards.
CCCATTAGACCCACTCAGAACAGAGGCACAGAGGGATTTCTTCAGAATAAAAAAAGGTAGAAATCTGCAAGAGTTTGTTATAATCCTTGCAATGTACATAGATCACCCAGAGGGGAATGTTTGCTTCTAGATAAAAGTGGAGTTACGCTTTAACACATGAAGGGAATGGCCCTTCCAGTCAAAAAGGAGAACTCCCCCAGACTAGGAGAGGACAGATAGAAAAGGACTACACAGGCTGAGAGAGTGGTAATAATTGAAAAATTAACACTGAATGACTGCTGAAAGTGGTTGGTGCAATAAGAACGCTGGAAGAATAAGAGTGGAAATTCATGAACTTATTAAAAGACAAATTTATGGAACAGTTTATAGAAGCCTCAACTAGAAAAGATACTCTGCTTGTAATCTCAAACAATACAAAGCGTATTACAAATGTTTATATAAGGAAAACTCTGGGTAGCAATGATCATGGCATAATTTATTTTAAGCTGTAAACAATGTGCACTGCAAATACTGCAAAGATAAAACACTTCTCTCCAAGTTTTAATCTTTCTTCATGACCCCATTTGAGAGTTTTTACATTACTTCCTGTCTCTGTTACAGCAGGACATAAAAATGGGTGTCACTGGGACAGAGGGATTACCAGTAACCTGACAGAGGTTTCTAATACTTCTCCACTGTATCTAAAGTTATCCTTCTCCACTGTATGCTATTAAAGCAATCCTTTCTTTTGACATGTTTTATAGAATATCTTACCAAATATGAACTATTCAGGTTTTTAACAACCACTTTTGCAAATTCAGCAAACAAAAATCTCTGCCTATCCTGCGACTGTCATGCCTCACTGCTCTCTGAAAATGTTAGCAGCCAGGGAAAGTAGATAAAGATGAGGGATTAGCTACTTTAAATTTGCTTTTAAGAAAAAGCACTGTTTGATCCGTTTAGAAAAAAAAAGGAGCCGGTTTGAAAGAGTCGATAGAGCAGATTATGAAGTTACTGCTATGTTTAGAATGCTTGTAGAATAGAAAGGTTTACTTTAAGGGCTCATTTTAGAGGTCCGTTTTTTTTTTTTTTTGGGGGGGGTGGGGGGTGCTGGTTAAGTGCATGTAAACTCCCTTTTGGTCTGTTAAATATAGGTAAAGCATGTTGTTTTATCTGTTTTGTAAATGCAAATAATACCTATTTATCCTATTTAACTGCAATCTAATGAACTTGTGCTGTAGCTTCTTACGCGACCCGGGTCACCTCAGTGGAGAACAGAAAATCTTCTCGCACACTGTATACAGGAGTATTTGTAATCCAATCAAGCAAGTTGCCTCGGGTGAAAACAGCTTCTCATCTATAGATACAATACAGGGAGGGAGTGTTGCCACCCTGAGATTACTGTTACTGGTAGGGTGACCAGGTGAAAATAACGGCAATATATTAAATGTTTATTTGGTTTAGATTTTTTAAAGACCTCACTTTTGGAGTTGGGTTAGTTATTGAGGTTAGGATTTGGGGAGTCAGAACCAAGTGTTAAGGGCTTGCTTTTGATTAAGTTAAGTGTTAGGAGATACTTCAGTGCAGGAGATAAAACACCAGCCAGCTCTGCAAAATGCACAAAACTGAGCATTTGTATCTCAAGTCATCTCTACCAATGGCACACAGCTTATAGAGTCAACTGGCCTGGCCAATTGTTTCCACAAATTTTAAAACTCCCTGTGCAACCCCAGTCTAGTCAACATGTTGAACATAGAATGGTAGACCAATACCTGATGGAATGTGGTCTCCCAAAACTATCAAACCAAGTTCAAGACTCAATGAAATGCCTAGTAACTGTGAATTCCCTTTATCCATAATGTATATGCATATGGAAAAAGCATCTGGTTCTGATGGGTTCACTTACATCTATTACAAAACCTCCCAAAAGCAGTGTGATCTACTTGGCTTAACAATACATATTATTAATATTAGTTATAACTGTGATTTAAACCTATTTACTAAATTACTGGCTAACCAATCCCCATTTGTCAAGGATCATTCACTATAACCATGTAAGATTTATGCCCCATAAAAAAGACCAGGGGCAACCCCTGTAGGACCCCCAATCTCATACACTTTGCCTGGTTAGAGTTACTTCCTACAGCTTTTGTCAGCTGAAGCAGAAAAGGTCTTTAATGGAGTAAATTGTTGGGGATTTCTAAAACAATCACTTATACATATATATAGGCCTGCATATGAGGTGTGATAATTTATTTCCTGGAATGCCGACGGCATAGCATTCTGGTGGTAAGTCACACAGCCATTCGCATGTTCTGACATGCTTTAACTTGCACTCGCCTGGGTCGCAGGTCAGTTGACTCAGTCTTTGCAGAGTAATAGAAGAAATAACACGTGTGTATGCTGCGCTGTTGGCAGAAAATGAGTGACAGGAGATTGGAGCAGCTGATTAACATCAAATTTTGCGTGAAAATTGTTAATCGTGCAAATGGAAAATTAGCTCAGTTACAACAGGCTTATGGTGAACATTCCATGAAGAAATAAAGTGTTTTTGAATGGCATAGGCAGATTAAGGAGGGGTGGGAAGATGTCCATGATGACACAAGAAGTGGACAGCCAAAAACGCAAAGGACAGATGCTAATGTGGACATGTGAAACCCCATATGCTCAGTTCAAAGACTGGGTGCATGAATGATAGCAGGAATATTGTACATGAGCAGGCAAACAGTGCGGCAGATTCTTACCAAGGATTTGGAAATAAGGGAGATTTCCACAAAGATGGTGCCTCAATTCTTGACAGAAGATCAGAATGAATTTTCATCCAATCCTTTGAATAATGAAGAGATGTTTGATGCGTTATTACCGGTGATGAAACATGGTGTTTCCTCTATGATCTGAAAACAAAATGGCGGAGCATGCAGTGTAAATCAAAGAATTCACCTCACCCAAAGAAAGCGTGCATGTGTTCAAAACCATGCTGTTGTCTTTTTTTTATCCACAAGGGGATAGTTCACTACAAGTTCATGGAACATGGTACAACAGTCAACCAACATTGTTACTTGGAAATTCTGAAAAGGTTATGGGAATCTGTTTGGAGAAAAAAAAACATCTCTCTTGTCTGATAAGTGGATTCTCCATGACAATGCTCCTGCACATGATGCAATAAGTTTTCCTGGCCCAAAAATCCATTCCAAAACTTGACCTACCACCTTATTCCCCTAACTTAGCACTCTGTAACTTTTCGCTGTTTCTAAAATTTAAAAATGTCTGAAAAGGACACAGATATGTTGAATTCCGGCCATCCAGTGCGACGTGACAGAGATACTGCTCAGCGTTCCGGAAAATTAATTCCATGAATGTTTCTGGCAGTGTCACAGTTCATTTAGTGAATAAAATTGTAAACCACGTACATGATCAATGAGTGGATGTGTTTTTCACATCCAGTTTCAATGACAAAACTTGTGATGAATGTGAATATTAGATCCCTGCCCTCCTCACCAACTCCTGACAAAGGAATGGCCAATCTCCCACCGTGCTGTCACTTACGTAACAATACAACTCTCAGCTGCACCCTGCACAAAGATTTTCCAGCTAGCAGGACCCAATCTAGGTGCCAGCAGTCTGAGAGTGATTGTCACTGAGTTAGGTTAGTTAAGCAATTAACTCTTTCAGCTACCACCACTGCCTTTTGACCGAAAAGGAGGAAACGCACAATTTTAACAATACCAACTATGATTTTAGAATAAACATCTGTAAAACGCACTGTCACCACAGACAGATATGTTCAAAGAATGTATATTATACAGTAGCACTCTTCAAGAGACAGATTTGTTTTTATTTGCCTTAAAAGCTTTTAGATACAATGTTACCACTCTTCAAACTATGGTTTCATAATGAATAGGTCTAATAGTGCAGATAATAGTGCAGATAAAATATTTACAAAAAAGGGTGTTACAAGCAATGAAGAGACAATATAACAACAGAGAAATAAAAAGAGTTGAAAAGGAAGAATACTTGAAATGTCCTGGTTTCAGCAGAGTTCAGTCAATGAGCAAGGTGTTATTGGCTCTCATAACTTGACAGATGTTCCTTGGTTGATGGTACATGAGAGCTGTCAAACTGTCCTGGTATCTCCCTTTTCCCTGGGATCAAAGGGGTGTTGACAGAGGCCATCTGGCCAATTAAGGATCTGAAGCGTGGCCATGGGATATCACTGGGTTTATGACAGTATCATGGTTCTCCCTTACACACAATTTTATACTACTATTAATATCTTCCAATATGTACCGGTTGCGTTCTGGAAACTGATAGATTATGGTTCAATATTGAATTTCATGCCCAGGGATACTAAACACAGGGTATCTTGGATAAGCCTGTCACCCCAGAGGTAGCTGACTGCTATCTCCCCTTCTGTTTGCTGTAGCTTAGTCATATATGACCTCGATTTCTTCGGTAGGATATTCCTCAATCAAATATATACTTAATAATAATGTGTCTTGGTCTTGTTTGATTTTATGAATTGTGTGTAGATTTTATTGAATTGTGAATTGAGCAGAGGTCTCTGAGAGGTCACATGACTTGACTGCTTTTTATAATTCTCATTAGTTCTGGGTAGAAATTTTATGGCATGCTATGTATTCCTAGTGATTTAATTGTCCTACAAACCATGGGTGACAGAACTGATGGATTTGGTCATAATTTTATGATAGGTGTGGTCAGCAGAAAAAGACATCCTGCTAGAACTCAATTAACTGTTTACAGCTCTGCAAAGGCCTGTGTGCTGCTTTCTGCTGTACCGAAGTTGAGATATCAGGTTCTTTTGAAGTGTGTTAAAGTTAAGCCTATGGATTCCATGAATTGAATGAGGAGGGAGGGGGGTAAGGCCACTGCTATTATGGCAAACATGGCTGAGACCTGAACAAAATGGACGTCGCAACAGGTTTTCATGGGCTTGATGCGCACAACCTTTACATAGCAGAATGAAGCTGTCTCCCTAGACATTACATTTGTTAATCCAACCCTTCAAGGCTGTCCACTTCCCCACTTATATTCATTGTTCTGCTTGAGCATCTCTTGAGGTGTACAGTATTTTAAATAACAGTAACATCACAGGCTTAGAGGTTGGGGAATGCAACAAAAGCTAGCTTCCTAAAAACATATGCTCTACTATTCTTGATCACTAAACCAGAGCCTACTATTCCCAACCTCCTGTGGGAACTATAGACCTATTCATAACTTCCAATTACAAAATCAACCTAGTAAAATGGGAAGCATTAGATATCAACAATCCCACTCCTTGGTAAAATTCTGTTATAGTTAACTTTGCATTTGCGTTGGCAAATGAGAAACTCAAGGACCCTAGAGTCTCTCACCTTAATAATTGAAGGTATCTTCACGGAAATGTTCCTTCCTTTTCCTTCAGGATTTCAACTTGACCTGTAAAGATGACAACTACTCAGACATACTTAGTTTGAGAGGAATTCTAAAAAAATATATACTAGCCCAACTTCTGTATCTGCTTCCATACCTCCCAGTCCATAGTTACACCTTTTTGACAAAGGTAAAATGGGGATTCACCTATATCTGTGGGAAAACCAACCTCCCAGAATTAAAAATGCATCCCTCGATCTCCCAAAATACAGAGGAGGTCTTGGTCTACCCAACCCGCTACAATGCCATCATGCTGTACATCGGTCATAGGCTGGTGTAAATATACAAATACTAAAAGCGTGTGGGCCTTGTGACCCTTTCCCCCTCAGACACTTCCATGACTCCCACTATTTAGTCACAGTGGCAGTGAAAAAACACCACTTGATAAGGACCACAGTTAGGATGAGTCCAGAAGATGAAATGCATAACTTGCACTTGATCAAACCTCTACCTAATGGTGCTTGTAGTCCTGAGTCCCGCCCCCCCGGCCTTCAACACCCACTCCTTTTTAGGCAACCTTACATTTAGAATACGGTACTTCCTCCCAAAAGGGGGTTGAAAATCAGTGTCAGAATTACAAACTATGATTGACCCTCTGCTTATTATTTGGCAAACTATGCAAGCCAGACATTTCTTGACTTCCTTGTAGCCCCAATAACCAGACCCTGCTCAGCTCACCCTTTTGAAACTATTTTTAAGGATCCCTTTAAGATCCACCGTGTACTTGTCATCTCATGTTCCACTCTTATTACATCTCCTGAGGAATATACCCCTCTGTTTCTGGGTACAAGAGAGACAATCAAGAATTCACAATAAATTGCTAACTAGTTGGTACAGGTTCCCCACAAAGCTTCATCAAATGTCCCCTGAGGCTTTAATTACTGGAGATGTGGCGATTACATGCTTTTGGTCCTGTCTACAGGTTGGACCCTTATTTTGTTATTTTCCTTGTCTACTCTCCTTTGATCTGAAAGAAAAAAAACACTGCTGTGGCCCAGCTAATACTAGTTAATATACTCTAATTAATATTGGGAATCTTGTTTCATGTATACACTGGATGTGACTTTTTGTCTCTGTTGAGTGTAACTTGGTGTTTATGTATTGTCATAATATGGGGGTACTTTGTACCTGTAAACTAAATAAAGAATTTACAGGACAAGCTATACTTTATTCTATTTTTTAACATACATGCCTAAATGCACATTTATTTTATATGATATCTTACATACCTGAAAAAAAAAGGACAATCAACTTTTACATATGCACATGGGTCCTAGTTGGGGATGGGGTATTCTTTTTTTAATTTATTTTATGTTTTACACTGACTTATTTTTGTTTACCTAACTTTTTCACTGTCACAGAAAGACTGAAAACCCACCTAATGTGATAGTGTTGTGCGATCATAGGCTTTCTTAAAGCCTTTAAGCCTTTTAATCTGTGCTAGCCAGATTGGGACAAAATTCCTGATGTGCCATTTACCAGGCTGGGTAGCTGTGGTTCAATGGCTTGGACTCAGAATTGCTCAGACCAAAGTGCTAAGGAATTCATTCTGCATAGGGGAGATCAGGGAGATGGACAGTCCCAAATCTCTGCTTAACATTCTGAAGCTTTTTTTAGTGGCCCCAAGCCCACAGGAAAAGCAGGTGATCCCAGGAAGTGCTGCAGGGTAGGGATTGATGTTCATTTCCTAAGATTAGCAGAAGGGTTTTCTTCTACAGCCAGCTGTTTAATGTAAGGCAAAAGCAGCTGTGATCTTGTTGTTACCCTTTGACTGCCATGATGTATAAGACACATCCTTAACAGTCAATTGGTGGAATAAACTGCTGTTGCCAACCTGGAACTAGTATGCAAAGGGTTGACTTACTAAAGACAAATAGGCTGTTCACTTTGCAAGGGAATTTCCACATCTCCAGGGAATGTTTCCTTAGCTTAAAGTGATATTAAAGTCTTGTTTTTGTTTAAGAATAACAAACATGTTATACTTACCTGCCCTGTGCAGTGGTTTGCACAGAGCAGCCCAGATCCTCCTCTTCTCAGGTCCCTCGCTGGCACTCCTGGCCCCTTCCTTCTGCCTGAGTGCCCCCATAGTAAGCAGCTTGCTATAGGGGCACCCAAGCCAAGCCGCTGCTTTGTGTGTTCATTCAGACACAGAGCTAGGGCTTGGCCCTGCCCCCTCTCTGCTCATTCAATGACTTTGAGTGACTGCAGCGGGAACCAATGTCTCAGCCAATTTACAGGCAGATTCCTGGATAACCGAAGCTCTTGTGCAACATTGTTGGTTCGAGATGGGGATCAGGTTGATATTAGGTTAGTATTTTATATTAGGTTAATATTAGGTTAATATTAGGCTGCACACTGAAGTTTTTTTATCTTAATGCATATAATGCATTAAGATAAAAAAAGTTCTGCCTTCAGAACCACTTTAATGAATAAGGTGAAGCTCTGCTGCCATCCATCATTCAGTCGCGTAGAAGCAAAAATAGTATATCTTTTTTAACTTCCTCTGTATTTAAATGTGCTGACTATTTCCATGTCAGCAGACAATGGTGAAACCGAAGGAACAGCATGACTGCCTTGCATTTTTAAAAAAGAGAGTTAGTGAAATCACAGGGTGTAGATTTGCAGCATTCTACAATCCCATCATATAGTATTTATTAATGTGAATTATGAATATTGCTATTGATGTCCTCCTGGAAGGGTCAGTTGCCTGGGTGTCTGTGATTTTACTTTATGAATCCAGAACAAGTATGGAGCAAGTACTGAACTACATACCTGTCCAAGATCATTGAAAGTACTAAACGTATAAATCAGTTGACAGCCAGGCAACTAGGATTTTTGAAAGATTCACTATATATTTCCCTGTATATTGCTTGTATATTTTGTATATATACAAAAAGCAGTGTAAAACATGTGAATCAAAAAATCAAATAGTAAGCAGCTGCTTTAAAAAAAAATATATATATATAATGTATATAAATTAACTAACAGCAACAGTTAGTGTCGGTTCACACTGAGGCAGCACGACTTGCAGCGCGACTGCCTCAGGCGACCTGGACACGACAGGAGCGGCGACTTGCAAAACGACTTCTGTATAGAAGTCGATGCAAGTCACCTCAAGTCGCCCTCAAAGTCGTACAGGAACCTTTTTCTAAGTCGGAGCTGTGACGAACGCGGGTGTCAGATCCCTGCCCTCCTCACTAACTTGCAACGAAGGAATGGCCAACCTCACACAACGCTGTCACTTACGTAACAATGCCACTCTCAGCTGCGCCCAGCACAATGATTTTCCAGCTTGCAGGACCACAATCTAGGTGCGAGCAGCCTGAGAGTGATTGTCACTGGGCTAATTACACAATTAACCCTTTAACTGCCACCATCCCCGTTTAAAAGACCGAGCCGGGGGAGACTCGTAATTTTAGCAATACCAATTATAATTTTAGAATAAGCGTCTGCCACACACACTGCCACCACAGACAGGTCTGCTCAGAGTCTTACTCTACAACAGTAGCGCCCTTCAAGAGGCAGGTTCGTTTATAGCTTGTATTAAGAGCTTTAGAGACAAGGTTAACACTTTTCAACATAAGGGTTTATTATGAAAACTGCCCATTGTCTTGGCATCTCCTCTTTTCTGTCAAATCAAAGGGGGTGTTGACAGCGACCAGTAACCAATCGTCTGGTCTTCTTGTTTAGGGGTTGGTTGCTGGGAGATGTCTACACTCATGATCACGTCCCAGGTAGATTTTGTAATACATATTGATATATCTGCATCTATAGTGTTTACAGACTGCAAATATTCATATTATTATTCAGCGTGAGATTTCCTCCAAAACAAATATAAACATGCTATGTCTATAATGTCGAGTCCACGTAGGAGGAATAAGGGGTACCAGTGGTTTCCCATATGACCTGACATAGGGGTGTCTGGACTTGAAACGTTACATATTATCTGAGGAAACTAAATATGTCCAGATTATGGCTGTGCTAGTACTAAGTCAGAAGTTATGAAACATGCTGAGATTTCACACTTATTCCACTGTTTTAAGCTGGAGGTGTATTCAGACATTTTACAACCGGGGCCTGTTAGGTCTCTGAAGGGAGAGGGTGATAGTTTTACGACAGGCCTGAACACTCTGCCCTTTCAACAAGCTGTTTTTTACTGACCTAGCCTGGTTCTGTTTTCTCTGTTGAGATAACCTTTTCTGTTGAACTTTGAATTCCTAAGACAAGGGAGGAAGGAGTTCAGATTTCTCTGTAATGTACATGGTTAGCTGTCATGGCTGCTTCCACACAACATGGCAGCTAGCTACAGTTTTCATGTTCAGTACGTGACATCGATGCAGGAGCGACTTGCATCGCTCCGATTAGAACGGTTCCATTGTATAGAACGGGATGCTACTTGTCAGGCGGCTAAGTCGCCTGACAAGTCCTCCCAGTGTGAAGCGGCACTAATTGATTATTTGATTTATTGGAGGTGGATACATCACTATGATCACATGTGTAAAAAAATAAGATTTTTTTTTTGATTAACAGACACTTTGGTATTTAATTGACATGGGACTTTTTTAAACATGTGCAGGAGTTTAAATTTGTATCATTCTGAGTACACTAAAGAGTAATAAAGTTGTTGGGAGTATAAAAAGCTGTATTTAACTGGAATGTTGATTCTTAGTTAATTTATGTACACGTCTACATTATAACATTCCTGACATACCACAATATTTAGCAACAGTTTATTTATTTATTTATTTTTAACCACTTGCTTCCCTGGGCAGGATCATGTACCTGTACATGATCCTGCACTTTCGGGTTAGGGGGCGCGCATGCTGCGATTGGACACAGCGGGAGCCAATCAGAGTGCCTAGTGGACGCGATGTCCACCAGGAGTCACCAATTGTTCAGGACACAGGTAGAACGGCGGTCTGCATATGTAAACAAGGCAAATCGCCATTCTGTCAGTAGGGAAAGCTGTGATCCTGTGTTCCTGCAAAGCAGGAACACAGATATCTGCCTTCCCATAGTAAAAGCACCTCCCCCATAGTTATCAAGCACTCCCTAGGCACACATTTAACCCTTTGATCGCCCCTGATTTTAATCTCTTCCCTGCCAGTGTCATTAGTACAGTGACAGTGCATATTTTTAGCACTAATCACTGTATTAGGGTCATTGGTCCCCAAAAATGTTCACTTAGTGTCCGATTTGTCTGCCACAATGGCACAGTTCCGCTATAAGTCGCTGATTGCCGCCATTACTAGTAAAAAAAAAAAATCCATAAAAATATCCCATAGTTTGTAGATGCTATAACTTTTGCGCATATACACTTATTTTTTTTTTTTTTTTTTTAACCAAAAGTATGTAGCAGAATACATATTGGCCTAAACTGAAGAAGAAATTTTTTTTTTAATTTTTTTTTCAAAATTGTCTGTCTTTTTTTGTTTATAGCACAAAAAAATGCAGAGTTGATCAAATACCACCAAAAGAAAGCTCTATTTGTGGGGAAAAAAAAGGACATGCATTTTATTTGGGTACAATGTCGCACGACCACGCAATTGTCAGTTAAAGTAACGCAGTTATCATAAACAATGGCCTGGTCATGACGGGGGGGGGGGGGGCTTAAAAGCTGTGCCTTTTATGAATGCTACAGATTATGTGAGTTCAAAAATCTTTACATAGTGCTTCCCCTTCTCCCATACTTACCTCATTACCTTTACTCAAAAAATGCTAAATGTAACTTTTCCTTGCCCCTATTCGCTAAGATAGAAAATTGATACAATGTATAACACAACTTTCACAAAGTGAATTGATGATTAACCCAATAGTAAATATGTATTATATTGCAGCTTACCAATTCCTAATGGTGATGGCCGCATTCAGTTTCTTTTTTAGGCTTTCTTTCTTTTATTTTCACCTGGTGATCCTGCTATTAAGTCTGTTGTTTTTCAACAGAATAAGCTTTCATGCAGATGAATACTTACACTGCTTGTAATAATAAGCTTTTATTTATTCATTTAAAACCTTTATCCCAAAATGTTGTTGTAACTGCTTATGAAGTGTTAGCTGGAGTTTGGCTTAATTTAGTTAATGCATTTAAATCTGCCAGTACATTTAACACCCCCCCCCCCTCCAGACTGACAATGCTGCTGTCCCAAGGTATCTTTGTTGCTCTTTCTTCCAGAGGAGACACTCTAATACAAGAGGTGTGTTACTGGCCAGATCACAAAGTGAAAAACTTATAATTGGTAAGCTGCACTATATTACATTTTTGGTTTTGGATTTAATAATGCTTTAAACATAAATTGTAAACAATACAAATGAAAAGCATTTTTAATAAATCTTATAAATTGCCAAAAACATAGCTATATATGCAAATAAAGTGCATAAAATGTAAAAAAAAACAACCCCAAAAACACGCAATTAATAAGTCATCAATAAACTAGACATATAAGTGATTATTCCCAAGTTCAGTGTAACATCCACAATGCCACAAAAATTACAATAAACATAGAAATAACCAATCTTAAGAACAGCGATGTATCCCTTTCACCCAAAAAGATCTTCCAAAAAGCTTTTTTTCACCTTGTGGCCACTTCCACAAAGCACACTCCTACCCACTTTTGGGGCTCCATTTACCGAATGGCGTTGACCCCTTAAGGCTTCATTCTCACAAGGCGGATCCGCTGCCATGGAGTCTGCCTCTGTCTGCCAGCTCAGCGGGAGATCTCTCCATTGATCTTCGCTGAGCCGTTGGATGACAGGTCCCTCTCTGCTCACTGAGCGGGGAGGGGCTTGTCGAGCGCCGCTGGTTACTATGGAGAGATCAGACGAAAACGGACAGCATGTCCGTTTTCATCAGATCTCACCCGATCCGCCGGGGACAGATGCACCCGTCTGATTTTAGCGGATCGGACCGGGTCGGATGTCAGCGGACATGTCACCACTGACATCCGTCGCTCCATAGACTAGCATGGAGTACTCGTTCAGGTTTGCCGACAAAACTGACAGGTGGACCTGAATGGTCCAACAGTGTGAAAGGGGCCTAAGACAAATAAGTTGGTCTTGCAGCATGTATATCTCTATCTGTAGACCACACTAACCTCCCTCCATTCCACACTCCTGCATACCAGATCCTAGTGATATCTATGCATCAATTTTTAAAATGACAAAAATGGGGAAATCATCTTAGTTGGGTGTTTGATTGAGACCCCTTTCACACTGAGGCGCTTTCACACAGGGGTGGGATGGGAAAAAAAGTCCTCCAAGCATCATCTTTGGGGCAGTTTGAGAGCGGTAACTAGCGGCGCTTTACCGCTAACCCCGGGTGCTTTCAGTGTGAAAGTAGCCCTATTAAAATATACATTTGAAAACCATCATAAAATTCACATTTTCTGAGTGCTGTCCTAGCACTAAAGATAACCTGCTATTATAATACCAGACAGACAGTATACGCCACACTAACTCCCCACACACGATAATTGATTCACACATATCATTGGGATCTGATAAACAGGACTGAGGAGTGGAGGGAGGTTTCTGCGCTATACAGATAAAACGCTCGACCAAACTTATTTACCTTAAGGGGCCAACATCATTTGGTGAGTGGATCCCCAAAAGGGGGATAGCAGTGTGCTTTGTGGAGGTGGCCACAAAATAAAAAAAAAAAGTTTTTTCAAACATCTTCTTGGACTGAAGTGATATGTTACTGTTTTGAAGATTGGCTATTCATATATTTATTGCACTTTTTTGTGGGCTTCTGGATGTTTCACTGAACTGAAGAGTGATTACTTATATGTCTTTCCCATTTATAAAGGACTTTTTAATTTTGTTTTTTTTCCCCCCACAATTTATGCACTTTGTTTAATTGCATATATTTTGGGTATTTTATAGGGTGCATTATACAGTATACCGTATGCTTCTAAGCTGCATTGTATACAAATTACTGAATTTTTAATACAATTAATTTTGCACTTTAGAGTGAACGCTTTATTAAACATTGCATCACATTTTCTATCCACAACTAGTGAATAGGTGTGAGGGGATGTTTTATTTATTTAGCCGTTTGTGACGCTAAAGGCTAATAGGATAAGTTGGGGAGAGGGAGGAGGGTTTTATTTTCAGCACATTTAATATCATGAAGATATTGAAAGCGCAGCTAGAGAGGGTTGGAAGGAAAAGGATAGTTTAGAGAGTGCAGCTCTATAATTATTGATTTTGTAATTTGCTTTGTAGCTTTCAATGCACAACATTAAATTTATTTAAGTATTTGGGAACTTCATATACACTGGAACACTAACACTGTGAAAGATTATAGGCCAGTAGTTCATTCTATTTTTTAAATAGCTCAATATGCTGATATGCCTTAAAGTAATTGTAAACCCTACTTTTTTCTGTAATTATAATAATAAACATGGTATACACACCTGCTTTGTGCAATAGTATTGCACAGAACGGTGACATACCTCCTCTTCTGGAGTCCTCCGCCAGCGCTGTCAGCACCTCTGAGTGCTCCCTCGGCAGGCTGTGTGCTATGGGGGCACTCCTGCAGGTGTGCTCCTGAACCAGGCTGTGTGCATCCATGAACAAATACAGTGCAATTTGGTTCCGCCCACACTCCCTCCTCACAGGATTTGATTGACAGCAGCAGGAGCCTGACTGTAAAGCCAGCATCTTTCCAGAGCCTGGACCGGCTTTAGCTCACTGTCAGCTGAAAATGGGTCACAATGCTCCTTAATTCCAAAGAAGAAGTATAGCCAAAATAGCTTTGACAATATTTCTCCTTTAAATGATTATATGCTTAAAGTGTTTGTAAACCCTCACATATACCCAGTGAAGTGAACAGCCTCAGATGATACACAGAGGTAAAACAAATCTCCCTACATAGGTTTTATTTGTATATCTGCTGTCTTCAGCTTTCTAGACTCTTTACAAAATGAACATTGTGTTAGAAATCTTTCTTCCTGTTTCAGCAGTGGGAAGGGAGTATGGGCATATTCTGTGTGACAGCTGATTGGAGGAAAAACACCCCCCTCCACATAGGAGGAGGGACGAAGAAACTCGCAGAGCTGTGCTGTGAATAGACAAGCTCTCTGCTAATCTATTTATAGCACCCTCCCTAACACAAATTTTCAGCTGCTTTTATCTCTTGTGTCGGAGAAGTTGTCAGAAGTTATCATGCTGATAATAGCGGAACAGAGCAGCGGAGGACTTAGTGCTTTGGAGAGAGATAAGTAAACACTACAGATATATGTTACCAGGTCAAATTTCATGAATAAGGTGTACATCCACGTTAAAGTGTTACTAAACCCACAAGAATAAAATCAGTCTGTATATGCAGTAAAGCATGCTTGTTATACTCACTGTGGAACCTAAGGGGTTAATCCTCTATATTGTGTAAAAAAAGCTGTCTCCTCTTATCCTCTCCTTCTTCCACTGCCCCCAATATATTTCCTGATAATACAGAGCCAGAGGCACTCTGCACATGCTCAGTTTGGTGTGTATTAGTAGAGAGTTTTTTTTTTTTTCTTGGGAGGGTGCATGTGATCAGCTCAGTGCCAATCAGCACTGTCTAGATAGAGGGTCAGGGGTCCTGCATCCTGATAGGACAGTCAATCCAGAATGAAAACTCCTCCTACAAGCTTTAACCAGACGCTGATAGAAGTCATAAGACTGCTATATACTGCTGATGAGAAAAGGTATTTAGCAGTTTATATTTACTAAAATAATTGCATTTCCATGTACTGTGGGAGACCAGATATAGTGAGATAGTGAATACAGGGTCTGGGTTTAGTAACACTTAAAGTGGATGTAAACCCAATGTCATCATTTCTAAACTACTGCCATAGGGGTTATCTATAAGGATATACATGCCTCCTGCATGTATCTTTACCTGTCAAATGTCTCCCCTGTCTGTTATGAGATCCGAAAAACTGCAGATTCTGTGGGTGGGTCTGGAGCTCGGTGGGTGGAGTCGTGATGTCAGTAGACTCCCCGCCCACCTCTACACTCCTTGTCAATATGCATTTTCTCCTGTGTTTTTCTAACACTGAACTTCTGCTATGATCTCTAACATCCAGTGAAAAGACAGGAAAGTAACCACATGATTTCAGCATGCCAAATCATGCTGAGGTGTGCTAATCCTTGCAGAGCTACTGAAGAAAGGAGTGGGAGGGAATTATCAAATAATGCATGTGTCTTAGGCTAGTGCACGAGATATGTAAATCACCTGTCACTCACAGCAAGGGGGAGGATTTGACAAAGTTTTTCTCTGTTTGTTAAGATTTATCTCACTGAACAATAAAAGAGGATTGTTTAGAGATGGATTAACTCTGTGTGGCAAGACTGGGCTCAAATGATAGAAAATCTCATACTCTACAGTATGATAAAAAAAAAAAACAAAAAAAAAAACAAATTCGGGTTTACATCCACTTTAAAGCCAGGCATGTCCAAAATCTGGCCCACAGACCGGTTGCAGCCCATGTTGTGGTTTAATATGGCCGCACTGGTAATTTGTATATATATATATCTTTTGTGGCCCTCAACGAATCCCTGAGTGGCGCTCGGAGATTCGTTGGGGGGCCACAATAGGTATATACTGTATTTATCGTTCAGTTCTGGCAGCTTCGGAGGGGACAGGGAGGGGGCAGGACGAGTGCCATCAGATTACATACAGGAGAATCTCCTATTTACTCGGCAGCCTCTGTAATAGGAAGTCCCCTCTCCTGGGCTGGCATTGGGCGGCTGTTCTGTCTATCATAGGAGGCGGGACTTTGTATTAAAGAGGCCACTGAGTAAACAGAAGATTCTCCTGTATGTAATCTGTCAGCGCTCGTCCTGCCCCCTCCCTGTCCCTTCCGAGGATGCAGATGTGCATGGATCAGGCTGCACTGATGGCAATGGTAAGGCTGCATTCATGGCACTCGTGAGGCTGCATTCATGTCAATGGTGAGGCTACATTCATGTCAATGGTGAGGCTGCATTTAGAGGCTGAATTCATGGCAATGGTGAGGCTGCATTCATGGCAATGGTGAGGCTGCATTCATGGCACTCGTGAGGCTGCATTTATGGCACTCGTGAAGCTGCATTCACCGCACTCGTGAGGCTGCATTCATGGCAAAGGTGAGGCTGCATTCATGTCAATGGTGAGGCTGTATTCATGTCAATGGTGAGGCTGCATTCATGGCAATGGTGAGGCTGCATTCATGGCAATGGTGAGGCTGTATTCATGGCACTCATGAGGCTGCATTCATGGCACTCATGAGGCTGCATTCATGGCAATGGTGAGGCTGCATTCATGGCAATGGTGAGGCTGCATTCATCAGCCTGTTGCGCATTGCTTTTTGAATGTTTTATATGAAAATGATAAAGAATTAGTATGTACCTTTTCTGTATAGTTTCTCAGAAATGTATTATTAGTGTTGCTTGGATATAAAATATCATCCTTCGTTAAATTATCTATGTGATTAGAGGTACTGAACCCATTTTTTTAGTTTTATTTGCGCAGTAGGGACAAGGTTAACATGGTGTTTCTCTTAATTTACCCCATCCATATATCCTAATTGTCAAATACAAGATAGAAATACAGTAATTGATATTTTATTTAGAGTTTAAAGTACGTGGTACATACTTAATTTATATATCATTGCTGGAATGTAAGAAATGAGGAATTGGTATGTTGTCACAGCCAGATACATGTAGTTATGGAATCACATGTAATTTAACACGTGGTGGATAAAAGAAACACTGAGTGTAATTAATAAAAGAGTGAGGAAATTGAAGGCATCATGGAATCCAGTGAAGTTGTTTCTCACCAGTAGCTCCTGATGGATGGTGTGCCGTGGTGGTTTTGTTGTCGTCTTGCTGCTTTACTTAGTAACCACTGCTAGCTTTGGATAGTTCTGCAGTTATAGAATATTTTACTTACACAAGCCAAACTGTGCAGAGAGTAGGTTTTTAGATTTTCTGTGTCTCCAATTTGCTTACATACAACCGATAAATCTTGTCCACTTGAAACTCACATTAAGGCCTCATGCACGCTGGACGTTAAAATAATGATATAAAAACACCAGTAGCTTTGCAGTGAGTTCTTCAATGTTTTTTAACGTTTTTGCAATAGCATTTTTTAGCATTTATTAGGGTTTTTTAGTGTTTATTTTTTTTTTCAATGGATCAAAAACATTAAAAAACGCTGGTGAGCCGCGTTTTTGAGCGTTTATCAGCCTCCATCAGCGTTTTTGGACGTTAGGGCGTTTTTACAGCTGAAAACAACTGAAAAACTCCTATGAGAACCCACTAGTTTTGGGTTTTTTTTAAAGCCAAAAAACACCCCAGCTAAAAACTGCTGATAACAGCGTATGTGTGCATGGACACATAGGATAACATGATGGGGAGTTTATTGACTGTAGAAAAAAATGTCTGAAGCCAAAAACAGCTCCTTTAAAAATGTCCAAAAATGTCCAGTGTGCATGAGGCCTTATACAGGCCTTACCATTTCCCCAACACCTGACTTAGCAATTTTAAACCTAGCCATTGACTGTATACCTCCCGCACTATGCAAGATGACGATACACATCCTTCTTGCAGCCAGATTGTCACTGACTAGACTCTGAAAATGTAACCAACCCCCAACACTGTTATGCCCTGTACACACGATCGGACATTGATCGGACATTCCGACATCAAAATCCATCAGATTTTTTCCGACGGATGTTGGCTCAAACTTGTCTTGCATACACATGGTCGCACAAAGTTGAAAATCCGATCGTTATGAACACGGTGACGTAAAACACTTACGTCGGGACTATAAACGGGGCAGTAGCCAATAGCTTTCAACTCTTAATTTATTCTCAGCATGCATGGCCCTTTGTGCGTCGGATTTGTGTACACACAATCAGAATTTAAATGATTGGATTTTGTTGTCGGAAAATTTTATATCCTGCTCTCAAACTTTGTGTGTCAGAAATTCCGACAGAAAAAGTCCGATGGAGCTCACACACGTTCTGAATTTCCGAAAACATTTCTGGAAAATCCGACCGTGTGTACAGGGCATTAGATGTCATCACAACAATGCCAACACACCACACTTTGAATTGTTAATTACAAAAACTAAAACTGCCCATCTCCAGGAAAAACAAAGACAGGCACCATGGCTTAGCTGGTATGATAACTTTGTAAAAGGTCGACCACTTAATTCTTCACTATTTTGCTTGCCCAATGAATGATAATGTTGTTGCATATCTCTTGTTAAAGTGTTGATTCAACCTCCTCCTTGGAGACCATATGGATGGAACATGTTAAAGTATATCACCCCACTTTGTGTACTTTTGTATGTTCTTTCACTGCTATCATTTCACCTATGTTTTATTTTCTTTCTCCTCTTTATTCAAGGAGCTTTTTTTAGAACGACGACTTATGCCGCGTACACACGAGCAGACTTTTTGATGGACTAGGTTCGACGGTCCTAGAAATAAAACATGTTTCAAATCTTTCCGACGGACTCGAGTCTGGTCGAAAAGTTTGCTCGTCTGTATGCTAGTCCGACGGACGAAAACCGATGCTAGGGCAGCTATTGGCTACTGGCTATCAACTTCCTCATTTTAGTCCGGTCGTACGTCATCACGTATGAATCCTTCGGATTTTGGTTGATTGTGTGTAGGCAAGTTCGATCAGGAAGGCCGTCGGAAAGTCAGTCGAAAAGTCCGTCGAAAAGTCCGCCCGTGTGTACGCGGCATTACTGTGCTACATACTCGCTTATGTTGTTTATGTTCAATGTATGTACTAAAATTCAATAAAAATTTATTGAGAATAAAACTCACATTAATGATATGATGATATTGGCAGTTTTATTTTCCTATGTCCATCCTTGAGCTTATGCATACTCCCAGATCTGGGGACAAACAATTGACCTAAAACAAACTTTTTAAACAACATCAGAGTTTCAAAATCGAGAGAAATTAAATGTGAACATCCACTCATAGAATCCAGCCAGATTTATAGACTGCAATAGATAATAATACATAAAGGGTGTTTCATTTATTTTTTCATGATTTTATATCAGATTATATTGATAACTTAGATCATTAACCATTTGAAGTTGGCCTACTTTTTTAATATTTGTGTCAGTGTCTCTCCTAACATATTAAAGCCAAAGAGGGCACACAAGCCTAGTGCATTATCCCAAAAAAATTAATAAAAAACATATAGATTTAAAAAACTACTTACAAACACATGAGATAAAAGCGCTTGTCTAGCCACTCATCCGTGGCTTGGTACTTCCATAGTGGACAATCACCTGAACATAAGTGGGAATCTCACCAGGGTCCCTGCATGCTGATGCGTTTCAAAGGGGATACCTTCTTCATCAGAGCCAAGGAACAAGTGATCTTTCAGGCCCAATGTATATACACACAAGAAAATAAGCATTCTGACATGCCCAGAGAATGGGAACCAAATGTCCCTCACCCTTAGTGGGAGGAGTGAAGCCATAGGGAAAAAAGGGAACTATTATCATTATCATAAAATAAACTATAGACAT
The DNA here is from genome assembly GCF_042186555.1 of Aquarana catesbeiana. Lineage (NCBI taxonomy): Eukaryota > Metazoa > Chordata > Amphibia > Anura > Ranidae > Aquarana > Aquarana catesbeiana. The sequence continues at coordinate 218,290,534 of NC_133325.1, read as the reverse complement.
TAATTAGGTATGCCCAAATCTGCATTTTGCACTCAATATTGTATCCATGTTATGAGAAAGAGATCTACATAGGGAGATATGTGTATTCCTTTTATTTACCCTAGCTGAGAGAGAGAGAGAGAGAGAGAGAGAGAGAGAGAAAGATTTATACATGTATGCAGATTTTTATGTCTATGTTTTATTTTTATTTTCTGAAATAACAGCTCCCTCTTTTCCCCTATGGCCTTACTCCTCCCACTAAGGGTGAGGGACCTTTGGTTCCCATGCTGTGGGCATGTCAGAATGCTTAATCTATTGTGTGTATATAAATTGGGTTGAAAGATCACTTGTTACTTGGCTCTGATGGAATCCCCTTTGAAACGCATCAGCATGCAGGAACACCGGTGAGGTTTCCCCCTTATGTACTGGTGATTGTCCAATATGGAAGTACCAAGCCACGAATGAAAGGCTAGACAAGCACTTTTATCTCATGTGTTTGGGAGTACTTTTAAAAATAATTTTTTTATTAAAAATGTGTGGGATAATGCACTAGGCCTGTGCGTCCTCTTTTGTTTTGATTATTTTTCAGTGGTCATTTTTATTTTTTTATTATTCTTATTATTATTATACAGGATTTAACAGATTGCCTTTATTTTGTTAAGCGCTGCGCAGACATTACAGTTACATTACAATTTGGTACAAGAGGAATCAGAGGGCCCTGCTCATTAGAGCTTACAATCTAAAAAGGGAGGATCAATTGATACAAAAGGTAATAGTTGTGGGAGATGAGCTGCTGGAGGAAGTAAAACAGTGTATTAGTTAGAAGCAGGATAGGCTTCTTTAAAGAGAAAGGTTTTCAGGTATCGTCTAAAGATGGATAGATTAGGGGACAGTCGGACAGATTTGGGTAGGGAGTTCATAGGACATCAACAGTCCCAGAGGGCAGCAAAGTCCTAAGAGATTCCTGAGACGTGCATTAGAACAATACTTTTACCCTACTGAGCTGTTACACTCATGTGCAGGAGACTAATGTTTTTCTTGGTTGTCTCCTAACATGTTCTTTAGTCAATGTCTCTAAAGTTGTTTAATATATCCCAACAATCCTAACCATGACACTTCCTGCCTGGAGTTTGCGTGTTCTCCCTGTGCCTGCGTGGGTTACCTCCAAGTACTCTGGTTTCCTCCCACACTCCAAAGACATGCTGGTAGGTTAAATGGATCCTGTGTCAATTGGCCCTAGTATGTGTACGTATGAATGTGAGTTAGGAACCTCAGATTGTAAGCTCCTTGAGGGCAGGGACTGATGTGAATATACAATATGTATGTAAAGCACTGTGTAAATTGACGCCATTATATAAGTACCTGTAATAATAAAAATAATAATAAAAAAACATACAGTACATGTACACCACAGGGGTGAATTGTGATTTACTAAATAAAAATATAGTCAAATGAATAGATTTTGGTTACATATTACAGGCTTTTAACATATTTCCACATTTATCTGTCTTCTTGTCATACTATAGTATTGACCTTGGACACACTTCACACACGCTGGAAATGGGTTGTTCTTTATAGTGCGGAAGATTGTTGTTAGCAGTTTATACGCTGTGCATTATATCCTGGGGCAAGATGTACAAATTCATATAAAGCCTTTATGTTTGTTTAAAATGTTGCTTTGCTGAAAGATTCCTTTTCCCCTATCCCCGCAGGGCTGGAATATAGTTGTTTTGATTTCCACATCTCTTCAGTGGTCTGGTGACCTCCCAGCTCAATATAATTGGCATGGCATGTTCCCTGGATTTGTTAAGCCTCCACACTTCTGTTTAATACTTTCAGTGAATATCCAGATTAAAGTTTTATGTATAGCTTGATAGAACATCGTTTGTTAAATGAGCGGGCATTAGGCCACCCAACAAAAGCTATCTGACATCAATCATCGCACTTCACAGCCTTGACTCCAGATGGGCTCTGGACTTTATTCAGGATACAGACCAAATTGCCTGGCAGGATGACACAGATGGAAATGATATATCCATAGCTGAGTTGTCAATAGGCAAAGGCCTTCTGCTACAAGTGCTGTATCTTTTCATCCATCACAAGCTCAGATCTCCAAACTAATTATGGAGTCAGCCAAGTTAGCAATTTTATGCTATGTTTTATATATTTTTTTTCTTTCCAGACAACATAAGCCCTTCTATTTATTTTAAGCATACTGCATATTTTCTAACTGGCAACTCCCCCAGGCGCGTTAGTAATACGGCATTCATATTTGGAAAGTAAAGAAGAAATTGAACCTGACGTTATTCACTCTCAAGTGCTGTAAATAAAATAAATAAATAAATAAAAATATAAAGTCTGTATACTTTATCCGTTATGCCTGTCAGTGTGGGGGAAACTGCTCTAATTTAGATGAGTTAGTGAAGTGTCAGAGCCATTGTCTCCTCTTTTAATCTCCCACGGGTTCCTATTATACAATATCACAATATCACATTTGATCAGATTTGGACAGCTCGATAGCATATGAACTGAAGTACTTTAAATCACAAGAGCTGTGTTTCAGCATAGCCCTGATTAAACACTTTCTTAATAGGTAAGCAAATGTTGTGAGCTATAAAAAAGTGTTTAATGGATATTGCACATAGTAAATGGTTCGGATTGGTTGGCAGTCATATCTGGTAGCAGATAAGTTCACATTTAAGCTCAGTTGCAAATCTAATTTAAATTCAATATAGTTAATTACATTTCAGGTGTCATAAAGCATTTGGCTTGTGTCTATAAAGCTACAGTTTGCACAGAATGTTAACTTTATAAATGACCACAAACTAAGCTGATCGTGTTAGCCATAGGATTTTTTTATATGTCTAGTCATGTTTATATTGTTGTGATGGTATATACTTGTATATATATATTTACAATTTAAAATGTAAAAAAGTGACCCGATGGTCATCTACGTGATTAAAATAAATATTAGCAAATCTAATTAGGATGCTATGCACAGCGTACATTAAAATCCAACATTTTCTTTTCTTTGTTTAATGTTGAACAGGGTTGAACTGGATGGACTTGTGTCTTTATTTAACCTAACCAACTATGTACATATGTAAGCATGCATACCTTCATATCAATTATTGGCACAAATATCAAACAAAATAGTTCTGCAGCTTTTATCCAGGTCTGCACAATTCTTAAGAAGTATTTTTCTCATTTTGGATTGCAAAAAGCTTCATACTTTTGTGATGTATTGCTTCAATAGCCTAAATCAGAGTATACAATAGCATTTCAATGAGATCACTCTCACAACTTTTACTTAATTATACTAAAATTAAAATATAAATATATAGATTTTTAGGTTGAAGATTTGTGACTGAGCATATCACCATTTAATTTCCTTATAATGCTTGAATTTAATTGGTCCCTAATAGTTGGAAGCTTCCCAGTCCCCTTTCCCCAATAAAGTCCAAGAGAAAAAAATGATTTATTTACTTGGGATTGATTGGTCAGAAAATACCCATCCAAAAGCATGCCGTTTTCCCCATGTCAGATGTTTCTTAGCTAAATCAGGCAGCTTTATATTAGATCGGGGGTACCTTTACTCTCATTATATGATTGCCATAGTCAGAAATGTATTGAAGTGTGTTTCTTAAGCCCCATACACACGGGCCGAATGTTGGTTCAATAGAAACTGGCCGGCATTCAGCCTGTGTGTACTGCAGATGGTCTGGCAGAAGCTGGCCATTTGGCTGTCTTCTGTTGATGGGGCATGACTAAATAAAAAAGTTTGCAGACTGGCTCCCATTCGACACCAATGGCTGAGAGCACTGACCAGAGTATTCAGATGGGGGGCGTCCCTATGTCAGAACACAATAGAACAAGAGGGGAGATTACTGTACTAACAGCGGCTCCGACCCGCTGGGTTGAACGAAAAAAGAACTAGCAGTGTGTACTAGACTTTACACTGAAAACTTCTGCCCATCCTGACCCTGTAGTTTTTAAAAAAAAAAGTATGAGCTGAGCATATCGCATGTTCTTTTAGTGTAAAACTCACACTAGAGTGTCATATATATTTTAACATAGTTACGTAGTCGGTAAGGTTGAAAAAAGATACCAGTCCATCCAGTCTTGAGGACTGGTGCCCAGAACTGGACGGCATACTCAAGATACGGCTGGACCAGAGTCTTGTAGAATGGGAAAAATTATTGTTTTATCTCTGGAGTGAATCCACTTTTTAATGCATGCTAATATTCTGTTGGCTTTGCTTGCAGCAGCTTGGCTGCTGGTGCGGAATGGTCCGGTGTGGTAAGTGGGGTCCCCCAAAAATCTGTCCTAGGACCAATTCTGTTTAATTTATTCATAAACGATAGAGAGGATGGGAAAAATAGCTCAATCTCAATATTTACGGATGATACAAATTTAAACAGGGACATAACTTATGCGCAGGATGTGGAAACCTTACAAAAAGACCTAAATAAAAAAAATGGGTTGGGCAACTACATGGCAAATGAGGTTTAATGTTGAAAAATGTAAAGTAATGCATTTGGGTGCTAAAAATACAAACGCAAGTTACTTGCTAGGTGGAGAACCTCTGGGGGGATCTAGGATGGATGGAGAAAAGGACCTGGGGGTCCTAGTAGATGACAAGCTCTTTATGGACCTTGATTTGTGCACTGGTCCAAATCATTTGATGGAGGGGGGATTATGGTGTGGGATTGTTTTTCAGGGTTTGGGCTTGGCAGCTTAGTTCCAGTAAAGGGAACTCTTAAGGCATCAGCATACCAAGACATTTTGGAAAATTCCATGCTCCCAACTTTGTGGGAACAATTTAAAGTAATGCATTTGGGTGCATAAAAATATGAACGCAAGTTTCTTGCTAGGTGGAGAACATCTGGGGGACTCTAGGATGGAAAGGGACCTGGGGGTCCTAGTAGATGACAGGCTGTTTATGGACCTTATTTTGTGCACTGGTCCAAATCATTTGATGGAGGGGGGGATTATGGTGTGGTGTTGTTTTTCAGGGGTTGGTCTTGGCCCCTTAGTTCCAGTGAAGAGAACTTTATGCATCAGCATACCAAGACATTTTGGAATTTCATGCTCCCACTTTTGTGGGAACAGTTTGGGGATGGCCCCTTCCTGTTCCAACATGACTGCGCACCAGTGCATAAACAAGGTCCATAAAGACATGGATGATCAAGTTTGGGGTGGAGGAGCTTGACTGGCCTGCACAGAGTCCTGACTTCAACCTGATAGAACATCTTTGGGATGAATCAGAGCAGAGACTGAGAGTCATGCCTTCCTGTTCACATCAGTGCCTGGCCTCACAAATGCACTTCTGGAAGAATGGTCAAACACTGACCAGCTGTTATAGCTGCAAAGGGTGGGCCAACTCAACATTGAACCCTACGGGCTAAGACTGGGATGCCATTAACCACTTCAGCTCCAGAAGGTCTTACTCCCTTCTTAAGCAGGCCATTTTTTGCGATAGGGCACTGTGTTGCTTTAGCTTACAATCGCGTGGACGTGCAACACTGTACCCAAATAAAATAGAGCTTTCTTTTGGTGATATTTGATAACCTCTGCTTTTTTTTTTTTTTTTTTAAACAAAAAAAGACAGACAATTTAGAATTTCTACTATAAAACATATCCAATAAAAAATGTAAACATTCAAATCTCTTCATCAATTTAGGCCAATTTGTATTCTTCCACTTTTTTGGTAAAATAAAAAAATCACAAAAAGCGTATATTGATTGGTTTGCTCAAAAGTTATAGTGTCTATAAGCTATGGGATAGATTTATGGACTTTTAAAATTTTTTATTAGTTTTCACTAGTAATGGCGGTGATCAGCGATTTTTAATGGGACTGTGACATTGCGGCAGACAAATCTAACACTAAGTGACACTTTTTGGGGACCAGTGGCACAATACAGTGCTAAAAAAAATGCACTGTCACTGTATAAATGACACTGGCAGGGAAGGGGTTAACATCAGGGGCAATCAAAGGGTTAAGTGTGCTCCTAGGGAATGCTTTCTAACTGTGTATGGGATGGATGCACTACTAGAGAAAGAGAGACATCTGTGTTCCTGATTAGCAGGAACACAAGGTCTCTCTATTCCTGTCTGACAGAACGACGGTCTGCCTTGTTTACATAGACTGCTGTTCTGCCTCTTCTACGAATGATCTCGGACGCCGGACCCACTGATTGGCTCCCGCTGTGACCAATGACAGCAGGAGCGCATCTCTGGGGGCGTGTGCTCGCTCCCTAGAACAGATAACAAGAATTACGTACAGGTACGTGATTTTGCGCTTAAGGGCCGCCCTGCCACAGTAAATGTACATGGAGTGGTCCTTAAATGGTTAAAAATATTGGCTCAATATAAAATAAAGGTCACGCTATTCAATCATGTATATACAAATGTAAAAATTAGATGATTAGAAAAGTCCACAAGTGATGTGAAAATAAATCTTGATGTCAATCTCCACCATCCACCACCGTAGTGATCTTAAATATCAGTGCCTCCACCAACAGCTGAAAGGCTCGCTTACCAGCTCTTATTGATCCCTCATTACAAGGGATCGTTAGCTCTTGTGGCTTTAGCCCAGCCAAGGCCTTTCTCCAGGTCCTTTGTGTTTCCTTCGGACAGAGTTAAGTGAGCCTTTCAGCTGTTGGTGAATGCACTATTTAAGAGGCACTACGGTGGTGGATGGTGGAGGTTGACATCAGGATTTATTTTCACATCACTTGTGGTCTGTTCTAATCATCTAATTTTTACATTTGTATATACATGCTTGAATAGCGCTACCTTTATCTATTTTATGTTTACTCACTGTGTATATGTCTCACAGAAGGTTTGCCGCTTACACTTTTCGTTCAGAATATTTCTTAGCGTGTTTTTTTTCTTCACTTTTTTTATAATATTGGCTCAATGCATTCTCTCAGTCCAAACATCGGGAGCACATGCTGTGTGTACGAGTACAGGCCTTGAGCCCAAGGTCTCTTGGATACATTTTTTGAAAAGCTATGTCTCAACCACTGTATGTTTACACATCAGTGACAGGACTTAGAATGCTTAAAATTATAACCAATGCTATTTTTGTCCTTTATGTAAAATTTAGTGTTGGAAACATACTAATTCATTTGTCATATTTGTGGTGCTATGAAAATAAGACAAGTCCCACTTTACTGCTGCTCCCTTCTTTCAGTTTATGAAGAAATATAAGAATCTTTTTTAGCCACCTGAAGTTCAGAAAAATCACCAAAATCAACGGAAACATGAGAATTTTGTTGATGGTTTTGTGGGGAGAGACTCCAAGGGATGCTTAATGTTAATCCATTTGTACTATGGTTCAAGCTGCTGCTCAGAATCATTATATTGTGATTATTTCTACAACACAATAAATTGTTAAATATAATCTAAGATAGTCAGAAGTTGAACAAGAAGCAATTTATTTTCCAAGACAATTTATTGCTATGATATAGCCTATAAACTTTGTTGCCTATGAAACATACATTATCTATATTATAGCTCCTTATCTCTGTTTCCTAACAAATGCATGGCACTTAAATTCCTGGTGTTGGATAAATTGGCTAACAAGTCCTAGAGCGCTGTGTGCATGCAGAGTACATCTAGCCAATTGAATCCAATGTGCTTTATGTGACCTAAACAGTCATGAGAATGACCTTGGAGAGTGCCTGTTGTGCTAGCAGTCATTTACTTCCACTGAAATGGTTATACAAATTAATATATATTTTTTTATTTTCATTATATTACCCCAAGTCAGGATTAAAGAATTGTGCTTTAGTTCCATTGCAAATTTGCTACAGTATATAACAAGTTTTAAAAGCAATATATTTATATACTCACAACAGTATGTTCAAGCTGAGAACAGAAAAGATATTTGAATGCAATTCATATTTAAAATGGAAAAGAAATTGAGAACTATTCCCAGTATAAAGCCATCACAATATTTAGATAATATTAGGATGTGTACACTTCAGTGTCTTTTTCTGTTTATTAGGTATACAGTACTAGCATACTAGTGGCAAGGGTTTGTTCAGCCTTGTATGCTGAAAAACACCCCAGATTAAAATTACCATGGTTTTCGAAGTGTGATTGCAGTGAGGGAACAAGGTATCTCAGTTGGATGCCTGCATCTGCAGGCTATTTAGAGCAGATTGATAATTAGAAAGAAAACATTTTATGTCTACATACATTGCAATATTATCATTACTCTTCCTATGGGATCAGGAGTGTCTTTTTGAGCACTGTAGAACTGTCAGTGATATAAATGCTGTTCAGCTAATTAACCACTTGACATCTGGAAGATTTACCCCCTTCTTGACCAGCCCATTTTTTACGATACGGCACTGCGTTATTTTAACTGACAATTGCGCGGTCGTGCAACACTGTACCCAAATAAAATTGATGTCCTTCTTTTTCCCCAGAAAGAAAGCATTCTTTTGGTGGTATTTGATCACCTTTGAGGTTTTTATTTTTGCGCTATAAACAAAAAAGGCCAAAAAGAATGTTTTACGTTCTGCTATAAAACATATCCAATAAAAAAATGTAAAAAATCTAATTTCTTCATCAGTTTAGGCCAATATGTGTTCTGCTACATATTTCACATTCCCATAAGCGTATATTGATTGGTTTGCGCAAAAGTTATAGTGTCTACAAACTATGAGATTTTTTTTATTTTTTACTAGTAATGGTGGTGATCAGCAACCTAGCAGGACTGTGTTATTGTGGCAGACATTCGGACACTAACTGACACTTTTTGGGAATCAGTTACACTAATACAATGATCAGAAAAAATATGCACATGTACTAATGACACTGGCTGGGAAGGGGTTAACATCAGGGACAATTAGTGGGTTAACTGAGTGCCTGACCAGTGTTTTTCTAAACTGTGGAAGGTGCTTTTACTAGGGGAAGAGATGGATCCTAGTCTCTTCTTTGCAGAGACTGGATCTATGCCTCCCCTCCTGTCAGAATGGCAATCTGCCTTGTTTAGGCAGATTGCAGTTCAGTCTCTGTGGCTGTTGATCGGCGGGTGCTGGCAGACATTGAGTCCACGGTACCCGCTGATGTGTGTTATCACTGTGGGATCGAACCGCGGATGCCGAGTTTGCGCCCCCTACCTGGAAGTGTAGGATCAATTATTTACAGTGTGGCTCGTTAGTGTTACAAGGTCTCAGGTGTGAATGGGCATCAGGAGTATTAAATTTGGTGTTATCGCTCTCACTCTCTCATACTGGTCACTGGAAATTCAACATGGCACCTCATGGCAAAGAACTCTCTGAGGATCTGAAAAAAAGAATTGTTGCTCTACATAAAGATGGCCTAGGATTTAAGAAGATTGCCAAGACCCTGAAACTGAGCTGCAGCATGGTGGCCAAGACCATACAGCGGTTTAAGGCTTCATGTACATGGGATGTTGTTTAACCTCTCCTGAACGATTTAACTTGACAGCTAGAAATCGGCGTGTAAAAACACCAGGTTTAGCCACGTTTTCATGCTGCATTTAGCCGCGTTTGCGTCTAGAAGCGTTTGTAAAAAAAAAAAAAAAGAAAATCATCTGTGTCCGGAAGGCTCTGTCAGAAGACAGAATAATAGCTGCAGAAGCATCCCTGTTCCTCAAATGCCTGGAAGAAAGTGCGGAAATGTGAACATGCGCGGGGCAGGGCAGGAAATGGCTATTTAAGCTGGATCAGCACCCAGGATCAGTGCTGTCTCGTCTACAGCGTTCTGTGAGTATCCTGTTTCCTGTTACCTGTATCCGCTCTTGAAGTATTGACCTAGCTTGTTTCTGACTATTCCTGGTTTCCACCTGCATCAACCCTGGCTTGTCCTTTGATCATTCCCCTGCCTCCCCATCTGTACTTGATCTGATCATTTTGTGTATGACCCGGCTTGTCTGACTGCTAAAGTTCCAGCCCCTCCAGAGCTACCAAGTTGTTGGCAACTGTCCAGCTACCTTCGGGACCTACTCTTTGGCTAGGTACCAGCCTGTACCTGCCCATGGAGACCCGCTGCCATCTGGCAAATTACTGGATCAGCAACCCAACAAGCACGTTTAACCGGCACTCGTGCAACTCTACACTCCTGCGCTACCTGTATACACTACCAGGGGCCCCGAGTCAGAGGTGCAAGAGAGGCTTTCCCCTGCATAACCAGGCTTTACCCACCAGGTATGTCACAGTCTGTAAACGAAGAAAATATTACGGCGCACACATACACAAAAGAGACATTTACCTGCAGCAAGGCTAGTTTAAAAACACCTAAACATTTTAAAAAAACATTATCAAAAAATATGGGGATTTGGTCACACCATATTGCTATATGGTGCTAAGCCCACTTACTGCGCCAAAGTACCCCATGATTAGTGGGTCCTACACTATCCATAGACTGGGAGATCCTGCATCTCTGAACCATGAGAGCAATACACTCTTCTAAATGGGAGAATCTTGAGGTCTCCACCCATGACACAAGTGGACACTAATGAGAGGTACTTGATGAGGGAGTAGGGTGCTCCTCACCCAAAGGGATTTGGTCAGAATCCATACAATATGCAAACAAGATATTTGGGGGGGCACACCCTAAAAGATGCATCAAAGATGGTGCAGCCATAAGACCATACAATAGAAGAAAATATTACAGCGCACACATACAAAAAAGACATTTACCTCCAGCAAGGCTAGTTTAAAAACACCTAAACATTTTCAAAAAACATTATCAAAAATATGGGGATTTGGTCACACCATATTGCTATATGGTGCTAAGCCCACTTACTGCGTCAAAGTACCCCATGATCAGTGGGTCCTACACTGTCCATAGACTGGGAGATCCTGCATCTCTAAACCATGAGAGCAATACACTCTTCTAAATGGGAGAATCATAAGGTCTCCACACATGACACAAGTGGAGTGGACACTAATGAGAGGTACTTGATGAGGGAGTGGGGTGCTCCTCACCTAAAGGGATTTGGTCAGAATCCATACAATATACAAACAAGATATTTGGGGGGCACACCCTAAAAGATGCATTAAAGATGGTGCGGCCATAAGACCATACAATAGAAGAAAATATTACAGTGCACACATGCAGAAAAGACATTTACCTCCAGCAAGGCTAGTTTAAAAACACCTAAACATTTTCAAAAAACATTATCAAAAAATATGGGGATTTGGTCACACCATATTGCTATATGGTGCTAAGCCCACTTACTGCGTCAAAGTACCCCATGATTAGTGGGTCCTACACTATCCATAGACTGGGAGATCCTGCATCTCTGAAGCATGAGAGCAATACACTCTTCTAAATGGGAGAATCTTGAGGTCTCCACCCTTGACACAAGTGGACACTAATGAGAGGTACTTGATGAGGGAGTGGGGTGCTCCTCACCCAAAGGGATTTGCTCAGAATCCATACAATATGCAAACAAGATATTTGGGGGGGGGCACACCCTAAAAGATGCATCAAAGATGGTGCAGCCATAAGACCATACAATAGAAGAAAATATTACAGCGCACACATAAAAAAAGACATTTACCTCCAGCAAGGCTAGTTTAAAAACACCTAAACATTTTCAAAAAACATTATCAAAAAGTATGGGGATTTGGTCACACCATATTGCTATATGGTGCTAAACCCACTTACTGCGTCAAAGTACCCCATGATTAGTGGATCTTGTATAGTCTTATGGCTGCACCATCTTTGATGCATCTTTTAGGGTGTGCCCCCCAAATATCTTGTTTGCATATTGTATGGATTCTGACCAAATCCCTTTGGGTGAGGAGCACCCCACTCCCTCATCAAGTACCTCTCATTAGTGTCCACTTGTGTCATGGGTGGAGACCTCAAGTTTCTCCCATTTAGAAGAGTGTATTGCTCTCATGGTTCAGAGATGCAGGATCTCCCAGTCTATGGATAGTGTAGGACCCACTAATCATAGGGTACTTTGACGCAGTAAGTGGGCTTAGCACCATATAGCAATATGGTGTGACCAAATCCCCATATTTTTTGATAATGTTTTTTGAAAATGTTTAGGTGTTTTTAAACTAGCCTTGCTGGAGGTAAATGTCTTTTTTGTATGTGTGCGCTGTAATATTTTCTTCTATTGTATGGTCTTATGGCTGCACCATCTTTGATGCATCTTTTAGGATGTGACCCCCAAATATCTTGTTTGCAGTCTGTAAACAAAACGCTGCTAAACGTGAGTTACCGCGTTTAGCAGCGTTTACAAGCTGTTACAGGCATTTGGAGTTTCAAATGCCTCTAAACATCCGTGTGAACCCATTTTTTTGCGTTCCAAAAAATGCTTCTAAACTCAACTGCCTAGAAACGACTATAAACGACCCTGTGTACATGTATTGATAAGATAACATAGAGGAGAGTTCAGGGGCAGCTGAAAAAAATGCCCAACTGCTCCTAAAAGTCCGTTTACCAGCAGCAGTGTACATGAGGCCTTACAGAACAGGTTCCACTCAGAACAGGCCTCACCATGGTCCAAAGAAATTAAAGTCACAATAAAGTAAATTTACAAACAGTGGTAGATGGCGCAAAGGTGGATGAAACAGGGGATCCAAAATGACAGCATGAATAGTTGTTGCACCAGGGGACACAGACAGGCAGATTCAGCAATGACAGGCGATTAGAAGGCTGCTCCTAGGAGATGAAGGAATCTCTGTACAAAGCCAAACACAAAAACAGAGTGTCACTCTAAGTGCCGTATACATTAAAAGCATTGGTTTATTCAGACAAATGGCAACTTACAGTGTGATAGACATGAAAGCGCATATCAGACCTGCCGAGTGTCAGGAGGATCACTGTACCAGGATCAGTGAGGTGAGGCAGAGGCATCCATTCAGTAGTATGGGGCGGCTGGGTGGCGTGCAGAGAGCCAGGATGCCCAGGGTCTGGATGTCAGTAGAACGCTGAGCATCGGTGGCCAGGCCTGACATCAGCGATGGGGACGGGAAAGTTGGGCATGGCTAACGCATTTCAGAGCCGCCCACGGCTCCTTTATCAAACATCTGTTAGTAAAGCAAATGGTTTGTTGGACCAGTGTGGTGCAATCAAACTTTTTAAAGTTACAAATAACCTGGAGTTAAGCTTTACAGTTCATGTACACCGATCAGCCATAACTTTATGACCACCCACCTAATATTGAGTAGGTCCCCTTTTACTGACAAAATAGCTCTCACCCTTCAAAATATTGAAGCCACTAGACCTCTGAATGTAAGCTGTGGTATCTAGCAGCTAGTCCGGTTAGGACGAAACGCGTAGGGCTTTTGCTTCTTTGCTCCCCACATTGCCTTGTTTTTTATTGTGATCACAATTTTAGCTGCTGTATGCTGTTTTTATGAAAATAAAAACCTGAATTGCTTTTGAATTGAGATCTGAAGAATTTGAAGATCAAGTCAACATCTCAAACTCTTTTTCCTGATGCATCATGGCAGCACACACTGGGTTGTGACTCCTCCTCCACAACCTGACAGGATTGGTTAACCACTTAAGGACCGAGCCTCTTTCTGAGATTTGGTATTTAAAAGTTAAAAAAGTTTTCTTGCTAGAAAATTACTTAGAACCCCTAAACATTATATACATTTTTTTCGAACACCCTAGAGAATAAAATGGCGGTTGTTGGAATACTTTCTGTCACACCGCAGCGGTCTTACAAGCGCACTTTTTTTGGAAAAAATACACTTTTTTGAATTAAAAAATAAGACAACAGTAAAGTTAGCCCAATGTTTTGTATGTTGTGAAAGATAATGTTACACCAAGTAAATTGATGACCAACATGTCACACTTCAAAATTGCGCCCGCTCGTAGAATGGCGACAAACATTTACCCTTATAAAATCTTCATAGACGACGTTTAAAAAATTCTATAGGTTGCATTTTTTGAGTTACAGAGGAGGTCTAGGGCTAGAATTATTGCTCTCGCTCTACCAATCACGGTGATACTTCACATGTGTGGTTTGAACAGCGTTTCCATATGCGGGCGCTGCTTACGTATGCGTTCGCTTCTGCACTTGAGCTCGGCGGGACAGGTGCGTTTAAATCTTTTTTTTTTTCTTATTTATTTTACCTTTTATTTTTTATTTTTACACTGTTCTTGTAAGAAAAAAAAAATGTCACTTTTATTCCTATGACAAGGAATGTAAACATCCCTTGTATCAGAAAAAAAGCATGAGAGGACCTCTTAGTTATGAGATATGGGGTGAAAAAAACCTCAGATCTCATATTTACACTAAAATGCAATAAAAAAAAAAAAAAAAAATTAAAATGTCTCATTAAAAGCTATGGGCCGAAGTGACGCCCACTTTTATCTGAAACCGGACCGATCACTGAAGAAGAGGATACCGGGGTTATGGTAGCTAGCTGCTGCCATAACAACGATATCCCTCTTCAAAGTGCCGACGTATATCAGCATGAGCCGGTCCGGAAGTGGTTAACTATAAAATTGAAAGAGAGACACCCCACTTCATTCTCTTTTTTATCCTCACCTGACAAGATTGGATGGATATTGGCCCCAGCAGGTTCAAGCCTCTCCTGTTTGGAAGTCCCTCCTGTACAGTCTCTAAAGGAGCTTCTATGGAGGGAACCCCGATCTGTTGGTCTCAGGGGCATTTGGAAATATTTCTGACAGTTAACAAGCTTTAAAGAAGCTTAATTTCTACCTTCCCTTCTGCATGGGTGCTGTATCTTTTCTTTTTGTCTTCCATTTCTTTATCTTTTATCTCCGTTCTCTGTGCATGCATGAGAGGAAGTGATGCGGCCGGCGTCTTTTGCCCTATTCCAAGATAGCTTGGGTACGGCCGGACCGCTTCTGGGCATGTGCGCGAGCGCCACCTCCGCCTCTACGCACTAGCAGATTTCTATGGCCAGGATAATCTATCAGTGCTCTCTGGTCACTGCACTGCACAGGAGGCTGGTTTTGTTTCCGTACACAGGTACCTTACTCTTTTTGAGCTCTCCCTGTATATGATCACTGTTCTATCTTCCTGTCCCATGGACAATTGTTTTTTTTTTTATTATTTTTATCTTATACTGTTTCAGGCTGCCCTTCCTTTCTCTCTGCCACCGCTCATGGAGACCACTGCCCACGCAGACCACCCTCAGCAGATAAGATAAGAGGCTATCCACCACTTATAGGTAAGTATTGAAGAGAGTAAAAAAGAGAGCAAAACCACTAACGCTGCGATTTCTGGCAGCCCTACCAGGTCAAGATCCACAAACTCCAGGCGTAAGGACCGGTCATGCCAGGCTTCAAGCCACAGAAGATCTAGAAGAAGCCGATCAAGATCCTCATCCCATCATCGCCACTCACGCCATAGCCGCTCACGCCATAGCCACCCTCCTCATAGCTGATCACACCATAAGAGGTCACCCTCATTCCCTCGCAATCGGAGTCATCATACCCATCCTGCAGCAAATGTTTGCTGGGTGTGCAGTGCTTCAGCTTTGCCAGATAAATTAGTCTGCCGTACATGCTTCAATGTAGCAACAAAGGAAAAAGAATCGGATGTCAGAGAGGATACTGAACTCATAAAGGAGTCAGTGCGAGAATCCATAATGGAGACAGAAGCACCTGAGACAGACAGGCCGATTCCAAGCACATCATTGGCAGCTCCTCTTCATACCTTAGAGTCAGAATCTTCTTACGAAAATGAAGAACCGGAAGTGTCAGCCGGATTTGACTTTACCTTAGTCGAACCTTTTGCAAAGTCAGTCAAGAGGCTATAGGTTGGGGGGAAGCTAAGGAAGCCCCCCGAAAGATTTAGAAATAATTCTACCACCCTTGGCAAAAATTATGGAATCACCAGTCCCTGAGGATGTTCCTTCAGTTGTTTATTGTTGTAGAAAAAAAGCAGATCACAGACATGGCCAAAAACTAAAGGCATTTCAAATGGCCACTTTCTGGCTTTAAGAAACACTAAAAGAAATCAAGAAAAATAATTGTGGTGGCCAGTAATAGTTAGATTTATAGAACAAGCACAGGGAATAAATTATGGAATCACAAAATTCTGAGGAAAAAATTATGGAATCACTCTGTAAATTTTCATTACAAACACTAACACCTGCATCAGATTAAATCTGCTTGTTAATATGTAGGTAAAGAGGGTAAATCATCATGCAGTGTTACACAAGATGTTGGTTGTTCACAGTCAGCTGTGTCTAAAACATGGACCAAATACAAACAACATTGGAAGCTGGTTAAAGGCAAGCATACTGGTAGACCAAGGAAGACACCAAAGAGTCAACACAGAAAACTTAAAGCAATATGCCTTGAAAACAGAAAATGTACAACAAAAAAAATGAGGAACAAATGGGAGGAAACTGGAGTCAACATCTGTGACCGAACTGTAAGAAACCGCCTAAAGGAAATGGGATTTACATACAGAAAAGCTAAAAGAAATCCATCTCTAACACCTAAACACAAAAAAACAAGGTTGCAATGGGCTAAGGAAAGGCAATCGTGGACTGTGGATGATTGGATGAAAGTCATATTCAGTGATGAATCTCGAATCTGCATTGGGCAAGGTGATGATGCTGGAACTTTTGTTTGGTGCCGTTCCAATGAGATTTATGCAGACGACTGTCTGAAGAAAACATGCAAATTTCCACCGTCAGTTATGATATGGGGCTGCATGTCAGGTAAAGGCACTAGGGAGATGGCTGTCATTAAATCTTCAATAAATGCACAGGTTTACATTGAAATTTTGGACACTTTTCTTATCCCATCTATTGAAAGGATGTTTGGGGATGATGAAATCATTTATCAAGATGATAATGCATCTTGCCATAGAGCAAAAACTGTGAAAAAATTCCTTGAAGAAAGACACATAAGGTCAATGTCATGGCCTGCAAATAGTCCGGATCTCAATCCAATTGAAAATCTGTGGTGGAAGTTAAAGAAAATGGTCCATGACAAGGCTCCAACCTGCAAAGATGATTTGGCAACAGCAATCAGAGAAGGCTGGAGCCAGATTGATGAAGAATACTGTTTATCACTCATTAAGTCAATGCCTCAGAGACTGCAAGCAGTTATAAAAGCCAGAGGTGGTGCAACAAAGTACTAGTGATGTGTTGGAGTGTTATTTTGTTTGTTTGTTTTTCATGATTCCATAATTTTTTCCTCAGAGTTGAGTGATTCCATAATTTATTCCCTGTGCTTGTTCTATAAATCTAACTGTTACTGGCCACCACAATTATTTTACCTTGATTTCTTTTAGTGTTTCTTAAAGCCAGAAAGTTGCCATTTGAAATGCCTTTAGTTTTTGGCCATGTCTGTGATCTGCTTTTTTTCTACAACAATAAACAACTGAAGGAACATCCTCAGGGACTGGTGATTCCATCATTTTTGCCAGGGGTTGTATATTTTTTACACTCTATGAAGGATATTTTGTCCTTTCAAATTTAGCTATAAAGCGCTTGTGACGGTATACACACCCATTCCTTTTCATTCTATCCCCACTGATCTACTCTGTTTCCTCTGTATTGCATTCATTGAGCCCTTGTTCTACAAGTATGTGTGGTCTGCCAAACAGCCAGTATGAGTTATCTCAATACTTGTTATTTATTATTTTCACAAAGGAAGCAGCATTGTCTCTTGATTAAAGGAAGTGACCATGAGAGCTTCCAGTTGCAGGGGAAAAATGAGCCAATTATATCCTGTAAAGATTCCTAGAAGAGCCAGTGGATGTTTATATGAAGTGACAACTAAAGATTATTACAAAAGGCCTCTTAATATCTGTTATCTGGTGAGTTTATTCCCAAAGGGGATACATTTTCTCATGTGGTGTCAATCTTGGAATGAGGTACAAGAGTGACAGGAACTAGGATCACAGTAGCAAGAACTTTATACCTCTAAAAGAAGTCACTTCACTTTTACATTCTTATATGTGTGGAACTTTATAAAAGTGTGTCATAATTGGATTAATTGACACAAGCGCTTCTATGACATTCTAAGGACACAAATCGCATTGCACTTTTATTGTTAATCTTTTCATGATTTACTCATTTTATAGTAGCCGCTATTATAGATACATAGGATAATGTGTTTATATTACATTTAAGATAAAGTTAAACTGTATTCAGGTAATATCTATTTTCTTAGGGGTGTTTTCCCTTGGCGCTGAGCAGTGCTACTAGGCCATCTGTAGGCACTCTGCTTAATAAATACACTATATTGTCAAAAGTATTGGGACGCCTGCCTTTACACGCACATGAAATTTAATGGCATCCCAGTTTCAGTCCTTAGGGTTCAATATTGAGTTGGCCCACCCTTTGCAGCTATGACAGCTTCAACTCTTCTGGGAAGGCTGTCCAGAAGGTTTAGGAGTGTGTCTATGGGAATGTTTGACCATTCTTCCAGAAGTGCATTTGTGAGGTCAGGCACTGATGTTGGACAAGAAGGCCTGGCTCACAGTCTCCGATCTAACTCATCCCAAAGATGTTCTATCAGGTTAAAGTCAGGACTCTGTGCAGGCCAGTTAAGTTCCTCCACCCCCAAACTTGCTCATCCATGTCTTTATAGACCTTGCTTTGTGCACTGGTGTGCAGTCATGTTGGATCAAGAAGGGGCCATCCCCAAACTGTTCCCACAAAGTTGGGACCATGAAATTGTCCAAAATGTCTTGGTATGCGGCTGAATTAAGAGTTCCCTTCACTGGAACTAAGGGGCCAAGCCCAACCCCTGAAAAACAACCCCACACCATAATCCCTCCTCCACCAAATGATTTGGACCAGTGCACAAAGCAAGGTCCATAAAAACATGGATGAGCGAGTTTGGGGTGGAGGAACTTGACTGGCCTGCACAGAGTCCTGACCTCAACCCGATGTAACACCTTTGGGATGAATTTGAGTGGAGACTGTGAGCCAGGCCTTCTCGTCCAACATCAGTGCCTGACCTCACAATTGCGCTTCTGTAAGAATGGTCAAACATTCCCATAGCCACACTCCTAAATCTTGTGGACAGCCTTCCGAGAAGAGTTGAAGCTGTTATAGCTGCAAAAGGTGGGCCACCTCAGTGTTGAACCCTACTAAGACTGGGATGCCATTAAAGTTCATGTGCGTGTAAAGACAAGCGTCCCAATACCTTTGACAATATAGTGTGTGTTTACTTGCTGCCTAATATATCCCTCTGACTTTCAGATGCAATTTTAAAGGGATAATCAATGTTATTTCAATGTTATTCACTTAGCCTGTCAGTGTTCATAAAGTTGTGGCTGATTGGTGTATATTTTCCTATTCTCCTTGATAAAAACCACTAGCATATGCCTTTTTCAGAAGTCTGCTAACGTTCTTTTTGGAGATTAAGAACGCACCTTCATGAATGAAGATAGGTTCAGAACTGATTATGTGAAGAAGGTACATTGATTGCTGTCTGCATGATATGGGGCGGTGGGGGTATTACAGAGGTCAGCCTACAGGAGTTCATAGCTAGGTTGAACAATCCTGACTGGAATTTAGAATTTGCCACCTCCTACAGTAATAGCAAAGTTCATTTTCTAGATGTACTGTAGTTTTTGGGGTTAAGGATGGAAGAACTAAAATGTAAGTCTATCAGAAGGAGACCATCTGTAATGGTTGTGTGCCTGTAGAGAGTTGCCATCACAAGTCATGGACCATTTTTTAAGATATAGACAAAACTGCTCTGATAAAGATATTTATGTGCATCAATAAACAAAACAGCTTATTTCCGCTGTCTGTACCTTTTTTGAATGCTAGAGGCTTTTTAGAGATAAAATAAATATGTAGTATATATGTATTATGCAATTAATGTGTGGTTTTTATAAAGATAGTGTCCATATCAGGTGTGGGATTTTTTTGTGTGAGGAGGCTGCATCTGCATTTCATTTTATGATTTTTATTGTAAAATCATAATACATTTTTCCGATTCTGAACTGAGAAAAGAAGTAGAAGTCAATTGCAGTGTACTGTGACCTCTACTTACTGGGGAGAGGGGATCTGGGTGCTGCAACAGGTAATATGACTTTTAAGCACACAAAAGATAATCGAAAAAATAATACAAAGTCACAACTAAATACCACTGGAAGGTCTTTTGAAATGAAAGATTTTCTAATGTGCAATACCACATTGACCAACGTCTTCAATGTTTGATTACATTACATGACATGAAGAAATAGAAGCACACATTAAAGTTAAATCTAAATGGGAGAAAAGATCATAGTGCTCTGGACATTAAAGGGTTTCAACATAATTGTGATGTGAGTCGATTAAAATGTATTACCATCTAGAAAGTTGAAGTAGAGTGGTAGAACATTCATTAAATTGTTAACCATTCCCCTGATAAAATGCATTGAGTCCGAGGGTGCCAGGCAATGGTTGTATCAAAAAACTGAGGCAAGTATCCTCTTAGTTGCAGCAAATGGGAGCCAACAAGAAATAGTCTGTTTCCTAATATGTTATAAGCAGTAGTAGAGAAACCCTCTGGAGATGTGCGTGGAAGTTCATCAGTGCTCAGCATTGGGAATGAGTGTGAGGCTTAGATACAAGAGGCAATCATTAACCCATTTATGCAGGCATAACACATGTGTGGCCTCACTGCACTGGGTTTTTTGCCATGGGGCCGCATACATGCATATCTGTCGTTGTGCTGGGAGCGCACCACTCAGCATGCTCCCAGCACAGAGACTGGGGTCTCACCGAGAGCCCGCAGGTCCCATACTAACGATCAGGACCCAGAACACTCGATTCCTGGGTCATGTGATCACTCTGGTAGCCTCCAATTGGCTACCACAGTGATTCAATCACGGTGAAGCCCAGCCCTGTGTTTCTCTCTCTCTAAGAATGAAGAGGAAACATACATTGTATTACACTGTGTGTGTAAAAAAAAAAAAAAAAAAAATTGTATTAATTTTAATGATAACAAATAAAGAAAAAAACACAGACAAGGTCAGGACCAAAGGTCAAGGTCAGTATATTTTGGGCAGGATTTTTTTTAAAATTAGTATTAGTGTCAGTTAGTGTTTTTTTTAACAAAAAAAAAGCAAGATGTGAACTATTGTTTCTGGGCTGTACTACGGGCACACACAACAAATAACATACACATGTGGTATCGCTGCGAATGTCAAGAGCAGGAGAATTTATTTTGGGTCGTTCTTTGGTGGTAAATTATGCTAATAACAAGAAATATACAGCTAAATTTTAAAAAAAAATGTTTTATTTACTTTTTCTGGGCAAGTTTCCTTTGATGATAAAAAGAAATCAGGAGATATCCATTATAATTTACCACCAAATGAAAGCCTAATTTGTCCTGAAAAAAACAATGTATAATCCACCTGGATACACAATGTAGTTGTGATGATATGTACAGTTTTACTAACACATGTCAAAGTTGCAAAATTGTGCTTAGGCATTAATATTTGTTTTACCCTTAGGCGTTAAGGGGTTAACAGACTCTCTCCCTGGGACCCAGATCAAAGCTGGAGAGGAAACCCTATTGCTGAGTAACTGGTAAGAGAAAAGGATACTGTGAGAAGGGTGTGGATTGATCAATAGAAAGAGCAAAGTTCTGACTTATCACTGTGTAGATGCTTCATTATTATTCAACCAGCAGGTGGGCGTATGTTCCTGGTTAAACTGTTCTGCAGCAGTGGATGTTGAAGACCTGACTGGGTTGGAAGGTAAAACAGTTCATGTATATATTTATAACTGTGCATTTATCTGCTTGTCTTGATTTAACTAAAAAACCGACATCAAAATCTATGACTAGAGATGCATATATATATTTTTTATTAACAAGTATTTATTTTTTAACATTGTAGGTACAGCCAACCTATTTTTACTTTCAGCATCACTGACACACTGTTTTTGTTTAGAATTTCCTTTTTTACCTTGCATTCAGGCACTTATGTACCCTTCAGTCAAAAAATGCATCCACTCAAACCCCTGTGCTGTTTCTACCATCACCTACTGTGTGTTTGACTGCTGAGGTTCCGAAGCAAGTAACAAACATCATAGTAGTTGTCAGAGCTGTAGACTTTGCTTAGAGTAAAACTTAACTTTTATTTTGTCATTTTAAAAGTAGAACTTTCAACCAGTTTCAAATGACAAAGTATCCTTAATCATAACCTAGGATAAAGGACACTCTGTCATCGAAAACAAGTAAGATATTCCTCTTCAAAAGGACAAAATAAAAGTTAAGTTTTACTCCAAGCAAGATCTGATGTTCTCAATTGCCCACTAGCTTTTATTGTGCATGTGACCTTGAACTAACAGTAAATTATGAGACGTTTTAGGGTAAATTACACTTAAATGGCCACTAAAATGAAATGCATGTTTTATTTCTTAATAAAAAAAAAAAAAACAGTATCATTAGTTCTTATTTTAGAAATGTAAACATTCCTAAATCTTGAAAATTTAATATTTTGGGCTTTTTTGATAGTTATGGACATTTGTTTTGTAGTCAAACCTAATCAATTTGATCAGCTGAGGAAGACTATTCAGTAATATAAATTGAATAGTCTTACTTTGTCCTGCCTTTGCAATGCTGCAAAAGTTTGCAATGCAGATGGAGTTTGGGTTCAGTCCGAACCTTGCACGCTCGGCATTGGTGTACTGGCTAAACTATTTGGTCAGTTTTCCCACCTGAACAACTTGTTGCTTCTGTAGCAGTAAAACAGCCCATATATTGACCCTTTTTTTTGTTCAACAAGTGGATTAAATAGGGGCGTGTCTGAATGTGAGTGGTGACGGACTTGTTAGAGAGGAGCTCCAGGAATCTTGCAGATAATCCTTAGCCATCTGTGCCTCTAATTGCCGGAAAAAGGCCCACTAACCTGCCTACCTGTTCCTCTCTGTCCCCTGCTGAGTCGTGGGCCAGTATTGTGCGGAGGTTCTGCCCGTGATCATCTGGAGTGCCTCAGATGGCACACACCTGCGGCCGCCGCCATCTTGCCAGCCTGTACCCTGCTGGAACGAGCTGATCCCGGCCTGGCTGCGAGGTAAGGGACTCCCATCCAGCCTCATGCCTGCCCCTCCACCTGCCTGGCACGGTCTGGCGGCCTGCTGAGCCATGGGGACTTTGTGTGGCTAGCGCGGCCTAGTGAAGCCTGCCGATCCCTGCTGTTTCTTGAGCCGCTGCCCCGTGGTAGTGTGCCGTGGCTGGCCTACCCTGGACTCGGGAGCACGGTTCCTGCTATACCCATCTGCCTCCCCTTCTATACACCTCCCTGCCATGGTCTAGTGCACTGTCCATCGGTGACTGCTTGTGTGGGCCGGTTGTGGTGTCCTGGTGTCTCTGCCATCATTCTGCCTCTGCCCCCTGCCTTGGTCCTTCCCTATCTGGTACTCCCGGCCTATCATCCTTACTCAACTGTCTCTGCCAGGGTGTTTGTTACCAGGTGGGAGGCTGCTGGTGCCCACTGACTGCCTGCCCAGACTGCGCTCTTCCAGGGCTCATTACCTGCTGCCAACTTGGGTTACCTGCTGCCTCCTGGTCGCTGTTCTGGGCACAAATGTCTTTTCTCTATAGGGGTCCCCTTTGGAGACTTATTAGATATCCCCCCTCAAAGAAGGGGAAGAAGAACTCCAGAGCCACTGTGACCATCACCCTGGCTACCGTAGCCCCTTCACCACAGTCAGATCCCATACTGGTCAGACGACTCTGGGCCTTGCTGGCTGAATTGGAGATGGGTCCTGGGGAGGTTCCGGTGACAGAGGAGTCAGCCCCACTATCTCACGACAGTACGGCCATGATCCTTGCTGCGATCGAGCAGAGTAGGACCTTGCTGCTGGTGCGCATCAACCATCCTTCTGAGGAGTGTAATCTTATAAGGAATGACCTCGACAAAATAAGGGGGAGAATGACCAAAACCAAGTCCAGAGTAATGGCCACCGAAGATCTTACAGCCACCCATGCCACCTCCATTGCTGAGTTGCAGCGCACAGTACACTCCCTTGTTGCAAAATTAGACCACGCTGAAAACCGACTCAGGCGCAATAATAGGGTCTTGGGGCTGCCTGAGGAAGGGGAACATCTGGCTGCATTCACGGAGGAGTTCTTTAAAAATCTCCTAGGCCTTATGGATGTCCCTCCTACCTACATGGTTGAAAGGGCCCATCGGTTGTCCACAGGCCGTGCCATCCCGGGGAAACTTCCCAGGCCTTTTCTGGTCCACTTCCTCAATTATCGGGACAGGGACAAGATTCTCGCCCGCCAACATTCCACATCAATTATGGCAACACCTCCGTTCTTCTTTTTCCTGACTTCTCGGCTGACTTGCAGCGGAGGAGAAAAACCTTCAATGATGTCCGTAGATGGCTCCAAGACAATAACATAAAATACAGCATGCTTTACCCCAGCTGCCCGCGGGTCCAGCATGGCGGAGCAATCCGGTACTTCGACAACCCAGCGGATGCTGATGACTGGCTGATCACCTTACGCTGAAGGCCTACAAAATTACCAGATGCATGGATCTCCCACATCCTTGCCTGTTGTATCCTACTAGAATCTCCTGTAAACACCAAAGCTACCTCAAGGTACCTCGACACGTGATTCACATTTGACCCCCATGGTTTGCTTTCTAGAAACTGAAGACCTGGTGCTCTCAATCTACCTGGAGGAATTATTGCCCGGTCTCTTTTACCGTGAGGGGAGACATGTCCCCCCAATCTCACCTGCTGTTATAGATTGAACTTGAGCTGGGAATCCCCCTGGAACTTTGAGCCTCAAGTAGGCGTTTTCTGCTATGAAGTTTTGGAATTGAATCTGCTTTGGCGACAGTTGAGGTTATGTCAGGCAGTAGTGAATTACATATACCTTTAATAGGTTACCAAGTTTACCCACGTTTCTTACACTGCTCTTCTTGCTGGACTGTGTGTTTTTTTTCCTTTTTTTGTTTTTCTTCTTCTTCCCGCTAGAATATTCGGATGACAACATCACATGGACTACCTTTGCCCCTGGCCTCCAGGTGGGATACGGTTGGGTATGGGCCTTCTATGCTCCTAATGTCACTAAATTTTTCTTTCTTAAATGGGTATGGTTCTGAGGTTGATCTCTTGGAATATCAGAGTTCTGAATGACAAAGTGAAAAGATCTCTGTTGTTTAGGTTTCTGCAGTTTCATAACCTCACGTTCTCTTTCTGCAAGAAATTCACCTCATAGGCAGTAGGATCTTAGCTCTTAAGAGGCCATGGGTTAAACAGGGGTTTCATGCCACATCCTATGCGAGGGGGCTGACCATTCTACTGAGCAAGTCATTACCTTGCTCAGTGGAACAGGTTTTCCTTGATCCCGGGGGACGCTATGTTATTTTAATTCTTGAAATGTATGCTCAGCACTCATCCCTCCTCCATTTGATCCCACCGTCCTGTATACCATTTTCACAAAACTCGCCCCCTCCAGGTCCACAAAATCATAGTTGGGGGGACTTTAAGGCCATCCTAGACCATACTAAAGACACTTCTAACCCTCTTAGATCTGCCCACCCTGAACTGGTACTATGGGCAGACACTCTTGGTCTTCAAGAGCTTTGGCGGTCTCGAATGGACAAGACGAAAAAATGGCATTGGAGCTCTTCACAGTGCATTCCACACCCGAAAACTATTCATCCCTAGCCCAAACGAGGAGAGCTTTGAAACTCCATTATACCTCGCTGGTGCAATCTGATACGCGGAAGTTTGTTGCCAAACTTTTTGAATCAGGGGACAAGAATGTTAAACTATTGGCCAACCTGCTAGCAAAACCCTCACTCCAAACAGTAATCCCTAAGATCCAGACCTCTATGGGTAGTCAAACTACAGACCCTCAGGGTATACTGAGAGAATTTCATCTTTTCTATAGCAAACTATATGACGATCTGAGCCCTACCCCAGTTGCAGCCATACTTAAGGAATTGAGGGGGATTACCTTGCCTTCTCTTTCTGAGGTGATCAGGGACACACTAGATAAGCCCTTAATACACCAAGAGATAGAGAATGCAATCTTCTCCTTACCTAACAACAAATCTCCGGGTCTGGATGGACTACCCTGGGAATGGTATAAAACCCACACGACTCTACTGGTCCACAGACTAACTCAACTCTTCGCAGAGTGCTTGGAAACCGGGTGGTTGCCAGACAGTATGCACACATTGTATTGCTACCCAAACCAGGGAAGGACCCCCTTTGTTTGTTGTTCATCCTATAGGCCCATATCTTTACTGAATTACGACCTTAGGATACTTACCAAGGTGCTAGCCAATAGGATTATGCAGGTACTGCCATCCCTTGTCAATATAGACCAGATCGGCTTTATGCCTGGCAAGTCTACGGACAAAAATCTTAGACGAGTCTTCTCCCATCTCCAGCTCCCGACTGAGGAGGGTGCCTCAATGTTCTTGTGATGGACAGATCAAAGACCCAGGGGGTAGATATTTAGTCCTGATGGGCTCCGTTCACAATTTTCTCTAACATTTGCTAAGTATAATTGTTCTGTCCATTAGATGTCTTGCTGATTATTTGTACCTTATTTGCACCTGTGTTGTTAAATTTACATGCAAAATGTGTAATTTACGTAAGACAATCATATGTGGTGTGCAGGCTCCATCTAGTGTTCCTTTTTGGTATTGCTGCAGTTCTGTTTATTTGTTTTAATGTATGTGTAATTAAGTAAGTTGTCAGCAAGCAGGGAATTCTGGGTAGAATCTTAACAGGAAGTGAACCAGCCACCGTTCTTTTCAACACATTGCAGGAAACAAGACATGTCTTTCTCATTCTATCATCATCACCCCTTAGAGAACTTAAAAAGTAAGTTTTTATTATCTCATCTTGTACTGTATATCGTTGTTTATGCAATGTATGCTGTATTGTATGCAATATTATACTTATTGAGGTCTATTTCTGTTATTTTGTAGTTTCACCTGGCTTGTTCTAATAAAACTGAGATCAAATAAATATAGTATCTGAAGTTATTGGGATAAGTAGGTTTAGCTATCTGTCCCAGAGACAGAACAATAATCCCATACATTTCAGTCAGATTTGGTTTCTTCTCACAGCTGTTCAGGTCACCTATGATGGAAGCCTGATTTCTGGAGTAATGCATATAGGGGTGGAGTTATGTCAAGGCATGAGACAGGGCTGCCCCCTATGCCCACTGTATTTGGGGGAGGAGGTGGCAGGATATGCACTTCTGATCCACTCCAATTCACTGACCTCCTTATAGAACTTGGGGAAAGGGGGGAGGGGGTGGGGAGAAAAGGGGGGAGAAAACATTGATCCAGTTAAAGAACTAACCCACCCGATAGATGGCATATAGGTAGTAAAACACTCGAGGATCAGAAGCAGGGCTCAAAACACAATCGTGTGCCAAGGAAAGGCAGGTAAGCTTGTTTGTACAAAACGGTATCCAGTGGTCAGACGTGGCCAGTAAGTAGGTCCCCTGCAGCCGTTGGGCTGAAAAAAGAGATACAATGAATATATGCAGAAAAAGGACCGCCGGTCCATGCCAGCAGCAACGGCCACATGGCATAACAACAAGCAGCAAAAAGTGTCAGGCACCTCCCCCCCGTCATGGAAGCATAGGCCGCTCTGGCAGCAGCCAAAGGAGCTAGTCCTACCTTTGAATGTCTGTGCTGGAGCCTGTCCCTGGGTGGCAGCCATCTGAATGAGGGCCACCATAAGCATCCTTTTAAAGAGCCTCCAACCCGGCCCACGTCAACGTGCTGGCTGGCACCGGCGCCTGACATCACCGGATCCATCTCGCCCACTGTGCGTGTGCGGGTGCGCATGCGTGTGAGGGGAGGGCAATCCAAAGGTTGGAGGCCCACCTCCTAATGGAGAGATGCATGTCCGCCGCTTGGGGGAGTGTAACGCCTCAGGCCGCTGTAGATCCCATGGTAAAACATGCCTCGGTTAAACAAAGCAGTTGGTGAGGCAATGTGTGTGCAAAAGAAGCGACCGTAGCAGGAATTGCATCCCAGTCTGTGCCCAAGGCACACACATATGCCAAGCAATTACAACATATTATAAATGATAAAATCAATTTTTCTGCAGTCATGATTTTACCACAAAGTATCGCACACGATTTTAATTGGATCCTAAAATTGAATAAAAAGTATTTTTGGAATATATGCTTGACCCAATTGACAATCAACACTCGTCATGGTTGTCGGAGGTATAGGTGAGTGTGGTGAAGAGGGGGGGATGGAAAAAAAACAGGAAAAATTGGAAACTAAAATAAACAATGAAAGAAAAAACCAAAAAAACAATAAAACAAAAATTAAAAACAAAACACAAAAAAAAAAGCAAAAAACGAAAAACAAAAAACAGAAAGCAAGGGCCCAAGGAACAGTAAAGAGAGACCAGGAACAGAAATAAGGGCGGGATCAAGAAATAAGTCGTTCACAGGTATGGTTTGTATGAGATGGCTTCATTAAGGCTACAACAATTTTTGTTGTCATGGGGCATTTTTTGGAGTAGCTCCTTACACACCCACTTTTCACCATTAGAAACAGTTTGATGAACTGAGGCCAAGTATATTCAGTTCATCACTAGTTCACAGCTCTCATAGGTGTCATTAGCAAACTTGTGGATATTTTTTTATTTTATTTATTTCAGGTACTTATATAGCGCCGTCAATTTACGCAGCGCTTTACATATATATTATACATTCACATCAGTCCCTACACCCTCAAGGAGCTTACAATCTAAGGTCCCTAACTCACATTCATACATACTAGGGCCAATTTAGACAGGCTCCAATTAACCTACCAGCATGGATATAAACCATTTGGAAAGTTATGGGTGCAGCAGTTTTCATTTGTGTAATTAGGCATCAACAATGTTACATGTAGCAGAACTCTAATTGTAGTACTTGATGAAAATGCCTTTATTACTCAAAAGTGCTATCAAATATCAAAATTTCTTTCTGCTTATTTATCAGTGCTTTGATTTCTGCAAGCTTTATTCTTATGTGACCTTGATGTGTGATCCTCTTAAAGCTGTAGATTGTGGCACCACTGGAACAACAGTTAATTAGAATACTTTAAGCAGAGAAGAATATATTCTTGGCGTGCAATTTAACAAAAGCTATAAAACTACAGATGCCAGTGAGGTATTTAATATGGTTATCAAAACTTAATAAAGCGTTGAAACTAGTTATGAAGCAACCAATACTTCTTATAGATGGTGACACTAAGTGAAGTTCCGGGCCAGAATATCACATATGAAAATTCATAAGGGTTAGTAAATAAATTGCATGACACACAATTTTCAGTTTCCCAGAATATATTATATACATTATGATTTTTAGAACTCGGCATGACACAAACAATAAATGATTGAGAAATTCAACTAGAAGACTTTATGATTTTTAGACAAGACAAAAGATGATGAGACAGGGACTAACTATACAATAATTCTAAATTAGAGACTTTTTCCCAGTGTACGGAAAGGAAATGCAATTCCTTCATGTCGCAGCTAAGCTGCCTAAGTTGCATTAGGGGATGATTTATTTATCCTTAAGGAATAGAATTAGTGCATTTGAATTAATGACAAAGAAGATAGCCTTGCCTGCAGGAGATAAGAATATTATCCTTAATGGAATTTTCATTGCTGCCTGGAACAAAATTGGGAGAGGAAAAAAATTAATTTTTCAAAATCTAAACATCAAATGCATAATTACAGTAAGTATTAGCAAAGTGAACCATCAGCGAAATAGTAATACTGTCAAAACCACTCCAAATCAGAAATGTCTGACCTTGTATCAAATCATAACGCTGTCAAATGCTGAATTGAAGTACTCTGGAGAAATTAGAATCTGTGTGTATCCCTTTTGGAATAAATAATGTATTTACAATTAACTGAGAGGGCGTTTTTCACGTTACTTACATGAATTGGCAATAACTTGAAAGCACATATTTTTTTCTGCTCAGTTACAGGCATATTCATTAAAGCAGAAAAAGCAATGGTTTAAAAAAAAATAAAAATTAGTAACTCTGCTAAATCAAAGGTCAATTCAGTAAAAGGTGATTAGATGATTCTGATTAGTTGCTTTAAGTTAGTTTACACTGCAAGGGACCAAGGAGATCGACACTCCCAGGAGTGTGCATTTCCCAGCAGACTTTGGCAGAAAGTTTCTCATAAACAGAGCAGTGTTCTGGCAGTGCAGGCAGTAAAGATAAGTATTAACTATTTTTTTTTCTCCAAGTATGCCTGTTTAGAATTTGATTAACCACTTAAGCCAGTGGTTCTCAACTCCAGTCCTCGGGACCCACCAACAGGCCAGGTTTGCAAGATAGCTGAAATACATCACAGGTGATATCACTTGATGCTCAGTGATTGCAGTATTCTAGTCTGCATCTCCCCAAGGTAATACTTAAAATCTGGCCTGTTGGTGGGTCCCGAGGACTGGAGTTGAGAACCACTGACTTAAGCAAAAGACCAGAGCACTTTTTGCAATTCGGCACTGTGTCGCTTTAACTGACAATTGCGCGGTCGTGCGACATGGCTCCAAAACAAAATTGATGTACTTTTTTTCCCCACAAATAGAGCTTTCTTTTGGTGGTATTTGATCATCTCTGTGGTGTTTATTTTTTGCGCTATAAACAAAAATATAGTGACAATTTTGAAAAAAATGCATTATTTTTTTACTTTTTGCTATAATAAATATCCCCCAAAAATATATAAAAAAACATTTTTTTCCCTCAGTTTAGGCCGATATGTATTCTTCTACATATTTTTGGTAAAAACATCACAATAAGCGTTTATTGATTGGTTTGCACAAAAGTTATAGCGTCTACAAAATAGGGGATAGTTTTATGGCATTTTTATTAATAATTTTTTTTTTTACTAGTAATGGCGGCGATCAGTGATTTTTATCATGACTGCGACATTATGGCGGACAGATCGGACACGTTTGGTGCTATTTTTGGGACCATTCACATTTATACAGTGATCAGTGTGATTAAAAATGCGTTGGTTACTGTGTAAATGTGACTGTCAGGTGGTGCTGTAGGGGTTAAGTGTGTCCTAGGGAGTGATTCTAACTGTGGGGGGGATGGGCTATGTGTGACACAACACTGATTACCGCTTCTGATTACAGGGAGCTGTAATCAGTATCAGGGTCACTAGGCAGAATGGGGAAATGCTTGTTTACATCAGCATTTCACCGTTCTTGCTCTCCGTAAGATGATCGCGGATAATCCGCGGGACCCGCGATCACACTTACGCGCCGGGTGCACACACCCACTAACCGTTTCTTGAAGGGCAACGTACAGGTATGTAAATATGCCTGTACGTGCCCTTCTGCCGACGTATATCGGCGTGAGCCGGTCAGCAAGCGGTTAAAGGCAGTGCTAATATAAAGTAGCACTGTGACCAGGTTATGGGCATTTAAATATTTGCGTTCAAATATTTACATATTAATTACACATTACATATATTCAGAGTAAAAAGATTTTAAAACAAACACTGCTCTCCTAATTAATCCTCAAAATTAGCACCAAATCACATTCGCTTTCATTTTCTCTCTGCTAATTTTGCTCCCCTAACAAGAACAACTTTACTGTGTTCCAGGCTTCTGATCTCTAATGCGTACACATTGTTGTTGACCATTTGTTCTAGGAGCTGCTGTTTGCTCACAGGACACCACTGCATTGTTTAACCACTTGCCGACCAGCCTCCATCATTATACTGCGGCAGGTCGGCATGATCCCGCAAATCGCCGTAGGTGTACGTTGGCACCTTTAAGGGCGATAGCGGGCACCCGGTACACAGCGGGAGACCCGATGCGCATGGCCAGTGGTCGCGATTACCGCCGGCCACCCGCGATCGCAGGCACGAAAGCCAGAACGGGAATGTGTGTGTGTAAACATACAAATCCATGCTCTGAGAGAAGAGACAGATCGTCTGTTCCTACTAATCAGGAACAGTGATCGGTCTCCTCCCCCAGTGAGTCCAATCCCCCCAGCTTGCCACCATTATTGGTGTACCAAAATAATAATAAAAAATACCATAAATATATCCCCTATTTTGTAGACACTATAACTTTTGCGCAAACCAATCAATATATGCTTATTGCGATTTTTTTTAAACAATAATATGTAGAAGAATATATATCCGCCTAAACTGATGAAGAAATTTGTTTTTTTATAATTTTTTTAAAATTAATTATAGTAAAAAGTAAAAAAAATTGTTTTTCAAAATTGTCGCTCTTTTTTGTTTATAAAGCAAAAAATAAAAACTGCAGAGGTGATCAAATACCACCAAAAGAAAGCTCTATTTATGGGAAAAAAGGACATTCATTTTGTTTGGGTACGACCGCGCAGTTGTCAGTTAAAGCGGCGCAGTGTCGTATCGCAAAAAATGGCTTGGTCATTAAGGGGGCAAATCTTCCGGTCTGTAAGTGGTTAAACGAAAGAATAAAATAAGTATAAGAACAGTGTGCAGCTAAACCACCTAACATTATGGTACTCACATTCACTGCAGCCTCCTATCCCCATAGATAAAAAATAAAGTTGGACATGCATCAGTTAGAGCTGTTATCCCCGATTAAATTATCCTGCTGCTGGCCAATAGTGATGAGCTGAACTGCCCTGGGTTCAGTTCGATCAGAGTTCAAAGAACTTCAAAAAAGTTCTGATGTCGTACCTGAAAACGAACCAAAAATCAATGGAAGCCAAATCTGTCAAATTAAAAATGCAGATTTTCTGGGCTAATAGGCAAAGGGGCATAAAAAATTCGGGAGGTGGGCACTGCCCTGTGAAACATGCATTATAAAAAAACATTTAAAAAAATGAATTCAGGCAGCTTGTAGCACATCCTATAGCAAGAATAAAAAAAATGCGTAGCATCCTCCCCCACAGTGCATATTAGACCATACCAGAAAATGGGGGCAAATGAGCATGAGGCACCCCTCCTTAACCATACCAGGCCTTATGCGCTCAGCATGGGGAGTGCCTTGAAGACCCATGTTGATGAGGATAAGGGCCTCATCCCCACACCCCTGGCTGGTAGTGTTGAGGGCACATGACTGATCGTGGGGGTACCACTATCCAACTGACAGCTCCCTAAACTGTAATAACCTATTTAAAGGGAAAGGATAGGGTAGTGATGACATCATTAACCAAATATGGCCATGGCCATGGCCATGTTTGGCCAATGTCATTGCCCAAATATGACCAGTGGCCAAATTTGGGCAGTGATTTTACTGCTATCCTCACCCCTTTCTTTAAAAGTGGTTCTAAGGGAAACTGCGGGTGCTTAGGAACCGGTGGCAGTGGGAAGTTGCCCTATATATTTTTTTATGTGAGAATATGAATGATAACACAAAAAACTTTTCTTTCACTCATGGTTAGTGTTTGACTGAAGCCATTTATTAGCAATCAACCGTGTTTACTCTTTTTATATTATATTTACAACAGAAACTACCCAAATGACCCTGATCAAAAGTTTACATACCCTGATGATTTTGGCCTGATAACATGCACACAAGTTGACACAAAGTGGTTTGAAAGGCTATTAAAGGTAACCATCCTCACCTGTGATCTGTTTGCTTGTAATTAGTGTGTGTGTGTGTGTGTGTGTGTGTGTGTGTGTATATAAAAGGTCAGTGAGTTTCTGGACTCCTGACAGACCATTGCATCTTTCATCCAGTGCTGCACTGACATTTCTGGATTCTGAGACATGGGGAAAGCAAAAGAATTGTCAAAGGATCTGCGGTGAAAGGTAGTTGAACTGTATAAAACAGGAAAGAGATATAAAAAGATCTCCAAGAATTGAGAATGCCATTCAGCAGTGTTCAAACTCTAATCAAGAAGTGGAAAATGAGGGGTTCTGTTGAAACCA
The DNA here is from genome assembly GCF_042186555.1 of Aquarana catesbeiana. Taxonomy (NCBI): domain Eukaryota; kingdom Metazoa; phylum Chordata; class Amphibia; order Anura; family Ranidae; genus Aquarana; species Aquarana catesbeiana. The sequence goes on along the minus strand of NC_133325.1, from coordinate 218,256,761 downwards.
AACCACTGTCAGGTAGACCAACTAAAATTTCAGCCACAACTGACAGGAAAATTGTTCGGGAATGCAAAGAAAAACTCACAAATAACTTCAGGTGAAATACAGGACTCTCTGAAATCAAGTAGTGTGGCTGTTTCAAGATGCAAAATAAGGAGGCACTTGAAGAAAGATGGGCTGCATGGTCGAGTCACCAGAAGAAAGCCATTACTACGCAAATGCCACAAAGTATCCCGCTTACAATATGCCAAACAGCACAGAGACAAGCCTCTGGCACAAAGTCATTTGGAGTAATGAGACCAAAATTGAGCTTTTTGGCCATAACCATAAATGCTTCAGTTGGTGAGGAGTCAACAATGCATATGATGAAAGGTACACCATTCCTACCTTGAAACACAGAGGTGGATCGCTGATGTTTGGGGATGTGTGAGCTACAAAGGCACAGGAAATTTGGTCAAAATTGATGGCAAGATGAATGCAGTATGTTATCAAAAAATTCTGGAGGAACATTTGCACATTCCAACATGACAATGATCCAAAACACAAGGCCAAGTCGACCTGTCATTGGCTACAGCAGAATAAAGTGAAGGTTCTGGAGTGGCCATCTCAGTCTCCTGACCTCAATATCATTGAGCAACTCTGGGGAGATCTCAAACGTGCAGTTCATGCAAGACAGCCCAAGAATTTACAGAAACTGGAGTTTTTTTTGCCAAGAGGAATGGGCAGCTTTACCATCTGAGAAGATAAAGAGCCTCATCCACAAATACCACAAAAGACTTCAAGCTGTCATTGATGTTAAAGGGGGCAATACACGGTATTAGGATCTGGGGTATTTAAACTTTTGATTGGGGTAATTTGGGTAGTTTCTGTTGTCATTATGATTTAAAAAGAGTAAACACAGTTGATTGATAATAAATGGCTTCAGCCAAACACTAACCATGAGTGAAAGAAGAGTTGTGTTATCATTTATAGTCTCTGGAAAATGGCCAAGAAATCATAAATTCTGCCAGGGTATGTAAACGTATGAGCAACTGGATACATATGGTAAACATATTGCCTCTATATATGATTGTCTTTTCCAAACAGGGAGACAGACAAGCTAAAGTTAGTAAAAGAGCATGTGCAGCTGCTTAAGCTACCTGAAGTAGAATTAATCAGATTGAGGTGCTCATGCTGTATGTAAGCCAAGCTAACTGTAAAAAAAAAAAAAAAACTAATCCACAGTCAGTTATGTGCTACCAGTGTACACTGTCACTGAAACTGTCTGTGCAATAGTACTGTTCTGTCACACCATATACAGATTTAAGACCCTGAGTTTGTTATTTAAAGGATTTGTGTATTTCCAATGTAGAGTACCCCCTTAAGTGCCACAGATAAACTGGCATTCTCCACCCTGCACAGCCAGGCACACCGAATCTTCAAAGGCACTCTTAAGACAGAGACCAGTCGGGGACTTTGTCTTTGTTTTTTAGAGGGTAATGACTGGGGATGAGCTTTGAGTTCTAGTCGAACGTAAGTTCAACTCTAACATCGGGTGTTCGCCCATTTTATGGGGCGTTCGCTGCAAATTAGAGCTCCCCATAATGCACTGCAAGACCACAGTGCATTGCTGTATGATGATTGGCCAAAGCATACACCTGACCTGCATGCTTTGGCCAATCACAGCACGTTCCTCAGCGAGAGCCATAATTGGCCAAAGGCCAAGGATGCCTTTGGCCAATCATGGCTCAGGGGAACAAGTCCACGCCCCACACTATATAAGGCTGCTTACACAGCACCCGTATAGTGTGTTATAGTGGACGGGGATAGAGAGATTGAGCTAGATTAGGCAGGCAGGTTAGTTAGCTAGTGGCAGTGTATATGATATATATATACAGTCAGACTAGTATATATATATATATATATATATATATATATATATATATATATATATATATATACACACACACACACACAGTATCTCACAAAAGTGAGTACACCCCTAAGTAAAAGTGTCCAAATTGGGCCCAATTAGCCATTTTCCCTCCCCGGTGTCATGTGACTCATTAGTGTTACAAGGTCTCAGGTGTGAATGGGGAGCAGGTGTGTTAAATTTGGTGTTATCACTCTCACTCTCTCATACTGGTCACTAGAAGTTCAACATTGCAACTTATAGCAAAGAACTCTCTGAGGATCTGAAAAAAAGAATTGTTGCTCTACATAAAGATGGCCAAGGCTATAAGAAGATTGCCAAGACCCTGGAACTAACCTGCAGCATGGTGGCCAAGACCATACAGCAGGTTAACAGGACAGGTTCCACTCAGAACAGACCTCGCCATGGTCAACCAAAAAAGTTGAGTGCACACGCCCGGCGTCATATCCAGAGATTGTCTTTGGGAAATAGACATATGAGTGCTGCCAGCTTTGGTGCAGAGGTTGAAGGGGTAGGGGGTCAGCCTGTCAGTGCTCAGACCATATGCTGCACACTGCATCAAATTGGTCTGCATGGCTGTCATCCCAGAAGGAAGCCTCTTCTAAAGATGATGCACAAGAAAGCCTGCAAACAGTTTGCTGAAGACAAGCAGACTAAGGACATGGATTACTGGAACCATGTCCTGTGGTCTGATGAGACCAAGATAAACTTATTTGGTTCTGATGGTGTCAAGCGTGTGTGGCAGCAACCAGGTGAGGAGTACAAAGACAAGTGTGTCTTGTCTACAGTCAAGCATGGTGGTGGGAGTGTCATGGTCTGGAGCTGCATGAGTGCTGCTGCCACTGGGGAGCTACAGTTCATTGAGGGAACCATAAATGCCAACATGTACTGTGACATACTGAAGCAGAGCATGATCCCCTCATTTCAGAGACTGGGCTGCAGTGCAGTATTTCAACATAACGTGTCCAAATTGGGCCCAATTAGCCATTTTCCCTCCCCGGTGTCATGTGACTCGTTAGTGTTACAAGGTCTCAGGTGTGAATGGGGAGCAGGTGTGTTAAATTTGGTGTTATCACTCTCACTCTCTCATACTGGTCACTGGAAGTTCAACATTGCAACTTATAGCAAAGAACTCTCTGAGGATCTGAAAAAAAGAATTGTTGCTCTACATAAAGATGGCCAAGGCTATAAGAAGATTGCCAAGACCCTGGAACTAACCTGCAGCATGGTGGCCAAGACCATACAGCAGGTTAACAGGACAGGTTCCACTCAGAACAGACCTCGCCATGGTCAACCAAAAAAGTTGAGTGCACACGCCCGGCGTCATATCCAGAGGTTGTCTTTGGGAAATAGACATATGAGTGCTGCCAGCTTTGGTGCAGAGGTTGAAGGGGTAGGGGGTCAGCCTGTCAGTGCTCAGACCATATGCTGAACACTGCATCAAATTGGTCTGCATGGCTGTCATCCCAGAAGGAAGCCTCTTCTAAAGATGATGCACAAGAAAGCCTGCAAACAGTTTGCTGAAGACAAGCAGACTAAGGACATGGATTACTGGAACCATGTCCTGTGGTCTGATGAGACCAAGATAAACTTATTTGGTTCAGATGGTGTAAAGCGTGTGTGGCAGCAACCAGGTGAGGAGTACAAAGACAAGTGTGTCTTGTCTACAGTCAAGCATGGTGGTGGGAGTGTCATGGTCTGGAGCTGCATGAGTGCTGCTGCCACTGGGGAGCTACAGTTCATTGAGGGAACCATAAATGCCAACATGTACTGTGACATACTGAAGCAGAGCATGATCCCCTCATTTCAGAAACTGGGCTGCAGTGCAGTATTTCAACATAACAACCCCAAACACACCTCTAAGACAACAACTGCCTCGCTAAAGAAGCTGAAGGTAGAGGTGATGGACTGGCCAAGCATGTCTCCAGAACTAAACCCTATTGAACATCTGTGGGGCATCCTCAAATGGAAGGTGGAGGAGCGCAAGGTCTCTAACATCCACCAGCTCGGTGATGTTGCCACGGGGGAGTGGAAGAGGACTTCACTGGCAACCTATGAAGTTCTGGTGAACTCCGTGCCCAAGAGGGTTAAGGCAGTGCTGGAAAATTATGGTGGCACACAAAATATTGACACTTTGGGCCCCATTTGGACATTTCCACTTAGGGGTGTACTCACTTTTGTTGCCGGAGGTTTAGACATTAATGGTTGTGTGTTGAGTTATTTTGAAGGGACAGCCATTTCACACTGTTATACAAGCTGTACACTTACTACTTTACATTGTAGCAAAGTTTAATTTCTTCAGTGTTGTTGTCACATGAAAAGATATAATAAAATATTTACAAAAATGTGAGGGGTGTACTCACTTTTGTGACATACTGTATATATATATATATATATATATATATATATATATATATATATATATACATATTCTGTGCCTTCAGCATAGCCTATATATACAGTGCATTTAGGGGTGTACAGTTTCTAATATACTTCAGGCGGTGTACAACCTACGGTATATAATACAGTGTAGTGCAGTGTTAAAAAAAAGAAAATACCCATCATGTCCGGAAGGCCTCCAAGGAGAGGCAGATGCTCACAGGCCACTAAAAGAGGGCAAGCAGCCTCTGAAATAATATTTACCAGCAGGGACTTGTCCTGCACCCAACAAGAGTAACTGCGAGAGGTTACAATGTTCTGGCACCACCAACACCTAAGGCCCAATGTTTCAGCAGAGTTTGTAGTGCAGTCCGTATAGTATATATACTACAGTTAAGAGTATATAGTGCAGTCCGTATAGTATATATACTGAAGTTCAGCGTATATAGTGCACTCAGTGTAGTATATATAATACAGTGCAGGGTATATAGTGCAGTGTACAATATATGATATGGTCTAGTGAAGTGGTTAAGGGGAGCCTTATGACAGAATTAAGAAAAAAACAGCATGGGTTCCTCCTGTCCATACCAGGCCCTTTGGGTCTGGTATGGATTTTGGGGGGGGACCCCCACGCCATTTGAAAAAAAAAATTGGTGTGGAGTTCACCTTAGTATCCATACCAGACCCGAAGGGCCTGGTATGGACTGGGGGGAGGGGGGGGCAGGAATCCACGCTGTTTTTTAAAATGATTTTTTATGTATATTGCGGGGATCTGGCAATACATTACAGCCGTGAGCAATTTTAAATTACATTTTTTCCGTTAGAAATGTCATTTTGCTGCGGTACTTTTCTAAACATGGGAAAAATTCCCTACTTTACAGACAGACTAAGGGGACCCCACAGGCACAATATTTAAAGGAATATTTCATTTTTATTGTTTCACTTTAAGCATTCTTAAAATCACTGCTCCTGAAAAAATGTCGGTTTTAAAAACTTTTTCTCTTTCGTTCATTGACAGAGACAGACACAGCCTTCTTTATTCAGAACCATAGGGTTATATTGCCCCCTACAGGAGTAGGACACTAGGCAGACAAAAGACTTGGCTACGCCCATGGTCAGTCCTAGGTGATATACACCCCCCTCTCTGCTACAGGCCTTCAGTTTTTTCTGCCCAAGGGCTGTTCTATCTCTCTTTACGCAACTATCAAACTACAACTGCCCACTATAGATTAAGAGCAATGAGCCATGATTGGATACAGTCATCATGACAGCATCCAATCATAGCTCTGACAGTGCTCTGTGCTCTGATTGGGTGAAGATTGCCGAACTGTTCGTCCATCCCTACTTCCTATATACAGTCTCTATATACAACTCCACTTCTTCCTCCAGCACACACTTGCTAGCAGAACCCATCTGGACCACTGTGTGAAGATCTGACAGTCACTCAGTCAAAATAAAGGCAATGGCCCATTACAGACAGGAACCCGAAGCCCCTTTGGTTGTGTACCAACATTACAGTGCCCAGCTTGTACTCTTCCTCCTGTGGCTACTGATACCAGCACACGTCTTCAAGCACTGCCAACCCATCTGGCTGCAGCTTGCCCTTTACATAGACATGGGGCGTGGCCATCTGATGATGTAATCCGGATGCCCCTAGGTGGTGACGTCACAAGGGAGCGAGGTCTCCAGGTGATGTCACCAGATGACCACCCCCCATGTCTATATAAGAACCAGCAGAGAACGGAGCTGGCACAACTGCGAGAGCTAGCGATGGGAGAAGAACCAGCAGTAGAACCGGAGGAAGAAGACATCATCAGAGGGGGCTCCCAGATTCCATTAAGCTCCCTGCCTGCAGACTCCCTCAACCACTGCCCAAGGTTGTTGGGAAGTGGCCCTTGTCCCCATCAACATGGGGACAAGGTGCTTTGGGGTGGACACACGCTGCCCCAAAGCACCCAACCTCCCATGTTGAGGGCATGTGGCCTGGCATGGTCCAGGAGGGGGGGGGGGGGCGCTCGCTCATCCCCCCCTTTCCTGACCTGCCAGGCTGCATGCTCGGGTAAGAGCCTGGTATGTATTTTGGGGGGACTCAACTCCGTTTTTTTTATTTTGACGTGGGGGCTTCCCTTAAAATCCATACCAGATCTGAAAGGTCTGGTATGGTCTTAGCGGGGACCCCACACCTATTTTTGTTTTTGATTTTGGCATGGGGTTCCCCCTCAAGATTAACACCAGACTCAAAGGGCCTGGTATGGTCGGATCAAAGACAGATTGCGTCAATTGAAGTTGCATGGAAGTCGGACATGAAGTCGTAGGGCAAAATCAGATCCAACGTCATCTGACTTCCATGTCAGAGCAGTGTGAACCCGGCCTAAATCTCCAACAGTAGGACAGAAATAAATAAATAAGAAGTACCTACTGTATGGCAGCTTTTTATTACTATGTCTATGTCTATCTTGCAAATGTTCCCTTAATTTCTGTCAAGTGAAATGGTTGTCACTAGGATGGGAAATGAAATCATTCCCCATTAATGCAAGCATTAATAAAAAAAGTAATAAAAAAAACAAATTGAGATGTCAAATCAATGGCTTTAGTGATTACAACATAGTATAAACTTGGTGCAGGTTACCAAGGCTAGTTGTACTGCCAATCCCATCTGCTTCATATACTAACCACAGATCTTTATAATGTCTTCTTCAGTTGTCATTTAAAACACACAAAGACACTCAAAAATTAAAGAGAATTGCATCTTAAAGGGACAGGTACACCTAGACCACCAAGTTGGATTATTAGAATTGAAGGCACAGGCACACCGAATTTCCACAGGCACACTTGAGTCAGAGAACAGTCTGTGACTTTGTTTTTTTTGTTTTAATAAGGGATAATAATTTGGATAAGGATGAGAGATTATGGGATGCCCACTTGACTTCAAAACAACTTCAAGGACAACTCTTCCTATATACAGTCTATATACACTTCACTGTTTCCAGTCTATATGCACTCGCTTGCTTGCAGAACTCTGCTAGTAAGTCTGACAAGGCACTCAGTTAGATCAGAGCAAACGCCTGTTATAGGCAAGAACCCTAGGCCCCTTAAATGTGTAGCAAAGAGTCAGTGTCCAACATTAATCACTCCTCCTGTGGCTACTGATTCCAGCACCACCTCTTCAGGCACTGCCAACCCACCTGGCTGCAGCTGCTCCTTTCACTCGCCATCCTGTCTAACTTATCCACAGTCCTCCAGACTGACACTTTTCTGACTTCTGACTTCTCAGGAGATCTCCGGGACGTGCTGACCTTCTCCCGCTGTCCTCTCTCCTTGCTCCTGTGCCTCCAGGAAGGGTTTCCTCCATGTGTTGTGGGGGATTCTTCCAGCACCTGAGTCCATAAAATATCCTTATAATCTGTCTTTTTGAGTGAAAAAAACAAAAAATCCACTTATATGTTAGTGGCAAAACAATAAAGCAGTCCCTTCATACACATCCACCTCCGTGCCTCTCCTATGTTTCCTGTGCTCCCTCCACCAGATGTGCCCTATAAAATTGTGCCTTGTATATAAATATTCCTCTGGATCTCTCCTCTTAATGTTTCTCCTTCCCTATGGATGCAGCTTGCAAGCTCCAATTAGAGTGGTGATATGTAAACCAATCAAAGCCATGCAATAGTGCTTTACCTTTTTAAACAAATGTATTTTGACCATACAACATATATGCACTAACATTTAAAAACACTTCAACAGGCATGTATGTATTTCATATATAGCTTGTGCAGTGATGAATGTTTCACCTGTCTGCTGGTTCTGCAGCTCCAGCCCTCAGTGTTACCTCCGTCTGTGTAGCACAGTCTTTTCCTTTCTCATTCCACATTCGTCAGCCTCTCAGGTCCCTCCTACTAGTTTTGTTACGCCTCGCGACTTCCTCCGATACACACAGAAAAGCATCGATGATCACAGGAGATACACAAGGGCTCCTTTTGTCACTAACAACACCCCCAGACTAGGGGGTGACAACACCCCCAGACTATGGGGTGCCCTTGAGGGCCTCTGACAGCCTCCTCAGCACTCCATCACCATCTTCCACCAGACTGCCCCTGCTGGCATGACTTAAACCTATGGGGTGAGCGGCCCCCTTACAGCCCCTTTATGCTAGGAATTGGCTAGCGCCCTCATAAATATACATGACAGCCCCTCCTAGCTTCCACCCACTACATCTAGAACCTTCTCCAAGGTTCCAGAAAACAGGGGGATGCACCAGAAGAGCTGTCAGGTGAATCATTCAGCCCCCCTGAGTCACTCAACCCTGACCCAGATTCAGCCCAGGCCTGGCTCTCAGTCAAGCCAATTTTATTACACTAACAACTAAACTATATACACTAGCACACATATTGTTTACAACCTCCATTCTCTTTGCAACCAAGAATAGTTTATTTGCAATCGGCATGAAAGAGAAACAGTTAATGCTTCACAGAAAAAAAAACTTGTTATATTTTGCCATTGTCTTAAGTGAAGAGGAAATAATGCTAAAGTTCATAATGTTTTGCCAGTTATGCAGGCAGAGTGCACACTTGTGGAGGATACCTTTTCATACACTGATCATGCAGTACATATACCCTACTACCATGGTTCTAAAGAATTAAGAATGGTTAGTGCATGTGTCGTGTAAGGTATAATGGAGCAATGCTCAAATCATCGTCAGTCCCATATACACTGTAGTGTGCAGTAAATGCCATACGAACATTGATAGCAAGTGCATGATTATATTTACAATATATATATATATCTCAGATATCTTGTAGGCCCAGTGTGCAAAACCTTCAGTCCACTCAGCTTCGGTGGGAACTGCGGGCTTACTAAGAATAGTATGATAACTGCTGGATTGTGCCACTCTAGTGCTGATCAATAGATCACGCATTGTGTAACATTTTCCTGGCATTCATAGGGAATAAATGGCAATAAATGATAATCTGATTGTGATAATAAGCCCCTATTTCCCTGATGTGGACTGCAATAACTTTTATATGAAATGCACCAAACAAGGGAACTAGAGCCAGTCCACATATGAAAACCAAAGTGAAGTAAACAATGATAATCCGCTTTATTGATTATGAATGAAATTCACTTACAAAAGAAGACATCCCACTCCTGATGGTGTAACAGTATTGCTATACCATGCGTTGTGTCGTCTATAACGCCTATGGACACCAGGTAGACAAGAATGAGCAAGCTAGGCAAACTGTATGGCAGTATGGGTGGAAGCTGCTGTAGCATCCCAATGCGGAAAGCTGCTCGACCGCACTAACATGGCGGACCAGAAGTGACTTCGCTGGAAGTCACAATATTGTGTTCTGGTGTGTCTGCCACCAGGACACAATATTGCAGGGATGTTTTCCGGTCTTCCAAGCTATCTCGGTCTCCATGGCAATGTTTCAAGGACTCTTGATTTCTCAGTCATGTTCATATTTTGTTAATTTGCTAAAACTTGTGCACTCAGAATCTGGTGCAGCTGTACAAGGTACCAATCAGCTTCTTACTTCAGCTTGTTCAATTAAATCTGGAAGCTGATTGGTTTCTATGCAGAGCTGCACCAGATTTTGCATTCTCCAGCTTTAGTAAATAACCCTCATTGTTTTAACTTTTTATCTGTAAAGCCAGGCAGATTACTCTCCTAGGTATTAATATTTACCTATTGTTTGTACTGTTTACCTATTGATTGAAATGAGTCTGGACACAGGAAGGGGAAGGGTACCAAACTTATGATCTTGTACACAGTCCCAGTCCATTTAGAAAATGTCCATGGAGGGGAGATCCTACATTTATGGACAGCTTTGGAAGGAATGAGTGTTAAAAAAAATGTTTAATAAATGACTGGTAATTGTTTATCAAATCTTTACTGGACTTACAACTTTCCAGTGGATAGAAAAGTTGGAAGCAGTGTATCCACTAGATACAAATAAACCATACAGCTTCTTTGTTGGGTATAAAATATACACATTTTACAAATGCATAATCAGTGTTGCCAACCTACCAGATTGACATTTACTGACACAACACCCAAGTTTTTACTGGCATTTCCAAAAGTTAGAAAAATTACAGTTTTAACTGCAAATTTCAGTATTTGGGCAACAAATAAGTGCAATATGCAATTATCAATATGATTTATGGTAGATACTACAGCAAATTTCTTATTTTATGTTCAATATAGTAAGTAAGTGGCTCAGGGACAGGACTCAGGAGGGCAGGAAATTAGAATGGAAAGGAACACACACATGAAATTGAGCAGCAGCACAGATCACCAACACGTCCCCTCCTGAGTCAGTGACAGTCTCTCTCCATGCCAGGTGGTCTCTTCAGTCCACTCCACAAACAGTACTAACAGTTCCACTCCCGGCTTGCCTTGCTCCTGTCTCTCAGACCTGCAAATGAGGCTCTGGCCGCTCCGCACCCTTGAATCATGACATCACGCGACACGCTCAGGCACCACCTCCGCCAGATGCGCCCCCTGCCGGTACTGCCTGAACACACTGTAGCAGGCACTTGGATGGTCTCGGCTGGCTCCAGACCCGAGCTGCACATGCGCAGTTCCGAGCCAAGCATCACAGCCATTTTTTTTTTACTGGCAACATTTTCCTCTTACTGGCATTTACTGACAGGAGAAAAGTTCCCGTTTTTTACTGGCTGCCAGTAAAAATACTGATGGTTGGCAACATTGTGCATAATCAATAAAAGAGCATACAAGAAAAAAAGAGAGGGGCAAGTGGGACTTTAAATGAAGCATGTCAATTGAAAGTATAATAATGAATACATGTGAGTAGGTAAAATGATTGGATTTAATTAATAGTCAAGTCCATGATTTTGATGCATACAGTACCAATAAAGTAGTATAAATACAGACATAATCGCATGAATTGATATAAACGCATATTTAGCAGTAACAATCGAGGAAACTCAGTAGTGTAAACAAATCAATGGACATACATATATGCAATTCATAACAGAAGTACATGAATTAAAATCGCCAATCAAAATCACAAAATCGCATGAAATGAGAAAACTCAATAAAAAATTAATAAATGTCAGGGATATAATTTAGGCTTGATAGGGCATCCTTAGTTTGCGAACCCGACGCGTTTCTTGGCTTCTTGCCAGTCATCAGGGGTGGGATGCATAATTTAACTGAGGAAAACAAAAAAATATCATAAATATTGATACATGTGGAACCTCTGGCCAATAGAGAAAATCGTATCAGAAATGTCCAAATTGTCTACTTTGAATGGAAAAGCTACTTACAAAAATAGCCCAAAAGTCAAGAGGGGTCACCAGCAATGGGATCTGTTAGGGTGTGAGATATAACCGTCTCAACCGGGGTTGAGGCAGGGCACCGACCATCCTTCCAAAGTAATTGGAGGGTGGGCCAGGAGAGACCACAGCCGACTGATTCCTGAGCCCTCAGTATATTGGTCAATGAGTTGTAAATGGGAAAATCTGCAGAAAATTGAAAAAAATATGGGGTGTCAAAGGAAGTAAAACTGGAGTAGAAAGTGTTGGATGAATGAAATGACTGAAAGAAATATGTGCTTGGTGCATATAAAAGAGTAAATGTGTAAAAAATAGAATAATAAGGGGAAATGAAATGGATGCATGAAAGTGCACATGAAAAAGGATAAGTAAAGAAACCCATAGGGAATGTGTGGAGATAGAGGATGTCCTGCACTGGGTAAATAGGTGAGAGGATGGGAATATGTGTACTGTAAGCAAAAAAGAAGATGTAAAAAATATATATTAATTACCCATGTGTTGAATAGTGGCTGCTTAACAGAGCGATCCTTTCCCAGTGAAGCACAGTGAGGGAGTGAACCGTCAGTCTGTTGGTCCCAGCTGATATACTCTGGCCCTGGGCGGGTCCCTGCCAGCGTCATGCATGACGTCATTGGTAGCTGAGAGATGAGAGAGCAATCACAGCTGAGAGTAACTCAGTGGATGTCTACTCATCACAGCTGTAGGCGTCAGATGGAGAAAAAACAAAACCCGGCTCACACCTTGCGGCATCAATTGATGCCACTTGGGGGGCCATTTTGTGCATGGCGCCGATGCGTTGAGATCGGGCCCCAACCGCCCCGAAATGCATGAGGGGAGGTGGGGAGGGAGCTGAGCGCATCGCAACCCCGGACAAAGAGACTGCAAAATATCAAAACACTCCAGCCCATATGCTGGATTTAAATCAATAAGTGAATTCCAGGGAATAAGGACCCTGGAGTTGGTACAAAATAGTTCTCAATAGACTCAAGGGAACACATGTAAAAATATGCTATGTAGTCACAGACTGTTACTCTGTTGGAAAATAAGTAACGGATTTGGGATAAAGATACAAAAAAAATATATTTAAACTAAGGATAACAAAAATAATGATAGTGCGATTTGGTCACCGAGGGAGCGGGTGTCTTCCACCCAAATATATATCCTTAGTTTAAATATATTTTTTTTGTATCTTTATCCCAAATCCGTTACTTATTTTCCAACAGAGTAACAGTCTGTGACTACATAGCATATTTTTACATGTGTTCCCTTGAGTCTATTGAGAACTATTTTGTACCAACTCCAGGGTCCTTATTCCCTGGAATTCACTTATTGATTTAAATCCAGCATATGGGCTGGAGTGTTTTGATATTTTGCAGTCTCTTTGTCCGGGGTTGCGATGCGCTCAGCTCCCTCCCCACCTCCCCTCATGCATTTCGGGGCGGTTGGGGCCCGATCTCAACGCATCGGCGCCATGCACAAAATGGCCCCCCAAGTGGCATCAATTGATGCCGCAAGGTGTGAGCCGGGTTTTGTTTTTTCTCCATCTGACGCCTACAGCTGTGATGAGTAGACATCCACTGAGTTACTCTCAGCTGTGATTGCTCTCTCATCTCTCAGCTACCAATGACGTCATGCATGACGCTGGCAGGGACCCGCCCAGGGCCAGAGTATATCAGCTGGGACCAACAGACTGACGGTTCACTCCCTCACTGTGAAAGGATCGCTCTGTTAAGCAGCCACTATTCAACACATGGGTAATTAATATATATTTTTTACATCTTCTTTTTTGCTTACAGTACACATATTCCCATCCTCTCACCTATTTACCCAGTGCAGGACATCCTCTATCTCCACACATTCCCTATGGGTTTCTTTACTTATCCTTTTTCATGTGCACTTTCATGCATCCATTTCATTTCCCCTTATTATTCTATTTTTTACACATTTACTCTTTTATATGCACCAAGCACATATTTCTTTCAGTCATTTCATTCATCCAACACTTTCTACTCCAGTTTTACTTCCTTTGACACCCCATATTTTTTTCAATTTTCTGCAGATTTTCCCATTTACAACTCATTGACCAATATACTGAGGGCTCAGGAATCAGTCGGCTGTGGTCTCTCCTGGCCCACCCTCCAATTACTTTGGAAGGATGGTCGGTGCCCTGCCTCAACCCCGGTTGAGACGGTTATATCTCACACCCTAACAGATCCCATTGCTGGTGACCCCTCTTGACTTTTGGGCTATTTTTGTAAGTAGCTTTTCCATTCAAAGTAGACAATTTGGACATTTCTGATACGATTTTCTCTATTGGCCAGAGGTTCCACATGTATCAATATTTATGATATTTTTTTGTTTTCCTCAGTTAAATTATGCATCCCACCCCTGATGACTGGCAAGAAGCCAAGAAACGCGTCGGGTTCGCAAACTAAGGATGCCCTATCAAGCCTAAATTATATCCCTGACATTTATTAATTTTTTATTGAGTTTTCTCATTTCATGCGATTTTGTGATTTTGATTGGCGATTTTAATTCATGTACTTCTGTTATGAATTGCATATATGTATGTCCATTGATTTGTTTACACTACTGAGTTTCCTCGATTGTTACTGCTAAATATGCGTTTATATCAATTCATGCGATTATGTCTGTATTTATACTACTTTATTGGTACTGTATGCATCAAAATCATGGACTTGACTATTAATTAAATCCAATCATTTTACCTACTCACATGTATTCATTATTATACTTTCAATTGACATGCTTCATTTAAAGTCCCACTTGCCCCTCTCTTTTTTTCTTGTATATATGAACCCGGGATGGAAGCATGCCATTGATATTTAATTCATGCGACTGGTCACTTTCTTTTGTTTATATATATATATATTTGGGTGGAAGACACCCGCTCCCTCGGTGACCAAATCGCACTATCATTATTTTTGTTATCCTTAGTTTAAATATATTTTTTTTGTATCTTTATCCCAAATCCGTTACTTATTTTCCAACAGAGTAACAGTCTGTGACTACATAGCATATTTTTACATGTGTTCCCTTGAGTCTATTGAGAACTATTTTGTACCAACTCCAGGGTCCTTATTCCCTGGAATTCACTTATTGATTTAAATCCAGCATATGGGCTGGAGTGTTTTGATATTTTGCAGTCTCTTTGTCCGGGGTTGCGATGCGCTCAGCTCCCTCCCCACCTCCCCTCATGCATTTCGGGGCGGTTGGGGCCCGATCTCAACGCATCGGCGCCATGCACAAAATGGCCCCCCAAGTGGCATCAATTGATGCCGCAAGGTGTGAGCCGGGTTTTGTTTTTTCTCCATCTGACGCCTACAGCTGTGATGAGTAGACATCCACTGAGTTACTCTCAGCTGTGATTGCTCTCTCATCTCTCAGCTACCAATGACGTCATGCATGACGCTGGCAGGGACCCGCCCAGGGCCAGAGTATATCAGCTGGGACCAACAGACTGACGGTTCACTCCCTCACTGTGCTTCACTGGGAAAGGATCGCTCTGTTAAGCAGCCACTATTCAACACATGGGTAATTAATATATATTTTTTACATCTTCTTTTTTGCTTACAGTACACATATTCCCATCCTCTCACCTATTTACCCAGTGCAGGACATCCTCTATCTCCACACATTCCCTATGGGTTTCTTTACTTATCCTTTTTCATGTGCACTTTCATGCATCCATTTCATTTCCCCTTATTATTCTATTTTTTACACATTTACTCTTTTATATGCACCAAGCACATATTTCTTTCAGTCATTTCATTCATCCAACACTTTCTACTCCAGTTTTACTTCCTTTGACACCCCATATTTTTTTCAATTTTCTGCAGATTTTCCCATTTACAACTCATTGACCAATATACTGAGGGCTCAGGAATCAGTCGGCTGTGGTCTCTCCTGGCCCACCCTCCAATTACTTTGGAAGGATGGTCGGTGCCCTGCCTCAACCCCGGTTGAGACGGTTATATCTCACACCCTAACAGATCCCATTGCTGGTGACCCCTCTTGACTTTTGGGCTATTTTTGTAAGTAGCTTTTCCATTCAAAGTAGACAATTTGGACATTTCTGATACGATTTTCTCTATTGGCCAGAGGTTCCACATGTATCAATATTTATGATATTTTTTTGTTTTCCTCAGTTAAATTATGCATCCCACCCCTGATGACTGGCAAGAAGCCAAGAAACGCGTCGGGTTCGCAAACTAAGGATGCCCTATCAAGCCTAAATTATATCCCTGACATTTATTAATTTTTTATTGAGTTTTCTCATTTCATGCGATTTTGTGATTTTGATTGGCGATTTTAATTCATGTACTTCTGTTATGAATTGCATATATGTATGTCCATTGATTTGTTTACACTACTGAGTTTCCTCGATTGTTACTGCTAAATATGCGTTTATATCAATTCATGCGATTATGTCTGTATTTATACTACTTTATTGGTACTGTATGCATCAAAATCATGGACTTGACTATTAATTAAATCCAATCATTTTACCTACTCACATGTATTCATTATTATACTTTCAATTGACATGCTTCATTTAAAGTCCCACTTGCCCCTCTCTTTTTTTCTTGTATATATGAACCCGGGATGGAAGCATGCCATTGATATTTAATTCATGCGACTGGTCACTTTCTTTTGTTTATATCAATAAAAGAGCATGTTAATTACAACAGGCTCAAGTGAACTTAAAATGGAATTACCGCCAAAGGCGTAAAATAACAGCTGCAGGGCCTGTGTGCAAAGTGTTCATAGGCATTCCTCCTATCTTATACAACAGCTTATATATACATTTTTTTGTATTTCAGTAAGTTCAAGAAAAGGATTTCTTTAGTAAGTCTGCTAGAGTATTAAAGGGTGGCAACAAGAAGGGAATAATGATGTAAAGGAAACAGAAGTGCTGCAAAATTTTGTACATAATGCAGTATGAGGGCATATGGGAAAAAAAGGGGGAACAGGGATCTGTTGGGGTCCCCAGGCCTTGAAGTACCTGTATATTCTACAACCCATTTTATGCCTTGGGTTAATTTGACACACAGTGTCTACTAATGTCTAGGAATTACATTTTATAAAGACTATGGGGGGAGATTTGCTAAAACTAAAACTCAGAATCTGGTGCAGCTGCACATGGTAGCCAATCAGCTTCTAACTTCAGCTTGTTCAATTAAGTGTTGGCAATAAAACCTGGAAGCTGATTGGTTTCTATGCAGAGCTGCACCAGATTTTGCAATCTCTGGTTTTAATAAATAACCCCCATGTATTTATTGAGAACAAAAAAAATTGGGAAGGATTGATGTGGGTAATCCACATGACTTGTTCTGACCGATCCGGTAAATTGAAACAATTGGAATAACCAGTTCTATAACACTGGAGAGATGCTGTCTAGCATCTCAGGTAGCTCAGCAAGGAGAGTTACTGCTGGAAGCAGCAGAGGTTGTTGGTTCAGATCTTGCCCCTGATATCTCCCTTCTTTGGGATTTTGGTGGTGTTGTAGATCTGCCAGCCTTGGACACTGAAGTCTGTGTCCTAATTTAATAACAGTGCTCTGAAGTGTCTACTGCGCCTGCATGTGCAATGAAGCAGGTGCTCTACTACAGTTCTGTTTTAGTGAGCAGGTTCTCAATATCCTCACATACAATGCAGGACCAATGGTAATGCTTTTTACATGATATCATCGGTGGAGCGGCAGCCACACAACCATCAAAGGTTATGGGCATAGCCCTCTCTGCATCCTGGGCTCTTTTTGTGGAAGATAGTGAGCTATCTACGGTCTGAGGAAGTATCTAAACGGTGTTCCCATCTCACTAAAGGCCCCGACCGGGTTAAGGTCACAAGCTTTTTAAGCTTGCCATTTGGTAAGCGCCCATTTTATTCGTAACACTGTGGTGTGGTGAAGGTCCATCCAGCCCCATCTGTGTTTGCCTATAAGGGACTTAGTTGTCCGGTTTATCCATTGCACCTTTGAAGATTTTCTTCCAATTATTGGACTTTATTTTGTCACTTGATTGTTTATGAGTTTTATTTATCACTATTCACCACTTGAGATTTTACCTATATTATTTAAATCATAGCGCTGCTTTTTTTTGTTTATTTACTGGAGAGAACCCCTATTAGATCTGTTATAGACAGACCAAGTATTGTTATAAAAATAGTAAATTTGATTACAAATACATATAAACAAGAGTAGGTAAGAACATTGGTGACTTCAATATGATTCTGAGAGGAATCAAAGATCCAATTCACATATTCCTGACTCAAAACCTGACAGATATGGTCTAAAATGAAATGCCTCATTGAGGCCCAGGGTTTTAGTAGCTTGCAAATAAAAAAATCCATCTTAATTCATATTGCAAAAGTGATTTGTTGAAGTATCCCCCTCTGGGGTTTGCATAAATATGGTCTAATGCTAAAAATCTTACTCTGGGAATGATGCTGCCATGTACCAGTGAACTATGTCGATCCAGGTGAGGAGAGGGATCTTTTTTTTCTATACGGACAATATGCCGATATATTCGGCGCCATAGTTCCAACTTAGTTTTTCCTACATAATAACAACCGCACTCACAGGATAGTAAATATACCACCTGGGAGTGGGGCAGTTCACATAGTGTTTTGGTTGAAAAGACTCTCCATTAGGCAAAATAATATTTTTGCGTGTGTCCATATATTTACAGTAGCCACAGTGCCCACAAGGAAAAGTGCCACTGTATTTATCTCTACTAGTCTTATTATCCTTAAATTCACTGTGGATCAATCTATTGCGCAATGAAGAAGCCCTTCTACTGTATATGTGATCTGATCTGTACATAATGCAGTATGAGGGCACATGGGAAAAAAAGGGGGAACAGGGATCTGTTGGGGAAAATTATTTTTATTCTACTGTATATGTGATCTGAGGGTATTAAGTGACCAAGGGGGCCAAAGTGGTATCTGTACGTAAGAGATGCCAGTGTTTATTCAAGATGTTTTTTATTTGTCTGTGTTGGCAGGAGTATTTGGTGTTTATGAATGGTTAGATCTAAAAAGTTATTGCTAACTTATGCTAACTTGCACCTGGAGGAGTGGGAACATAGTTTATTTTCTGGTGAATCAGCATCTGTGCATATGAGCCACGCGTTAGCATGGTATCGATACTTAGATGACATACTTATTCTATGGGATGGACCTACTGTACTTCAATTTCAATCAATTTCAATTTCTCAACTACATCAATGGTAACAATACATTTAATTTGAAATTTACAATGACCTACAATTCATCAGCTATAACTTTTTTAGATTTAACTATTCATAAACATCTAGATGGACATCTATATAGCCAATTATTTTGCAAACCAACAGCATGGAATATGATTTTGGAAGCATCCAGCTTTCACCCTAAATCACTTTTTTCCTCCATTCTGTATGGACAGTACATACGGGTCAGATGTAATTGTTCCAATGATGTACTGTTTGAAAACAAAGCCTCTATTTTATGCACGACACTACGGGCTCGAGGCTATTCAAATAATATTCTTTAAAAAGCCTATAAAAAGGCTAAAAATAAGACACGCACTCAGTTATTGTTCTCTCATGGAAAAAATCTGAAAAATGAAATTACCAGAGTTATCACAAAATACTCCTGCCAACACAGACAAATAAAAAACATCTTGAATAAACACTGGCATCACTTATGTACAGACACCACTTTGGCCCCCTTGGTCACTGAATACCATCAGATCACATATAGAAGGACTTCTTCATTGCGTGATAGATTAGTCCACAGTGAATTTAAGGATAATAAGACTAGTAGAGATAAATACAGGGGCATATTTTTTGTGAGCATTGTGGCTACTGTAAATATATGGAATATTATTTTGCCTAATAGAGAGTCTTTTCAACCAAAACTCTATGTGAACTGCCATACTCCTGGGGTGGTATATTTACTATCCTGTGAGTGCGGTTGTTATTATGTAGGAAAAACTAAGTTGGAACTATGGCGCTGAATATATCAGCATATTGTCCGTATAGAGAAAAAATATCCCTCTCTTCCCCTGGGTCAATATAGTTCACTGGTACATGACAGCATCATTCCCAGAGTAAGATTTTTAGCATTAGACCATATTTATGCAAACCCCAGAGGGGGAGACTTCAACAAATCACATTTGCAAAGTGAATTAAGATGGATTTTTTATTTGCAAGCTGCTAAAACCCCAGCTCTCAATGAGGCGTTTAATTTTAGACCATATCTGTCAGGTTTTGAGTCGAGAATATGTGAATTGGATCTTTGATTCCTCTCAGAATCCATGTTACCTCTTCATATTTTCCCTCTGCATATAATTTTCCTACTTTCCATAAATGTCAACAGAATTTTCATCTTTGTAGATTTTATATTGAGTTTTTGAGAATGTGCCTCATATTTCTTATTGTTACAATTTTTGGTAATATGCTTGTTTAACCGCTTTTATACAGGGCATTTTCACCCCCTTCCTTCCCAGACCAATTTATAGTTTTCAGTGCTGTCGCAATTTAAATGATAATTGCGCGGTCCTGCAATGTTGTACCCAAACGAAATTAACGTCCTTTTTTCCCCACAAATAGAGCTTTCTTTTGGTGGTATTTGATCACCTCTGCGGTTTTTTATATATTTTTTTTATTTATAAACAAAAGAAGAGTGACAATTTTGAAAAAAACACAATATTTTTTACTTTTTGCTGTTGCCTTATAAGTTTATGTGAAATATCCATTAATCGCTGTAAAATATTGTAATTAGAAATATATTTCAGTTAGAGGGAAATATATTTAAAATACTGAGTGTTGTGTTGGTGTTATTGTAATTAGTTCAACTTCAAAGGTTGGCCTTTTGTTCTCCCTGAGAACATCTTCCCTGGGTAGTAAACAATAGCCTTCTTTGACTCATCCAATCAGGCTGTGCCCAATATACATTTACTAGGTACAGTGACCAATTAGGGAGAATTATATTAGCCACACTACAGAAAGGAGGGGGGGGATATAATGCTTTGTGACCAAGCTTACTCACTTTTTGGTGTGGGAACAGACAGCAGTCACCATGGGCTGACCTGAAGTTAACAGGTAATCTAACATACTTGTATTTTATACTGTACTGTAAATATGGGTGTTGTGGGTAATTTGTAAATACCATGTAAGCCAGGAGACCTACACTGTACATTGTGTTGTAAATACTGTTGGGTGTGTACTTTGTATAGATTATGTAACCCTATTAATAAATGTGTATTGCGGAACGAACTACCTCTTTGTTGTAAGATCTCTCAGATCTAGATATGTATATGTCCATACTACTACAATGATTGAGGTGTATGCACAAAATACAGAACTAGTCAACAAAATGGCGACCACGAAGGGACAGAAAAATTTGGTGGTCTCTTTCAGCAATATCTCAAGGGGTTGCAATATCTACAAAAGGCACACTTTGAAAGGGTTCTTCATTTGAATGCTAAAAAAATGAACATTGGGTGCTCTATGTGCTCGATATAGAAATGGGCTATAAGAAATAGCGGTGTTCTACAGTGTGTAATTAATAGGGAGCCTACGAGGAACACATAACTTTTGTTAAAAGCTAAATATAATATAGAATTGGTACATGAAGAGTCCAGATGCATTAGAAGGAGATGAAAAGAGCTGTTGCCCAATGTTTCTATGCATGAAGATTCAGTCGATTTAAAAAAAAAAAAAGAGAGCTGTTTCCTGTATGTATGCATATCAACAGGAATTGAGAGCACAACACAAAAGATGGATAGGGAGGACAGACAGTCTTTAGAAAATGTGCTACTTGTAGCTAACAATATTGGCAAACTGTTGCCAGGAGTGCACATAACATTTCATGCAGATAATGTCTTGCAACGATGTAAATTGCTGGGAGTTGCCAACTCCAGAGATCAGGTTAAAGTTTTACTATTAACAGTTAACTTAGACACATGGTCTTCCCTACCAGACCATGTTAAAGAAGGAAGAGCAGATTACAATGAAACTGTAGATGAATTGCTAAAAATAATATATCCCTTTGACCTAGGCTTAAAAGCAGCGTATAGAACAAAACAGGAAAATAATGAGAATCCACTTCTTTATGCAAACAGGCTATGGTCAGCTTACTATGTAGGCAAACGGAGAAAGGTACACAGAGAGGACCCAGAGTACAAAACCCTCCTAATAGCTAATGCCCATCCAAAATTTAAAATTAAATGTGCATTTTTTATAAATCCCCTTAAAGATTCATATCAACGCATCATGGACTGTATGCACAAATTTTTTCATGTAGCCAGAAGGTCTAATTCTGTGAAATCAAAGATTTATCACCAGAGTGCAAACAACAAAACCTGTTTAGCAAGTCACACTACAGGAGAATTTGCCACCTTTTCAAACAGAAAGAGGCACCATTACAATTACAATGCCTCCAAAGATAAGATCTATAGGCATGGCCCCCCAGGTACTAGTCAAAGGCAAATAGCCTCATGCTCCCCTTTGAATGTAAATTCCATGGAAAGTGATCTCAGATTACAGCACAGGAAATCAGTTCTGAAAGAGGTTATGTTAATTAGCACAATTACTTCTCTTGAAAATGAGATTGAACTACTGAAGTCACATATTCATAATTGGGAAAATACCAATAAAATAATGGAAACATCACAACATGTTCTTAAGGTAAAATATGAAGCATGCCATGCAGATGTGGTACAGTGTAGGAAAGAACTGAAAGAAATAAAACAATCTTTTGATCAAATTGTTAAGGTCCCACAGAAAACCATCTGTTCCATTCAAACAGAAAATACTGGAGGGGGGGCCAACCTATCTATGCTATCTGCTAGGACTTCACCTTACTGGGAACAAACCTTAAATATAAGCAATTTAGAAAAAGCAAAAGAAATACCAGATCTAATGTGTCATTCAGATGTCTATGATCTGAGTCATTTGTTTTCACCAGATCCAAGGGTGAATGTCAGTGAACATATACCAATGTAAATATGTAAATGTAACAATGTGGCAGTGTTTGTTTTCTTTGTGTGAAAGAAAGGGAAAAGGGTAATAACTTTTGTCTAAGTTATATTTTCCAGGTGCAGGGAGCTCATGAAAAAGTATTTACATATTAATCAGGTGTATCAATATAGATGTATTTATACATAAATACATACACCTAATGTAATGTATATTAGGCTAGGTATTCAAACATGGTTATTAGTAATACAGGTGTTTATCTTCCCCAAAGGATCAGAAGACTGCCATAAATATTCAAAGGTATAGGGTACAAGTAGTGTTTAGTACAGAAGCCTACTCTTGCTTCATTTTATATATTTTTTATTTATGTATTTGTTTTTGGTTGGTGTTCTTGGTTTTTGTTTGTTTTTTTTTGTTTCCTTTCTCCTGTTTGCGTAAACACATAACAATTCATTTGCGATTTATCAAAGCTCTATCCAGGATGTATGGGTTCAATCTAAATGAATGTGTGTGTCTGAGTGATGGAATGCATGGGTATGAACTGTCCATGTGTAAAGAAAGATTTTTTTTTTTTTTGTAGGGGCGTACATTGTTTTTATGGCCATCAATAAGTGTGATCACACTAATGCGCATGCTTTGTACTGTTTACGATTATTTTATTAATTTTTCTCATTTGTAATGAGCTCAATACTGGTACCAGTTTAAAATAATACTTTTTTTTTACAAGTTTATATGTATTCGCGAATAAATAACCTGTGCACAGATAAGAGATCTCGATCCCTATAGCTCTGAGAAACTGTAGGGATTTTGTTTTGATAATTTTTCCTTTCCTGTGGCTTAGAGTGAAGTTTCATTCACTCTGATACATGGAAAATACATAACAATGCATTGCTTTGCACCTTTGTGGCATCTTATGGATTCAGTAGGTCTGGTGTTTTGTTTTTCCTTCCAAATTGACGCATGTGCTGTTAATATGTGTAAAGGTTTTATGTCTACAGGTTGTCGTCTTAAACTTTAAGTACTTACAAACACACCAGGTTTTTCTATAACTTTTGTTTGTCAGAGTACAGATATGTGGGTGTGTCTGTACATTTTTGATGGTACTTACTGTGGATGGACGCATTATCTCAGCTGGAAGACTGTTCCGATCATCCACTACTAGTTTAGTCCATTATGAACCTCTCAGAGAGGTACAGTGAGGTGTTATTAATTTTTGAGTTTTGTATTTTAGGAGACATACACAGACAAGGACAAATGATTGGACCCAGACTGGACAAAGTACTTTGAAACACAGAGGACCTTGAAACATAATTTTTATATTTTTTTTGTTTTAAGGAGAAGCCTTGAATCCAATTAATTGCAGTCAGGCCCAACTAAATTCTAAAAAGAAAAACATTTAAACTTTTTTTTTAAAACAGAGATCCTGCTCTCTGTAATACAAGTTCTTGTGGCCTGATTGAATTGCAAATAGATTTGCACTGAGAGTCAATTAATATGTTAATCACCACCGACAGAGGGTGTTGCCTTTTGAATAGCTACAATGTTTGAAGGCAGTTTCAATGTTTTTTTTTTTTGACAGAATACAGATTAAATTTTTTTTTTTAATTTGTTACATTTTTTTTTTCTCTCATTTTTATTCTTCTTTTTTCTTAACAGTCAATGGTTTTTTTTGACAGAATACAGATTCAATTTTTTTTTTTAAATTTGTTACATTTTTTTTTCTTCTTTCATTTTTATTCTTTTTTTTTTCTTAACGGTAATTTTTTTTTGTTTACAAAAAAAAACAAAGGGGGGAAGAAAGATTTTTAATTTTTTTAATTATTAATTTTTTTAATGTTTACTATTTGTTATTTTTCTTTTTTTCCTATAGTACCTTTATTTATTTTTTTATTTTATTTTTTTTTGTATGGTGATTCTTAAGTTTGGTGTCACTAGGGTGAAATAAATAAATAAATAAAATTAAAAAAAAAAAAAGAGGGGAGTAGGGGGGAACATTATATGGAGAACATTTAAAATGGTTAGAAATGTTGATATAGAATATTAAAGCTTCCCTATAGCATTTTGGGGATGGACCAAGTTCCAACAGTTTTTCTTCCCTCTTTCGACATTGGATAATTGTTATATAAATGTATGTGATTGTAGCTATTACCAACTATGACAGTAACATCTGGGTGTTAGCAACAGTCATGTGACTATTTTCTGTGTATATGTGACATACAATCCTCTCTACAGTTCTAATATTGGGCAGTCATCATATGTGGTCATTGATCAAATTTTTTTTTTTTGTTTTTTGGTCAGTTTTCTTTTTTGTGCCATAACTAAGTTCAAAGAGCATTGCGTGAATATCATATAGATATACTGGGACTGGTGAGACTCATAGTGATTGGCAAATAGCAGGGAGTATAGTACAATTGTACTTAAGAGTAATTTAGTTTGATTGTTCCTGAAGCCACTAGTGACTGATGACATCACACTCATCCGTATTCCGAATTATTTTTGTCTGCGTAGGCGACACTGCCTAATCTCCACGGAGAACTCTTAAAGTGATGACCTCTTCTGTAGCCTGCTAAAGGCAGGACGGAGCTATATGCCCAAAGGTTGGGCACCAGCCAAGGTTGAACGGAACACAGTTTCAGTAAAAGGAGTTAGTGGTGAGTTGCGATGGCAACAAAACTCCCCGGAACACGTGAAGGGTCATACACGCACACACAACGTGGTATTCCACAGAAGGTGGGGCAGAGGTACTTGCAGGCATATGACAATGGAGGAAGAAAGATGGGGGGATGAAAATCAGACACCTGGCTGAAGGGCGTAACCATTCAAATAGTTACACATGTCACTGGGAAAGGGGTCTCATTAGTATGTCGCAGTATATCTATGACAATTCTAATCAAAAGGTCCTTACGGCTTAGACTTACCAGACAAGCATTCAGTTGAATGCATATGTTTTAAATGTACTTGTGTTTTTATTTCTCTACCTTTGTCCACATTAATAAAGTATAATCTTAGAAAGCCAGGAAAAGCTGGTCCCCAGGCTATTATTGTATGCTGTATCCACTTGGAATCACCAGTGAAGGCCGTCCCAGAAGCAAGGGCAACATGACCAGATTCGCCTTATGGACTTTCGTACTGTTATTATCGGACTATTGTTATTATTGGACTGTTGAGAACAAGGATCCTCATGTTTTTTTTTTGTTTTTGTTTTTTTTCCTTATTGTTTTGGTGCCGTTTCTCATGATTTCTATTTTGGACTTATGACATCCAGAACAAGTGATGACTACCAATACTGGGATCCAGAAGTGTGAACTGTAGAGATGGAGAGTTTAAAAAGTTTTTTTTTTCTTCTCAAAGAGTTTTATTTCATTTCAGAGGGTAAAGCCAAAAGTTACAAATATTAAAGGAGATTGCACATAAACCATTATTCTAGGTGTGGCCGAGTCTCATATTCTCAACTGGCCACAAGGGGCCATCTGTTGCCTTATAAGTTTATGTGAAATATCCATTAATCGCTGTAAAATATTGTAATTAGAAATATATTTCAGTTAGAGGGAAATATATTTAAAATACTGAGTGTTGTGTTGGTGTTATTGTAATTAGTTCAACTTCAAAGGTTGGCCTTTTGTTCTCCCTGAGAACATCTTCCCTGGGTAGTAAACAATAGCCTTCTTTGACTCATCCAATCAGGCTGTGCCCAATATACATTTACTAGGTACAGTGACCAATTAGGGAGAATTATATTAGCCACACTACAGAAAGGAGGGGGGGGATATAATGCTTTGTGACCAAGCTTACTCACTTTTTGGTGTGGGAACAGACAGCAGTCACCATGGGCTGACCTGAAGTTAACAGGTAATCTAACATACTTGTATTTTATACTGTACTGTAAATATGGGTGTTGTGGGTAATTTGTAAATACCATGTAAGCCAGGAGACCTACACTGTACATTGTGTTGTAAATACTGTTGGGTGTGTACTTTGTATAGATTATGTAACCCTATTAATAAATGTGTATTGCGGAACGAACTACCTCTTTGTTGTAAGATCTCTCAGATCTAGATATGTATATGTCCATACTACTACAATGATTGAGGTGTATGCACAAAATACAGAACTAGTCAACATTGCTATAATAAATATCCCAATTTTTAAAAAAAAAAACAAATTTTTTCCGCAGTTTAGGCCGATACGTAGTCTTCTACATATTTTTGGTAAAAAAAATCGCAATAAGCGTATATTGATTGGTTTGCGCAAAAGTTATAGCGTCTACAAAATACGGGATAGATTTATGGCATTTAAAAAATTTATTTATTTATTTATTTTTTTTACTAGTAATAGCGGTGATCTGCGATTTTTTTCGTGACTGCGACATTATGGCGGACACATCGGACACTTTTGACACATTTTTGGAACCATTCACATTTATACAGTGATCAATGCTATAAAATTGCATTGATTACTGTATAAATGTGACAGGCAGGGAAGGGGTTAACCACTAGGGGGACATGAGGGGTTAAATGTGTTTCCTAGGGGAGTGATTCTAACTGTAGGGGGTGGGGACTCACAAGGGGAGGAGACTGATCGGTGTTCCTCTGTACTGGGAACACAAATCGGTCTCCTCTCACCTGACAGGACGTGGATCTGTGTGTTTACACACACAGATCCACGGTCCTGTTCGGTTAACGGCAATCGCGGGTGCCCGGCGGCAATCGCGGCCGCCGGGCACACGCACCGGGTCCCGAGCAATGCCACGCGCGCGCAACCCCCTAGACAGCCAGGAAGCCCAGGACGTCATATGACGGCCACCCAGGATGGGAGATCCAATCTCAGGCCGTCATTTGACTATGGGCGGGTAGCAAAGTGGTTAATACCAGGTGTTTAGTTGTTGTTATTAGGTATTTTCCTTTGTGTAACTTTCTGCTATTTCCACTAGATGTCACCATGCTTTAATATTGTTGTCATTGTCTTTCCTGTTGCTAGGGGAAGATGGACCCCGACAGACTGGATATCCTGCTTTGACCCTGGGTAATTCCTGGATCGCCAAATGGCGCCTTTTGGTCCACTGCCCGGAGCGCGCGGGTCCCTCATTTCACCCACTTTCATTGTAGGGTGACTTTGGACCATTTTGGCTTTTGGTTCCTGGCTTCCTGCCCTTAGTTCCTCCATTCTGCGAACCACCCCTGGAGTGCAGACGACAGCCACCCGAGCGTCTGTGGCGCGATGATGCGGGATGTGACCCTGCCCCTTTGGGCAGGGTTTGCGCCATATGTCGTCACACCAAGGGAATCAACTGTGATGTGTGCAGCATCCATTTGGGTGCTGACACTCTCAGACACAAAGGTGACCTCAGGGCAGTGACTCAGATACCTTTATGTCTCTTTTCAGATAAATATACATTGCTGCTCCTGATGAGTGGATCAAAATACTCCACGAAACACGTAGAGCCTTAGTTATGCAATACTTCACTGATCATGTATCTTATTTTTATTCATATGGACATTTGTAATGTTATCAGTATTTTCAAACATATGGGAAGTTTCTCAGCTGATGTAATTCAAGTCTCTATACACTGTCATGTAATTCATGTTCCTTTTATGTATATATATGAATTTTACTGTTTTACTATGTATTTTCTGTATGAATTTTATATGATTCACATTAAATATGCCGTGTTTTGACCCTCTATTGGTGACTGCATGTTTCATTTAAAGTCCCATCTTGCTTTCTCTTTTTCTAATTTGTTGCTCAAGGAATCTGAGCAGCTCAATGGATACATGGATATTTTTATTGATTTCCATAATTTTTTTGGATTTAGATCTATACAGCTTGCCAGGCTCACCATTAGCATGAAACGTATGTTTCCTAGCTACAAGTCTTTGTAGTGGAGCACTTGTTGCCATATCTTTTTGGCCCTCCGTAAATCTTCCTGAGTGTCGAAGTTGTCCAATTTGCCTTCCAAAGGGATTTCCATCTTTCCCACTGGCTTTACAAACATATGCATTGCTATATGTATGACTTTGTAAGTATAGCCATTCTGTCTGTACCATGTATAATTCAAACTGTTGACACATGTCTAGTTATTAAACTTTTGTATCTTATGTATAGTAGTTACCTTAATACTAATTTGGCATATCTTTTGGTATTTCTTGCATTATAAAAACCCTGTACCCAACTTGACTTAAATAACCTCTGAAGAAGGACTGTCTTGTCTGTAACATGTAAGTTGTCAAAGTCTGTATGCATCACCACTGGCCTGCTTGTTCTCAGGGCAGTGGGTGTACATACCATTGCAACTTTGGGTACTTTGTATCATTGTTTTATTGAAGTCACCAATGTTCTTACCTACTTTTGTTTATATGTATTTGTAATAAAATGTACTATTTTGTATAACAATACTTGGTCTGTCTATAATAGATCCAATAGGGGTTATCTCCAGTGCTATAGCACTGGTTATTCCATGTAGTTATTAAAACATTTTTTTAGTAATAGAAAAATTTGACATACTGCAAAAGAGACAATATATTTATTCTGTACAATTTATACATATGAAAGCTGATATGGAAAAGCAAAATGCAAAAAATGCAAAAATAAATTTGACATACTGCAAAAGAGACAATACATTTATACTGTACACTTTATACATATGAAAGCTGATATGAACACGCAAAATGCAAAAAAAAAAAAAAAATACACTTAAGATTTTGCCACTACAACAGCAAAATGTTTAAAGTTTTAAATTTGATGTAAACTACAGTATATTATCCAAGAGCCACATGGCACCTTAAAAACTATAAAAATATTTTAAAAAATTAGAAAAGGTGGAGGGTGATTGTCAGAGCAGTTACCCTAGCTGTATTCATCACACTCATCCACAAATATCTGAACCTAAAGGGTCTGAGTTTAACATGAAATTAATGTCTTTAATTGGTTACAGTCTACAAAAAGTATCCTAACATCCTACAGGTCAGTGTTTTTTTAACATGTATCAAATTGGAAAAATTCTGTGAGCCACAATTATCTTATGCCTTGCTTGTGCTACCTCTAGCTGCATGCGCTAATCACGCTTCATATAACGTGCATAGGATAAATTTACAAGTTATGCGCTGCGCTTGGGTGACCCCAAAAACAAAATTAATAATAACCAACTCTGTGCTTACTAGTGCGATAATATTAAATACATTAATATGAATGTTGAATAAATAAACAAGGTGTGAAAAAACAAGTGCTTGTTACACCATAAATTAGTGCTTAATAGTGCTTGTTACACCATACATAGTGTCTTAATCAACATAAAAAGTGCTTAGAGCTAAATATAAAGTATCCTGCTTGTTTAAATAAAAAAAATAATAAATAATAAATAATGGAAAAAAGTTCTCTTTGGCACTCTAAATAGTGCGTGCAAATAATGTCCAGCAGTGATAATAAAACAATGCGTGCAGGTGGTATTCAGCTGTGACAACAATCCAACATCATGCCGAAGATATCCTGAGTGCTGCAAAACATGCTCCGGTGCTCCTTCGTGACCCCCTTAAGCTAATGTGCTCACCTCAGAGCGTGTGACTCAGCTTCTACCCTGAGTCCAAATACGCTTTGGAGCCACCCCTGGGCTCAGTCTCAGTGTCTGCTGCACTCCTCCAGCTGGAAACAGTGTGGCTCCATACATTTAAATGAAAAGGAAACTATATAGTGTAATATAGTCAAAATACTTTTATTAAAAGAAAACGCTCCCCACACCGGGGTACTCACATGGCACTGGTACGTCAGTGCACCATACTATAACAGCTTTCTATGCAAAATCACTGGATGTTTGGTGCGGTATGCTGTGCTGGGACAGCGCTGGTGTAAAGTCCGTGTCAGTCTCTCCGTCCTGGCCCCTCCCCTACGCATCTTCGACACAGGGATCACGTGTCATCATCAGGGGCGACTGCCTGGAGGCTGATGCTCCTGGCACTGGGGATAGAGCCTGTTTAAAAGAGGGACGTATACCAAATCCTCTCCGAACAGCCTTGCACCATGAAGGGGAACCCCAGCCAGAAGCTTCTTACATGGTGATTCGGCTGAAATTTTTCAACCATAAGATTCTACGCATATGTACCAACCCAAGCGCAAGGCGAAAGGTTTGGATGATAGAATCTCTGATTGCGTCAACAGCAAACACAAAACCGCTGGTAGGTTGGCAAACCCCCAGGCTTGCTGTCCAGGTAAAACTTTGAGGACCTGTTTTAACATGGTCTCTCAAGTATTGACAGACTGATTGCTGCCACTGCAGGTCGAACTATTAGGACCTTCTGCCACTGAACCTGCCAAGAAGAAAACACTTTTCAACAGGAATTCCAATTTCTTATCAGTTGGATCCCTAGGTATCTGAGCGTTGTCGACAAGACAAGTCAGACTTATTTACGGAGGAATGGCGGCGTCAACTGCCGGTATACCCCCATTTTAGTAAATTTTTCCTCCATAGGATAAAGTGTTGCAAAACTTTTTTAGGCGGAAAAAAATGTCTATCTGGGTGATCCCACTCAGAATAAATAAGCTTTTTCAGTAACCATAAACAGAAAAGCATGTGTAGTTTGAGGAGGCTTTAGTGAACCCAAACCAAAGGAGGGTTCTTTAACTGACTCAGATACGGGTAACCTGAATGTGGAACGGACCAATCCAGCCAAAATTTGCACTAACACCTTCTCATCCTGAGAAGCTGAAGAGGGCCCTTCTCCACTTGATTCCTCAGAAGAGGAATCATCAGTCCCATCCCGATCCTCTGAGAGGGATTCCTCTCCTTTTTCCCAGAGTTCCTCAGCTTGAGGGTCCTGGGTAACAGAGGGAGACCTAGTGCGTTTTGTTCCACTGAGTGAAGATGCGATTAAGGCCATTAGTCTTTCCTCTAATCTATTAATGGTTGAGGAAAAAACCTCCTGCATAATGTATACAGGGGCTGAAGTGCCAGAAGCAGATGCAGCCCCTGACCTGGACGACTCTCCCTGGCCAGCCATCCCAGGTCCTTCAGGGGGGGAAGGTGCTGCAGAATGGGGGTCCTCAGAGCCGGAGGGAGATCCCCTAGAGCCTCTGGTTTTCAGGGTATTTGTACCTCTTCTACCCATAGTGCAAAGCAACAAAAGGTGGAGGTACCACAAAAAACACTGACTGCTGAGCGATGTAGTTCAGCAACTGCCACTGCTACCAATGCCCAGTCTGGTGTTTTAAGTAAATGCTGCCTGGGAGAATGCCTGTGTCCCACATCACATGCGCCCGTCAGCTCTGTGTCCCTCCATAGGCTGTGTGCACCTGAAAAAGTGTACACTTTATACCCTGTGTAGCCAGCGATGTGGGCGTTTAAACAGGCCGGACGTCATGTTAATGCTCCGCCCCCCCTCCTCCGACCACCCCTCCCGCCCCCCCTCATTTTTTTTTTCGAAAACGTGTGCTTTCCCGCTCGAGCCGAGGCTCCGATCCTCAGGACAAGCATGGAGGGGAGGCTGGGGAAGGGCCGGTGGATGGGGAACCTGCCAAACAGTAGCGGTGGCAGCGGTGGCAGCGGCGGCGGTGGCGTGTGGTGCGGTATACTACCGCTGTTTGTTCAGGCCACCCCGGCCCCCCTAAATCATGGGGGGAAGTATCCCTAAGGAGAGAGCCCCCCAACCCATCCTACCTGGTGCCCGGCTGGAGGAGCGTACAGCGTGGACACTGAGACAGACAGAACAAGCATGAAAAGGTATGTGCTCTTGGCAGCCCCCGGTGGCGACAATAGGCATAGCATACATTTACTTAAAGGAGAAACCTACTAGAATTAAAAAATTCTTGAGGAGTCTCCCTTACCTTATCCAGCTGCAGGGTTCTGTTATACAGACCCAATCTTCACCTCTCACGGTGGGCTCCGTTTGAAAAAATCTTCAGAGACTGGGGCCCCCTTGAATAGGAGGATCCGCAGTTCTGGCCCCGTAAAGCACCCCGCCAGGGATATGGCTGAAAAACCAAATACTGGATCCCGGGGTCCAACTCTCTAAAAAGAGAAGTGTTACAGGTAAAACCTCGTAACTTCAGACACGAGGCCCGGGTACCATCCAATTTGGCCTGAAAAAGCACTTTGAATGGATCCGGTTGCATGGCTTGCCCCAGTATAGGATATTCCTTTGGAGCTTAGCACAGCACATCTTATTCGTGACCAACACCTAAGACACTGGCGAAAAAACTGAGGCATCCCCAGGAAGGGGAGGGGTTATATAGGGGGTTGAACTTCCTGTCTAGGGTGTGACCAGTGTCCAATCACCTAGTGATACCCTATAACCCATCAGTAATTACTGAGGCTCTGTGTCCCGTGATGTATAAGAAAGAAATGATTTGTACATTTGATGACAGGATGAATGATGTTTAAAAGTACTGTACTTAGAAATTTTTGTTTGCTTTTAACATTCAATTGTGGAATGAATGCAATTTACAAAATGAAACCATTGTTATGAGAAACGTTTTCCATCCTGCTTCTTCAAATTTTCTTGTCACTGTAGTCAAAAACGAATGTCGATTTGAGTCTACAAAAAATAAGAAAATCAAACAAACATTCTTAAAATGAAAAAGTTTGAATGAAACTCTACTAGTGTATGGCCAACTTTACCTTCAGTTTTTAGCAGTGGTATAGGCTCCTCTCTTGTAATGAAATTGCTTACTCTGACCTCACCGCACATTGTAAGCTTTACACAGCATTAGAAGTTGCAGCAAATGAGATAGGGCCCATTTAATTTCTAGGCTTGAGGGCATCTCCCCAGTGTTATTGTTCCTATATTTCACTTTCATTCACTGAATTTCACTTTTTTTTCAATCATGGAGATCCAGTGTCACACGTGGGCATTATTAATGACAGTATGTATGAACATGCAGAGCGACTAATGCCGCTTACACACAATCGGAAATTCTGACAAGAAAAGTCCGATGTGAGCTTTTGGTCGGAAATTCCAACCATGTGTATGCTCCATAGGACTTTTGCTGTCGGAATTTCCGCCAAAAAGATCGAGAGCAGGTTCTCTATTTTTCAGACGGAAAAAGTTCCTATCGGAAAT
The DNA here is from genome assembly GCF_042186555.1 of Aquarana catesbeiana. Classification (NCBI taxonomy): domain Eukaryota; kingdom Metazoa; phylum Chordata; class Amphibia; order Anura; family Ranidae; genus Aquarana; species Aquarana catesbeiana. The sequence continues at coordinate 218,223,153 of NC_133325.1, read as the reverse complement.
TCCGATCGTCTGTAGCAATTCCGACACGCAAAATTCCTATGCATGCTCGGAAACAATTCGACTCATGCTCGGAAGCATTGAACTTAATTTTCTTGGCTCATCGTAGTGTTGTACGTCACCGCGTTCTTGACGGTCGACAGTTCAGAGAACTTTTGTGTGACCGTGTGTATGCAAGCCAAGCTTGAGCGGAATTCCATCGGAAAAAACATCCAAGGTTTTTCCAGCGAAAATTTAGATTGTGTGTACGTGGCATTAGAATTCCCACTCTTCCAGATTGACATCCACTCATCAAGGCAGTTTAATATTTGTATAACTTCTCGTAAGAGCCAGCCCATTGCTGGCATCAGGGTGGGGAGCTCTTGAGAGGAGTACCAAAGCAGGGTGCTGTGATGTTTTCAGGAAGCTATGTGCAATACCTTGACAGTCCCCCCAACCAGTCATGATCTGCCTAAAAAAGCACAGAGACCCAGTGATGAGGGCACTGGGTCTTAATTAAGGTAGGTAATAAAAATAGAAAGGTTTTATTAAATATAAATATATTAATGTAATTTGGGAATTGATTGCGGGGGGATGAACCAGAGAAGGGAAATATAAGCCAATTAATTGAATTCATGTGTGTTTGCAACTCACAAGTTTGATGAATAGAGTGTAATACTAATACTATATCAAGACATTCGAGAACTTCACTAATCCTCCTAGAAAGGAGTACAAAGTTAGCACTTGTTATGCAACAAAGGAAGATAAAATATGATAATAATTGCCCAGAAAGAGAAAAGAGGTCTTGTAGTTCCAAAATTGGTGGGGGTCACACATCTTTATCATCAAAGAAAAGAGCTAGTAAGAGAGGTGAAGAATGCATAAAATATAGAAAAAAAGGCTTTTAAAACATCACATAAGAACAAAGAAGAATGGACGGAGCTGTTATCTGTAATAGATAGTTTCTACCATGGACATTGAGATTAAACAATCTTTCGGTTTTGTTTGTTTGAAAAGCACAGGTAGTATTTTATTGTTATAAAGTATTGTTGTCTCTGCGCTACCCAGTGATAGTGCAAATGATTAACAAAAAACAAAAACAAAATGATTGCAGACAGCAGTGACATGCGTTCCCGCACCAATGGTAAAAATATTCCTTGAAAAAGTGCAGCACAATCAGAATATAATTAAAAGAAATGCACAACTGACATGTTTCAATGTGCAAACCCAACTTCAATGCAATATGATCTAATGGTTTACAGTGAAATTATATGGATTATTGTGCAAACAAATGACATGCGTTAAAATGTATCATGGCTCAAAATCATATGAAATAAAAATACCACAATGTAAAGTGCATATATAAACGCGAATAAAATATAATATGTACAAAAGTCCAATCCACAGTTCAGTTGATATACTCCAAAGGTGCTCAGTGTCCAAAAACAATCTTCAGTGATAATGGTTCAAGATAAATTATTCTATACACTGTGGCAGAGTGAGGCCATGCCTCTGTGTACAATGGCAGTCTAGGCCAGGTTTTGCAGAAAACAGGCACATTAATGGCGCAGGTGTGTGTTGGCTTTATAAGAGGAGCAGGATCAGAGTTCAGATCACCAGACCAGTGTAAGCTGGCAACAGTGTTTCTGATCACTGCAATACCAGTCTCAGTGTCACCAGATCAGTGTAAGCCAGTAACAGTGTTTCTGATTACTGCCACACCAGGTTGCTGCCATGCCAGTCACAGTGTCACCAGACCATGCAGCTGTCAGGACCCGGATCAGCTGCTGGTGGCACTGTGGTTTCCAGAGCTGAAGGGTGTAGTTACAGTGGCCACCAGCGGGATATCTCCCAGCCAGCAGAACCTAGTCATTAGGCTCGACCTGAGGCTGGCTGCTGGGAAGGTACTGTATGTAATCCCTTACTTAACTTTCATAAGTGCCTCAGTGTTTCGCCGATAAGCCTCTTTCCTGAGTGATCCTGTACCCAGTACACTCTATCTATTATCCTGCATCCTGTTACCCCATCTCTTGATCCCAAGTCCTCTCCATGCTCTGTTTTAGTGAGATGTCCCCTATTTGTACATAGCCTGTCATAGTTAGGTTGCTTGTTTGGTTATTTGCTTTGATGTCAAATTTATGTTTCACTTTTGCTTTGTTTACAGTCTGTTAGTGTTGGATGGGTGTTGTTTGTATTAATAAACTTTCCTTAAATCATACTCAGTCTTTTTTTTAACTTCCTTAAGTGTAGCTCATCAATCAGGTCATCCTTGTTGTCACTGGATACCTGCATTTGTTATCCCTTACAGCAGCCAGCAATAGTGTTCCTGACCACTGCCACACCAGCTCCAGTGTCACAAGACCAATGTAAGCCAGTAACAGTGTTCCTGATCACTGTCATACCAGTCTCAGTGTCGCCATACCAATGCAGCCGGCATCAGTGCTCCCTGTTCCCACCAGTCTAAGTGTCACAAGGCCAGTGTAAGCCAGTAACAGTATTCCTAATCACTGCCACACCAGCACCAGTGTCACAAGACCACCGTAAGCCAGCAACAGTGCTCCTGCTTGCTGTCACACCAGCCCAAGTGTTGCCATACCAGTGTAAGCCAGTAACAATGTTCCTGATTGCTGCCATACCAGTGTAGTGTCACCAGACCAGTGAGCCAGCAACAGTGTTCCTGATCGCCACCATATTTGTGCAGTGTTGCCTCTGCCTGTTGCTTGCACTGATCTTGGTCTGTTTATTGACCATGTTTCTGCCTGGCACCTGGACTGATCCTTTGCCTGTTTGATGACCACATCTCTGCCTGACATCTGAACTGACACATCTGCACGTCCTACTGTTTAAATTTTTTGCAAAGCACCAGTTCCAGCAATTTGCTGTAGACAACTTCACTCTTGGATAAAAATGAACTCTTTTGTACACCCTCATGTATACCCTTTGTTCAGCCTCCTGTACTCCTGGCCCATGAAAATAGTATTTCTGGGGGCCGCCATGTACTAGTAGGCTAGGCTTGCTTGGCTTTTAGGAACGGAGATGTCTGTAGGTAACGCTGCACTAAACTATGTTCCCTGTCCACTCGTACAGAGGCAATCATTACAGTACACTGTTTTTAATACAATGTTGGTTGGTTTTTGTGATCCACAAGCTACATAAACAGTCAAAACATTAAAAAGTCTCACATATGTTGCATAGATCCCCATACTCAGGAGGTGTAACAAAATGTAGGGTAAAATTCTAATTATGACAATGCTATTTTTTAGATATAGTTTATTATTGTATAACTTTGTGAAAAAAATAAATTTAAATTTTCTTTCTAAGTTTCCTTAAAACTTATGGCAAAAAATGAAATCTTCAAAAGACTTTGCCTCTTAAAAAATACCCTAGGGTGTATTCTTTCCAAAATGTGGCCATTTTGTGGATGTTTCTACTATCCTCATAATCTAGGGCCTCCAAACATATCTTAGTGAGGAAATTCGGTGCCTAATTTTTGCCCCTTAAAAGCCTGAAGGTGCCTCTTTGGATTTTGGGTAAATTGATAGCCATTAATACATTTTCTTTATTCAGATCCAAGATCTTATGGCAAAGAATGTGATCTTCAAAAGACTTACTATGTGATAGGTAGTCAGGAATTAGATGCAAAATGTGTACCCCTTAAAAGTCTGAAGGAGCTCATTGGATTTTGCGCCCCTCTTTCTAGGTAGCAAAAAAGTCCTACACATGTGGTAACCCTTATACTTGGGAGGAGTAGAAGAATGTGTTTTGGGGTGTAATTGTAACTACACTGCTTATGCCATGACTGAGAAATAACTTGTTAATATGACAACTTTGTGAAAAAAAATCGAATTTTATTTACTTTTTTCAATTTCCAAAGAATTGCCGCAAAAAATACAACTTAAAAACATTCAGCAAGCTTCTTACTAAACACTTTGGATTTTCTGCTTTCCAAAAATGGGTCAAGATATGTGATAGGCAGTCAGAACATCAGGATTGATAAATGTCCAATAAATATACCATAGTTTATAGACTCTATAACTTTCACACAGACTATATAATATACTTATTTTTATTTTACCAAAAAAATGTAGCAGGATACATTTTGGACTAAATGTATGAAAAAAAGATTATTTATTGGCAAAGTTTTATAACAGAAACTAAGGGAAATAAAAAAGTGGTGATTAACCAGTTGCCGACCGCCGCATGCCGCAGGCCGATATACATCAGCACAATGGCAACGGTGGGCAAATGGGGGTACCTGTACGTCCCCTTAAAGCGCTGGGGATAGCAGGCGTGCTCGCCCGCCCGCCGCGTACAGTGTGACCGTGCCCGCGGGACCGGCGGACTCGATGTCAGCCGGCCTCCTGGTGATTGTATCACGGGGCCTCAGAACGGGGAAGTGCCTATGTAAATAAGGCATTTCCCCGTTCTGGCATGTGTCATGACAGAGATCACCGCTCCCTGTCATCGGGAGCGGTGATCGCTGTCACGTGACTTGAAGCCCATCCCCCCACATATAGAATCACTCCCTAGGACACACTTAACCCCTTCATCGCTCCCTAGTGGTCAATCCCTTCACTGCCAGTGTCATTTACACAGTAATCAGTGCATTTTTATAGCACTGATCGCTGTATAAATGACAATGGTCCAAAAATAGCGTCAAAATTGTCCAATGTGTCCGCCATAATATCGCAGTCCCGATAAAAATGGCAGATCGTTGCCATTACGAATAAAAAAAAATTTGAAATAAAAATGCCATAAAACTATCCCCTATTTTGTAGACGCTATAACTATTGCGTTTTTTTTACCAAAAATATGTAGAAGAATACATATCAGCCTAAAGTGAGGAAAAAAATATTTTTTTTTATATATTTTTGGGGGATATATATTATAGCAAAAAGTAAAAAATAATGCATTTTTTTTCAAAATTGTCACTCTTTTTTTGTTTATAGCGCAAAAAATAAAAAACGCAGAAGTGATCAAATACCACCAAAAGAAAGCTCTATTTGTGGGAAAAAAAGGACGTCAATTTTGTTTGGGTGCAATGCCGCATGACCGCGCAATTGTCAGTTAAAGCGATGCAGTGCCGAATCGCAAAAAGTGCTCTGGTCAGGAAGAGGGTAAAATCTTCCGGGGCCATAAAACTATCCCCTATTTTGTAAACGCTATAACTTTTGCGCAAACCAATCAATATGCGCTTATTGCATTTTTTTTTTACCAAAAATATGTAGAAGAATACATATCAGCCTAAAGTGAGGAAAAAATAGTTTTTTTATATATTTTGGGGGATATATATTATAGCAAAAAGTAAAAAATAATGCGTTTTTTTCAAAATTGTCACTCTTTTTTTGTTTATAGCGCAAAAAATAAAAACCGCAGAAGTGATCAAATACCACCAAAAGAAAGCTCTATTTGTGGGAAAAAAAGGACGTCAATTTTGTTTGGGTGCAATGCCGCACGACCGCGCAATTGTCAGTTAAATCGATGCAGTGCCGAATCGCAAAAAGTGCTCTGGTCAGGAAGAGGGTAAAATCTTCCAGGGCTGAAGTGGTTAAATGCCACCAAAATATAGCTCTTTCTGTTCCAAAAAATTATCTAAAATGTATGTGGATACAGTGGTGTATGACCGAGTAATTGTCAGTCAAAGTAACACAATGATGAAAACTAAAAAATGACCTTACTGGAAGGACGTTTATCATGCCGGCCTTCATGTGGGTACAGTGGTGCATGACTAAGTAATTGTCAGACAAAGTATCACAGTGATGAAAACTAAAAAAAAAAAAGTGCAATTGTCTTTACTATACAAATAGTTTTGGTTTGACTGCTGGATGATTTCTTTTTTCTCTGTACAGTTTCATTACCCTATTAATTTATAACTCTCTATAATTGCCATATTTTATATAATTAAATCAATAAAGTTATTCTATTGTACATCTTTTATTTGTGTAAATGCACATTCCCTTGGAAAAATTAGTGTACAGACTAATACTGGCCATACACTATATGAAAAATTGGCCGAAATTCGGTCATTTAGACAGTTCATTCATTTTTCGGCCAGTTAGGCTATGTTTCCACTAGTGCGACTTTTCATGCGACTTGGGACTGAAAAGTCGCATGACAAATTGTACCCCATGATTTCCAATGAGTACCGTTCATATCTGTGCGACTTCAAGTCGCAGCGACTTCAAAGTAGTCCCTGCACTACTTTGGTCCCACTTTGATGCGACTTGAGGTCCATAGACACAGGCATTGCTTCAAATCGCGGTAAAAAGTTGCGGTAAAATCGCGGTAAAAAATCGCGGCAAAATCGCGCGACTTTGGGGACGCAATAGTGGAAACATAGCCTTTATGGGCACAAAATCGATAATCATTGAGACGTTTTTGACTTGTATGCTGCCCCAAATCTCTGTCACTTACTGTATACCTGTAGGAGTAACTGTCAGCCCTTTCCACTAATGACTAAAATACCCTTATATACATTACACATGTAATACATTACACTTGGATTTCGTTTTTTGGTTTACCTATTGTACATATATGAATAGGGATTGTAGATTTGTTTCTTTTTATTATGTCATCTGATCAAATTTCAATTATACTATTAACATTATTCATTGATTCACCTTTTGGGAACATATTGTCATGCTTTTTTACGAGGAAAGGTGGCCTATTATTTCTCATAAAAGCTTTTCAAGAAAACGTGGCACCTGAAGACGGAATAACTGTTAAAATGATTTTCACATAAGCACTTGTGTCTCGGCTTACTGTGCGTAGCACACCCTTGTTCTGTTATAGTGATAATAACATTTCCATTGATCTCCAGTTACAATAAACACATGGCACCAATCCAGCTATCTGTGAAATGAATCCTACTGTCCAAGCTTTTAAAACGTAACTTTTGCTGCTTTATCAAAGGTGTCAATTAAACATGCTCTGTCCTTCATATCTGAACTTCGATGCTGACAGCAGAGGCATAAAGCTAAGCTTTTACAGTTTATAGATACTTGTCTAACAAATATGCGTTGTATACCATTGACACCTAAACTGATTTGTAGAAACACTAGGCCTAGAGAAATTTTTATTGCTCAAACTGTTTGTGTCCATACACATTTATGAAATCAATTATACATGCTTGTTTGGTGGTAACTGTATAAACCTAGAAGGGATGCCATGAAAAGTCTCCTTTTACTTTATAAGTGCAGAGAGGAATGTCAATGTGCAAACTGCAATTACTACAACCATGACAGCGAAGGATTTATTCTATTCAGTTACATTTTGCATTTTTTTCTTTTATACCTTTTAATGTCACATTTTTTAGCTTTTCAGGCATTAGCACTCAATAAAAGTAAATTTCTATATTGCCAATATTTACAGCTCATATTAGTTATTAACTGCTTCCCGACCAGCCGCCCCAGGATTACTGTGGCAGAATGGCAGGCGAATCGCTGTTGTGTTACGACGGCCGCGACGATCGGATTCGATCCAGAACCGATCAATCCCCAGGCCCAGGCCAATGAAATCTGGCCTGGACCTGGTGATCGCTCCTGGAGAACGAGATCCTTCCCCTGCATGTGTAAGTGTAAATACAGCAGGGGAAGTAATGTCATCTCTCCTCGTGTCGGTCTTTTCTGTTCCAGACCGAGGAGAGAGAACATCTCACAGTAAGTGCACCAGCACTACACACCAGTTCACGTAGGTACACTTGCCACCCCTGATCACCCCCCGATCACCCCCCAGTTAACCCCTTCACCCCCGGTCACTGTGTCACCCAGTGCAGTGTTCAGATTTTTTTTTGATCACTGTACTGGTGTCATTAGTGACACTAATCAGTGTTAGGGTAATTAGTGGTAGGCCCAGATAGGTCTAGGGACGCCCCCTAACCCCCTAATAAAGGTTTAACCCCTTGATCACCCCCTGTCACCAGTGATCACTGTATAAGTGTCACGAGTGACGCAGGTTAGCTAGATTTTTTTTTAATAGCGTCAGGGCACTCGCCTTATATTACCCAATAAAGGTATAACCCCCTGATCACCCGGTGGGTGACATTAGTTAGGTTTTATTGTCAGTCAGGGTCTGCGTCGCCTCAGGCAGCATCAGATTAGTGCCAGTAGCGCTAATACCCATGCACGCACCATACACCTCCCTTAGTAGTATAGTGTCTGAACAGATCAATATCTGATCTGATCAGAACTATATTAGCGTCCCCAGCATTTTAGGGTTCCCAAAAATGTAGTGTTAGCGGGATCAGCCCAGATACCTGCTAACACCTGCGTTTAGCCCCTCCGCCCAGCCCAGCCCAGCCCACCCCACTCCACCCAAGTGCAGTATCAATCGATCACTGTCACTTACAAAAACACAACACACATAACTGCAGCATTCGCAGAGTCAGGCCTGATCCCTGCGAACGCTAACAGTCTTTTTGGTAGCGTTTTAATCAGTCGCTGACAGTCAGGTGCTTTTTTTCTTTTGAGTCTCACTACTGTACCAGTAAATTTAGAGACCAAAATATCAAATCGAAGGTACAGTAGTGAAGAGGTCTACATGTTTCTGAGCATGACAGATAATGAAGAGGAAGTCACTCATTTGTCAGATTCAGGCTCAGAATACGAACCTATAGACAGATAGCTCTGAGGACGGAGTTGTGGTCCCTGACAAGGTCAGGCGTACCAGGCCCCGTTCTTCTGCTGTCGTTGAGGTGCAAGAACCACAGGGCTCTTGAATGGAGCAGAGAGCCAGTACTAGTGTCGCTCATCCTTCTGGTGAACTGGCAAGCACCAGCGGCCTAGTACATCCTGGTCGTACATCCAGCACTGCAATATCACGTGGTGACGTAGCGAGTCCCATAAGTGCAGTTCAAGCTGACGAGGTGGCTAGCATGAGTAGTGTCCCACTGCCACCAAGAAGAAGACAAAGACAGACCCGTCTAACCCATAGTGCCCTTCCTGGTGCATTTGCCAATCCTAATTGGGAGTCCACCACTTCTGCAGCACCCTACTTCCCCCATTCACTGGCCAACCCAGAATTCAGGTGGAAACAGTTGATTTTTCATCACTTGATTTTTATTCGCTGTTTTTCACAGAAGATCTCTATAGATCTATTGTGGACCAAGGCAATTTATATGCTGGTCAATTCATCACCGCTAATCCCCAGCTGACCCTTGCCAGAGAATGGAAACAAATTACGGTTTCCAAATTTAAGACCTTCCTGGGCCTAGCCCTCCTCATGGGCATAACTAAAAAGAGTGCGTTGTGGTCATATTGGTCCACTGACCCAATTCACCATATGCCCGTGTTCTCTGCCTCCATGACCAGGACACGATACGAGCAGATCTTGCGGTTCATGCACTTCAGTGACAATGAACTCTGTCATCCTTGGGGTGACCCTGAATTTGATCAGCTCTACAAAATCGGCCCCTTGTAAACCACTTCAACCAACAGTTTTCAGCCTTGTTTACTCCCTATCAAGTTGTCTGCATTGATGAGTGTCTGATTAAGTTTTCTGGTTGCTTGTCTTTCAAACAGTATCTTCCCAGCAAGCGTGCCAGATATGGGGTCAAGATGTATAATGTATGGGTGGCACAGTGGTGTAGTGGATAGCACTTTCACCTAGCAGCAAGAAGGGTTGCTGGTTCGAATCCCAACCACAACACTACCTGCCTGGAGTTTGCATGTCCTCCCTGTGCCTGCATGGGGGTACTCCGGTTTCCTCCCACACTCCAAAGACATGCTGGTAGGTTAATTGGATCCTGTCCAAATTGTCCCTAGTATGTATGAATGTGAGTTTGGGACCTTAGAGTATAATCTCCTTGAGGGTAGGGACTGATGTGAATGTACAATGTATATGTAAAGCGCAGAGTAAATTGACGGCGCTATATAAGTACCTGAAATAAATAAATAATAAAAATAAATAAGCTCTGTGACAGGGCCACAGGCTATACATATAGTTTTATGGTTTACGAGGGGAGAGATAGTTACGTAGAGCCGGAGAACCGCCCAGACTACATAGGGAGCCCTGGTAAGATTGTGTGGGACTTGGTGTCACCCTTAAGACCCGTACACACGATCGGACTTTTTGACAACAAACATGCAAATTAGCTGTTTTGGAGCAACATCCGACCGTGTGTACACTCCATCGGACAAATTTTTTCTGTTTCCATCGGACTTTTGTTGCCTGTTCGAATGCACAAACTTTCCGGCAACAAAAGTCCGATGGAGCAAAGTCCGTTCGTGTGTACACAAAAGCATCGGACTTTTGTACAAACTACAATATGCGGCCGCGAGAATGTTTCCAGCGCAAACCCATCGCGCTGGTTCTCGGCAACAGGGTACTATACATCTCAGGCTGGCTGCAATAGGAAAAACACATTTTCCTATTGCGGCGAGCGTGAGAGGGAATTCCCCTCTGGGGGCATACCAGGCTCTTAGGTCTGGTATGGATTTTAAGGGGAACCCCCTATGCCTAAAAAACGGCACGGAGGTCCTCCCAAATCCATACCAGACCCTTATCCGAGCACGCAGCCCGGCCGGTCAGGAAAGGGGGTGGGGACAAGCGAGTGCCCCCCTCCTGAACCGTTTCAGGCCGCATGCCCTTAACATAAGGGTGGGTGCTGTGGGGGAGGGGGCTCCCTGCGGACCCCCCACCCCAAAGCACCTTGTCCCCATGTTGATGAGGACAAGGGCCTCTTCCCAACAACCCTGGCCGTTGGTTGTTGGGGTCTGCGGGCGGGGGGCTTATAGGAATCCGGGAGCCCCCTTTAATAAGGGGGACCCCAGATCCCGGCCCCCCACCCTATGTGAATGAGTATGGGGTACATCGTACCCCTACCCATTCACCTGGGGAAAAAAGTGTCAATAAAAATAACACACTACACGGGTTTTAAAAGTAATTTATTAGGCAGCTCTGAGGGTCTTCTTACGACTTCGGGGGTCTTCTGCCTACTTCAGGGGTCTCTAAGGCCTCTTCTCCCTCTCTCCGGTGACATCTCCGCGCTCTCTGGTTCTTCTCCGTTGCCTTCTTCCTCCGCTATCTTCTGCTCTTTTGCCGCTCTTTTGCTAGTGGAGGAGCCCAGTCTTCAGAGATGTCTTCTTCCCTCTTCTCTTACAGAGATGTTGACACGACGCTCTCTCCGGCTATAATGCTGTCTGAGCGCTCCGGGGGCTCCCGGATTCCGATAAGCCCCCGCCCGCAGACCCCGACAACCAACTGCCAGGGTTGTCGGGAAGAGGCCCTTGTCCTCATCAACATGGGGACAAGGTGCTTTGGGGTGGGGGGCCGATAAAAGCGGCGAGATTGACACAATATCAGACAACAATACAGAAGTTGACCAAAGGGTGGTGGTAAAGAGCTGAAAAACCATGTGATTTGGTGAAAGTTGGCTGGAAAAGTCCTGCCATCTGTATGCAATACAAACTTATGGCCAACGCCCTTTGTACAAAAATCCACAGGAAAGTTTGTACAAAGTCCTATCGTGTGTATGGGGCTTTATTCGGAAAGGGGTACCACTTGTATGTGGACAATTATTACACAGGTGTACCACTTTTTAGTCACTTGTTTGATCACGGAATTGGCGCATGTGGCACCGTGCGATCTAATCGCCGGGGCTTACCCCAGCGGCTTGTAGATTCCCAGGCTGGGGGGGGAGAGAGCCTGCTTGAGATGTAATAATTTGCTCGCAGTGAAGTGGAGGGATAATAATAATGTTTTTGTTCTGTCCTCCCTTCACCCAGACATGACGGTCCAAATTCTTATGGAGACTGGTGTTGTGGAGAAACCCCTCTGTGTCCACGAATATAACCTTAATATGGGAGGGGTGGACCTCAACGACCAGTTGTTGGCGCCGTACCTAATTGCCCATAAGGCCAGATGCTGGTACAAAAAAGTGTCTGTATACTTTTTTCAATTGGCTCTGCTGAATACTTATGTGCTATACAAAGCTTCAGGACAAACTGGATCCTTCCTTAAATTCCAGGAAGAGATCATCACAGCCCTTCTGTTTCCAGACGGTGCTGTGGCCCAACTTCCCAATCCAAATGCAGTAAACTGGCTGCATGAGAGGCATTTTCCGCATGTCCTCTCTGGAACCCATACCCAAAGAAACCCCCAAAGAAGATGTCGTGTCTGTAGAAAGCGCGGATATAGGCGTGACACCTGCTTTTATTGTCCCTCCTGTCCTGCAACCTGGTCTTTACATTGGTGACTGTTTTGAATGCTACCACACACTAGTGGAGTATTAGCATAGGGTACAGCATTGCACAGTCCTATGCCCCGTACACACGGTCGGATTTTCCGACGGAAAATGTGTGATAGGACCTTGTTGTCGGAAATTCCGACCGTGTGTAGGCTGCATCACACATTTTCCATCGGATTTTCCGACACACAAAGTTTGAGAGCAGGATATAAAATTTTCCGACAACAAAATCCGTTGTCGGAAATTCCGATCGTGTGTACACAAATCCGACGGACAAAGTGCCACGCATGCTCAGAATAAATAAAGAGATGAAAGCTATTGGCCACTGCTCCGTTTATAGTCCCGACGTACGTGTTTTACGTCACCGCGTTTAGAATGATCGGATTTTCCGACAACTTTGTGTGACCGTGTGTATGCAAGACAAGTTTGAGCCAACATCCGTCGGAAAAAATCCTAGGATTTTGTTGTCGGAATGTCCGAACAAAGTCCGACCGTGTGTACGGGGCATAAGGCATACTAACACAGGGTCTCAAAAGATGTGATGGCCATCACATTTTGAGAGACCCTAATCTGGAATGTTTACAGTTTATATAAAAGTGAAAAAAATAAAAAATAAAATAAAAAACACTCAAAAACACAAAAAAAAAATAAAAAAGCCAAAAATAGTGGTTTTATTTTTCTTCTCTCTATTATTCTCTCTCTATAGTCTGCTCTATTGTTCTCTCTCTTTTGTTACTGCATTTTGGAACTGTAATATGTTATTTTTACTATGTTTTATTGTATTTGCTTTGCAGGTATGGTAAGTCTTACGCCACGTACACACGACCGGTTTTGCCGTCAGAATAAACTCCGAAGGTTTCTCTGACGGAACTCCGACAGAATTCCATTCAAGCAGTCTTGCCTACACACGGTCAACCCAAAGTCTGACCAAAGTCCGACCGTCCAGAATGCGGTGACGTACGGCACATATGACGGGACTAGAAAAAGGAAGTTCAATAGTCAGTAGCCAATAGCTTCCGTCTCGTACTTGCTTCAGAGCAAGCGTCTTTTTTGGTCCGTCGGAAGAGCATGCAGACGAGCGGTTTTCCTTATAGGAATTGGTTCCATCGGAAATATTTAGAACATGTTCTATTTCTAGGTCCATCAAAATTTTCGAAAAAGAAAGTCAGATGAGGCACACACACGATCGGAATAGACGATGAGAAGCTTCCGTCTGGACTTTTTCTGTTGGACATTCCGCTCGTGTGTACGCGACTTTACTGTTTTTGTTAACCATCATTTGCTTAGCAGGTACACCATTCAGCTGTAGCACGGGTTTATTCTGACAGCAACAGCATTTGCTCCCACGATACATAAAGCCATGACTCCAGTGCTGTAGGAGGTGATTTCACCATCACGGTTAAAAAAAAGAGCATATATGCCGAAGCATGGAGGGAAGGGGTGGAGGAGCAATTTGCTCCTAACAATAGGGGCGGATTGTTGAGGGAGACATTACTTCCCTAGGCTGGGCGAGACTGCTGCGGCGGTCATCGCTTTCTGGTAAGCAGGTTATTCATACACTTTGGGTGGGGATCTGGATGCACTTCGTTTCATTTGAAGACTTTGTCATGATTCTCTTTTTGGAAATTTATTCTTGCTCATCTGAATGGACACTGTTAGTTAAGAATTTATGGACTTTTCTTTGATGAGACCTTGCTTTAGTTTTTCTTTTTTCACTTTTTTTCTTTTTTTTCACCTTGGTATTTACTAACAATTTTTTTTTTGTATGTATATTCATAGTCACATATTTATGAGTTTTCATTAGCGCTTCATCTTCTCTTGGATATTGCACTTTTATTAGGGACGGATTGCCTCCATGCTTTGGCATATATGTTTTATTGTATTTGCTTTGCAGGTATGGTAAGTCTTACTGTTATACTGTAATGTTACTTTGTTGTATTTGTATCCATAATTTGCTTAGCAGGTACGCCATTCATAAATTCAGCTGCATCACAAATTTTTTTTATCTTGACAGCAACAGCGTTTGCTCCCACGATACATAAATCAGCGACTCCAGCGCTGTAGGAGGTGATTTCACCACCACAGTTAAAAAAAATGATGCATGTATGCCCATTATTAGAAGTGGGTGGATGAAGGGCGGTATTCTATTGGTGGGCATACCCTTTTTTCGTTCAGCCCACAGGCTGCATGAAAAAAAGAACATTACAATAAATGCCCAACAAGGACCAGCAATGTACTGGTATGTTGCTGGACTTTGAGTGGTTATACCAGAATAATCACCTTGGTATCATTTTTTTCAGCCAGCAGTCGGCTTTCATGTAAAAGCAATCCTAGCGGCTAATTAGCCTCTAGACTGTTTTTAAAAGCAGTGGGAGGGAACGTTCCCCCCCACCATCTTCCATGGTTTTCTCTGGCTCTCCTGTCCCAAAAAGGAACCCGAGAATGCAGCCGGTGTTTCTGTCAGCTGACCATAGAGCTGATCGGAGACCAGAATGGCTCCAATCTTCTCTATGGCCTAAGAAACCAGAAGTTACGAGCATTTCATGACTTGGGTTTCGTCAGATATAAACAGCGCCATCGGGAAATTGGGAAAGCATTTAATCACACCAATCTTGATGTGGTCAGATGCTTTGAGGGCAGAGGAGACATCTAGGGTCTAATAGACCCCAATTTTTTCAAAAAAGAGTACCTGTCACTACCTATTGCTATCATAGGGGATATTTACATTCCCTGCAATAACAATAAAAATGATTAAAAAAAAAGGAACAGTTTAAAAATAAAACAAAAAAGCAAAAAAGTAAATAACTTAAAAAAAAAAAAAAAAAAGCACCCCTGTCCCCTGTGCTCACGCGCAAAGGCGTATGCAAGAGTCAGTATGGTGTCATATGTAAAAAGCAATTGCACCATGCATGTGAGGTATCACCGCGAAGGTCAGATCGAGGGCAGTAGTTTTAGCAGTAGACCTCCTCTGTAAATCTAAAGTGGCAACCTGTAAAGGTTTTTAAAGGCTTTTTAAAAATGTATGTAGTTTGTCGCAGCTGCACGTTTGTGTGCAATTTTTAAGCATGTCATGTTTTTTTTCCATGTACTCGGCATAAGATCATCTTTTTTATTTCATCAAACATTTGGGCAATTTAGAGTGTTTTAGTGCATTAAAATAAAAAATGTAGGGCCTTTGCTTTAAAAAATATATAATGTTTGGGGGTTCAAAGTAATTTTCCTGCAAAATAAATATATTTTTTCATGTAAACAAAAAGTGTCAGAAAGGGCTTTGTCTTCAAGTGGTTAAAAGAGTGGGTGATGTGTGACATAGGCTTCTAAATGTTGTGCATAAAATGCCAGGACAGTTCAACCCCCCCCCCAAATGACCCCTTTTTGGAAAGTAGACACCCCGAGCTATTTGCTGATAGGCATGTTGAGTCCATGGAATATTTTATATTTTGGCACAAGTTTTGAGAATATGACAAACTTTTTTTTTCACACAAAGTTGTCACTAAATGATATATTGTTCAAACATACCATGGGCATATGTGGAATTACACCCCAAAATACATTCTGCTGCTTCTCCTGAGTACAGAGATACCACATGTGAGACTTTTTGGGAGCCTAGCCGTGTACAGGACCCCAAAAACCAATCACCGCCTTCAGGCTTTCTGAGGGCAAAAAATGGTGATTTCACTTCCTCACTACCTATCACAGTTTCGGAGGCCCTGAAATGTCAAGATAGCACAACCCCCCCCCCCCCAAATGACCCCATTTTGGAAAGAAAACACTTCGAGCTTTTTGCTGAGAGACATTTTGAGTATTTTGCAGCTCTCATTTATTTTTGAAAATAAAGAATATTTTATATTTTGCCACAAGTTTCGGGAAAATTAATTATTTTTTTTTTTTTACACAAAGTTGTCACTAAATGATATATTGTTCAAACATGGCATGGTTATATGTAGAATTATTACACCCCAAAATACATTCTGCTGCTTCTCCTGAGTATGGGGATACCACATGTGTGAGACTTTTTGGGAGCCTAGCCACATACAGGACCCCAAAATCCAATCACTGCCCTCAGGCTTTCTAAAGGCGAAAAATTGTGATTTTACTCCTTACTACCTATCACAGTTACTGAAGCCCTGAAATGTCCAGATAGCACAACCCCCTCCCCCCCAAATGACCCCATTTCGGAAAGTAGACACCTCAAGGTATTTGCTAAGAGGCATGTTGAGTATTTTGCAGCTCTCATTTATTTTTGAAAATAAAGAAAGAGAAGAAAAAACATTTTTTTTCTTTTTTCAATTTTCAAAACTTTGCGACAAAAAGCGAGATCTGAAAAATAGCCAACATGCCTTTCCAAAATGGGGTCATTTGGGGGGATTTTATGCTATCTGGACATTTCATGGCCTCCGAAACTGTGATAGGCAGTGAGGAGTGAAATCAAAAATTTACGCCCTTAGAAAGCCTGAAGGTGGTGATTGGTTTTCGGGGTCCTGTACGCGGTTAGACTGCCAAAAAGTCCCACACATGTGGTATCCCCATACCCATATTTTGGGGTGTAATTCCACATATAACCATGCCATGTTTGAACAATATATCATTTAGTGACAACTTTGTGTAAAAAAAAATAATAATTTTCTCGAAACTTGTGGCTCAACATGCCTCTCAGCAAATAGCTTGAAGAGTCTTCTTTCCAAAATGGGATCATTTGGGGGGGGGGTGGGGGGGTGTGCTATCTTGACATTTCATGGTCTCAGAAACTGTGATAGGTATTGAGAAAGAGAAATCACCAATTTACGCCCTTGGAAAGCCTGAAGGCGGTGATTGGTTTTCGTGGTCCTGTACACAGCTAGGCTCCCAAAAAGTCTCACACATGTGGTATCCCCATACTCAGAAGAAGCAGCAGAATGTATTTTGGGGTATGATTTCACATATGCCCATGGCATGTTTGCGCAATATATCATTTAGTGACAACTTTGTGCAAAAAAATAAAAACATTGTAATGTTCCTGCAACTTGTGGCAAAATATAAAATATTCCATGGACGCAACATGCCTATTATCAAATAGCTTGAGGTGTCTACTTTCCAAAATGGGGTAATTTGGGGAATTTTTGTGCTATCTTTGCATTTTATGTCTTTCAAAACTGCGATAGGTAGTGAGGAGTGAAATAAAAAATTTACGCCCTTAGAAATCCTGAAGGCGGTGATTGGTTTTTGGGGTCCTGTATGCGACTAGGCTCCAAAAAAGTCTCACACATGAGGTATCCCCATACTCAGGAGAAGCAGCAGAATGTTTTTTGGGGTGTAATTCCACATATTACCATGGCACCTGTGAGCAATATATCATTTAGTGACAACTTTGTGTATTTTTTTGTCATTTTTCAATCAAGAAATGAGATAGGCAGTCATAAACTAAAAGCTGCGTAAATTCCAGAAAATGAACCCTAGTTTGTAAGACGCTATAACTTTTGCGCAAACCAATAAATATATGCTTATTGACATTTTTTTTTACCAAAGACATGTGGCTGAATACATTTTGGCCTAAATGTATGACTAAAATTGAGTTTATTGGATTTTTTTTATAACAAAAAGTAGAAAATATCATTTTTTTTCAAAATTTTCGGTCTTTTACCATTTATATCACAAAAAATAAAAATTGCAGAGGCAATCAAATACCATCAAAAGCAAGCTCTATTTGTGGAAAAAAAAAGGTGCAAATTTTGTTTGAGTACAGCATTGCATGACTGTGCATTTACCAGTTAAAGCAGCGCAGTGCCAAATTGTAAAAAGTGCTGCGGTCATTGAACAGCCAAATCCTCTGAGGCTGAAGTGGTTAAATTGCAAAAAAATGGTGTTTGCACATAAATTATACAGTTTAGAGATAGTTAGTGTGATCAGCTATGAGTTGGCACCTTTGATTCAGTATGAGGCCTATTTTGCACCATACATTCCAGAATAGCATTTTTGGGGAGTAAACTACTCCGTATTTGACTAAGATTTGGGAAATGTGTAAAAGTTATAAAATATGATCTGTTGTCCAATTTAGATGAATCCTTATTGAAACCTTGGTAACATACAATTAATACAATTACTTACACTTCTTATATGTGTGTCTGGTGCTTGAAGTTGCATTTTACCCCGGGGACTATTCCTACTCCTATTCTTATTCTTATTTTTATTCTTATTTTTATTTTTACTTTATTCTTATTAGTGTTCTTATTCTTTTCCCCTTTTTCCCTCCCTTTTCTTAATTGTTATCCCTTGCCTTTCTCCATGCTTTGCTCTCCCATTTCCCAAATTTTTCTCCCTTTATTTTTTCCTTTTGCTCCAGGTAGTAATTGTACCTACAGTATACTTTCTATGTAACATTATAATTTTGAGCTCTAATACGCTTCATATACTAGATAGATCGTGCAATACATTTTTCCTGTTTAAGCTATGTGTGATTATTGAAAATCGATAACCTCTTGTTTAATACTAATTTGTCTTCTTTATTATATTGGATTTTGATCTTTCCCAAACACTTATAAGAACAAATTCTCTTAATTACTATGCCTATTTTTGAACTATGGAGTATGATTCATCTTATATTGTGTCTTGGAGCTATCTTCACAATTGTACTTTATGATGTTACTTCTTTATTGTTGCATCTGTACCTAATTGTATAAATTGTTAATATCTAATAAAACTAATTTGACAAAAAAAATATTATCTGTTGCATTTTCTGTCTCATTCTGAGCAATTCACAGCTTCTCAGGTCAGAAAAAAAAATCTCACCCACCAATTGGCATTAGGAGCTTTGAACTAGTACCCTTAGTAAGAGTATTTGGGGCCAGATGCAACATTTTCCTGGATGACATAAAGCCAACCTCCAGTTTCCCATTTTCCTTGCAAAACAGTGTGCCTAGAGTTGGGCATTCACGGTGTATTAGCTACTCCTTTACTGCAAGGAAAAGAGGTAATTGTGTTATGTGGTTATATTTAGTGATTTGTTCATTGCAATAACTTAAAGCAATATGTTGGTGTGAGATGCATGATGCTTGATATTTTGATATATACCTTCTTCTGAAGTCTGATTGGCTTAGTGCATACATCTCAACTTTCTGAGGCGAGAAAGAGGAACATCTCTTAATACAAAGTCTGTAGGCAAAGGATACACACCTACTACACCCACAGTAATACAGACCACAAAGAATTATGAGTGAACTCTAGCCCTACCTTCAGTCTTTCAGAGCTGTACAGGCGTCTCTCCTGTACAGAAATGGTTTATGTAATTCAGCATACTGTGAGCTTCCTACAGTGTGCTTTAGAAGCTACAGCAAGTCAAATAGAGCCCACATTATTTTCTGTACTGGAGGACATCCAGCATCATCTGGCCATTTCCTTCCCAGCCTGTCTCTGTCCATTCCATTTTTTTTTAGATTTCATTTTTTTCAATCATAGAGGCTTAGCAACTCATGTGGCTGTTACCCAGACAGTCTTCATGAATATGCGCTTTGCCTAGGAATACTCACTCTTACAGACTGACAGCCACCCATCGAGGCATTTTGTTATTTGCATAACTACTCCCAAGAGTCAGACCACTGCTTGCATCAGGCCTGAGGGTTCCTGAGAGGTGCACTGAAGCAGGATTTGATGTTTTCAGCAATGTACAGCAGCCTGCTAACAATTATTTCATTTTGCCAGAACGGACTGACCCCCCCCCCAGTACAGACCCCTTAGCACAGACTGCCACCCCACAGCACAGACCAACCCAGCACAGAATGACCGCTCAGCACAGACTAAGCCCCCTCAACACAGACTGACCCCTCCAACACAAATGTGCAAACGCGCCCCCCCATCCCAGCACAAACCCCTCAGTACAGACTGACCCTCAAAATGACTAAATCCCCCCCATTACAGTCAACTCAGTACAGACACCCTCCCCCTTGTACAGAACCCTCCTCCAAGGGTACAGATCTCTAAGAACAGACACTCCCCCTACACTTACTCACCGGAAAAAGTGAAGACAATAGGCATAAGCTAATAAATCAAAATTCCATATTGTGCTTAAGTCCATCATACGGACACCCCCCCCCCCCCAGATCACCAGAACTAGTGTCTCTATTGGACATTATTTCTCTGGGGACAACCCAAAAATTTGTGATTTTGTTTTACTTTCACTTTCAATGATAATGGTAAACATAACAGATAGAGAAGGTGAATCTCCCTCTAAGTTTACCTTTAGTTATACTTTAAGCTTATGAGTTCTGTTAACATGAGGATTTTTTCAGCAATGCAAAGTAAGACTAATCATATAAACCTGTGACAAGGAGCCTGGAGTGCCACTGACAAAAGATAACATTTACTGTATGTAACCACTAAAGAATACTTTTTATTTAGAAAATAAAAGTATAATTTTATTGGCAAAAATAATGGTTTTCATAACAACAAAACTCACTAAGTCTGAGAAATAGTACATTTATAATTCAAGGTACCACATTCCATTTTTTTGGTTTAGGGTGCATCAGTGTTTAGAATGTATGTGACTGATGTTGACACTGGCTAACAGACAATGACAAAGGCAGAAATGCCCTAACTCACAGCTGCTTCTAGGAAAGTTTCCAAGAAAAAAATTAACCTTTACCCTGACCCCCCCAAACCCACATCTTTTCCTTATATTGAGTTTCAATTTAATTTACCGACCTCTAAACATAGATCGCAATAGGTCAGAAGTTCGGTTTTCACAAGTTGTCATGGCAACTAAGACATTTAATAATTGCTGTATATAATTGACCAGCAGCTGTTAAAAATCTTAGTTAAATGTTTGTCTTATACTCTCCAGGATACCCTTTTTTTTAAAGTAAAGAGAGTTTCTAAACCTACCAAAATTTTTTCTCAGTTTTACAAATGTGTACATTTCCTCCACTTGTATACAGTGGGGACAGAAAGTATTCAGACCCCCTTAAATTTTTCACTCTTTGTTATATTGCAGCCAATTGCTAAAATCATTTAAGTTCATTTTTTTTCCCTCATTAATGTACACACAGCACTCCATATTGACAGAAAAACACAGAATTGTTGACATTTTTGCAGATTTATTAAAAAAGAAAAACTGAAATATCACATGGTCCTAAGTATTCAGACCCTTTGCTTTGACACTCATATATTTAACTCAGGTGCTGTCCATTTCTTCTGATCATCCTTGAGATGGTTCTACACCTTCATTTGAGTCCAGCTGTGTTTGATTATACTGATTGAACTTGCTTAGGAAAGCCACACACCTGTCTATATAAGACCTTAGAGCCGGTTCACACAGGGGCGACTTGTCAGGCGACCTAGCCACCTGACAAGTTGCCTCCCGTTCTGTACAATGGAACCGTTCTAATAGGAGCGACGCAAGTCGCTCCGACGTAGAAAAAGGTTCCTGTACTACTTCGGGGGCGACTTGGGGTGACTTGCATAGACTTCTATACAGAAGTCGTTTTGCAAGTCGCCGCGAAAGTCGTTAGCAGGTCGCCTCGCTGAGGCGACCTGCAAGTCGTGCCGCCCCTGTGTGAAATGGGGCTTACAGCTCACAGTGCATGTCAGAGCAAATGAGAATCATGAGGTCAAAGGAACTGCCTGAAGTGCTCAGAGACAGAATTGTGGCAAGGCACAGATCTGGCCAAGGTTACAAAAACATTTCTGCTGCACTTAAGGTCCCTAAGAGCACAGTGGCCTCCATAATCCTTAAATGGAAGACGTTTGGGACGACCAGAACCCTTCCTAGAGCTGGCCATCCGGCCAAACTGAGCTATCGGGGGAGAAGAGCCTTGGTGAGAGAGGTAAAGAAGAACCCAAAGATCACTGTGGCTGAGCTCCAGAGATGCAGTTGGGAGATGGGAGAAAGTTGTAGAAAGTCAACAATCACTGCAGCCCTCCACCAGTCGGGGCTTTTTTGGCAGAGTGGCCCGACGGAGGCCTCTCCTCAGTGCAAGACACATGAAAGCCCACATGGAGTTTGCTAAAAAACACCTGAAGGACTCCAAGATGGTGAGAAATAAGATTCTCTGGTCTGATGAGACCAAGATAGAACTTTTTGGCCTTAATTCTAAGCGGTATGTGTGGAGAAAACTAGGCACTGCTCATCACCAGTCCAACACAGTCCCAACAGTGAAGCATGTTGTGTACATTGTGTGTACATTAATGAGGAAAAAAATGAACTTAAATGATTTTAGCAAATGGCTGCAATATAACATATAACAAAGAGTGAAAAATTGAAGGGGGTCTGAATAATTTCCGTCCCCACTGTAGGTGCAGGTACGTTTTTAATCACCCCTATTCTCTATTATAGGGGTAATAAACTGTGTTATGTTGTGATCCCATGTGTCATCAGGCCTGAAAACCAGTTATCATTATGCACTGTTCTAAAGCCTGAAAAATATATAGTTAGCAGCGGTGATAGGGTTGCCACGTTTCCTGCAAAACAAAATAAAAATATACTGGCCATAGCAAGCATGGTGTATTTATAAGGGGTTTGATCGTATCAGGGTGTAACTGTCTACTTGTCACTTTAAACCTTTGTTCAGCACTGACAGGTGGAACCTTTATGCCTTCCTCTTGTTTCCCTGGGGAATGTTTTGAGCATCAGGCCCGTCCTCCTTCCTCTAGTTTTGGAGAAGGGGGGGGTTCTTGTAATTCAGTAATCAGAGGCAAAGCAAGTCAGCAGTACCTCGTGGGAAGGTGATTGTTTATTAAAGTTTTCTAAAGTTTAAAGTTGCACCCCTTGGCAAGCGGAGCAAGGTATGCAGTAAAAGTGCATTGTCTATAAAAGTATATATGTTTTTAGGCATACATTGAGTCCATGCTGTTAGTTAAAAGATATGCTGTAGACAATCCAAATCTTTGAACATATAGTCATGTTTCCTTAGATGTTTAATGTTATTTTAGATATGTGTGTAGATAACGGAACTCCACCTTGTAACTACACAATTGTAATTCTGTTGTAACCCCCTTTTTGGTGGTCTCTGTAAACATATGTATTGTATGTCACTTTCAGTTTTCATGGTGTTTAAGGAGTTAAAAAGATTAACCTCTGTGGTGTTCAACCATACTGCATACCTTTGAGGCAAAAGAATAAAAGTACTGCACCCGTCGGAAGCTCTCCTCTTGTGATTTACTCAAATCCAATAGGACCGATACACAGGGTTTTCTTCATTACATATTTGCAGCTGACTGCATTTAGAAATTGACTGGAAATCAGGATAAAATTAGTCCTATCGCTTGATCCGATTGGTTGATCCCATGCTGGAGGACTGGGACACAGATGTTTCTCATAAGTGGCTTGTATATATATATGGATAGGACCTATGGGACTGCACTACCGCTGAGGAAGTCCCGGTGAGGACGATACGCATCCCAGGACGTCACTGCAGCCACCTTACTTACAGATGTCTTATCAAGACTGTACTATTATATACCATTCATCCTAGCACTAAGGTTATAGTGCCTCGTATGTGAGTACCTGTTTTTACAATAAAAGGATATTGTTTTAGCCATACAGAGTGCACTATATATTTTTTTACTTTACATGTTACCACGACTGAGAAATAAGAGCAACAGAGTATGGTTCTTGTAATTGATGCGGCAACCTATTTCATTGATCTACCCATCCAAGCCTCCATTCATGACCACTGTGAGTGGTGAAAGCTATTTTGACCCATCTGTTAGCTCAGGGGTCCATTAATTGAAGTGAGCGGTTCGGCTTACTGGTGGTGGAATCACGGATTTCTTGCTGTACCATATGTATTTTGAGAGCACCCTCATCACCATAGAGGAGACTACTTTATGCTTACTCTTTACTATCCATCTTAAGGGGACTTTCATTATATATGCCACGAGCAATATGTTAGTCTGCTGACTTTACTTATAGCGCTGCACTGTTATTTTTATATAATAAGTATCCCAATTTTTTTTAAAAAATAAAAATTTTCCTCACTTTAGGCCAATATGTATTCATCTACATATTTTTGGTAAAAAAAAAAACGCAATAAGCGTATATTTATTGGCTTACGCAAAAGTTATAACGTTTACAAAATAGGGGATAGTTTTATGGCATTTTTATTATTTTATTTTTTTGTTACTAGTAATGGCAGCAATCTGCGATTTTTATTGTGACTGTGACATTGCAGCGGACAGATCGGACACTTTTAACACCATTTTGGAACCATTCACATTTATACAGCGATCAGTGCTATACAAATGCATTGATTACTGTATAAATGTCACTGGCAGTGAAGGGGTTAACACTAGGGGGCGGTGAAGGGGTTAACTGTGTTACCTAGGGAGTGATACTAACTGTAGGTGGAGGGGACTCACAAGTTGAGGAGGCCGATCGGTGTTCCTCTGTACTGGGAACCCACCATAGGTCTCCTCATACCTCACAGGACATGGATCTGGGTGTTTACACACCCAGATCCACGGTCCTGCTCGGTAACGGGCAATCATGGGTGCCTGGCGGATATCGCGGCTGCCGGGCATGCGCATTGGCTCCCGAGCGATGTGGTGGGGGAGTGCGCGTGCCCCCCAGATGGCCAGGAAGCCCGGGATGTCATATGATGCCTGCCCAGGGTGGGAGATCCCTTCTGTGCATGTCATATGTACATGGGCGGGATGTGAAGTGGTTAAAGAGACTTTTTAAAATTTTTTAAATTATATTTCATTTTTTTTATTGCATTTTAGTGTAAATATGAGATCTGAGGTCTTTTTGGCCCCAGATCTCATATTTAAGAGGTCCTGTCATGCTTTTTTTCAATTTTTTTTTTTTTTTTACAAGAACAGTGTAAAAATAAAAAATAAAAGGTAAAATAAATAAGAAAAAACAATTTTTAAACGCACCCTTCCCGCTGAGCTCATGTGCAGAAGCGAAAGCATACGTGAGCAGTGCCCGCATATGAAAACGGTGTTAAAACCACACATGTGAGGTATCGTCGCGATCAGTAGAGCAAGAGCAATAATTCTAGCCCTAGACCTCCTCTGTAACTCAAAACATGCAATGTGGAGAATTTTTTAAACGTCGCCCATGGAGATTTTTAAGGGTAAAAGTTTGTCGCCATTCCAAGAGCGGGTGCAATTTTGAAGCGTGACATGTTGGATATCAATTTACTTGGTGTAACATTATCTTTCACAATATAAAAAAAATTGACTAACTTTACTGTTGTCTTATTTTTTAACTCAAAAAAGTGTATTTTTTCCCAAAAAAGTGCGGTTGTAAGACTGCTGCGCAAATACGGTGTGACAGAAAGTATTGCAAGGACCGCCATTTTATTCTCTAGGGTTTTAGAAAAAAAATATATAATGTTTCGGGGGTTCTAAGTAATTTTCTAGCAAAAAAAAAGTTTTTAACTTGTTAACACCAAATCTTAGAAATAGGCTCGGTCCTTAAATGGTTAAAATGTCTGAGTGTCTTTTATCAATCAAAATAGCTCTAAACCCCACCTCTTTTATTAGTTGGACTCCAGGTGTGTAAGCTACTGACTCCAGTTAGCTTTCATTTAAGTAATTAGTCTATGGATTCAATTACTTTTTCCTCAAACACTGTGAATGCTTAATGGGTGTGTTCAATAAAGACACAATAAATAATAATTGTTTGCATTTTATCAGCTTAGGCACATTGTGTTTGTCCATTGCTATGACTTAGATGAGAATCAGATAATATTTTATGGCAAATTACTGCAGAACACCACCATGGGGTTCACATACTTTTTCTTGCAACTGTATATTTCCAAGAGCTATCAGCTAGATTTGAACGTTACATTAGCAACTACCTTGTTATGTCTGATTGGTGATAATCTAGAATTATAGACAGGTCCTATTTAAAGCATGTTTAAAAAAGCTGTGTATAATATGTGTGTATGTTTTCTAAATCTGGTTTCAAAAAATAGTTTACATTTTCATCACAGAAAATCAAAACCTTAAAAAATGTTTTTTTTTTTTTTTTTTTTTTAATCGTAGCTGGGATGTCTTCAGATAAAAGTTTTATGAGACAAGGGTTATTTGGTAAGTGGTGTGGATTTTTGTATGCGTAACCCTTGTAACTCTTGCTTAGAATGTCCTCTGTCCCTGAATTACTAACTGGAGTACTGCTAAATATATGCTTTTTGTGATTACTTGATAGCAATAGGATATGTTATTTTATAAGTGGAATTTAGGGTAAAAACCAAAATCTTAGTTTTTTTTTTTACCTCAAACTATCAGTCCTAACTTACTCCTAAAATTGCAAAGTTAATCTATTTGTTCAGTTTAGCACCCTTCTTCACCCATCAGATGAACGATATAAAGAAAGAAGTGGCTGCCTTTCCTTATTCAGAAACATAAAATACTTTTTGAATTTTTAACATCTTATAATTATGATTTGAACGTTTGCCTGGAGTTTCACTTTATGCTCCATATTTTTGGACCTAAATATGTTCTTAAACGTAAATATTCATTCTTAACTAGGTAAAGACTCGTGTGAAGTCGAGAACTATAGACCAATCTCTTTGATTAATGTTGCTGTTGCTGATGAATATTTTAGCTAAAAGACTTGCTTCATTTGTTAATAAATATGTGCATAAGGATCAGGTGGGATTCATTCCAAGTAGGTAGGGCCCGGACTAGGTTAGATGCACTATTAATATTATCTCATTAATGCAGTCCGGGTGGGACGGAGGCACACCTCAAGAGGGGCTGCTGCTTTCCAATGACCTCCAAAAAGCATTTGACTCTGTTTCATGGCCGTACCTGTTCGAGCTGTTGGGGGCCTGGGGTTTCAGGTCTCACTCCCTAACCACCTTGCAGATTCTTTGCGCAAACCCAACGGGTTTGGCTTCATGGCTCTCACTGAAACCCCATCCTGCTCTTGCAAGGCACTAGACAGTGTGTCCCCTTTGATTTTCACCATAGCTATTGAGACTCCGGCGCTTGCAATACGATCTGGCCCGAATGTACATGGGTTAGCTCATAGGCACCAGACCCATAAATGTGCCTTTTTCGTGGATGACCTACTTTTGTTTATTACTTCTCTCCTAAAGTCTTTGCCTAATATAAATTGCATCCTGCATTGTTTTGGTAACATATCGGGCCTTAAGTGTCAGGTCACCTGTGTCCAGGTGACAGATGCACTCCGTAGGAGTCAGGAGTGCACCGCTAAGGTAGTGGACCCTAGGACTGCTGCAGATTGAACTCTGAGAGGTTCAGGAAGCAGGTCCACTGGAGAATAAACACAAATCCCACTGGGAGCTAGGGCATAGATTCCCCAGGGCATGGAGTCTAAGAGCCAGCAGGTGTTCACCAGAGCCTCTAGTCGTGAGGGTGGACTGCGCTGCAGTCTGGCTCCAGGTTGCGGCCCCCAGGGTCTCACAGCTCATGCTCACGGTAGACTACAGGAGAAAGAGGAAAGAAGCAGAAGGCTGGAACAACAAGGATAGTAAGGGATAAGCCAAGATCTGGGAGGCCAGCAGACAAGGATAAATATAGAACACGCCAAAGGTCAGGGTCACAAGCAGACAGGGATAGTCGAGAACAGGCCAAGATCGGTAACTGGAATCAGACATAGGGGACACAGCAAGTAGCACATGAAAGCTAAACCCACAATGGTTGATCAGCAAGGTTGGCTTGCAATGCACAGGTTAATATAGTGTTCCTAATTAGAGGCTGAGGTGGAGCTATGCTGAGGGAAGATTATATAAGCAGTCAGGTGAAAGTGGCTGGCCTCTAAAGGTGAACACATGGAGGAGGTAAGCTGACACCTGACTGGATAACTATGAAGAGACAGGCTGTATGCTCAGTCCCTTCGAACTTCCTTAAATGGCAACCTGTGAAAAAAAGGCCTTTATAGGATTGGTCACTTTCTGATGCCTATGGGTCCATTTACCCTGCAACATTGCCGTTCCAAACTGAAAATGCCTGCCTCGGAGACCTTCCAGTTCTATAAGATTTCACATTTTTTGTGCTCCTTGGGACCTAGGGTGAGTATGTGGCCCCTATGAGCTTTGGTATGTGCAGGATGCAGGTTGAGGGGGGATCTCTCTCATCTATAGGCTATTGCTTGACACAGTAGATACACTCCCAAATATGCAGGCATGGGACATGGATTTAGCCTCTGAGAGGAAACCTGAGCAGTGGCATAATTATTTCCACCTTGCCTTTAAAGACATACTAAATGTGTTTCTGGTGGAAGCAAATGTGAAGGTCATGACCAGATAGTATATGGTTCCTCTTCTTCTCTTGAGGCTGTATCCAATCTCCTCACCATTGTGCTTCTAAAACTGTCATTCCTTTGGTACTATGTTTCATGTTTTGTGGGAATGCCCTAAGTTATGTGGCTTTTGGAACAACGTTTTTGCTCTAATTTGAAGGGTTTCCCCCAATCTATGCAAAAACTGATCTCATGAGTCTAACAGATAAACAGGGATACATTAACAGATAGGGAGCATAACATCATACAATCTTTTCTAGACTGATGAAACCTGAGGCTTTATCATCTGGGAAGTGCATTCTGAAAAGGTCTTTCAAGTGAGCCATTATCCGTACACGTTGTAGGTGTAGGAGTCATTTTTGGTGTCTACCGCCTTAAGGGGTGCATAATGGGGTTAGGATTGATTTCCCCATGAGTGGAAGGGGGTGCAGGAACGTTATATCTTTCCTTGGCTAAATGTATAATCCTAGTTAGCATGAATGAATAAGCAAAAGCGTAAGTATGAGCCGTGGTAAACATCTCTAGTATGACATAGGACCAAAATTATCACAATATAGTAAGAATTAGACAAGGTAGTTCGTGTAGTTTGTAGCTTGTGTCTCATTCGCTTAGTAGGAAGCTGAGAATGTTGTGCAGTATAATGTGAGTTAATTAATCTGGATGTACGAAACGTTGACGATCTCATGCATCAGTAAACCTGAAAGTTGCCTAAAACAACGTGAGGTAGAGGAGGGCATCTCACAGGGCCACACCGGTAGTCATATATATTATTTTCTTTACCCCTCCCCCCTTCTTTATATGCTCCTTGACCTTAGGAACCTAGTAAGTCAGAATATGCTTTATGCGCATGGTGGGAGCCTTTAAGTGAGATTTCTATCAGAGTATAAATCAGCAGACTGCGTGCAGATTGGGTGAACCAGCAGTAGTCACAGCAGGAGGAACATCAAACAACATATGAACATAAAGCTGTGTTAACATGAGTGCAGAAACTGTTAATATATGGCGATACTTATCCGAAGTAGGCTTCTTCGGGGTCTGAGAACAGTTAGTCATCTCGTCGTGCTCTTCATGGTTGTGGAGCCTTTGTAGGGCTGGAGTATTGGTGGTTGCCTGTTGCATTGGAGTACGCTCTTGCTTCAGATGGTGACCAGTGTCTGCGGTATCTTTGGTCTTGAGCTTCCATGGGTTCCTATCTGGATGGTGGAGATCTCATTGCTGGTGTGCGGAATTCAGCATACCAATTGGGAACTTCTACTGATGGTATGTCGAGGGTTGCGCAGAAGGATTGGAGGTCTTTAGATACTCTGAGTGAAGCTGCGTGGCCCTGAGAGGTTGCTGAAAGACAGAAGGGGAATTTTCACCTGTAATGGATTCCTCGGGTTCACAGGATGATAGCAGGGGATGGAGGTCTCGACGGAGCTGTAGAGTGATGGCAGATAGGTGCTGGTAGATCTTCACTGTTTCCTCCATGGGATAGTTGGGTTCTATTCCGGGCCTTACGGAGGATCTCTTCTTTCAGGCGGTAGTCGGTTAGGCAGCAGAGTACATCTCGAGGGGGATCTGAATGCCTGCCTTTAGGCCTTAAGGCTCTATGGATGTGTTCCATGTCAATTTCCGTGGTGGAGGGCATGCCTAGAAGGTTATTGTATAGGCCCATCACTGTTGGTATAAGTTGATCAATTTCTACTGTTTTTGGAAGACTTCTCAGCCTAAGATTGTGGCGTCTCCCCTGCTTATCCAGGTCTTCCATGTGGCGCTGCATAGCCCTCATCTGAAGAGTGTGAGTATCCACCTGCTGGTGTATAAGGCGGATGGCCTGATGCTGGGAAGTGGTGGCTCGCTCTACTTCCTGTACCCTGCCGGCTATGGCTTGGATGTCATGCCGTAAGTCAGTGATGGCAGCCTCGAGGGTATCTTTGATATCTGCAGCTATGATGCGGAGATCATGCAAGCTCAGGTGCTGTTCTGTGGAGGAGCCATCTATTGTGGGCACACCGAAGCTGAGTTGGTGGTAGTGGAGCTTGTGAGTGAAGGGTGACCTTGCGAGGATGGCGCCATGCTGTTTGTCTGGGTTCTAAATATCTCTGGGATATTTTGGCTCAGGCGACCACTAGCATCCCGTGGAAAGTGGGATCTTGTCACACAGTTGCTCCAGGATGAGGTACCCATGTTAAGCGGGCTTTTTTGGAGCCTCCTAAAGAAAGGGATAGTGGCTGCTGTAGGCTGGAGCTCGGGGATTAGGCGGCCGTCTTCTTCCGTAGCAAACCACGCCCCCTGCAAAAGCTGATCTTATTTATGTTCTTGGTGGTCAAGCTCACTATGGCTCATTCCTGGAAGAAGCCTACCATACCTATATCTATGTTTAAGCATAAAGTATCCTGGATAATGCTTAATGAAAAGCTCGCTAATATCATTAACCAATTCCGGACTGGTGCACACCCTCACTTTGAGGACGGATATCGTTGTTATGGCAGCATCCAGCTGCCATATCTGCCGTATCTTCCTGTGTTCGGCCGGCGGTCCGGTACAAGATAAAAGTGGTCTCTGCGGCGGATTCGCCACAAGATCACTTTTATCGGAGGCAGGAGAGGGGCCCAACCCCCTCTCGCTGTGATCCAGTGCCTTCCACCGCTTACAGGAGCCATCGGCAGCGGTAGCTGTGCATGGAGACGAGTGAGGGGAAGATGGCCCCTACCCGTCTTCATGACACTGCAGGGCGGACGCAACGTCAAAACGTCACTTCTGCCCATAGCTCTTAAAGGGCCATTTTTTTTTCATTTTTTTAAATGACAAAATTTTTTTTTTTAATTGCATTTTAGTATAAATATGAGATCTGAGGTCTTTTTGACCCCAGATCTCATATTTAAGAGGGCCTGTCATGCTTTTTTTCTATTACAAGGGATGTTTACATTCCTTGTAATAGGAATAAAAGTGACACAATTTTTTTTTTTAAACAGTGTAAAAATAAAAAATAAAAGGTAAAATAAATGAGAAAAAAAAATTTAAAGCGCCTCATTCGCCGAGCTCGTGTGCAGAAGCGAACGCATACATGAGTAGCGCCCGCATATGAAAATGGTGTTCAAACCACATATGTGAGGTATCGCCATGTTTGGTAGAGCAAGAGCAATAATTCTAGCCCTAGATCTCCACTGTAACGCAAAACATGCAACCTGTAGAATTTTGTCGAAAACCTGTAGAAATGTCGCCTATGGAGATTTTTAAGGGTAAAAGTTTGTAGTGTGACATATTGGGTACCAATTTACTCGACATAACATTATCTTTTATGATATAAAAAAAAAAAAATTGGGCTAACTTTACTGTTGTCTTATTTTTTAATTCAAAAAAGTGTATTTAAAAAAAAAAAAAAGTGCGCTTGCAAGACTGCTGCGCAAATACGTTGTGACAGAAAGTATTGCAACGACCGCCATTTTATTCCCTAGGGTGTTAAAAAAGCTGTATAATGTTTGGGGTTCTAAGTAATTTTCTAGCAAAAAAAAATGTTTTTAACTTGTAAACAACACATCTAAAAAGAGGCTTGGTCCTTAAGTGGTTAAGGATATCACTAAACAATTTGAAAAGGTTTGACGCACATGAGCTAGTTATGTCCATATTGAGCTCTAGTGACCATGGCCATGCTTTTTGCAGTTTAGTTTTACTGACACATTTTTCTTTTTTCCTCTGGGTTTCCCTTTATTTCCCTTTCCTCCTCTTCTTGGGTCCCCCCTTTTGTTCTCTTCTTCCATGTTCTTACTTTTTTCTACTTCTCTCTTTTTTTCTTTTTCTTATCTTTGGAGTATTGCACTTTTAAGAGTGGTAAACATTTTCCAAAGTGTTTGATGTTGAAATCGAATTACGCCCTATATGGGGCTGATGTTATTTGTGATGGCAATTTGGTTGTGGGCTGAACAAACATTGCTGTGACTTTTCTGTTTTGCTCTTTATTCATGACTCGCCAGTGCCTTGGCTACTGTTTGGCTTACTCTTTTGTACCTCACTTTTGATACTAAATGTATGAAAGATTGAAAGTAAGTGTAAATATTCATGACAGATAATGATCAAATATGCTTGTTATAGGGTTAATGAACTTTACATGTTTTTCTTTAAGTTAGCTTGTATAAATCCTATTGGTAAGGACTCTCACAGACCAAGATCTTTTTATTAGATCTAAACGTTTTCTGTGCAGGATCTTGATTGCTTCATTAGACCTTTGATCCCAACAGCATATTTCCTTATTCAGCAGATTCCACTGCCTTTATGTTCTTATCCCTTTGTTGGCACCTTTGAGTGCTTAACTGCAGACTGGTGGAATAAAAAACTCCCTAGATTGCTGTACAATAATACTTTGCCACCATAATTAGACACTATATTTGCATAGTTTATTACGTTTAAAAAGAGCCACGTCCATCAAGTTTAAGCTGCACGTGTTTTGTTCTTTTTTGATTCAGGTATAATTATTTGAGTGAATGTTATAGGAAGTTTTGGTGCAGAAAGAAGGCAAAGCAAAACTTCAGGGTAACTGTTGCCAAAAACAAACATACAAAAACAGGATACATTATGTAAACTGATTGTTTACAGAACTCATCCAGGAATGATATTTCCTGCTTATGTGACTCGCAAAATAGTAGCTATTTATGTGATTATAGTAAAGAATACTACATGCTCAACAGTCAGATATGAGGAAGTTACTGGAGTAACCTTCCTCCTATTGCAAACCAAAAGGAACCCTTGCAAAGTTTAAAACTGGGGAGGATTGTTTTTTAATCCCAACAAAAGTGGAGTTTCACTCTCATGTGAGAGTGAGGGAAGCGTCCTTGAGCTTATCCCTGTAAAAGCTTTGATGTGGAGCTTTGTAGTAGGTCTTATTCTTGGGACAACAGTTAGCTAACTCGGAAAGTAAATATGAGTAGCAGAGAAAGTGGGTTGTAAAGAGATTCTATTACTTTTCCCAGAATGACAAGTTCAATATCATTATCAATCAGTTTTTCATCCTAATTATTGCTATATATATATATCTAAATGTCTTTATTGTGTCAACCTCCTATTTTATAGATTTAAATGCTTTTATTACATACCTTATGTCTGAAATGCTCCTTTTTTGCAAATATTGGTTTACTTTTATTACATTTTATTCCCATGGATGGTGTAGGGAATGTCCCTGTTTAAAGTAAGTTTCAAAAAATCCCATTTTTTTCCAGTATCTGTTTTAACATTATAATCTACTTCTCTGTGTGAGTGCTTCTCTGAGTTGTTTAAAATGTATGTAAATGACAAATTTTTCAGTATGGTTGGCATCACGTGTCACTGTATACAGTTTTTCTTCTTTTACAATATTTTTTCTATACATTTTGTTAACAGAATGCAACAGTATCTGTATACAGTAAACTGTAGGAAATCTCTGAGACATGAGAGTATGAAAGCTAATCTCTAAAACATGATATGGTATTCAATTAAAACCACACACAGTACATGTCAGTGCCAGTAGTCTTTGTTACATTGTAGCTGTAATAAGAGGTTATGCACCAGTTGTGCCCCTTGCAATGTCATATGTATGAGATAATGGTCTCCCAAACCCTGCACCCCTTTAGGTTTTGAATCTGGTTAGCCATATGGTCTTACGTGTAGGAGAGTATATAGGGTGCCCTTTATTAAAAAATGGAATTAGATATTCCAAGAAGGAAAAGATGGAGTGTAAAAACAAAGTTTATAAAGTGAGGAAAGAATGGAGATAGAAAGAGACCAGGAGAGGAATAGTATATAGTTTTCTTATGCAAAGAGTTTTCTTGAATCTGAATTTCTTACCCAGAGAAATTCTGTCAGTAACAACACTTCCAGGCTGCCAACACCAACAGATGGGCCTTGGGGGGCCTAACAGGTTTGCATATGCATACCAACAGACCATTGTGGGAGTGCACATGGCAAGCTAACAATGATTATACTAATCTTGAGGTAATTGATTTACATTATTAGCCTGAAACAGGAAGTGCTGCTTCTTGCAGGATCCCCAAGTAAGAGACTTTGCATAAATGATTTGCTTTAAAAAACACTTTAAATACACAATGTATTTTTTAAAATATGTTTCTCTTCTCCTTCTACTTTATGCTGTATAGTGCTGATAAAAAAGATCTACGTACTGTATATACCTTATTTCAATCTGCTCCTGTATGGGGTCTTGATGCTGAAGCTCTGACTTCCTGTGGCATGGAACAGCGACAATAATGCATAGGCAATGGAAGTCAATGGTTGATGTCACGGCTCCCAGAATTCAGCCCCATTGTTGAGCTCTCCATGACACAGGGGAGCTGACCTACTGCATCACTTGACTAGGCCAGAGCTGAAAAAAGGTACTTATTCATACCTTTTTTTGCAAGCACAATAGAGCTAATAGGGGTATTAGGAGGTGGGGGCGAGCAGTGGTTGAAAGCATACTTATATGTAGCCTTTAGCTCTGCTTTAAATGTGGTGGCTGCACTTTTTAATTTTTTTCCCTTTATTTTCACCTGGTGATCTGGCCACCATAACACACTTCCTGTTTTAGGGTGGCTCCACTTTTTAGAGGCGTGATGGAGCCACCAATACACAGCAGCACTGGCAACCTGTTGGAGAGGGTAGTAATAGATACATTTGCAAATTTAGATGGACTTGACTGACAAATTAAAGCCAAACATCTGCTAACATGATTTAAGTGTTAAATATTTTATCTTAACCATCTAACTGACACTTTTACTGTTAAAGGAAGTTAAAAAATAACAGACTTACTAACTTACCTTTTGCTTTTGGGTTTAGATGCAATTTAAGTTTTTCTTTTCCAATGTACAGTGTAGTAGTTCTCTTGTTCTTTAATTTAGTATTTTTTTTTTTACATTTAAAGTTTATGTTTCCATATCTTAGCCAATATTATCCATTTTTTTCCTGGACAAATTTGATACAGTATCATTAGATATTACCCACCCAAGTACTAAAAGGCTACTTAAAGTAATATAAGTAGTCTTATTCTGTCATCACTATGGTTAGGATATATTACAATGCTAAAAGACATTTAGCCCTTTCTGAGTTCAGGTGGTCTGGAGCTGACAGCATTTGTTCTGGAGACCCCACTTTGATAGGAAGGGCTAGACATTTTTTTGCATCTAGATATATTTCTAAAATATACCTAGCTTCTTACTTGAACACAAAAGCTGGTGATCCTGAACAAAACAGGCTCCCCATTTCAGCTGGTTAGCTTTATCATTGACAAAATGGGTCACTATGAGATACTTAGAGCTCTTGGAAAGACAGATCTTACTCTTTGCAACCTATACTCACCCAATACCAAACATATTGCCCTCTTAACCAAAGTTTGTCAATGCATCTTTCAGTTTGACCACAAATTTCTACTTATTAGTGAAGACCTTTACCTAACTCATTTGTCTAGATAAACATCCCATAAACAAAAGGAAGGCAGCCCCTTAAATTGGAAAGCAACCACTTGTGTTTCAATAACTCTCTAATATGTGATGGAGGCAAGGGCCTCTTCCCCACAACCCTCACTGATTGTTGTGGGGGTCTGCAGGTGGGGGCTTATCAGAATCTGTAAGTGCCCTTTAACAAGGCCCCCCACCAAAAAAGTGCTCAAAAGTAAAAAAAAAGGCAGACACAGTCCTTTATTTTTTAAAAAAAGTCCTCCGGTGCACAGCCATCATCAATCATCAACCACCGTCACCACTGACCCAGAAAAAAAAACTTGGCTCCCTATGAAGGCTCCCCCTGAATGACAGCTCCACCGCCTCCCGATGTTAAATAAGCAAAGGGGCAAGGCCACCCTGTGATGTCACCAGATGGCCCTGCCCCCTTGTGGCACCATCAACCCAGCATGTCCCTTAGTTTATTCAGTGACAGGAGGTGGCGGGGCTGTCCCCCCTTTCCTGGCCTGCTGCGCTACATGCACAGATAAGGGCCTGGTTTGAATTTTTGAGGGGACCCCAGACTATTTTTTTTATTTTGGCAGGGGGTTCCCCCCAAAATCCTTACCAGACCTGAAGGGCCTGGTATGAATTTTGGGGGCCCCATGCCATTTTTTGAATTTTTTTGGAATAGTGTTCCTTTCAAAATTCATACCAGACTAAAAGGGCTTGGTGTAGATTGGGGGGTTGGCCATGCCGTTTTTTTTCTTAATTTTTCATTGCTGGCAAATCTTTTTACATTCAGCTGTCAGCAGGGAACCCCACTAATAGCTTGTTAAGGATGTGGCAGCTTCAAGCTCCTTAACAACTATGTTGTTTACTCGTTGTTAAGGATGCTGGCAGCTGCCTGCTGCTTAACAACCAGCTATTTACACTGTTTGTTAAAGATGTCCGCTACCGCTGGCTTTACCAACTAAAATACCACATGACTTCATAAAATAGCGCATGCAGTATTTTAGCAGCATTTTTTAGTGACTTTGATTTTTTTTTTCGAGAAACGCTGTGCGGTATCTTATCACATACTTGGATGCTCTTTACAAAGAAAACTTTGTTCCCTTGCACCATTAAATTAGAAACCTGCTCTCCACCTGGAAAGCCTTTCTTATCAAGTTTTTTGGTTGAATAGAGACCATTATAATGATAAGTTTTGAAACTGTAAATGCCACAGGCTCTCCACATCAGTACTATATGCAATCAAAGCAATCAGATACTTCCTAGCAGGACTTTCTCCTCCTGGTCTAAGCCATATGTCTACAACCACTGGAGAGATGTGGAGAAACTGGAGATAACTATAATTAACCCTAACTTCATGCTATGGAATGGCAATGTAGTCATAGAAATTCTAAATGTCTCTGCATCATGGAATTACTCAAAAGTATATGACATAAGATAGCATAACATAAGACTAGTCCCTTGTAAATAATTTCCTATTTAATCTTCCATCCCAGACAGTTAGACCTCACAAATGTCTCATCCGTGGATGACAGAACTAGAAGATTGTGTTCATTTACAGAACTCCAAAATACGTTTGACTTATCTAAACAAACATTTTACAGGTGATTACAAATCCTACATTATGCCCAAACAGTCTGTAACACACTACAATTCTCAAAATTGACCCCAGTCAAGAAAATCTCTGTATCAGGCCTCTCCAGCAAAGGATTGACCTCTGATGTTTATAAAAAAAAGAAATTAAATACACTTCCCCCGCAACTCTCACTTAAACACCCCTACATGTGTAAATGAGACTTACTGCTTGAGATTTGGAAAATTATATACTCACAAGCTTAAAATAAGGTACCTGAAGAGAACATGCGGCCATGATTTGAAGCTAGAGGAAAGGAGGTTAAACCTTAGATTGGAGAAAGCTTTCTTTAGTGTTAGAGCAGTAAAAATGTGGCATTCCCTCCCCCAGAAAGTGGTACTAAATGAGAGTGCTGACAACGTAAAAAAAATGTAGTTGTCTTTCTCGGGAAGAAGAATATACAGGGCTATAGGAATCATTAGAGAATAAAAATCACACACATACACGCAAACAAATAGACTGAACTAGATAAACATGTGTCTTTTTTCAACCTTAGAAACTATGTTACTATTTATGCTTCCAAGCTCCATTTGCACACTGTACAAAGAAAATTATTATAAAATACTCTTCCACTAGTACCAATACTGATGCCACTGGTAATGTCAGTTTAAAAAAATGTTGCCCCAACACATATCCCCATTGCATAAAAACAGACCTGCATTTTAGAGCACCAGATGCACATAGGTGAATCCTCTGTGCATTGGGGTGTGCTGTGTGCAAAAAAAAAAAAATAAGTGAGCATCCATTAAAACCTGGGTTCCTGTGCATTATTCGCTCATTTAAATGAAATGGGCTGCAACACTGCAACACAAAACCAAGTGAAAAAACAAAACTGTTTAAATATGTATGTGCATGAGCTGTCATTTGAAAAACTGCTGCCAAACCAGATATGAAATGATAGAAAATATAAACTTTAAAACTCTGTTCTAATTTATAGAATCTTTAAGCAATTTCCAGAATCCACTGAAGTGCATGGTAATATACCCAAAGTAATATGTTACCTCTCAGGTATTTTTGGGAGATGGTTCAACTGAACAGCAATATAAGTATTTCATGATTAAGTGTTTTAATATGATGTTTATAGAGAATATAAACCAACCCATGTTTTTATATTAGCCCATAAACTGCTTTCAAACCAATGTTATATTCACTAATATAAAAAACAGCCACACACATAAACCTTTTATATAGCTGGATCAATGAAAAATCAACAAATTATTTGTCTGACCTTCACATACTCTGCTACAGAGATGCTGTCTAACATGGAAATATGCCACAGAACAATGGCCACTTGAATTTGTTATGGTGCATAATGATATCATACATTTCCATAATATACATGTAATGCTGGACAGTTTATATTAAAATGGAAATTGCAGATGCATATAAGAGTACCTGAAGAGACTTTTATTGCTTTTATTATTTTGTAGAAAGATAGCTGTAAGTACAGGTGGCTACATGGTTAGCAATGTTGCTATGCTCTGTTAGCGCTTCTGGGTATACTTTTCCTATGTATGTAAATGTTTCTGGCAGGTTTCCTTCCATAATCCAAAAACAAACTGCTAGGTTAAATGACCACAATAAATTGATGGTACACCAGCTGTGGCTTGACCTAGCTTGTTGCCTTTCTGAAGGATGGCGGGGGTAGAGGGTTGATTTGCAATATAGCAAATTAATAAGCAAAAGGGTTTCCCAACTGGCATTCTTTTTTTTTAATCAGAAAGGTTTTTATTTTGCATAAAAAAAAAAAAAAAAAAAAAAGAACAAATACAGACAGCATACAGATACTTGTACATAACATATACAAATTTCGGAATTCTCACAAAGCATGTTATGGGAACATTTATCAGCTACCTAAGATTATTGTAAGACAGTTCCGATTATATCCTATCAGGAATATCACCTATCGTACTCTTATCTTTTAGTTATAATAGGTCTAACATGTAATATAATTCGCAAGGAGTATGACTCCAAATAAGGTACAAATTTAAGCAAATACCAGCTATAATAATGTTACCCTTGTATGCTGAAAGCTCTAATGATCTCTGATCATCTTAGAGTATAAAAATAACGAACCCGTTGTTCATTTAACAGTAATAACAAAATCAACTCTACTGCATTATAATTCCGACAACCTTGACTTGTTTCGTTATGTTTAGTTCAATATAGTATTCATCGGTAAAGTAAAGAAATAAAATAGAGGAGAAAGACAGGAGAAATAGAGAAAAGGAGAAAGAGAAAAAGGAAGATAGGAACAAAGCAGAGTAAAACCTTGCCATGCAGTACCTCATCATATATATTGTTATATATCCCACATGGGCTGTCTCTTTTTATACTTCACACTTCATTGCATGCGTATAATTTCTATATAGTAGTCAAGTCTACATCAACCCAAGAGTAACCTATCTTTAATTAATTGGTGCGGGGCCAAGCCAGGAACGTCTAACCACGCCTGCCATATGGAGAGGAATTTTTGTGGAGCCTTCCTACGTTGGTAGGTTATTTTTTCTCTTATTAGGAGCCTGTTCACGCTGTCTATCCATTGCCCTCTGGTGGGAACTTGTGGGGTAATCCACCACTGGGCAATTTGTTTCTTCGCTATGTATAGTAAACGAATAAGCGCTATGCGTGTAGGTGGGGGTGCTAGCTCTTCATCTATTCCCCCCAGTACACATACCACTGGAGTTCTCTCAAGAGGTATCATATATACTTCTGAAATCGTGTCCAGTACTTCCTTCCAATATCTGAATAGCTTGGGGCATTTCCAGATCATGTGGAGTAAATTTCCATGATCTCGTTCACATTTCGGGCACAGGGGTGAGTCCCTAATTCCCCATTTATAGAGTTGAAGGGGGGTTCTGTACGTCCTATGTAGAAGGTAAAGATGTGAAAGTTTCTGTGACGCAGATACCAGGGGGGCATTCATAAGGCATATCTCCCAAGTGTCTCCATTCATAAGGCATATTTCCCAAGTGTCTCCATCTATTGCTCCTATGTCCTCCTCCCACCGCTGCCTGCATGGTAGTCTAGAGGGGTCTTGTATTCGTGCTATAAGTGTATTATAGCATCTAGATATCATGCCCTTTTTAACTTCATCCATAAATACATCCTGTATAATCGGATGTTCTGTTGGTTGGATCCTGATAGTTCTATTCTGGGTTTGTAAGGCATGTCGCAGTTGGAGGTATTTATAAAAATTATTATGTGGGATCCCAAACTCTGTTTGGATCTGCTGGAATGATTTGAGAGTGTTATCTTGGTATAATTGTGAGATATATTTGATGCCTGCGTCCTCCCAGCTCTTGAAGCCTTTTAGTTTTTGTATTTCTTTCAGTTGTCTATTTCGCCAGAGAGGCGTGCTGGACAGAAATCCCGTGATGCCTATTAGTTTTTTGACATAGGCCCAAAGTGAAATCAATAGTTTAACCGTAGGAGCTTCCGGGTCTAAGTGCAGGAATCCCGCCTCCAAATTTGTCAGTGCTGAATAGTTATTGTCTTCTAGTATTACAAGTTTACGAATCGGGTCTTTCGGGTCCAGCAAGCCCCATCCTCCTAGTTGTTGTAGCTGGGAAGCGAGATAATACATCCTGGGGTGAGGGACTGCAAGTCCCCCCTCCTCTTTGCCATATTGTAGTGTTGATAGTTTTATCCTCGCTATTTTTTTTCTCCATATGAGCTCTCTGAATTGGGTCTCTATTCTATCGAACCATTTTTTAGATATCCATACCGGGGAATTGTTAAAAATATAAAGCAGTTGTGGTGCCCAGACCATTTTAATAAGGTTAATTCTACCAACGACAGACAGGGGTAGTTTACACCAGGCCCTGCTTTTTTCACGGAATTTAGTTAATAAGGGTGTTAGGTTCTGTTCAACATAAGTGGTTGGGTTAGGGGTCACCTGGATCCCTAGGTAGCGGAATGAGCTTACTTGTTGTATCATCTCTGCACCTAGTGGTAATGGAGTGTTCAGGGGGTCAAGCGGCATCAGCACTGACTTGTCCCAGTTAATGGAGAAGCCCGATAATTCCCCAAAGTCCTTAATGAGGGACATGACTGTTTGTAATGAATCTTTTGTGTCTCCTAAGTAGAGCAGGGTATCATCTGCGTACATGGACACTACGTCTTTATTCATACCTC
The DNA here is from genome assembly GCF_042186555.1 of Aquarana catesbeiana. Taxonomy (NCBI): domain Eukaryota; kingdom Metazoa; phylum Chordata; class Amphibia; order Anura; family Ranidae; genus Aquarana; species Aquarana catesbeiana. The sequence goes on along the minus strand of NC_133325.1, from coordinate 218,181,646 downwards.
TTTGGAATCCCGCTATTCTAGAGTCTCCTCTAATTTTTGCTCCCAGAGGTTCCAGGGCCAAGGCAAACAGCAGGGGCGACAATGGGCACCCCTGTCTGGTGCCTCTAAATAAGGGAAAAGGTTCTGAAAGTTCCCCATTAATCCGTATCCTGGCTGTGGGCGCAGCATACAAAAGCTGTACCCATCGAATAAAGGTATCTCCCAGTCCCATGTTTTGTAGTGTTTTCCACAGATAAGGCCACTCGACACTGTCGAAGGCCTTAGCTGCGTCCAGCGAGAAAATTGCTCTATTGCCTGTGTTGTCCACTGGGAGCTGTAAGTTCAGGAATAGTCTTCTTATATTTTGGGCCGTGGATCTCGTGGGGATGAACCCAGATTGGTCCCTATGTACTATTTTATGGATTACCTTGGCCAATCTGTTTGCTAATATCCGGGCCAGCAACTTATCGGATGTGAGCAATGAAATGGATCTATAAGATCCCGGGGAATTTGCATCTTTACCCGGTTTTAAAATAACAATAATGATCGCCTCATTCATTGAGCTTGGCAGTGAACCCTCCTTTAATGCCTCATTGAAAACTTTCAGTAGTGTGGGGAGCAGGGATGAGCCGAACACCCCCCTGTTCGGTTCGCACCAGAACATGCGAACAGGAAAAAAGTTCGTTCGAACACGCGAACACCGTTAAAGTCTATGGGACACGAACATGAATAATCAAAAGTGCTAATTTTAAAGGCTAATATGCAAGTTATTGTCATAAAAAGTGTTTGGGGACCCAGGTCCTGCCCCAGGGGACATGGATCAATGCAAAAAAAAGTTTTAAAAACGGCCGTTTTTTCAGGAGCAGTGATTTTAATAATGCTTAAAGTCAAACAATAAAAGTGTAATATCCCTTTAAATTTCGTACCTGGGGGGTGTCTATAGTATGCCTGTTTTTTTTTCCTGTGTTTAGAACAGTCTGACAGCAAAATGACATTTTGAAGGAAAAAACTCATTTAAAACTACCCGCGGCTATTGCATTGCCGACAATACACATAGAAGTTCATTGATAAAAACGGCATGGGAATTCCCCAAAGGGGAACCCCGAACCAAAATTAAAAAAAAAAAAATGACGTGGGAGTCCCCCTAAATTCCATACCAGGCCCTTCAGCTCTGGTATGGATATTAAGGGGAACCCCGGCCAAAATTTAAAAAAAAAATGACGTGGGGTTCCCCCTAAATTCCATACCAGACCCTTCAGGTCTGGTATGGATTTTAAGGGGAACCCCGCGCCAAAAAAAAAAACGGCGTGGGGTCCCCCCAAAAATCCATACCAGACCCTTATCCGAGCACGCAACCTGGCAGGCAGCAGGAAAAGAGGGGGGGACGAGAGTGCGCCCCCCCCCTCCTGAACCGTACCAGGCCACATGCCCTCAACATTGGGAGGGTGCTTTGGGGTAGCCCCCCAAAACACCTTGTCCCCATGTTGATGAGGACAAGGGCCTAATCCCCACAACCCTGGCCGGTGGTTGTGGGGGTCTGCGGGCGGGGGGCTTATCGGAATCTGGAAGGGGAGCGCCGTCACACAGCGGGAGCCTCCCTTCATGCCAGCATGGATGCGGAGCGGCCCGGAGAAGAAAATGAAGAAGAGAAGAAGAGTAGAAGATGAAGAAGAAGAGAAGAGCGGGAGCCTCCCCCCATGCCATGGGTGCGGAGCGGCCCGAGGAGAAGAAGATAGAAGACGCCGCGGAGGAGATGCTGGACGAGAACGCCAGAGGAAGAACCAGAAGAGCCAGAAGAACCAGAAGAACCAGAAGATGAAGGAAGATAGAAGAAAGAAGAAGTATTTAAATAAAGGAATTGTCAAAAACTGTCTCTTGTCATTTTTAACATTTTTGACAGTTTTTTATGAAATGGTAGGGGTAATTTTGTACCCCCTTACCATTTCACACAGGGAGGGGGCCGGGATCTGGGGGTCCCCTTGTTAAAGGGGGCTTCCAGATTCTGATAAGCCCCCGGCCCGCAGACCCCCACAACCACCGGCCAGGGTTGTGGGGATGAGGCCCTTGTCCTCATCAACATGGGGACAAGGTGTTTTGGGGGGCTACCCCAAAGCACCCTCCCAATGTTGAGGGCATGTGGCCTGGTACGGTTCAGGAGGGGGGGCGCACTCTTGTCCCCCCCTCTTTTCCTGCGGCCTGCCAGGTTGCGTGCTCAGGTAAGGGTCTGGTATGGATTTTTGGGGGGACCCCACGCCGTTTTTTTTTTTTTTTTGGCGTGGGGTTCCCCTTAAAATCCATACCAGACCTGAAGGGTCTGGTATGGAATTTAGGGGGAACCCCACGTCATTTTTTTTTTTTATTTTGGCCGGGGTTCCCCTTAATATCCATACCAGACCTGAAGGGCCTGGTATGGAATTTAGGGGGACTCCCATGTCATTTTTTTTTTTTAATTTTGGTTCGGGGTTCCCCTTTGGGGAATTCCCATGCCGTTTTTATCAATGAACTTCTATGTGTATTGTCGGCAATGCAATAGCCGCGGGTAGTTTTAAATGAGTTTTTTCCTTCAAAATGTCATTTTGCTGTCAGACTGTTCTAAACACAGGAAACATGCGCCCCTTTACAGGCATACTATAGACACCCCCCAGGTACGAAATTTAAAGGGATATTACACTTTTATTGTTTGACTTTAAGCATTATTAAAATCACTGCTCCTGAAAAAACGGCCGTTTTTAAAACTTTTTTTTGCATTGATCCATGTCCCCTGGGGCAGGACCTGGGTCCCCAAACACTTTTTATGACAATAACTTGCATATTAGCCTTTAAAATTAGCACTTTTGATTTCTCCCATAGACTTTTAAAGGGTGTTCCGCGGCATTCGAATTTGCCGCGAACACCCCAAATTGTTCGCTGTTCTGCGAACTTGCGAACAGCCAATGTTCGAGTGGAACATGAGTTCGACTCGAACTCGAAGCTCATCCCTAGTGGGGAGCATGGAATCAGCGTAGCGTTTGTATATCTCTGAAGGGAGGCCATCTATACCTGGTGCTTTATTGTTTTTAGTTTGAGATAGGGCGATATCCAGTTCTTCTGCAGTTAAAGGGGCATTAAGCATGGCCCTATCTTCTATTGGCAGACTGGGGAGTTCACAGCTACCTAAGAAGTCTGTTATTGCACTGTCAGTGGGTGTAACTTTAGAAGTATAGAGATCAGCATAGAAATCACCAAAGACCGTCAGGATATCAGGAGTAGAGCATTTCAGAGCGCCCTGTGCGTCACAGATGACGGAGATGAGAGAGGTCGATTGTTGAGACCGCGCCATTACTGCAAGCATATGACCAGTCGTCTCCCCCTCCTCAAAATGTGATTGTTGCAAAAAAAAGCTTTTGTTCTCCGCCAGCTGCAACGCCAGTTGCCCAGACATTGTCTGTGCACTCAACCATGCCCTCTTATTGTCTCCTGTGGGGTTATTAATATAATCGTTTTCAGTCTCGGTGACTCTATTTCGTACCAATAGTTCCCAAGCCTTGGTGTCAGTTTTAATCCGTGATATTGTTTTGATAAGTTGTCCTCTCAAAAAGGCCTTCGCTGCATCCCAGACCACCCCCAGTCCAGCCGTACCAATATTATCCTGTAGAAACAGTGTAAGTGCCCTGGCTAGAGGGTCTGGTTCGGCAAACAGTGAGAGCCAAAAGGGATTGAGTTTCCACATTGGCCGTCTGTATCTATTTGGTAATGAAATGGTTACCCAAAGTGCCGAGTGGTCAGATATATGCCTGTCTGCATAGCCAGATTCCTCTATTAAATGTAGCATCTTGTCATTCCCAAGGCCCAAATCTATTCTGGATAACCCGTCATGTGAGGCTGAGTGGCAGGAGTATTTTTTATCGTTTGGGTGTCTGGATCTCCAAACATCTATTAGCCCTGTTTCTTCAAGTATTCTGGCAAAGGGGGTGCTACCTTTCACCTGAGATATGCCAGCAGTAGGTACAGGAAATTTATCTTTGAGAGGATTTAAGAAATTATTGTAGTCCCCCATTGCCAGTAAGGGTACTTCTGGGTATTGGGCCATAAAACCTGCTAGGTGCCTGATAACCTCTGAGTTATACGGTGGGGGTATATAGATGCTAGCAAGAATACATTTGAGGCCTGTAATTGAGCATAGAAGAAAGACATATCTGCCAGATGGGTCAATGCGTTTTCTAATGCAATTGAATTGAATATCTTTTCTGAACAGTATACTTGCTCCCCTTGAGTAAGTGGAGTGGGTTGCATGAAACTGGTTAGTATACAATTGTGGACTGAGGCTGGGGGGAGGGTCCGCAGAGAAATGGGTCTCCTGTAGGCAGACTACCCCCGCATTCAGCGACCTGAGATGTCTAAGGACCGCCCCTTTTTTTACTGGATTTCCCAGTCCTCTGACATTCCAAGTCACAATGAACAATTTAGCCATCCCCATCTTGTTTCAGGAACATTGACCAGGCCGGCATAATTCTCATCAGACCTTCCAGGTCATACCATAACATATTATCTGGAAGGGGGGATAGGCCCCCCTTCCCCAAATCATGCTTGATTTCTCCTTTCAGAGAACATGTAGGTATTTGTAGACATGAAATCATGTTGCAAGGCAAAGAGAAATACATTATTAGGGTAGTATATAGGTACAGAAGACAGTAAATTGTTGGCTTAATGCATGTTACTCTGCATGGCAAGAATCTAAAGGTCAGCAGTTCACGCATCCACTTGGCTGCAGTGTTAACTTTTCCCACACAATAGGTGTGGGGGGGTAAAAGCCTTGAAAACTCCTAGTTAACCAGTAGGTTAGTTCCCGTAGGGGTTTCACAGCTACGGCAGGCACGTATTGCTTCATTAATTGCAGACAAAAATGTTGAAAAAAAGGGGCAAAAGAAACCAAAAAAAAACATGGGGAGGAGGGTGAGACCAACAAACAGTTCTCCTCGACCGCCTGAACATCGAATATGAGAGTAGGAACTGTCCTCCTTAGACAACAATTGTTTTGAAACTTAAGGCCTCTCCACGGCCCAGGGATCCATCCCAGCAAAAACAGACCGGGCCCTGCCAGGCCATTGCATAACTAGAACTTATCTCTTAAGCAGTGACATCTCTTTGTGGTCTGGCAGCTTTAAGGGCCCTATCCTCACGATCTAGCCATTGAGCCGCCACGTCCGGGTGTTCGAAGAAGCGGGTTTCTCCGAGTGCGACTACCCTAAGGCGGGCAGGATATAGCATCGCATATGGCAAGTTAAGGTCTCTTAATCTTCGTTTGACATCCATAAACTTTGCTCGCTGCTTCTGGAGTTCAGCCGAAAAATCCGGAAACAGGGAGATTTTGGAGTTTTCAATAGACAGCTTACTTCCCATGGTTCTGGCTTTAGCAAGGATGGCATCTCTGTCTTTGTAGTTTAAGAGCTTAAACAGAAAGGCACGAGGGTGATTGCCAGGGGGTAGTGGACGAGATGGCACTCTATGCGCTCTCTCCACAGCAAATAGCGGAGAGAATGCTTCTTTTCCAAATGTAGTGAGGAGCCATTGTTCGATGAAAGTGACAGGGTCTTTACCCTCTATCCTTTCTGGGAATCCTAAGGCGCGGACATTGTTGCGGCGCATGCGATTTTCCAAATCATCTAAACGTGCTGCATGCTGATCTGCAAGATGGCAGTTATACTTTAAATCTCTCTGCATGGGTACTAAATCATCTTCAATTACACTGACCCTGCTCTCCACTGCAGCTGTGTACTCTCTCAGCTTTTGTATGTCCTGTCTTACAAAGGATATCTCAGCTTTAACACCCTTTACTTCATCAGTCAGGGTTGAGATGGATCTGTTGCATATAGTCACTGCAGAGAGAATGTCTCTGAGAGTGGGTTCAGCATTATCCAGGGGCATACTTGGTGTCTGAGTGCCCTGATAGGGATGTGATACTGTACTCACTGCGGCCCAGTCAGAAGGGGATCCAGCGCCATCCTCCAGTGGAATAGTGTTATCCATCTCCAGCTGGCTTCCTTCTTCTTCACTGAGGTCAGATGTGGGTGATGGTAGTTCTTTTGATGATTTATTGCCAAACAGGAGTTTCTGGGCTGCCTCCTTATATTTTTCCTTTTGAGATCGCTGTGCTGCGGGCGGGCCACCACCATTCTTGTCCCGTTTTGGCATGTTTTTCAGCCGCAAATTGGTCGGGTGAATGGATCTGCTGAGGCCCAGATAGCGTGCGGTTCCGATCGGAGGTATCAGCGGGCTGGATGAGTGATCCAAAGGATGATTACCAGGATTTTCGGCGGAGCTGAGGAGAAGTGTGTCCTGCTACATGCGCTGCCTGGCCACGCCCCCCCAACTGGCATTCTTGCTCATAGCAGCACCATGGAGGCTCTACCCATCCTTCTGTAACATAAAACAAGAGTTCCTAAGTGGTTCCACCTCAACTAGCTTGCTGTATGTTAACTCCATTCACACTTACTTGGCAGCTGTTTTAATGCTTGTGGATTGTGGCACCGTACCTTCCCATAACAATAACCAATTTCCACAACTACATGGACAGTATGTTTTGTGACTCAGGCCCAATGAACTCCACCCCAAGGGGATGTCATGTTCACCTGCTTAAAGGTCAATAGTTTATCTATCTTCTCTAGGTGAGTGGTATTCCTGCTTATACTGTAGCTACTTTCCTGCATGTCAGGTTGGTGCTGAAAACCTGTATATTTGATAACAGGACCCAGATGTTCCCATTCACAGCCAGACTCTAGAAATGTCTCATGTTCTCACTTGATACAGAGGCTTGCTCTTTCCAACTCTTGTGTTCATTTGTCTGCCAGGCTGCACCTTTAAAAGCATTTCAGTCATTGCATGTTTTGCATTCCTATGTGCTAAATCTAATCTTTACATGGTCTTGATGTCTTATATGATTTGCTCCTTTATTATATTAATCACTTCAACTCTGCATATTTTTTTTTTTTGTTATTAATTACCACTATTCGCCATTATTCACATTATACACATTACACATATATTTCATTCACTGATCCAGAACAAATATGCATCAAACTAAGCCAAAACTCTCCCGTTTCTTACTTTTAACTCAGAAAGGATTACAGCCAGAAGATCTCTATGATAGGATGTAAACTTTCCACCATATTTTTTCATGAATTGCTTATTTTAGCATGGGTTACTATTGAGTATAATTCATTGTGATATTAATTCGTGTTTTTAAAAAATTGGATCAGAAATATACCTATACATTGCAACATTGTTTTTAGGAATACATGTATAAAATATATGATTCTGTACAACCTTTTTTTAACTAAAATAATATGTAATGTAGTCTAATGTGGATAGATCATCATAGAACTTGAGCACCTCATCCCTAAATTTGTGACAAAAATGGACGGATTGGGTGAGACTATATCGATGCAATAGGAAATCCACACCAGCAAATAAAGTTAAAATTCTTCAATGTTTATTAGCAATAAACATGACATTTTAGATTATTATTGCTAATAAACATTGAAGAATTTTAACTTTATTTTTTGGTTTGGATTTCATATCGCACCAACCCATCCATTTCTGTTACATTAATATGTAGATTGTAAATGTGCCATTGTGATTTCTTTATGTTGAAAGGCAGGGAAGGTTGGGCATGTCAAAGAAGGTGGCATACTTGCTTTCTCTTTGCCAGTTTGGAAACACATGGCACCTTTTATTGAAGACAGTTATTATTCCAAAGATTGCTTTACCTACTTGGGTTTCCTGTAAGGGTTTATGCTTTCCTAGGTATATTCAAATTGTGACACCCTTCCCTAAAAGAAAAAAAAAGAAAAAATGATATCCTCATATTAACTGCCCATCCACTAATGGATCACTGTGGCAAAAAACGAATATTAATCATCTAATTACACATAATTTATTGCATTGGGTTAATTGTGTTATAGGATTGATAGAATATAGAATTCTTTGCAAGACAGTTACCTTATACACGTGGTAGGGGGCAAGCAGTTTAAATAAACTGTGAACTTTACGTTTATCTAAAGCCAAAACATTTTTGTTTGGTTTTGGATATTGTAGCCAGTGTATTACTGCTGTCTATGTTCAGAGGAGATTTATTCTGTTTGCTTATCTTGGTGATATTGTCACTGGGACTGAAAGAAAATAAAAAATCCAAAATTTTAAATTGATACCAAAGCAAGATTAGAAGGAGGATGTTTCAATAGCCACACTTGTTCTAGTGACAACGGTCTGTTTTTTTTTGTTTTTTTTTTCAGGCTAATAACATTTTCTGAATTGTCCTTGTTACTTCCTGTTGACTGAACTGAAGCCTCAAACAATGTTATCAGCTTTTCCAGCTATATTCTATGAATTACAACACAACTCTCTTCTATGTAATGGGGATATTGAGAGGGAGGTTGTTGCAGCCAAAATGAGAACAGCCTAAAGTGGAAACATATTACAAACCCCAATAAGTATTTTACAGTTATTACCTTCTGCGTGTGCACTCACCCATTTTCATTCACAGCTGATCAGAAATAAGATTTTGCAAACAGACCAAACCTTCCCCCTTTTTGTCTTTTCTATCCTTTCTAATTAAACTATAACCTTTAAGATTTAGTATCTAATCATAACTAGCATCTAATCAGGTTTATGATAGTCTTATTAAATAATAGTCTTGGCCATTCATCAGCTATTCCACTGCTCCAATTTTGATTCAAAGAGGTCTTGCATTCGCTAACACATGTTATATACCAATTCATGTTTTGCACATGGACTTATTACCTTATTATTGTTCCTGATAATTCCATCCATTTTTTTCTGGTAATCACAGCACCCTAGTTTCTTTGTGTATTCCTTCTGCATCTTTTCTAACTCTACTCCTATCTTCCCAAATCCTAATTTTAAATCTTCTCTAACCCTTCTTCTAACAATTTTTTCTTACATGCATCTTCCCTAGCTTGGTTTTAACCCAGCCCAACTAATCAATCTATTGGTTAGATCTGTGATATTCCGAAACCTGAATTTCTGTGAGTTTTGCACTAGCAGAACATGTCATTTGCTGCACTCAGGGCCAGTGCAAGGATTTTCAACACCCTAGGCAAAACCTAATTTTGCAGCCCCCTGGCCCCGCCCCTGACTCCTGAGGTTTTTTGCGGCGCCTCTTCACCTATTTCTTCAGCCCTGGTCTGCAGGTCCACACCTGCGCCTCTAGACCCGGCCTAAAGACAAATAGTGGTGGTACGCCAGCTGTAGTCTGCAGGTATATGGACAGGCTAGGGTAGTATATAGACAGGCTAGGGTAGCATATAGATAGGCTAGGGTAGTATATAGACAGGCTAGGGTAGTATATGGACAAGCTAGGGTAGTATATGGACCTGTTAGGGTAATATATAGACAGGCTAGGGTAGTATACGGACAGGCTATGGTAGTACATAGAAAGGCTAGGGTAGTATAAGGACAGGCTAGTGTAGTATACATACAGGGTAGTATATTGACAGGTTAGGGTAGTATACTGACAGGGTAGGGTCATATATAGACAGGCTAGAGTAGTATACAGACAGGATAGGGTAATATATAGACAGGCTAGGTTAGTATATAGTGAGGCTAGGGTAGTATACGGACAGGCTTGGGTAGTATACGGATGGGCTAGGCTAGTATACGGATGGGCTAGGCTAGTATACGGATGGGCTAGGCTAGTATACGGACAGGCTAAGCTAGTATACAGATGGGCTAGGGTAGTATTCGGATGAGCTAGGGTAGTATACGGATGGGCTATGGTAGTATACGGATGACCTAGGGTAGTATACGGATGACCAAGAGTTGTATACGGATGGGCTAGGCTAGTATACATATGGGTTAGGGTAGTATACGGATGAGCTAGGGTAGTATATGGATGGGCTAGGCTAGTATACAGATGGGCTAGGGTAGTATACGGATGGGCTAGGGTAGTATACGGATGGGCTAGGGTAGTATATGGATGGGCTAGGCTAGTATATGGATAGGCTGAGTGTGTTGGGGTCCTGCTGGTCGGGGGTGTTGAAGGTGTACAGTGGACATACAGCTGGAGGGGTCCTCCTCCGATGAGCGGTGATGTTACATAGTTACATATAGTTACATAGTAGGTGAGGTTGAAAAAAGGCACAAGTCCATCAAGTCCAACCTATGTGTGTGATTATATGTCAGTATTACACTGTATATCCCTGTATGTTGTGGTCGTTCAGGTGCTTATCTAATAGTTTTTTGAAACTATAAATGCTCCCCGCTGATACCACCGCCTGTGGAAGGGAATTCCACATCCTTGCCGCTCTTACAGTAAAGAACCCTCTACGTAGTTTAAGGGTAAACCTGTTTTTTCTCATTTTAATGAGTGGCCACGTGTCTTGTTAAACTCCCTTCCACAAAAAAGTTTTATCCCTATTGTGGGGTCACCCATACGGTATTTGTAAATTGAAATCATATCCCCTCCCAAGCATCTCTTCTCCAGAGAGAATAAGTTCAGTGCTTGCAACCTTTCCTCATAACTAACATCCTCCAGACTCTTTATTAGCTTTGTTGCCCTTATTTGTGCTCGCATGATTTCCAGTATATCCTTTCTGAGGACTGGTGCCCAGAACTGGACAGCATACTCTAGGTACAGCCAGAGTCTTGTAGAGCGGGAAAATTATCATTTTATCTCTGGAGTTGATCCCCTTTTTAATGCATGCCAATATTCTGTTTGCTTTGTTAGCAACAGCTAACTTGCATGCCATTTCTGAGCCTATCATTATCATTATAAGGACCCCCCAGGTCCATTTCCATCATAGATTGCCCCAGAGTTTCTCCCCCCCAGTGTATAGATTGCATTCATATTTTTGCCATCCAAATGCATTATTTTACATTTTTCTACATTAAACCTCATTTACCATGTAGTTGCCCACCCCATTAAATTGTTCAGATCTTTTTGCAAGGTTTCCACATCCTGCGGAGAGGTTATTGCCCTACTTAGCTTAATATCATCTGCAAATGCAGAGATTGAACTGTTTACCCCATCCTCCAGGTTGTTTATGAACAAACTAAATTGGATTGGTCCCAGCACAGAACCCTAGGGTACCCCACTACCCACCCCTGACCATTCCGAGTACTCCCCATTTATCACCACCCTCTGAACTCATCCTTGTAGCAAGTTTTCAATCCATGTACTCACCCTGTGGTCCATGCCAATGGACCTTATTTTGTACAGTAAACAATTATGGGGAACTGTGTCAAATGCTTTTGCAAAATCCAGATACACCACGTCTACTGGCCTTCCTTTATCTAGATGGCAACTCACCGCCTCATAGAAGGTTAATAGATTTTTTTGGCAAGAATGATTCTTCATGAAACCATGCTGATTATTGCTAATGATACCGTTCTCATTACTAAAATCTTGTATCTAGTCCCTTATCATCTCCTCCAAGAGCTTGCATACTATTAATGTTAGGCTAACTGGTCTGTAATTCCCAGGGATGTATTTTGGGCCCTTTTTAAATATTGGTGCTACATTGGCTTTTCTCCAATCAGCTGGTGCCATTCCAGTCAGTAGACTGTCAGTAAAAATTAGGAACAATGGTCTGGCAATTACTTGACTGAGTTCCCTAAGTACTCTCGGGTGCAAGCCATCTGGTCCCGGTGATTTATTAATGTTAAGTTTCCCAAGTCTAATTTTAATTCTTTCCTTTATTAACCATAGCGGTGCTTCTTTTGATGTGTCATGAGCATAAACACCGCAGTTTTGGTTACTGAAGCCCCCTGGTTCCCTCTTAAAGGTTCCCTCTTGAGGAGAAGAATAAATTCAATACCTTCGCCATCTCCCCATCCTTTGTAACCAGATGTCCTTCCTCATTCTTTATCGGGCCAATATGGTCTGTCCTCCTTTTTTACTGTTTACATACTTAACCACTTGAGCCCCGGACCATTATGCTGCCTAAGGACCAGAGGTCTTTTTCCAATTTGGCACTGCGTCGCTTTAACTGCTAATTGCGCGGTCATGCAATGCTGTACCCAAACGAAATTTGCGTCCTTTTCTTCCCACAAATAGAGCTTTCTTTTGATGGTATTTGATCACCTCTGCGGTTTTTATTTTTTACGCTATAAACGGAAAAAGACCGAAAATTTTGAAAAAAAATGATATTTTCTACTTTTTGTTATAAAAAAAATCCAATAAACTAAATTTTAGTCATACATTTAGGCCAAAATGTATTCGGCCACATGTCTTTGGTAAAAAAAATGTCAATAAGCGTATATTTATTGGTTTACGCAAAAGTTATAGCGTCTACAAACTAGGGTACATTTTCTGTAATTTACACAGCTTTTAGTTTATGACTGCCTATGTCATTTCTTGAGGTGCTAAAATGGCAGGGCAGTACAAAACCCCCCCAAGTGACCCCATTTTGGAAAGTAGACACCCCAAGGAAATTGCTGAGAGGCATGTTGAACCCATTGAATATTTATTTTTTTTGTCCCAAGTGATTGAATAATGACAAAAAAAAAAAAAAAATATTTACAAAAAGTTGTCACTAAATGATATATTGCTCACACAGGCCATGGGCCTATGTGGAATTGCACCCCAAAATACATTCAGCTGCTTCTCCTGAGTATGGGGATACCACATGTGTGGGACTTTTTGGGAGCCTAGCCGCGTACGGGGCCCCGAAAACCAATCACCACCTTCAGGATTTCTAAGGGTGTAAATTTTTGATTTTACTCCTCACTACCTATCACAGTTTCGGAGGCCATGGAATGCCCAGGTGGCACAAAACCCCCCAAAATGACCCCATTTTGGAAAGTAGACACCCCAAGCTATTTGCTGAGAGGCATATTGAGTCCATGGAATATTTTATATTTTGACACAAGTTGTGGGAAAGTGACTTTTTTTTTTTTTTTTTTTTTTTTTTTGCATAAAGTTGTCACTAAATGATATATTGCTCACACAGGCCATGGGCATATGTGGAATTGCACACCAAAATACATTTAGCTGCTTCTCCTGAGTACGGGGATACCACATGTGTGGGACTTTTTGGGAGCCTAGCCGCGTACGGGACCCCGAAAACCAATCACCGCCTTCAGGATTTCTAAGGGTGAAAATTTTTGATTTCACTCTTCACTGCCTATCACAGTTTCGGAGGCCATGGAATGCCCAGGTGGCACAAAACCCCCCCAAATGACCCCATTTTGGAAAGTAGACACCCCAAGCTATTTGCTGAGAGGCATGGTGAGTATTTTGCAGCTCTCATTTGTTTTTGAAAATGAAGAAAGACAAGAAAAAACATTTTTTTTTTTCTTTTTTCAATTTTCAAAACTTTGTGACAAAAAGTGAGGTCTGCAAAATACTCACTATACCTCTCAGCAAATAGCTTGGGGTGTCTACTTTCCAAAATGGGGTCATTTGGGGGGGGTTTGTGCCACCTGGGCTTTCCATGGCCTCCGAAACTGTGATAGTCAGTGAAGAGTGAAATCAAAAATTCACGCCCTTAGAAAGCCTGAAGGCGGTGCTTGGTTTTCGGGGTCCCGTACGTGGCTAGGCTCCCAAAAAGTCTCACACATGTGGTATCCCCGTACTCAGGAGAAGCAGCAGAATGTATTTTGGGGTGTAATTTCACATATTCCCATGGCATGTTTGAGCAATATAACATTTAGTGACAACTTTGTGCAAAAAAAAAAAAAAAAAAAAAAATGTGTCTCTTTCCCGCAACTTGTGTTGCGGGAAAATATTCCATGGACTCGACATGCCTCTCAGCAAATAGCTTGGGGTGTCTACTTTCCAAAATGGGGTCATTTGGGGGGGTTTTGAACTGTCCTGGCATTTTATGCACAACATTTAGAAGCTTATGTCACACATCACCCACTCTTCTAACCACTTGAAGACAAAGCCCTTTCTGACACTTATTGTTTACATGAAAAAGTTATTTTTTTTTTGCAAAAAAATTACTTTGAACCCCCAAACATTATATATTTTTTTAAAGCAAAAGCCCTACAGATTAAAATGGTGGGTGTTTCATTTTTTTTTTTCACACAGTATTTGCGCAGCGATTTTTCAAACGCATTTTTTGGGGAAAAAACACACTTTTTTAAATTTTAATGCACTAAAACACACTATATTGCCCAAATGTTTGATGAAATAAAAAAGATGATCTTAGGCCGAGTACATGGATACCAAACATGACATGCTTTAAAATTGCGCACAAACGTGCAGTGGCAACAAAATAAATACATTTTTAAAAGCCTTTAAAAGCCTTTACAGGTTACCACTTTAGATCTACAGAGGAGGTCTACTGCAAAAATTACTGCCCTCGATCTGACCTTCGCGGTGATACCTCACATGCATGGTGCAATTGCTGTTTACGTTTGACGACAGACCGCCGATTGCGTTCGCCTTAGCGCGAGAGCAGGGGGCGACAGGGGTGCTTTTTTTTTTTTTTTTTTTTTTTCTTTATTATTTTTCTGCTTTTTTTATCTTTTTTTTAAACTGTTCCTTTCATATTTTTTTTTTTTAATCATTTTTATTGTTATCTCGGGGAATGTAAATATCCCCTATGATAGCAATAGGTAGTGACAGGTACTCTTTTTTGAAAAAATTGGGGTCTATTAGACCCTAGATCTCTCCTCTGCCCTCAAAGCATCTGACCACACCAAGATCGGTGTGATAAAATGCTTCCCCAATTTCCCAATGGCGCTATTTACATCCGGCGAAATCTAAGTCATAAAATGCTCGTAGCTTCCGGTTTCTTAGGCCATAGAGATGTTTGGAGCCACTCTGGTCTCTGATCAGCTCTATGGTCAGCTGGCTGAATCACCGGCTGCATTCTCAGGTTCCCTGTTGAGACAGGAGAGCCAGAGAAAAACACGGAAGACGGTGGGGGGGGGCATTCCCTCCCACGGCTTGTAAAAGCAGTCTAGAGGCTAATTAGCCGCTAGGATTGCTTTTACATGAAAGCCGACCGCTGGCTGAAAAGAATGATACCAAGATGATACCTAAACCTGCAGGCATCATTCTGGTATAACCACTCAAAGTCGTGAATAGCGTACCTGAAGACAAAAAAATGGTTAACAATAAAGCACAGTAAACGGTAAAGTATAAAAAATTGCATACCTGAAAAGCAAACATGATAAAACATAACAACAATAAAACATTGCAGAATAGAATACAGTAAAAAAGAGCAGAACAATAGAGAGAGAATAGAGAGAGAGAGATCAATAAAACGACAACTATTTTTTTTTATTTTATATATATATTTTTTTTTGACACTTTTTTTGTAACTAACTTTTATAACTGTAACCGGTTCCAGGTTCGGGTCTCTCAAAATGCGATGGCATCTTGGGAGACCCTGTGAAAGTGTGCCTAGTCTGTGCAATGCTGTACCCTACGCTAATACTCAACTAGTGAATGGTAGCGTTCAAAACATTCACCAATGCAAAGACCAGGATTGTCAGGACAGGAGGGACAATAATAGCGGGTGTCACGCCTATATCCGCGCTTGCTGCAGACATGACATCTTTTTTGGGGGTTCGTTGGGTAGGGGTACTCGGGAGGACATAAAGAAAATGCCTCTCATGCAGCCGACTGCATTTGATTGGGGATGTGAATGGGGGAAGTACGGGCGCTGCAGAAGCGGTGGGTTCCCAATTAGGATTGGCGAATGCAGCAGGAAGGGCACTATGGGCACGACGGGCCTGTGTTTGTCTTCTTGGTGGCAGCGGGACACTACTTGTGCTTGCCACCTCACCAGCTTGAACTGCACTTATGGGACTCGCCACGTCACCAAGTGTTGCTGCAGTGCTGGTTTGACTATGACCGGGGTGTACTAGGGCGCTGGTGCTTGCCAGTTCACCAAAACGCTACCAAAAAAACTGTTAGCGATCGCAGGGATCAGGCCTGACTCTGCGAACGCTGCAGTTATGTGTTTAGTGTTTTGTAAGTGTCAGTGATCAATCGATACTGCACTTGGGTGGGCTGGGCTGGGCCGGGCGGAGGGGCAAAACACAGGTGCTAGCAGGTATCTGGGCTGATCCCGCTAACACTGCGTTTTTGGGAACCCTAAACTGCTGGGGACGCTAGTATAGATCTGATCGGATCAGATATTGATCCGTTCAGATACTATACCACTAAGGGAGGTGTATGCTGCGTGCGTGGGTGTTAGCGGTACTGGCGCTAACCTGACGCTGCCTGGGGCTGGTGCTTGCCAGTTCACCAAAACGCTACCAAAAAAACTGTTAGCGATCGC